>NC_071536.1:3456939-4056939 GCF_026979565.1 Vidua chalybeata
GAGGGAATTTCACCTAAAAGGACTTAAAGATGTAAGCAGTCACCCTTAGCTGAGGCATGTCTGCAGTGTTCCTGTGCACTCATAGAAACAAATGGTGTGCATAGCACTGAACACACTATGGGGCATAGTTTTAAAATTAATTTTATCTCTGTATGACCCCTGATTTAAAGTGCTGTGACTTGTAAAATTTTTTCAAGTGTGCTCCCCACCAGCAAGGCATTAAGTGTGCCTGGGATGCTGTGGCATATTCTGCCATCCCTAAAAAAAGGCAGTAATGTATGCAGCACCAATAAATAAACAGATTTCTGGAACAACTCGGTAGCACTGAAACCTGCTGTGTGGCACTCGAGGACAACCGCAAATTAATCACTTTAAGATTGTCCTGAGGATGGATTAAGCTCAGGCCATTTCCTCTTTCCTCCTGCAGCTTGGCTGTAGCCAGCAGTGTTGGAAGGCACATTTTGTGTATCTGAGAACCGGATCTAAAAAGCCATTTAGCACCACTCATAAAAGCTAACGAAGAGCATAAGCACACAAATATTAACTCATGAGGTCTCACTGATTCATGGGATGAGCCTACACAGCTCTCCAGGGAGGGGGCTTTGGCCAATATGCTTAAATCATAGGAGGGATTTTTCTAGATGCCAAAAGGATTAGGACGCTCCATTTTCATTAATAACCAGGCACTGTGCAAGGACCCACAATGTCTTTGAAAATTCTTCTCCACGTGTTTGTTTCAGTATGAAATCATCTGGTGGGCTGCATCCTCCAGTGGGTGCATATCTGTTTGTTTCTTTTAAAAAGCTTAACTGCTTACAAGAGCAGGAATAAACTCTTAAAAATACTTAATCAGTGTATTCAGATCATAACCAATACAGCATTATGGGGTTGTATTTCCTGTTCTGTGTTGATTTTTAATTAACGTTGACATTTATATATAAAATACTTGGTTTTCAAAAGGCTAACTGGAAACCCTCTTGTGGATTACCTCATCCAAGCACAGATTTTTTTGGTGTGCATATTTGTAATTGTTTGAAGGTTTTCCAAGCGTATCTTAAAGTCGCACCACAGTTTTCAAACACACTTATGAGAATGTTATAAGTGTATGAAACTTCAACGAAAAAAAAATTAATTTTACACAGTAATGGTGCTTAGAGTTTGTGACAGACACTGGATGTGGAAGGAATATTTAGGCCCACATCCTGTGAAGGCTGGTACACAAATTTAGGGATATAGTTGCAGTCCATGAATTTGGAGATGGGCATGGACAGTATGCATGCTTTTGTGAGATTGCTCTGGCCTGCTTCAAAATCAGTGCCACTTTATGGTTTTGAGTTTGGCTTTTCTATAAAGAAGGAAGAATTTCTATGGTCTTAAAGCATCAATCTTTCCCTGAGACTTGAGACAAAAAGAAAAACATTAAAAGAAATTAGGAGACTGAGCCTGCTCCCAAAGAAACCAAGGTCAGAAATGGTCTCATTTCAGTGCAACAAAGTCTAGTAGTAGAATTTCTGCCTTCCTCTTAAATATTAGTCTTCCTTTGCTTCTCTCCTCATGTGTCGGCCACAGCTCTCATCTCTCCAGTAGCTGTGATCTGCTGCCAAGATTTGCTCTACTCTCCCTGTAATTTATGACCCTGTCACGCAGTTTATTCATACACATTTTCCCAGTGGCAAGGCTGAGGATACCAAGGTATCTAAACGCTGCTCAAGAGTGCAGGGAGCGAGCTCTGGATTGACAAAGCACATGCCTGCCTTTATTCAGGTGACAGCTGAGGTAAATCAAATAGTGGAATAACTGCAGCAGGTAAAGCTGCACACTTTAATTGGTCTTTGCAAGGTCAGAATGTGAGCCTTTCAGCTGCAAACCCTCACAGATCTCCAAGCTGAGAGCCAACAACAGCAAGGAATTCAGTGCCTTGAGCTGCCTCTGGCCTAACAGTGCTTCCCCCCGCTGATGTGCTTCCCATTGACAAGGTTTCTTCTACCTGACACTGTTTCTGCAGGAGCTGGGGGCATAAAGGACATGGCTGTATAGACTCAGGCACTAGGACACCAAAATGTACTGTCTTTCAATGAGATTCAGGCTCCCAAATCTCTGGGACCTGGCCTGTCAATCTTAGGCCATAAACACATGGGAGGTAGATGTCCTTAGGCTGGCCTGAGCCCCCTGCATTTCAGAGGGGCTTAAACACCAGTATCCAGAGCCCATAGCTCTACCACAGAGCCATCTTACAACAACGTTGGTACAGCACTACTGCTTTTGCTCTGATCCTCAGGATTTGGTTGTCTTAAAGATCTCTTTCCCATGCACAGATGCTCCACCTTCTATAAAAATTCCTATCAAAGGTGTGTGTCTCTCTTCCCCACTTTGTCTTCCCTATAAGAAATGTCTCCAGCTGTTTTATTTGATAGAGGAAAAAGAGCAATTTTTCATATTTATATTTCAGCAAAATTTTCTCTAAAGAAATGAGACTTATACAGGCCCTTTGCAGCCTTCCATTTCTATGTCCCTGTGCACCAGTGAAACAAAATTTGAAAAAAGGGAGAAGGAAGAGTCCATCAGGAGATAAATTCTTTGTGTAGCATGAAGTATAGTATTTTCAATACTACACATGACATTTTTGACTGTAAATTAATTGAAGAGACCTTCTGTCAAAACTTTCCCCTCATTTTATGAGCATGTAATATTCACTTTATACTAATGCACTCTGTGGAAAATGTGAATGTTGTTCCTGGAAAGTGAGCTACGACCTCTTTCCACATTGCAAATAAATCTGGAGACTGTAATCAGATGCAGAAGCAATGTATATCTCCAGACTCTGAAGCTTCTACCTTCCCCTATAAATCTTTCACATGGACAACAATTGGGTTTATACTAATCCTGTCAGATTAATACCCCAATCTGATGATATGTATTTAGGTAATGTTTACTTCAATTTCTGCATGACCTGGCTAAGCAAAAATGTACCTCCAATAAATATAGCTGGCTTGGGACATATTCAATCAGTACAAACACCAGATGCATCATCAAGAGCTTTGGGATACTTGTTTTTAGCATACGACCAAGATATGATGCATCTTTGAAACACTTCCTACTTCACTTAATAATAATGTTCAGCTTTTTTGGTCTTGCCAGAAGCTATTCTGGACAACATAAAGAGAAACTTTCCTCTTCATAGAGTGTCAAACTATTCACGCTTTTTTTTTTTTTTCCCTTTTAAAACAGCTTTTCCCCCCTCCGTTTCCATACCTATGGAAATGATAATCATCACTCTAGAACATCCTACGAACAGGCTGAAATTCTGCACCTTTTAAGAAAAATGTGAATTTTTTGCTCAGTTCAAGGGGCTGGACTGTAACTACCTTATTATAAGGTAAGAGATTTAATTTTTCATCCATTACATGCCTAAGTACCTGCCTGGCCACTGCTCCCATGGCATTACAGGAAAAGTGTAGTCAAGAAAGTGTAGGCCAAGCTATGAAGCCATCCCTCTGCCCAGCACTCAAAGGTGGAATTGAGAGGAGAATTCTGCAAGAGAAGAGATGTGTCTGAATCACTAGCTTTCCTGCAAAACACTTTGAAGCTTTAAATCAGTGTGTAAGTGTTTGGAAGTAGTGAAACAGATTCCTGGAATATGGGCATGGCTCCTTGTTCCAGGCAAACGGAGTTGTTTTCACTTGTGCTGTCCCAGTGGAAAACCTCTTGCAGCATCTCTAGCTAAGCCAATCCTACACACGTCAAGGCTGAATCCTATCAGTGGTAAAGCTTCCATTTCCACACAAACTCCTTTGGTGTGGTTGCATCAGGGGAGATGGCAAAAAGAATTATGTAAAATGGCCCGTGAAAACCATGTATATTTATTGTTATTACAGTCATTCATCACCTCAAGAGTGAGGACACTGCAAGCTCTATAAGTTCTGTCAGAAAGACAAATGAAGTGAGGGACAGCTGTTGGAAAGCTCCAAATCTGTATGATTTCATGGATAGGTAGCTCACTACAGACTGAAAATACGAGCTCCAAGCCAGTCCAAGATGCAAAGAAGCCCCAAAACCAGAGTCAAAAAACCAGGCCAGAATCAAAAAACATATGCAGACTATTATCAGTTTTGAGTGCCAGAAAAAAAAAAAGTCTAACCCACTATAATCAACAGTTGAAAGTAAAGAAGGAATCCAAAGGATTAATGACAGAGCAGAAATTTTCTGAGTCAGTATAGGAAGTCCTTTGCCATGAGGCCCAGCTTTCAACCAAAATGAATCCAAGCACAACTAGAAGGTAACTCGAAGCCACCCCAGAAACAGTTAGGTAATGGGACATTAGGACTAAGGTAGCTCCATTTGCCAGCTTGACTCCCGTTAGGGGTTTCCAATGGAAGTGATGGGAGGAAAAAATCATTTCAATACTGGTGCCTATAAAGAACCAAAACTGTCCCTTGGCAAAGCTCCCCAGAGAAGAATCATACCTGTAAGAAGCCCTGGCTTCAGACTAATTATGAGTTGACAGATTGACACAGAATGAAACTCCAGCCTGCTTTATTACAATTTCTTGCTAGAAGCGCAGCCTCCACAGAGGGTCGGAATAAGTCAGAAACAGCCCTTCTGCCTTATCCTGGGCCTCTCTCTGGGCTGGATTCCCATCCACAGAAGAGAAAGAGTTGTGAAAGTCCCACAGGAGAAGTGACACTATTGCTGGGCCATAGAAACGGCCAAGTTAAAATAAATACATCAGAAACCAAGGAACATCTTGCTGGCCTGGACTACCAGAAGGCAGAGGGTAGAAAAGCAAGAAGAAGAAAGTGAGAATGAAGACAGGGAGAAGATTCAAGTTCTGCCCCAGAAGCTGAAAAGTATAGAGCAGAAGGCCAATGAGAACTTCTGGGCAGGGCTGAAAAACAAGTGAAAGTGAGAGCTTCTCTCATCTCTGAGAATGCAGCCAAAAATCAGATTATTTACAGTAAAAGAAGAAGAATGAAACAAAAAAAAAAAAAAAAAAAAAAAAAAAAAAAAAAGACAAAACCAAAAACAAACCCCCCCCCAAAAAAAAAAAAAAAAGAAAAAGAAAAAGCCCTCAAAACTGGCAGCAAAGAGCTATCCACACTCTTGTCTCCATTTACTGCTGGGTGGAAGGGGTAAGAAAGAAACAGGGGACAAACTGCAGCTTGGAGCCAAAACATTTCCCTTCTGCATGCTCCTGGCTCAGTTCAGCCCTTTGTGACTCTCTATTTCAACCCCTTATGCACTCCCCTATAATCATCATAATATGTGGCTGTTTGCTTGCTCAGTGTATTCAACTTCCTCACAGCAAGCCAAGCTCAACCCAGCACTAGCATTTATTTCTGGATTTTAACCAGGCCTGCCTAAAACCAAACAAGACTCAGTGTGGTTTGCCATATTCGCTGGGAGAGAATAAAAGGAATTGCGCTCAAATACCAGGGTTTGTGGCCAAGTTCACCTCATGCTGCTGATGGTGATATCACCATTATTTCACTTCACTTTAGTACTTTTAAAAGTGCTGTGGGAAAAGGGAGGGTTTCAGCTCTGTTTCTGGGCTTTGAGGGAGATGCAAGTGATCCTGACAAAATGGATATAACCTGACTGTTGCCCTTTCATTAAAAGAAAAAACCCTTTATTAGTCAAAAGTCAAATTATTGTTAGAAACCCGTAATGACTAAATAAAAATAGCCAAGAGAATGTGAGCAGGACAGACATCAACTGGGAGATGGAACAGCCCTTGAGACAAAATAGTTCCAACTCTGCCTAAAATAACATTTTTAAAGTGCTTGGTGTGGGACACCAAGCCAGGTCCCACAGTCCCAATCAGCGGTGCTCGTGACGCATCCTGAAACGCCGACTCAGACTTCCAGAGCTGTCCTGAGAGTTCCCAGAGATGCTGCAGAACTCCCTGTTAGGGGCAGCAGGATGGGGCATCCAAAATATTTAGGGCAACATGGGTAGGATTCAGGCATCTGTGAAAGTCTCTGCCAAACATCTCAAAATGTGATGAAGAACAGGTTTTCAGCTCTTTGAAGATGGTGCTGCCCATCTGGAAGCTTCACCTGGGAATGAGGGACTGTCCCATGCCACTTGCCTGCCAAATCCCACTGTTGTGGGTCTAATGAGAGTTCTCATTTTTGTTGATGTTTTGGCAACAGGAAGCATGTCAGGATCTCAGTTTCTGTTCTTAAATCACTAGTATGTGATGTAAACACCTCATTGAAACTCAGGAAAACAAACAAACAACCTGAAAGCCCCAGGAGAACTCCTCTACCCGGGAAAGAATGGAAATCTCTTCCCCCTTGCCTTCCCAAAGCTGCTCCCCCGATTTTGCAGGGAGTGGTTCACGAGGGTTAAACGCCTGGGGCTGACAGTACTGCAGACTCTAATGCAAAACAAGAGCTGTGGCTGCAAACTTCTCATCACTGGCAAACTACAACAATTTGGGTAGACCAAACTAAATCTCCTAATCCATGAACAGCTAGAGAAAGGAAATGCGTTTTTCTGTGTTGATGACACCTAAGAATTCGTTGGGAAGGACTAGGGAGGAGGGAGAAGAGAAGGAATTTCCATTGATAGTGCCAGAGATGCAGTCAATGTCCTGTCATGGAGCGTTTCTACCCGATGAAATTCATTCCTGTGCTGTAGCCGGCATGGAGTTACATCTCCCTGAAGCTGCAGCTAACGGGCAGAAGGAATGGATTTCATTTCAAGAGCGATGTTCCGGATTCCTGGACGAGACACTCAGCAGTGAATGAAGCACTGTGCAGCACAGCCTCAGCAGCCTTGAAGTGAATTTTGCTGTGACCTAACAAAAACCACAGACTTGAAATTGTGATGATTCAGAAATTTTCAGCTCGCAGCAGGGGTTCTTGCAAAATATTTGGGAACTGCAGGAAGCGTTTAATGGTCTCCCTATGTCAAGGAGAGGAATCCTGACCTTTTCTCTTCATGGTTCTTGTCCCTTATAAGCAATAATTTTAGAAGGATATAATTGAGCCCAAGTGGCCTTTTTTCCTAAGGTTGCTTATAGAATAACAAGTGACTTGGATTGATCCTTTACGTACTGATTCATCCTCTCTTTGCTGTGGGAATGTGCTGAAGAATGGCTACAGGGACAGACCATGCTCCCAGTCACACGTGTGGCTCCCCACACGTGTGTGCAGTGAAGGAAATCGAGTGGAGAGTTTTATCTGCAGAGCAATACAATGGAGCAACAAAAGTCAGGAGAACCTTATAAGGGTATGTGCCTTTCCTAGCCAAGAGTCAAAAAGGTAGGATTTCAGTAGGAAAAAAAAATTTTGAATAGACCAAGAACATGAATCAGAATACCAATGGCTAAAGCAGAGGTTTGGGACATTCCTAATCCTTATTTGGATGCAGAACCCATGAACGGGTGGTTTATAAATTCAAACTGATGTCATCTGAAGGAAGACTTCAGGTGAATCTTCCTTTCATTTCCTGTTAGCTTGAGGGACAAACTGACAGAGGGACAGACAGAGGAGCTACATCCCTTTCCTGAAATAAATAAAAGACCTCTCACAAAATTCAACAGCATGCAATATAATAATTACTACATGCTTGTATTGTAATTACTGTCAGAGATTCCTTTAAAAAAGAAACCAGGCTGTTCCAAATCATCTTGAAATACTACTACTTGTAAGGCTATTTCTGCCTGCTTGCAAATGATGGCTATGCAAGAAACTAATTTGAACACCACTGGAAATTATAATTTTGTTTTGTGTGCTTCCAGTAATGTTTTCTCAAACAAGGATCTTACATTTGTCCCTGTATTTGTGTAACTAATTCTGTGGAAAGCATTAGCACAGTCACATGCTTGCTGACAGTGTCTTTTCTCATTCAAATTTCAGACAATACAATTTTCAGTTTGTGTAAATACTTATACTGCCCTTGAAGACCTAAGTGCAGTGTAAAATTACACTGCACTAAAATGAACTGGACTTAAAGTAGACAGAAATGAGGTCAATGTCAATAATTTAACCTTCATGGGAACTACACCTGATACCTTTTATATGCCACTTGCAAATAATTGCTAAAAGCAGATATTTCTCCCTCATGTTTGCATATTCCACTACATCCTGTTCCTTAGGTACTTAGCCCTTACATTTAGCAGATTTCCCTGAGCAAATTTAATATATCATAACCCTGCTGTCCTTGAAGACTTCTCATAACCCTTTCCTTTTTGAGCTTAATTAGCAGCTCGTATCAGCAGCAGGATCTGTTCACACATTCATTGGCTCTATACTGAGTAACTGGAAAAATGACCTCAAATTGCCTCCTCATTGCATGTATAGATGGAAATTCCTCTTTTCTACTGATTTCCACTCAGTAATTCTTCCTTTGGAGCAAGCTAGGTAAAGTACATCCAATGCTCAAACAGCAGCATTTTCTGACAATGTGCTTTTCACCTGGCTTTTATCAGAGAATTCCAGACATAAGGTGGAATGTGAGCTGGAATTTGAGGATGACACATCATATCTTAGGTCTCGGAAAAGCAGGAACAGTTTCTGAAAGCAGGTTCTCATTTCAAGAAACTGGGTGTTTGCTGGTTTATGATGCTGTGTCCCGCTTCAAAAGCCAATACTCTCCCTTGCTGTGGCCACCTGAGTTCTGTGAATATTATGAGGGATAATGTGTGTCTGGTGACTCAAAAAAATAGATAATTTTTTTTAAAAAGGCGGTGCAGTGGAACTAAAAATAAAAATTAGGAAAGGTGGGAATTAGCTCACCACAGCTCACCTAAATTGCCAGGTCAGATTTCAATTTCCAGTAAGTTTTCAGCAGAATAGGTTGTATAAATGTATCTGTGGGCACTCCTCATACAGGGAGAAGAAATTTCCTTGAAAACAGATACCTGACATCACAAGTCCTTATTTTCCTGGAACAGAGCACATGCTGGATCTGCCTGGACTCTGCCTGCTGACATAGCCTTCATCCCAGGAGTGATATTACTGCTTGCACGTCAGTAAAGAGAACACAGTGGGCTTGCAGGACGTGGAACCAGAGCGTGGTGCTCAACATGCTGAAGAACTCTTATGGAAAGCTGTGGATGTTCACCTTAAAGATGTCTGGAAACACTGTAGGCTACCTCACTCTCAGGTTTGTCTGAAGAGTTGCTTATATGCATCAGGAACTGCAGCAGATTTTTTAGGTTAACAATCCCTTTGCCAAGACAAAATATGTGTGAGAAGCATGAAACACAACCTTCCTGTATGGTCTGAACTTGGGTGCTGGTCCAGGCACCGTACCAGAATGGGGCATGCACTGTGCTTTGTTCACTGCCAGCCTGAGAGCCACACTTAACTGTACACACTCTCTGCTTTGCAGTATTCCTTCAAACTAGGGAAAAGAAACCCCCTCAGAGCAGCAGAGATGCCCGTGGGAAGAAGACAGATGGAAGAGATTGACAAGGTTATATTGGGGCATCACATTGAAGAACCCTTCTACTTAATAAAGGTTCAACACCTAGTATTTCTTTTACTTTTTTTTTTTTTTTCTCAGACTTGATTTTGGACAGCAAGAAATAAAGTCAGACAAAGAGGGTGTTAAATTTATTTTGAATGGAATGCAATGACACCGATTTTTCCAAGTGAGGTGTGAAAGCGTTTAACCTTGAGCTCCCAGCAGTAGATAAAACATCACTCAGGGTTGCTATTTCCCACCCGTATGTTACACCTCACCTTCTCCCCTGTGCAGAACATTACTCCTCCTGAACGGAGCAGTATCCGCTTACAGGCAGCGCTGCTCCACGGGAAAAAAGAAAAGTTTGCCTCTCCCCTCAAAAAAAGCCATTTTGTTCAGCCAGATGTTTTACAAAATGGCACGGCCGCTGTGCTTGAGGGGGGCCGGGCCTCCCACCCCGGCGGGGCTCGGCGGGGCGGTGGCGGCCCCCGCCCGGCCCCCGGCGGCGCCGAGGCCAATGGGCGCTGGGGCGGCGGCGGCCGCCTCCTCCCGCCCAGCCCGCCCTATATAGCGCCCGGCAGCGGCGCCGTGCCGTCCGTCGGGCTGTCCGTGCCGAGCCGTGCCGAGACCAGCCGTGCCAGGATGCCGGGCCGCACCGTGTGGCGGCTGGCGCTGCTCGCCCTCTGCCTGGGGGCCGCGGCGGCGGGGGGACATCGCCGCGGAGCCGGCGGCAAGAGCCGGCGGCAGGCGCAGACCCAAACCACCTCGCTGCCGCAGGGCACCGCCGCGCAGGGAAAGCGTGAGTACCGCCCGCGGGCAGGGCAGGGCACGGCAGCGCCGGTGGCCCCGGGGGGCTTTGTCTGACCCCCGCGCTCGCCCGTAGCCGCCCCTCGGCTCGGCGGACCCGCACACGTGTGCGCCCCGCGCCCCTTCCCTCCCGGCTGCTGCCCTCGGTAACGCCGAACTTTGCTTTCTTTCCCCCTCTGCATCCCCATTCCTCCTCCTCTCCCCCCAGAGACCTGCTATGACAATGGACGGTACTATCAGATAAACCAGCAGTGGGAGCGCACTTACCTGGGAAACACTCTGGTCTGTACCTGCTACGGTGGGAGCCGAGGGTTCAACTGCGAGAGCAAGCCCGAACGTAAGTTGGTGGCCCCTTTTGTCTGCGTCGAGACCCCAGCGCGGCTTTTGGTGCCGAGTAAGCCAAGCCTTGTACGAGTTAGGGCTGGCAGCCCAGGTTTCCCGCTGAAGTTTGGTACTTAGGGTCAGTAATGGGATCTACACTCAATTACACTGAAGATCTGGCTTGGGATTTTAAGAAATGCTTTTCATTAGCGATGGGCCTGCCACCAGAACCCTGAGCCAAACATCACTCATCTCTCTGGAGGATTGGATCTAAACATTAATTTTGGAGCCAACCTCTTCTTTATAATGAACTGAACTGACTCCTGGACTCGCACGGGGAAGTTCAAATCTGGAGTCACTTTGCAGCTCTGGCTCTGCTCTGTTTGATTGCTTCACCCCAACTTTTCATAGCTGTGCAGTGTCGTCAGCTTGTTTAAAAATATTTCAACTTACAACTTTCCACAGCGTCCCGGCCGTGCTGTGAGCTTTCTGTAATTGAGTGTAAAATGAGAATGTTTAGTCTGTGCAGAAAAAGTTTAGGGAACAGAAAGAAGTTTAAATGCGAGGTCTGCTGGAGGATGCGTCTCTCCAGGATTTGGTGTAGTTCAGTTTATCAGATGCAATCTATCTCTGTGTATTGGTCTAAAGCCACTGGTTTGCCATAATTCCTTTATGTTGCTCTGGAGATAGAAGAGATGAAAAACTGGTTCCTGCCTGAGAGTGTTCATGTAAGACAGATGTGAGCATCTCAGCCATCTGCTCTGTGAGGTTTGTGTGCTGCCTGCCTCACAACTGGAGTATTTTAAGGAGTACTCAGACCCCTTACTCCATAAAAGAGGGTTCAGTGTACTTTTCCTTCCCCTGCAGAGATTCCCAAGTTTTACAGTTTCGAAATCCAATAGGAAATTTTCCTTATGACACAATGAACTTTATCTGCCCAGCAGTGAAGAAAGTTGTTCTGCTTCACATCTTGAGTCTGGTGGCAGCACTGATGTTCTGCAATCACTCACCTATGCATGAGTATGAGCAATACACAAGTAGTGAACTTTGCTGTTGACTTTGGTGGGACTGCTGCAGAATTTGGGATTAATCTATTCAATTTTTGCTAAGTCAGAGTGAGGATTAGCATGACAAAGCACACAGTTTCCAGGGGTTGTTTGTTCCCTCCTGTCTTCTCTACTGTTGGCTTCAAACAGCTGGGATTGATGCTTTCAGGCATGCCTGCCATGTGCAACTTTTGGTTCCCTGAGGGAGGGAAGAAGAGGTTATTGAGGTTGTTGAGCATCATGGGGCCCTTGAGGGGGCAAATTTCATCTAGCTTCCTCTCTGCTGTTTTGTCCCATGAGGAAAGAGGAGACTGATAGGCATTTTTCCCCAGGAAAAAAAGGAGTATCTGTGTGAAGAGGCAAGGAATGTGTTTCCATTGACTGTACGTGTTACTGGTGTGGTTACATGAAGCTGATTATTTAATATTGAATTTTTTTTTTCTCCCTCAATAGCTGAAGAGACCTGCTTTGACAAATACACTGGATCCACTTACCGGGTCGGGGAGACCTATGAGCGCCCCAAGGACTCCATGATCTGGGACTGTACTTGCATTGGAGCTGGACGTGGGAGAATCAGCTGCACCATTGCCAGTATGTAACTAAGAGCCTCTTCCTAGAGCTATTGTTCCTTAGTGTCATATTTTCCAGAGCAATTTTTCACACTATTCCCAGTGCCTGTTAGCTACAGTTGCATGGGGTTTAGTCCAAAGCCCACTGAAGCTTTGACATTAAAAGTCCCTGCCCTGTGTGCATACATTTGCACGACCAAACTCCTCATTTGTTTAAAAGGTCAAGTACTATGTGAGAAAACATAGGCCAAAAATTACTGTTAGTGTCGAGCCATACAGGCTAGTAAGTTATTATGTACAAGAGTGTGTTACATCTTCACAGGTGCAAGTATAAAAGTAGTTTTTTGACTGGAGAAAAAAATCTGCTCTGCAGCTGATGGGTCAAAATAACACCATCAGCACTAATGGGACGACTCAGAATAAATGATAATAAATGAATATGGATACCACCTGAGAGCCAGTCCTTTATCCTCCAAAAATGTCACTGAACATTTGTCTCTGAGGGAATTGGGATTTGATAATCAGACAGCAGCTCAACATGTTTCTGTAACTCCTTTTTCACTAGCCTGACCCATACTTTCCTCTTACTCTTCCCTCTCTTCCCTTGGTCCTTTCTCTCCAGCTCCTGTTTCACGTCTCTGTCTGGAAATCCTTTCCTTATTGAGTCACTGAATTGTTCACAATTTCCCCTTAGTTTATAATTGGACTTTCTGTGAGCACAGAGGAAGATTGCTGTGTGTCAGGATTTTTAGACTGAGATTTCAAAGTCTCTGAGGTACCTTTTGAGAAAAGTCTTGCTGTTAAAAGTATCTAGTTTCTTGCTTAAGACACACATGCAGACCCTAGTAGTGTTACCACAGAGGACTCGGAAACCAGCCATCATTGTAGCATGGGAAAGAAATAATGCATTAAATCTAACAAGTAAAGCTGGAGCCCTTCTGAATTTAATGGCACTTTATTGGGCAGGGATGATAAGTGTTGTAAGAAAAAGAGTCAGTAAGGAAATTGCGAGTGTAAGAGCAGCCTTGTTTCCTCATCATCAGCCTGGTTTAGAGCTCACTGGAGAGTCTCACTGACTGCAACTGGCTTTGAATCAATCTTCAGAGCTCTGAGATTCCTTGCTTTCACAAATGAGCCCACAAAACATTTTACTGGCTCTTAATAAATGATGGGATGTGGGTGTTTTTTTTCTTTTTTTATTTTGCTTGGATTCTTCCAAAGAAGGAAACCCTGTGTTTGCAAACTGCCCTGCACCATGGTGTCCTCCCTCAGCCTGGGCTGCCTCAGAGCTGTGGGGCACTGAGGAATCTGCCTTTCCAGGGCAGGCTTTCCAAACCCCAAAAGAGATCTGATTTCCCACTGGGCTGTCACACCAAGCACCTCCTTATCCTCTATGTGCTGTCCTGGCCACCATGCCCCTCATGAATGGCTGCAGAGAAGCCCAAGTGGCACTGCCTCAAACAAAATGGAGGCAAACCCTCTCTCGCCAGCCCTCAGCCTGAGAGCAGGGTGTGAGGGAGAAACAGGGCCTCATCACTCCCTGGCATTCCCTTTTCACCAGCCAGACTTTGGCTGGGGTTCGGAACATGGAGAAGTTAGCTGAGGGATGAGGACAGGGCCTGGGAAGTGCAGAAAATGGTGGGTGCCAATGGAAAATGGTGGGAGCCAGTGGGAAATGTTTGGCGCCATTTTACAGGCTGATGTCCCCCCTCATTCTCCTCAATGTCCCTCCTCCTTCTTGCTGCCCCTTACCCCAGCTGACCCCCTTTGCCCCTGGCCAGAGGGCCCTTACCTTGTTGCCACCATGCCATCCCTGGTGTGTCCCTCACCTCGGCTCCCCTGTCTGCCCGCACAGATCGCTGCCATGAGGGTGGCCAGTCCTACAAGATCGGCGATACGTGGCGCCGGCCCCACGAAACGGGCGGCTACATGCTGGAGTGTGTGTGCCTGGGCAACGGCAAGGGCGAGTGGACCTGCAAGCCTGTGGGTAAGTGGCTCCTCCCTCAGTGCAGTCAGGGCGTGTGGGCCCTTCCTCCTTGTCTTCCCTGAGGTGTCCCCGTGTGGGAATGCTCTGGGTGGGCTCTGATCCACTTTCCCCTCCTCACAGCCGAGCGATGCTACGACAACACAGCTGGGACGTCCTATGTGGTGGGAGAGACCTGGGAGAAGCCCTACCAGGGCTGGATGATGGTGGACTGCACCTGCCTCGGTGAGGGCAGCGGCCGCATCACCTGCACCTCCAGAAGTAAGTGCCAGTCTGGCAGCTGCCGGCTGCTCTGCTTTATTTAGCTTACTTATTTTTTTTATTTTCTTACCTACTTTTCATCCAGCATGGGAAAGGAAAGTTATTCCTTCCTCTGCCCTGTGCAAGTAACAGTAGTTTGAGAGGGATGGCTGTCCCCTGAGAAGCGGTGGGAAGCAGAGGAGGGGAGTGAGGCCTGTGTGGTGCCCCAGTCACCGTTTGCAGTCTCGGAACACTCCCCAGAGCTGGTCATCAGTGCTGGGGACAAAGGTGCCTGGATTATTTGGGGATTTATTCTCATGGAGAGAGAAATGTTTAAGGAATCTGTATGTCAGCTGAGCCACAGCCAGGCATCTCCCAGGAAGTCAGGGAAGTGGCTTGGCCCACAAAATGGCACAGCATTTAGCTCAGGACGTCCATTTCTTTGCTTTCGAGGAGCCTTCTGAGGGACAATCGAGTGTTTTTTAAGTTAAATACCCTTTCCAACAGCAGGATCTGCAAGATTAAAATATTTTCTTACTTCTTTCTCTCTATTACTGTTTAATTTATTTGTTAGCTAAAGTAGGGTTTGTTTTGCCTGCTCTACCATCTCACCTATCACTTTTCCCACCCCATTTCCCGCTCCAGCAGCACAGGTGATTTTTTAAAAAAAATTTTTGCATCATTGAGGGACATTACCGTAAATACTCCATTTTATTTGTATTTGCAGAGCAAACAGGACTTTTAAAACCCAAAATCTTGCTTGTTTATTGACCTTCTGTTCCAGTCCTGTTAGCTCCACCACAGAGCTTACTTGTGTCTCGGGTTTATACCAGCTGCCTCAAGAAAATTTAACTTTGTACCTTACGCCTTGGTTATGCAAGGTTTGAGAAACTCTTCTGTAGCCTTTCAATTGCCTCATATTCAGTTGCCTTGAGGCACACAAATAATAGATTTTTGCTGATATAAACAGCAGACCTGATGATATAAACAGCAGTAAAGAATAAGACACTAAGGAGGGTTGAGATTAAAATGGAAGATCTGGAGAGATTTGGTCAAGAAATAAGCTATAAAAATCAACCCAGCCTTGACAATATTAAGTCTGTTAAAGACATGTGGGAAAAAATCATTAGCTGTCAAATGGGAATGAATAAAACAGAATGTGTTGTTTGTGAATTTTGGAGGACTTATTATTACTAATAAAATGCATTTGGCAGTAGCTTTCTTTCCATAACTCAGGTCTATGCTGTTGTATCATGGGAGAAATTGCAATATAAGGAGCTGTTCATTTTTCATTTTGTTTTTCAATTACATTTGAATAGAGAAATTCAAATTTATGTCTATAAAATGATACCTCTAGCCCACAAAATTGCATTAGACTTGAAGTGTGTGCTGCTTTATATATCTTTTATGGCAAGCATTTTCCAGAATCACAGCTGGTTGCTTCAGTGACATTTCAGCTTTTCATTGAGAAGTGCGTCCATTAGACACATTTTTTTCACATTTGCAAAATTGCATGATGAATACCTCACCAATTTACCATACTTCTGGCAAATGCTCAATTTCTGGTCATTCTAGCAGTGTGAATCAGTAACATGTTTTCTACATTCACATTCTATCCCATGTGCTCTCTCAGTGGCAATCTGGCTTAATGCATATGTCCTTCCACAGTTCTTCATAAATCCATGTTCATTGATCCATGATTATATTTGAGCCGCTGTATCAAGTTTCCCTTGAATAAGAAGATAAAATGTTGTAATGGAAGAAGAACTAGTTGATCCATGTGGATCTGGCATCTAGACAAAAGTAGTTTGTTGTGCTGTCCTTTGAACCCATTTGCTCAATTCATCGTGGGCTGTGGGTTATTAAAGAGATTTAGAAAGTCCTGGTATTACTTGAGCAGCTTGTATTAACTTCACTGCAGCTTTCTTTTGAAAGAAATGGGATTTTGTGTTGCCCTCAAACAGGTTTTAGTCCCTTCCAGATGAGAGAGAACCCTGAACTTGAACTGTGCCCTTTGTAGAATATGAAATGACCAAGCTGCAAAGACTCTTGTTTTTTTCTTAAAAGAAAAAAAAAAGGGTCATTAAAACAAGTTTAGCTTAAGAAGTGTGTGCTGGACAGAATGGGTTTAGAATGGCTTTAAAAAGTAGCTCATTTTGACAATGGCTGCAAAGTGAAAGCACAGTTCTGGAAATGAATGGAAATCTTTCCTTAGGCTAAAGCACCAGGATTTTGGGATGCTCTCAGCCTGTGCAGTTCAGTGCAGGCTTTAGTGCATGTAGGAATTACAGCAGTGAGCTCCAGAGAATGAGGTGGGCCTTTAAATTCTGGCTTGGAAGGATGGGCTTGTTTGAATGAGTTGGCGGTGGAGTGCTGGGAGCTGCCCAGTGAAGGCACCCAGTGCAGGCCCAGCTGAGAGTCACGTTCCTCACGCAGATCGCTGCAATGACCACGACACCAAGACTTCCTACAGGATTGGAGACACCTGGAGCAAGAAGGATAACCGTGGGAACTTGCTGCAGTGTGTCTGCACCGGGAACGGCAGAGGCGAATGGAAGTGTGAGAGGCACACGTCCCTGCACACCACCAGCACTGGTAGGTGGGACATCATGCCATGGAATGTAGGGAATGGGAAGAGGAATGGCACGTTTTGACAGGCTAGGACTTGGAGTTGAGTTGTTCCATCCTAATTCAAGTATTTCAGTGTCTTTGTCTGGGAAAGATCAGCAGCAAAGAGGGTCAGAGTTCAAAAGATGCTCCTTGTTTGTGCATGTGGAGATAAGATTAATTGGTACCTTGTTTCCATGCACAAATGGGGCTGGCACATACAGATGGGATTGCCTGCACAATCACAGGGCAGTAAATCACATCCAGGTCCTCCATCCAGAGGAGCTATCTTTGTCTTGGGAGCATGGCACTCCAAGTTAATGTTTGAACTTTATGTATTCGCCTCAGGGTAGCTTTCTTGAAATGTCCCTTATTTAAACCCCACTGAGACCATCTGTTTTCTTTGACATGATAAATACACCTACTAATGGCTGAGCTTTAAAAACCCAAAAATGCCAAGGAATGTATACAATGCTGTTTAATATGTGTACATGACATAGCTTGTAATTTCAGTATGAAATATTGCCTAGTTTACGGGTAGCATATTTTTTGTGTCCAAGGTTTAAATCTTCAGCTCCTAAATTCTTTTTTTGTCATTTTAAGGATCTAGGTTTCTTATCAGTGAGTGTAATGTAGAACTTCTGTTTTCCTGCAGTGCCTGCACTAAATGTTTCTTGGTAAATGACCTTTAACTGTTTGGTACCATCAGGTTAACTTAAAACTCTGAGGAGGTCTAAACTTCAAAATGTGTAACACTTCAAGGATGTCAGTATTTTCACGGGTTTGTGTTATTACTTCCCCTATTTCAGCAGAGCTGAATTTGTGGAGATTCCTGTGGGAATCATTAGCAAAATTTTATATGATGTAGACAACAACAAGCCTCTTTGTCTCTCAGTATTATTCCAAATGAAAATGTGCTATAAAAACTTTGATTCAGAATTTAAAAACTGCTGAGTAAAAGAGTGCATTTTAAGTTTATTCTTCTTCTTTATCAACGAAAAATTCAAAATTAATTTTTGCCTTATTGCCCTACTTCCTTGGTAATCTTTATTCTCTTGTCACTGATCTTGATTTTTCTATTCTACATTTCCTTCAACTAATTTTTTTTTTCCCCAAAAAATTTTGTGTTCTAAAGAATTGTATGAAAAAGAGTTTCTAAATGCTTTCTAAAGCCACTCTACAGAGTTGGAAGCCAGAGGCTGTCATTAGGAGAGAGGGGGAGTCGTTCTTCTAATTTTGAAATTTGCTAAGTGGAATAATTAAGCCGCATTTCGGGAAGCTTAAGAGTGGCATGCCTTCTGTCTGATGGAGTGCCTGAGGTTTTATTATCTCAGCATTTAATGGCAGCCTTCTGTTGCTGAGCTTTGAGTCCCTTCTGTCCCACGCTGTGCTGCAGGCTCTGGCTCCCCCAGCATCACGAACGTGCAGACGGCGCTGTACCAGCCCCAGCCGCAGCAGCCCCAGCCCCAGCCCTATGGCCAGTGCATCACGGACAACGGCGTCGTCTACTCGGTGGGCATGCAGTGGCTCAAGACACAGGGCAGCCAGCAAATGCTGTGCACCTGCCTGGGCAACGGAGTCAGCTGCCAGGAGATAGGTATGAGTTGCTGTGAGGTCTCTAGGACTGTCCTGTGGCTTAATTTCCAAGTAGAACCCTTGGTGTGCATGTCAGAAATGTCCTCTGAAGAAGACATAGTGGAGAAAGGTGCAAGAGGAAAAGAAATGGTTTGGTTATTTGAAGCCTTGTTGTTTAGGGCAGAAACGTTTCCCAGTGAGCTATTTATAACCTGCTTAGGGGAAACAGTGCCCTTGGGGAGCAGCATTAATAACTTTATTCAAATGGAGCTGCAATAATATATGTTTGGAAAAGAATGTGAAAGAATGCCGCAGCTATGGAGCTGTCTGTTGGTGTGTATTGGCCCGGCTCCATGGCAGTCAGTGTGGGTTCCCAGCAGCCAGCGACTTGCCTGGAGGGGCTGTTGCTGTTTTAGAGCCCTGAAATTCGGGGATTGCTTTAAACTGCAGTCTAATGCTGTGATTTTCTTTTTGAAGCCGTGACCCAAACATATGGTGGCAATTCTGATGGAGAGCCCTGTGTCCTGCCTTTCACCTATGATGGAAGGACTTTCTATTCCTGCACCACTGAAGGCCGCACGGATGGGCACTTCTGGTGCAGCACCACTTCCAATTTCGAGCAGGACAGGAGATACTCCTTCTGTACTGAGCAGAACGGTGAGCTCTTCTCACAGGGTCTTCACATGCATGTGACCCTGGTGGAGGGATGGAGGAAAGAGCAGAGGACACAGGAACAGGCTGCCTGACCAATTCCAGCAGCCTGGAAGGACTCAAGGCAGCAAGGCAGTGCTGTGGATGGAGGGCTGCCTGATGACAGAGTACTTGTATGCTCTTGGTGTCTTTGGAGGGTGCTACAGATGTACCCTTTGAGTCCTGTTCTCTGAGCTGAACTTAGAATGGGAGTACCTGGTCATGGTGGAGCTTTGGCCCAAAGGATGCTTGCTTATCTTTGGCTTTGCTCACGTGAATTGCTTCAAGCAATGCCCATATTAGGCTGCAAAGAGGAGGATGTCCATGGAGTACATTTTGTGCAGTCCTGTCACTCCCTCCATCCTGGCTGTCTAGCCAGGCTGCCATATATAGCAGTGATCTTCATGTGATTTGTGGTCACTGATCAGGAGCTGGGGCATGACTAAGGCATCAGCATTCCCTCTTCTCTGTGGATGGTCAGTGTTCACATCACAGATCTACCTACCTTTGTGGTTGCACTTCCTGGAATGCCTGTCAGACATCCATGGAGCAGGGTCCAGGCAGCTTCTTGGGATCTGACCTTGGAACAAATATATTCCCTCCCACATGAAAATACTGCTTCTTACACTGCATATTCACTTTCTTTAAAATTCTGTTCTACTTTGGTTGTTTTTTCCTGATAAAAGTCAAACCTTTTTCTGCAGGGCATATAATACTTTCTTTTTTAAAAATACAAACTAACCCCCCCCAAAAAACACCCAAATGCTGTCCCTGTCCATGTATATGTTCATGTTTTAGAGAGGCTTCTTGTGATACACTGTGGAAAAGAGAAATGGGATACAGAAAAATCTCAGTAAATGTCTTGTTGTTCTCCAATATTTGTAAAGCAGAGTTGCTCAAGAGGTGATGAGTTCAGGTAGATTAAAGCCCTCTTTCCACTGCTGCTTGCAAAACATGAAGCTTCCAGCCTGCAGGGAGGTTTTGGCTTGTCCTGTTGTACATAACTGAGCTGTAACCCTTTCCTGAGGGTGAAGGCTTCCCTTAGAGCTGAAGGGCACCACTGGGAAATAGCTTCAGAGATAATACAGGTATGCTGAGAGCTGTGAGTTTATTTCATTCCTTAGGCCTTGAGAGAAGGCATCTGCAAAGCTACTTCCCAAGCACAGTAAGCTTTGGTTTTCCCTGTTTCCTGGGAATTCCCATGGCAGGCTCTGCAGCTCGTTGCAGAGCAAAGCTTGAACTGAACTGACCTCATGCAAAGCTTGTGTTTCCACATCTGAATTAATTAAAGCCAAGAACAGAGACCTGTGGATTATATACAGGGCACACGTGGGAAAAAGCGGTACTAGTGGTTTATTTTCCAAGCTCTTCCATGCATGCATGGAGAGAGTGCAGGCTGAATTTGCCTCTGTTCTCTTCATTTTTCGTACAGTTTTGGTCCAGACACGTGGTGGCAATTCCAATGGTGCTCTGTGCCACTTCCCCTTCCTGTACAACAACCGCAACTACACCGACTGTACTTCCGAGGGACGGAGGGACAACATGAAGTGGTGTGGAACCACTGAGAACTACGATGCTGACCAGAAGTTTGGGTTCTGCCCCATGGCTGGTAAGGCTGAGAGCCATAAAGGGGTTATGGAGCACCTGTATGTGGTTCTTTGAGCTGGAAAGTGAAGATCTCTCTGTTGTTGGTCATATACTGATGACTTCTAATGAGCTGAGTCTCAGCCCAAAGTCCTTGAAGGCATTTCTGAAGCTTTGTTTTGTCCTTTTTCCCCCCATTGTCTACCTCTAGCAGAGATTTAGGCAGTGCCAGGAGAAGGCAATTTTCATTACTTCTTTGCTACAAGCCAGTGGTAGGTGTGCTCTTCAGCTGGTGCAAACTGGTGTAGATTTGCTGGAGAACCTAAATTTGAGTGTGTGCCTAAAATTTCCTTGTTAAGATGCAAAAACCATTAGCTGGTATGAAGGGGCATTGCAAATGGTCTCAGTCCTCAAGATCTTGTCAGTTCTGGCCTCATAAATATCCTCTTGCTTTCTTCTCACCCAGCTCATGAAGAAATCTGCACAACCAATGATGGTGTCATGTACCGTGTTGGGGACCAGTGGGATAAGCAGCATGACATGGGCCACATGATGAGATGTACTTGTGTAGGAAATGGCCGTGGAGAATGGACCTGCATTGCTTATTCACAGCTCAGAGGTACTGATTTTCATGTTCATATCACCACTTCAGTCTAAGTGGGATGTGGGAGAAATTAGTTATCTTTTCTGTCACTGTGGGCTTGAGCCCACACTTAAGAACTGCAGTTTACTCTTTGGAGTAGGAAGTGGATTAGAGGAGCTGTGAAGTTCTTGTCTTGTTTATGTGCTGGAAGAGTATATTCCAGCCTTTACAGGCTCTCAAGCAGAAACAAACCTTGACTGTCTTGATCGTGGTATCCCTCCCTCCTTTTGTCTACATTTAGGTATTGGCAGCGCTGTGACTTTATACAGAGCTCAGTATAGGCACCTCCCTGCCTCAGGAACAGACGAAACTCCAGACCTGTCTGAAGTTTGAAAGCAGAGCTGCTGTGTTTTATTGTTCTGCAGTGAAATTTTCAATTCCTCTGTGCTGGATTAGCCTTTTGCTGGTTAATCTATATGAAAAGCTGGCAGGAAAGCATGGAGATTACTCTTATTTATTTACTCATTTGTGTGAGTGGTCCAAGTGGAGAAGTACTTAAGCAACACAAAAAAAAGAAGACTTAAAAGCACAGACATTTGATCATCCTGCAGCTAGCTCACAGCATTGGCTTCATGTCTGGAAAAGGCAGGGGGTTGCTGTCAAGAGGCCAAGAAAGGACTCTTTAACACCACTGCTGAAGTGGGATATAATTTATAGGGAAAGGCTCACTCAAGGGCTTTGGAAGGGGTTTTTTTAATGTGTTCCCTTCAGCGTGAAAGGCACTGCTCAAAGTTCTGGTCTGTGCAAGTGCTGTTTCCACTTACACAGCTAGTTCTCTGCAGTTCCATTCTGGAGTTCGAAGTGGTCTTACTTGCTGAGGAGAGGGTAGAGGTACTTTGCTTTTTCAAAAGGCAAAGGTTATCTGAGTAAAGCTGTTGAAACACAGCAGCCAGACCTTGGCGCCTGCAGAAGAGTCTGAGCGCTCCTTGGTTTATCCAGATGCTGTGCCCATGGTGTGGGAAAATACCATGGGGAACAAAGTCATGGGAATTGTGGACTCACTTCCCCAAGGACAGCTGGTCCAGAATTGACTCCGGACCTGAACTTGGGTCTCTTGGGTCCCACTTAACAAAACAGCTTGCTTCTGGGCTTGTTTTCATGTTTGTTTTGTCTTTCTGCTCCTTGCT
This sequence comes from Vidua chalybeata, assembly GCF_026979565.1. Lineage (NCBI taxonomy): Eukaryota > Metazoa > Chordata > Aves > Passeriformes > Viduidae > Vidua > Vidua chalybeata. Next base: position 3,479,550 of record NC_071536.1, read on the forward strand.
GTGATTAGACTGGCTTTAGGAATTCTGGGCCAGATCCCAGATGGACATTGAACCTAACAGAGAGATAACCATTGTACTACAGCATGGAGTCTGGTTACTGTGTTATGAGGGAAGAGTAGACTGGTAGGCACCAGCAGCATCTTGTGTGTGTAAAAGGTCTGCCTCTGTCTTCAGATTACTACAGAGGGTAGCAGAGATACCCAGCAGAATAACATCATGAGGATGGCTGCACTTCTTCATTGCATCTTCATAAATTTGGAGCAGACCTTTTCTCCTTGTCTAGTTGCAGTGATTTGAGGCTGAGGAGTTTCAGCTGAGATGTTCCTCAGAGGAGATGGTCGGAGAGTCAGTGTGGTGCTTTTGATTTTTGTTCACACGTGGGATCTGTCTGAAGGAGCAACAAGGCAGTTCTGTAGCTGGATTGTGTCCTACAGACCTTAATGCAAGTGTTGCTTATTTGTACAGTGCTGATAGATGAACTTGGGAGCAGGGCTGTGTGTGCAGCACTGTGAGGGCCACAGATTACAGAAAGGAGGGCTCCTTTCTGCCTTGGATGGAGCTGGTCATGGTCAGTCTATGTGCTGATAAAGCAGAGGGAATGATGCTCCAGGCAGAGGGGTTCTGTCTCAATACTTAGACCTATTGCTGATAAACTCTCTCCCCCAGACCAGTGCATTGTGGATGGCATCACCTACGACGTGAACCAGACCTTCCACAAGCGCCATGATGAGGGGCACATGCTGAACTGCACCTGCTTTGGCCAGGGCCGGGGGAGATGGAAGTGTGATCCTGTTGGTGAGTCACTGGCTGTCCCCACTTGCCACACACCCTTTGTGGCTCTGTACAAACTGACTGTAGTATGGAGAAACTGGTGTGTGAGTTTGGGCCCAGTCTTTGTCCACTTTCTGTCCTGAATTGTATAAAAGCAAAAATAAAAACGACACTGCATTTGCTGGAGGGTAAGTGAAAGGGCATTTGTTAATTTAAGGACATGCTTGGGCTATCACACCTGCCACAGAAGAACCATGACTGTGGCAAGCATATGTTGCAAAATGTAACAGGTTGTGGTAGCAGGACAGTTAGCCTCAGGCTGTGGTGATTTGGCTGGATTCTGGTACCTCAGCTGTCAGCTTAGCAGGGCTCTCAGCCTGAACACTGATAAAACATGCAGCTGGGCCCTGATGCTAGGATCAGCTTTCTTGCCTTTCTCTATCCTAAAATCTTTAAGAGTTTTCTCCATGAACTGAGGAAGGAGCACCAATGTATATTAACTTACCTTGGACTGAATTGATTTTTTGGCTGCCCTTTGTTCTAGCAAAGAGAAAGCTCAGGATGAGAACACGTGTTAATAGTGCTCTGGAGGTTAGCTAAAACCATCGTGATTCTCTGCAGGAATGAGAGAATCATTCTTCCTACCCCCCTTCCCTAGCAAACCTTGATTGGAAGATAAGACCTGGCTGTTTGGTTTGCAGTTACTAAGTCCAAGAGAGCTTCAAGCTATTGCCAAGAAAATCTATTAGAAATTACTGGTTGTGAAGCTCTGCTTTATTCACAGTAGTATCTGTACGTGTTTACTCAAGGACCATAGATTGTAAAGCTTCTGAAAATTACTAGTTTGAAGGAAGAGGTGGGGGGATGATTTCAGCTATCTGTATAAGTGCAATTAAAGTTTTAATTTTGTTGGCTCTCTCTAAACAAAGCTCTTATTTATGCAAGCAAACATAATGCTAGTTCTCACTGAAAATTTCCGTGGAGCCAGGCATATATGCTGTTGTCAGAGTAGAAAGTGTGCTGAAGTGCTGTACTGTGCTGTATTTACACTAGTTAAGCTGATTTCGGGATCTGATCTGTCCCCCTTTGGTTTATACAGTGGTAAATCTGGAAAGATTCTGCTGAAAATAAAAGCATTCTGGGGGCTATTAAAGCATAAATTAATCCTGCTGAAGGCAGGAGGAATTTTTGCCTTTGATGTCTTTGAGAACAGCATGGTTTAGCTTTGGATGAGAGATGAACTCAATTGGCCAGGGCAGAATTGAGCTCCTGAGTGGATGAAATTCTTTCTAGAAGGAATGCCCTTCTGAAATGCATAACAGCTGAATTAGCCCCCTAATATCCAACTTAATACATGCAGTGGTACATTAAGAACCTTGATTTGAGACTCAAGTTCTGTTGCCACTTTATGTACCTATATTTGCAAATAAACATCAGTGCTGCATTTCTTTGTGCAAAAGTCTTTTGGGACTTTTCTGTAGATATTTCACTGTGGTTTCAGTAACACACAGTGGTGAACTGTCTCTCTTGTGCCTTCAGACCAGTGCCAGGACTCCGAAACCCGCACCTTCTACCAAATTGGAGACTCCTGGGAGAAGTATGTCCATGGGGTCAGATACCAGTGCTACTGCTATGGTCGTGGGATTGGAGAATGGCATTGCCAGCCTCTGCAGACCTACCCAGGTAAGAAACCCAGCAGAAAATGAACTCATCTGCTGAGTGAGACATGAGGAAGGCCAGCTTTCCACCCCTCATCTGTTCAGGTTTCTGTACCTAATGCCTTTTGGTTTCCTTTTAAAACAGAACAGATTCTCCTTGTCCCTTGGCAGACACAAGCAGGTGTCAGGGGGATTATAAAGAGGGGCTCAAGGTGTTTGCAGCTATTCCTGAGGCCAGGGTTAGTTCAGAGAATGACCCTCAGTGCTCACAACAGCTTGGGTTTGCATTGCCTCTTGGTATTTAGTGATATCACATGTGTAATCTTTAACTTATATTTCCTGAAACTCACACATGTAGTTCTTCCTTTTCCACTCATTACAGAAGCAAAAATCCATCATGAAACAAAATGTTTTTCCTGATCAGTGCCCCAAAGAAATTAAATATTTGAACTCTTGTTTGTCCAGGCAATTCCAGGAACTCTTTATAGGGATGGGCAATGCCTGTTTGTTGGTTGTTCAGCTTCAGTTCCCTGAACAGAACATAAGGGGAACCTCTCTCCTTTCCTGTTTAAGGTTGCAACTGCCACTGTCTTAATCTGAATAAGATGAAGTATTAAGGCTTGCTGAGCTTCATTTACTCCTGTTGGACTGCTTAAACAAACATCTCCCTGAGCTATGTGAAATATGCATGCCTCCAGCCTGGAGACCAGGGCTTGGGACTGCTTTAGACACAAGAGTGACTGAAAATGTGTAAATAAACCAAATTTAATGTTTCTAAGTGTAGGTTTGGGGTTAGGTCAGCTTTGAAATTTTCTGCCTGTGGGCACAGGTTTGTTTTTTCTAGAAATCCTGTTAAATGGGGAACAGGTATATATGTTACATGGTTGTCCAAATAAATTATTATTAGAAATGTTGGGAATGGGGTGAGGGTGTAGGTATTTCATGGCTAAAACACTTTCCTGCAGATTCCAGGGATCTCTTTGCTGGGATTTTCTGAGAACAGACATGAGGACAGTGCTGCTGCGTGTTCAGTGACACCTCCCCAGTGGGGCCAGAAGGGACTGAAAGGAGATCCATAGGATCATCAAACTTGTCCTTCTCTATTGGAGAGCTTGTTGGAGGAAATAGGCCTGAGCCTCACCTAGCTAAATGCAATCAGTAGTCTTGAGCATTAGAGTGCTGCAGAACTTGTGTTTTCATCAGTTCATGGGCCTGTTTTGTCTCAGGATTTTCACCTACCCTTCTGGTGTGATTTGTGTGCAGATGAAAAGTCTCACTATCTGTGGAGTCCTCTGCAGAGTCATGAAAATTCAGTGTTTCAAATGAACTGATTAAGAAATTTAGTAAAATAGTAGAAGATTAGTGTCTATTTTCAGGGTGTATTCAGTATCAGATCAGAAATTTTCCCTCACCATGCTGCATGATTAGACCTGGATTTGGCAGATGGTTTTTATCAGCTTCCCTGCTGCCATTGCAGGAGATATTAATGAAGAAAACAGTTATTTGCTGAGAAGTTCCCCCATCTCTTTGAACAGCAAGACTTTGCTTTCCGGACTTTTTCTGTACTGGACCTTTCCCATTTTCCATTTCATTGGTAGCTTACAGGAAATGGACCAAGCAGTGCACATTAACTTCCCCACAGAATATGTAGCAATGAAGGATTAAGGATAGAAAGAAAATAGACCTGATTTCCCTTGTATAGAAATACTATGTGAGCCATGCAGCTTTCTTGCTTTTTGATGACTCCACAACATCCCCAGTAGGTTAAAACCAGCAATAATTTTCTTTCAGGCTCAGCTGGACCTGTTCAGGTGATCATCACAGAGAGTACAAATCAGCCAAACTCCCACCCCATCCAGTGGAATGCTCCTGAACGATCTCACATCACCCAGTACATCTTGCGCTGGAGACCTGTGAGTGCCACATTTGTCATCATTTGTTCCTCAAGAGCACTTTATTTGGCTTTTTGTGGTGTCTGAAAGAAGTGGCTGACACCATTTCGGAAAACTTGAGTTGCTTATTCAGTGTCTTTGTCCTCTTGAGGTCAACAGCTACTCTTGAGCATCAAGGAGAGCCAGTGCTGTATAAACACTTGAAGTTTTCTTGCCCAAACTTTGCTGGTTGCTGTGTTCATAAAGTGTTTTATTAAACAAAGCACTATTACAGCAAGCAGACAAGTTTATATCCTTCCTTACCTTAGGAATGTAAATCCTTGTGGAAGCTTCTTCATCCAAAGAAATGCTGTTTTAGTAACATGTGCATATCCAGAAACTGCTGGGATACATTTTATTCTATTAATGTGGAGGTAAAAATGACTAGGATATGAAGTCATAAACAGCTTAGTCTAGGATTAAATAAACAGTCACTCCCATCTTCTCCAAAGTCTAAACCAAAAACTGGTTAACCACAGCTTGTTGGCTGGTTCCTCTGTGAGGAATGATTTGGTTTAACCAACGCAGATGAGCTGTCTTCCAGCTCCCCTGAGTACAGCTTCACAAAAGACCACTTAATGATTAAGAGCATTAGTATCTCAATGCTGCCTGTTAGTAAGAGAACAATAAAGGCCCTGATCCAAAGCCATTCAAGGCACTCAAGACTTTTTACTGATTTCAGTGTATCTTGGATGAAGGCCTGGAGTACAAGCACTGAAGTACAAACCTCAGAGGATGGAGCATTATTTTAAAGCTTCCCATAGAGTTCAAACACAGGGTAGGAAGGAAGAACCTCTCTGTATATTGTTTTCAGATGATAGCTTAGAGTGTTATTATGAACAGGCTTCAAAAGTATCTTTTCCAGCCACTACTTCATGCCTTACTGTGCTTTTAGTGAAGGAATGAGTTGAATTTATAACAAATAATGCTCCTTTTAAAGTTCATAGCTAGTTTGTTTTTAGTTTACCCCTGTAAAAGCTAATAACTCAATGCCATTGGTCCTGCTTCTTGGCATACTTTTCTCATCTCCTTTGAGTTGATTCTGTCTGAGCATTAAAGCCATTCAAGTCCTACCTGTGTTTGAATATTACAGTGAGTAGTGACCACAGAGCAGGTTAGGTCACTAGATTGTCCTGTTTGCAGCCTAGGGAGTCTCTCACTGTCTGAATGTCCTTTTTCTTGCAGAAAAACTCAGGAAGGCAGTGGAAGGAAGCCACCATCCCTGGCCACCGGAACTCCTACACCATCTCAGGCCTGAAGCCTGGTGTGATTTATGAGGGACAGCTCATCAGTGTCCAGCAGTACGGCCACAAAGAAGTCACCCGCTTTGATTTTACCACAACCAGCACCACAGCAGTGACAAGTGAGTTGAGCAGGGGGACATCCAGGAAAACCTCATCTCCTACACCCACATCCTTGCTTTGTGCATCCCAGTTAACACAAAAGTAGTGATGCTTAATGCAACCTCTCTTTCCTCCCTCTTGTAGGCAACACTGTTTCAGGAGAGACAACTCTTCTTCCTCCTGTGGTTGCTACTTCAGAATCTGTCACTGAAATCACATCCAACAGCTTTGTTGTCTCCTGGGTTTCTGCTTCTGACACCGTTTCTGGATTCCGTGTTGAGTATGAGCTGAGCGAGGAGGGTGATGAACCTCAGTACCTTGGTGAGACAATACTGGAGTGTGCCAAACCAAAGCATTGCTCACAGTCAGGGCATCACTGCTTTGTGGCTCAGTAGAGCTGGTGTGAACAGTGAGCATCTTGCTGTGTTTCAATTAGGGTATGAGAGTGGCAGGAGCAGGTCGGATTAAAAACTCACTTAGCTCATTGTCTTTTCTCCATAACTAGCTGTAAGAGAACAAGGCAAGTAAATAGCAATATCCCCTCAGAATACTGTCCCAGAATTCTGCAGAGGAAAACTGCCTGAGCCAGGAGTAGTAGATGAGTAATTACTTGGAGTAGATATAATTATTCTTTTAATCTCCATAAATTTGCTCAGGTTTTTTTTTTTTTTTCCTTTTTACAATCATGAAAAGTTACTGGCTTCCACAGCATCCTGAAATGAGCAGCAGTTCAGATGAGAAGAGAACCAAATCTGTTTTTTTGAACCTGCCTCCTGGATAATTTCCTTTGGCATACCTTTGTCCTTCTTCAGAGGGAACTCTTTCCCAAATGCCTGCTCTTGGCTGCTTGTTATCTCATGGATATCTCCTGTTCCAGTCTGCTCTGTCAGTTTTGTTTGGATCAGATCTTCCCCATCTTTGACAATATGGCAATTTAGCTGAGCTGGGAAGCTGGTTAAAGGCACTGGACTCAGACACAGGAATTGAAACTGTTTTTCCAACATTTACTGTAGAGCCCATGGCACCACTACGTGTAATTTCATTTTAACTTTTTTCCTGATTTCCTGTCTAAACAGTGGTAACAGCAATATCTCACCTCAAGCATTTGAAGTTATAATAGTTATTGGGACATGAATGTGGTAGAAGAACATGACAAAAAGAACAGCAGTCTCCTGACCTAATAATTCTCCCTGGACTGTTGCTCCCCTGAACTCACAGGCTTGCACACTGAGCAGAAGTGGCTCTTGTGGGGACTGCCAGCACTATCACCACTTTTCTTTCTGCCCAGACAGCTGAGCTGTGCCGTGAAGCAGCTCCTGAGCTACAGACAGAGGTTTACAGGCAGATTGAAAGGCAATTCCCAGTTTCCTCTAAGATGCTTGGCTTCAGTCTGGTCAGCTAGGAGCTGCTTCTTGGGGAATTTTCTACATCTGGCATGTAGGTGGACATCTGGGAGAAGGGAAAGAAGTTCACCAACCCCTCATAGTGTCATTCTTCTTCACTCATGAGTCAGTGTTTCCACATAACCTACTCATGTGAAAGTTTTTCCATATATTTCTGTACTGAAAGTTCAGCAGTCAGGGTATGAAATGAGTGTTCAGCTGAGATGGCTACAGTGTGCAGGGGGCTGCTGCTCAAGCTGCCCTGCAATATCCCACATCAAGCCTTGCTGCCCTTGGTTGCAGGTCCCAGATCTCCACACAGCTCTTCTGAGGTGAACCAAACACAGTGCAGAGAAACTGTTGTTTTATTGCAGGAAGACTGTACTTCAGCCCAGATTACAACAGACTTCTCAATTACTTAATTTGGAGAGAAAGCAAGAAGATGGAATTGCTAAAACAATTTTTTCTCTTCTGCCTTCCTCAGATCTTCCAAGCACAGCCACTTCTGTCAACATCCCTGACTTGCTTCCTGGTCGCAAGTATATTGTTAATGTCTACCAGATCTCTGAAGAAGGAGAGCAGAATCTGATCCTGTCTACTTCACAGACTACAGGTATGTGTGGTTGGCTGTTGCTACACTTTGAAAGCTCTTGTTACTGTTTGCTCAAGAATTTTTTGTTACCTCTTACCCTCACACTTACTGTTCTGTGTTTATTGTCTTAAACAGCTCCTGATGCACCACCCGACCACACAGTGGAAAGTGTGGATGACACATCCATTGTCATCAGCTGGAGCAGACCACAGGCTCCAATCACAGGTTTGTCCAGTTGGAGTGCACTTATTCTGCATTATTGGTAGAATCTGAAATGTAGGTGAAAAATGAAATATAACTCTGAGACACAAAGGTAGTACAAACTTCTGCGTGGTCAGAGAGACAAGGTGGAAAGCACATGGGCAGCTTAGCATTTCCTTGGCTTCAGTGACTGAACCAAGCAATGCAGAAGGCTGGATGTAAAACAATTCCTTCTGGATTTGTGTTAAATAAAAACAAGCCCCAAGACCTTATATTTGTATCTGTCATCCAGACCATCCCATAGTGAGCATGAGAGCGGTACAGGCCTAAATCCACATGTCAGACTTCTGAGATTCTAACCCAGGTCAGATTGTGCTTTGGAAGGTGGTGTGAGTGTGTGGTCTGTAGATGGGACGTGAGCACAGGCAGGCCACAGGTCCTGCTGAAGTTCAGGACTATTTTTATCAAAGCTCAGCAGGGAGATCAGTTCAGCCCTCATTTCTAGCATTCTTTGTGCTGAGGATGACATATTTCTCTTGCTTCAGGCTACAGGATTGTCTACGTACCCTCTGTGGAAGGCAGCAGCACAGAGCTCAACCTGCCTGACACTGCCACCTCTGTGACACTCAGTGACCTGATGCCAGGGGTTCAGTACAACATCAGCATCTATGCTGTGGAAGAAAACCAGGAGAGCACTCCTGTCTTCATCCAGCAGGAAACCACTGGGGTCCCACGCACAGGTAATGCTCATCTTCTGGATTTCAGTCACTGAGATTTCTGTTGGCAGCTAAGGGAGTGCTTAAATGAACTCAGTTGTGGTTTTGTGGGTTTGAATTGGAAATTTCACTGGTATTGAAGTTCTCTAGTAAAATCATACTTATTGACACAGTCAAGACACCACTCTGCATTAAAAGGGTTGTAATTACCAGGGACTGGACTGCAGGCAGGTCTTGTGTTGTCTGCAGAAGAGAGATCAATTTCCCAGTTTATCTTAGAGGGATTCTGCTAAGAAATCCTCTGAAGTGCCTGGTGTATCATTTTGACCCAGCACTTGGCTTGCAGATGTTCAGGGTTATGTACTCAGACACCACAACGCATGTTCAGATAGTTCACCTAACTTTTCCCTCTCCCTTCCAGTCCTACCCATTATTTTCCTTTGCAGTCAGTGGGGATGGGAGATTGCTCAGCATTGACTGATGTGTCAAAACAGCACTGTAGGATCTAAACTTGAGGCATTCAGTATTTAAAAAACTTCTGGTTTCAGAGTTCTTTAAGTATCCAGTTGGACTGAATACCCAAACCAAAAGAAGGGATAGTGAAAGAATTGGGATTTGATGTGGTAAGCAGTGGAATTTCATGGTCTTGCAAGTTGCAAGCACGTGTTTGCAAATGGGAATTTACCAGGAATGAACTCAGCTCAATGATTTTATGGTTTGGCTTCTGCATCTTCCAAAAATGTGCACTGGTTAACCTTAGGGCACTATCAGTCCTAGTCTCAAGAAACTTAATTTAAACACAGGAATTCAAGGGTACAGTACTGTGGCCCAGCACTGAGGGAACTGCATTTTGCATTTGACTAGAGTAAGGCCAGATCAGCCCCTGTACTTGCTTAATTATAAAAGGTAGATTTCAAGTTAATCACAGACATTCAGAACATGCTGTGGATTTTTAAAACCCTCTCTTTTAATTTTAGAAGGAGGTTACTGTTTCCAACCCCTGGAGTACTTTTTTACCCCTCAGGCTTTGGTTCTGCTTATACTTGAAGTTCTGTAGCATATTAAATCTGGTCTTTCAGTTCTTTCTGTCACAGAAAGGTACCTTCTGAAGACATAGTATGCTTTAAAGTAGATTGTGATGCTTAGAATTGTAGTCTGCTTGTCTGGGAATGTGTGTAGGCATGTTTACAGTGAGGTTACCTTGACTTTTTAATTTGGTAAATATTCTTGGGCTAACCATTGTTCATGCAAAATCCACTCTTTTTCCTTCCACGGAAACCTATAACTTCTCCTCCTGCTAAGGACTACCTCTGACAATTGTTGTACCCCTATGGTTTCAGATGAAGTGCCTTCCCCCAGAGATCTGCAGTTTGTGGAGGTTTCTGACATCAAGATCACCATCATGTGGACCCCACCCCAGAGCCAAGTGTCCGGCTATCGGGTGGAGGTGATCCCTGTCAACCGGCCTGGCCAGCACGGCCAGAGACTGCCCATCACCAGGAGCTCTTTTGCTGAAGTCATTGACCTGATCCCAGGAACAACCTATCTCTTTAAGATCTTTGCTGTAAACCAGGGCAGGGAGAGCAAACCTTTGACTGGAGAGCAAACCACCAGTAAGTCTCTTTTTTCAGCCTTTTGAAGTGCGGATTTCTCTGTTGCTTGGAGAAATGTATAAACAGAGCACTTGAAGTGCAACAGTTCTAGCCCAGGAGGTATCCCATCAGTAGGATGACAGGGCTGGGAATTCATTCATTCTAACAATGATCTCTTCAGCAGATTTATCCTCCTCCAGGGCTTTCCAATGGGAGTTTAAGTCTCATGGTGCTTTAAAACAATTTTGTATGGCTGGAATTCAACTTTTTTATTACTGACTGAGAATTGATGGACCCTGCAGTTCTTTTACAGCACAGATCACAGCCTGTGATTTTTATATTTTTTTCTTTTGCTGGTACCTTAGGGCAAATTTCAGTATGACTTGGAAGCCTTGCTGAGATTCCTCTGAAAGTCCCCATCTCCCTCTTGACAGCTCCATACCTATCTGGCTCCTCTGGCAGCAGTAGCAGTTGTGCCTGCACATGCAAGGAAGGATCATGCAGGATTCCTCAGAACCTGATTGCTAATGATCTAGTGGCAGTGCAGCACCTCACCAGAGTGAGGAGAAATGCACTATGTCAGGCACTGCTTTTTGCTTTGCAGCAGTGCAGAGAAGAGAGAGGAGCAGTGGCTGGGCAAGATGTAGGTTTTCAGATGGAAGAATGTGTTTTACCTGGGCGGTTATCTCCATTTTTGATTCAAGAGGAACAGATCAGACAGAACATGGGACACAGTTGTTTTGATCAGGTCCTGTTTATTGGGCAATAGAAGGGTGAGTGAGTATCTGTGATGTTCTTTGGCTGGGTCACTTTATTCAAAGGAACAAAATTCAGCTATGTGCATCTGCTGCTCTTCTGATGCTTTTCAGTAAATAAGAAAAACTTCTGAGAATCCAGCCTGGCTTTTTGTAATATGAGAGGGAAGGAAAGGAAATGGGATAATCTGTGAATATAGCCATGCTGTTTGAGGAATATCCTTACTTCCATCCATTAAGTTATGAGCAATGAATAGTGCCTGTCCCTTGACTGTGCAGGGAGAATGGGATCCTTATGTCCATCCTTTGCCATAGGTGTCTAATTTGAGCACAGCACCGATGGTGTGAGCACCCTCCCTCCTCTTTCAAGCGAGGCTTTCAAAAGCAAGGATGCAACTTAGGAATCTGAACTCTCTTGGAAGCATTCAGAACAAGAACAACTCAGTTCCCAGCTAGATCTGTAATTTTTTGTGGTTGTTTTGAGGAGCCTGGGCTTAGGTGTAGGGTTCCTCTGAAACTCCACAGAGAGGTGTACATTGGAGTATAGACATCTAATTCAGACAGCAGAGTGCCAGTCACAAATGTCTGGGATCGTTTTCCATAGGCTGTGATCATCCGCTTAACTGCTTTGCCTAAACCACATTGCAGAAACTATTCACATAAATTGCATCCTGTAATCGAAAGTCCTGGGAAACAGAAATTATTCAGGGTTCCCAAGGAAAACCCTGCAGCAAAAGTCTCTTCCCACGGCGTAAATGCGATTCTCTTTTTGGCCTTCCGTTAAAAAGCAGTCTACAAATAAACTCTGAGTGTGTGTGTGTGGCTTTTTAATCTTCCCCTTTTTCCTCTAGTATGGGGAGAGGAAGTGAAAAAAGCCTAATAGAGCTGGCAAATTAAATTGTGCAGAAAGAAACTGACTTTAGGCTACACATTTTAGGAAGATACAATCTCTGCCCAGATCTAAGTACCAGCAAGGGATAAAGTTCACTTTCAGCCTGTCGGTTGGAGATAGGCTTAAGCTGGGTCACACTCACCCTTTTTCTTTTTGAATTCTCCCCAGTTTTTTCCAGTGGTGGAAGAAGGAAGACCTCACTTCCTTTTTCCTCCCTCCTCAAAAATGGAGAGAACAAATGGGGAGAAAACAAAAAGGACAAAACCATCTTCCTGCTGAATCACTGGGAGAGTGACGAAACATTAAATTTTTTTGCCAAAATATGACTCCTCCAGAAGGAGAAAAAAGCATTTGCCAGCAAAAAAAAGCACTGATGAAACCTCACTGCTCATAATTTCAACATCTGGTTAGAACCTAGAAAAGGTGGGGAGACTTGCCATGTGAACTCCTTGCTGCAGCCAGTGCTACCCTGCTTGCTGTGGGAGCAAATTCCCCTCCAGAGCCTCGCCTTGTCTCAGCTGAAGGCAGTGACATCTCCACCAGTCACTGTGGCTCCAGTGAAGGAGCTGTGCTGCCTCAGCCTCTTGTTTATGTAGCTATCTGGGTTATCAGCTTCAGCTGCTTCCCAGGGGCACTGATAAAAAGGGGAGGAAGCCTGGTAAGAGCTGTTCCCTGAGTCCCAGGGGAGAGATGAGCGTGCTTGGAATTGTTGGATGGTCGGTTCCATGGTGTGAATATTTTTAAGTAGATCTAGGAACTGGTTTTCTGCAGAAAGTTGCTGACTATTACTTATTTTGACATTCAAATGACAAAGTAGGGGTGGTTTATTTTGGGAAGGGATTTTGAGAGGACTGGGCAAGGATTTAAAAGAATAAATCTTTTTCATGGAAAAGGGCTAAAATTGGGTTTCCGTGCTTACACTGACAAGTCTAAACCGAGCTGGTTTTTAAAAAATGCTCAGTGCTCATGAGAAACTGTTGAAATTCCTGAGTGTGTTGGGGTCAACCTTTAGGCTGCCTTCCCCATGGGATGCAGAGATGGCAGCAGCCCAAATCAGTGCAGCCTGGACTGCTCAGGTCTGCCTGTCTTGGTGTATTAATTGATGGCGCTGAGGCATGGATGTAGAAGTGAAATAACTTTCCAGCTCTCTCATGGTCCCACCTTCTCTCTTCCCTTCTGTTGCCCTCACACAATACATCAGAAACACAGGTCCAGTGTACACCATGGTTTGGAAGTGGGGGTGAGGTGGAGATTCAGCTGGGAAGCTGATGGGTGTTCTGCTTTGCCTCCCCAGAGCTCGATGCCCCCACCAACCTGCGGTTCCTCAACACCACGGAGCACTCGGTGCTGGTGCTGTGGACGCGGCCCCGCGCCGTGATCACGGGCTACAAGCTGACAGCAGGGCCCACCAGAGGAGGGCAGCCCCGCACCTACAACGTGGGACCCTCTGCCACCAAGTACCTCCTGAGGAACCTGCAGCCTGGCACCGAGTACACCGTGTACCTCGTGGCGGTTAAAGGCGACCTGCAGAGCAACAGAGAGACCGGGGTCTTCACCACTTGTGAGTGAGACACACACACACATCACATACTCCTTTTATACCACAGCCCTTCCTCAGAACTTGTGCTGAAAGTGCCTATTGTGAGTTGATTTACAGGGGCAGCCTTTTGAAGTAGCATTCCAGCAGAAGAGCTTGGGAAATGCTCCTTGTTGCTCTTTCTGAACTCATTGGCAGGAAAAAGAGCTATTTGCATCAAAAAGCTTTTAGTAAAATACATTTCAGCTTTCCTGATGATTAGAAACAAGAGGGAAAACTTACTACTGGTACCTCACTTTTTGCTTAACTGCATGTCAGAGAAATTTAATTTTACTTGATTTTCCTAATTGCTTGGTTTTGGCATGACAAATCAAGGAAAGAATGCAACTCCCTTTAAAATGGACAAGGAATAATTAGTTTGGTACTTAGATAAAGCTGAAAGCAGTTATTTCTCAAGCTCAGCCATACCATCTAAGGCACCTCAACTGCAGTTACCCAAACTGACACAAACATTCTATGGGGTATATTCTATGGGGTTTTTTGTGTTTTCTTTTTTTTTTTTTTTTTTTTTTTTTTTTTTTTTTCATTTCAGTCATCTGTATTTGTGATGCTGGTTTGGATGAAATATTAAGCAAATTTTGGAAGGAAAGGGAGTTCTGTAACAACACCCACCTACTTCTATAAAGAACAAACAGATCCAGTATTTAAATAATGATGATGCCATCACATAAACTAGCAAAACTCAAAGCCACCCAAACCCAGAACCACATCCTCTTTTCAAAAGAGAATGTGGTTTCTTTTAGAACAATATGAAACTAAAATAAGAGCTCAGACTTTTAATCAGAGTAACATTGTTGACATTGGCAAGGTGCTTTTTGCTGACAGTCTTATCTATAAATATTCCTCAATTAGAATGTGATTTGGTATCTTAGATTTAATATTGCCTTCAAATTCTGGCTTGTCTGAATGAAACCAGTCCTGTTTGAGACTATAGATTTGATTAACCAAGCCTCTTCATTAATAACATCACTAACAAGGCCATGTCAGATTAATCTCAGTGTTGTTATTTAGGCTGATTCTGGCATGCACGAAGGCTTTGGCTTCTGTGTGATGCTTCTGACAGATGTCAGTGAGACCACAGATGCCTCAGACTGACGTTGGTTCCTTTCTGCTGACTTCACAAGATGTTGGTGAAGGATGAGATAGTCCTTGCTGGGACAGCTGGTTGACAGACAAGGGGTGTGGTGTTCTGCTGATCAGAAAGCATATGGTGGGTGAATCAAAAAAACAGCTGAGATTTGAGGAATACTTTAGATATCGTGCCAAAAAACCAGGAGTCCTAAGATTCTTGGAGCTGGATGCAATAGAGGATCATGCATCCACTTGAGTATTTTTGTTTGCCTCAGGATTAAAAGCTCTGGCTATGATTAGACCACTTGCATACTGTGTCTGTCAAGCCCAGCAGCAGACAAAAATCATCTGGATTTTCAGAAGTGATCTAGTTCAGCTCTCATTTCATACCTCTGGCTATTTTTGCTGCTGTAGGTCAGGTTTTCAAACTGTTTGGAGCAATCACAGCAGGTAGACTTGAACTCTGGTCAATTCACTCCACAGATCAGCCTGCTGGCTCTGTTCCTCCTTTTAACACAGAAGTGACTGAGACCTCTATTGTCATTACCTGGACACCTGCCCCAAGGATTGGTTTCAAGGTAGGAGGAGCTAAATCCTGTGTTGGTTTTTCCTCTTCACTGTGGTGGAGAGGGCAGATGAAAGCCATTTCCTATGGACTGTGGTGAAGATGGCAGCGCAAAGGGCCTGTTCTCACAGGGAGCGGTGACAGAGGTCAGTGCAGGGGTGGGGTTTCAAGTCAAGTGGGACATCTAGACCACAAGTTACAGGACTAACAGCTGGAGTTCAGCATGAGAGCCCATAGTGCTGCTGTTGGATGATCAGCCAGGGTGCTGACAGCTTGTGACTGAAAAGCAAACCTCTCTCCCCTGCAGCTGGGAGTGCGCCCAAGCCAGGGCGGAGAGGCTCCCCGGGAGGTGATCTCCGACTCCGGCAGCATCGTCATCTCTGGGCTGACCCCCGGCGTGGAGTACACCTACAGCCTCACAGTGCTGATGGATGGCCAGGAGAGAGAGACCCCCATCGTCAGGAGAGTCACTACACGTACGGCACCTGCTTTTCCACCATCATTCCTTCTCCCACTCCCCACACTTCTGGGAGGCAGTTCTGGTCTTTCCTCCCTGTCGTGGTCTGGTTTTTCTTTTTGATGCATAGGTGACAGTAGCACTGGTTCATGCAATGCAGGGTCACAGCTTCAGGGAAGTATTTTTGGCTAATTCCAAAGGTTGAGGATATCGTGAGGAAAGGGGTGCTGAGGCAGCCAGCACAATTCTCAGTGCCATCAGTGACCCATTTGTCTGAACACTTGCAGCACTGGCTCCACCGACCAACCTGCGCCTGAAGTCCAATCCTGACACTGGCATCCTGATAGTCTCTTGGGAGAGAAGCACATCTCCAGGTAACCATGTGAACTCCCTCTGTGCTCAACCCTCCTCTTGTAGCAGAATGGTAATTAACACTTCTTCTGTGGTGCCTTGCAGTTTGGTGGGAAATTAGCTGTTGATGAATTTAAAGAAAAATGTACATGTTTCTAGATATATTTAAGGATATAATTCACAGTGAACTACAACTTGCTGTAGGACTCTTAATGATTTACATTCTGTGTAAAAGGCTGTTTTGGAGCATGAATGTGATAGAGTATTTCAGCTGTTTTAAGGATTTGAAGATTTTTCTTCAAGTATCTCTAGTGGTTGAAAAATAGTCTGAGAGAAGGAAAGCAGAATAGACAACAAAGATTTCTGCAAGTGACAAATGAGTTTGTGCTGTGGGAAGTGAACATGGAAGTTCTGACAATGTTCAGGATTGTCTTCTCCCAAAATAGCTGATGGGAGCTGCACAATTGACTACCATAAAAGGTGGATTGAAAGTTTTTGAAAACCTCTGTTAGTAGCTGAATCTTTTCCTGACAGAGTCCTGAGAGAAGTTCCTCTCAAAAGTCCTGAGATTTTCAGTTTGGTGAGGTCTCAAAGGGAACAGAAATTCCACGAGGGTGGCATGGCTAGCTCCCAGAAACTCAATTAGGGGTGCTTGACAAAGCAACCTCTTTCCTGCTGGGCCCAGGGTGGCAAAATCACTTGTAAAATGTCACTTTTGCTTCAGCTGTTGCACTGAGGACTAATGTAAGCAGATCCATCAGGAAACTCCTGACACTGGTCTCTGTATTTCAGGCATCAGTGGGTACCGTGTGACCACTGCTCCCACGGATGGGCAGCAGGGCTCTACTCTGGAGGAGGTGGTGGGTGCAGATCAGACCACCTGCACCTTTGAGAACCTCAGCCCTGGCGTGGAGTACAATGTCAGTGTCTACTCTGTCAAGGATGACCAGGAGAGTGTGCCCATCTCAGAAACCATCACACCAGGTAACAAAAGGATGAGCAGCAATTTCAGCTGCCCAAGCTCAAATGGCTGAGCCCGAGAGCTCTACAATGCAGAACTTTTATTACTCTGATGGTTGAGGGCTTAGACTTCACATTTAGTCTCAAGAAGCAGAATAGCCATGTTCCAACCTGTGACAGAACTTCTTACACCCATGTACTTCTCTGCATGGGCAGCCTGTGTTGTGCTTCACAGGCTGGTGGTCAGCACATGGATCTGCTGTATCAGTACACTGAGCTGGGCAGCAGCAGCAGGGATTTAACTTAGCCCTGAAGTCCCCCAGCATCTGGAGCACAGCTGGTGGGAACAGGAAGTAGGTGAACCGAGATATGAGTGGGAAGCGAGCACAGGAGAAATTCTAGCAGCACTAGTGGCAGAAGATCACTTGAGCACAATGGAGAGGAAAGCCAAGATGGAAAGGTCCATCACTGTAGCACTTGGGGACACAGTGTGGTGTGTGCCACCTCACATGACATCTGTGGGGCCTGCAGAAACTGCCTTTGTAGCCACAGTAGCAAAATTATTATGTGTTTCCCCAAATGGTTGCATTTAGTTTTCCTTTGTGAGGGCTTTGTTTGTTTTTGTTTCTGCTCTGAGATGATGCCAGCTACTGTGTTTGCTTGCTCTTGTAACACTGCTTTAAAATTTCTGTGCTTCACTGAAGTGCTGTGTGCTCCCTGGGGTTAACTAATGCTGTGATGCTGCATAGTTATGCAGTAATAGCTTTAGCCCTTCACCATCTTCTGGTGGGAGAAAGCTAAGAATGTATGTGTCTGGCTTTTACAACTCTTTAAAGGTGATATGGTACATGCATTCCATGTGGATAAACAATTATTTTACAGAAAACTGGCTTTTTTTTTAGCTATTCTGTAAAATATGTGTTTTCCAAGAAGGACATCAAAATAGAGCAAAACCACTGTTATTAAAGCAATATTTGTCCCATAATTTCTTTTCAAACTAACTTGTAATGAACAGAATGTATACAGAGTCCTGCATCTTTGACTCACTGATGTCTGATCCTGAGTGAGGAAGAGCATCCATTATTTCCCACTAGTTTCAGGATCACCCTGATAAAGTTACACAGCCAAATCTTGTGGCTTAAATCAATACCAGTTTATTGACTTGAGCAGCTGAAGGTTTGGCCATTGTCAATTAAAGATGCATCCAAAGTTCCTCATTTCCTGCCCAATTCTGCTGGTCCTACCATGCAGGAAATGAGCACCTTTGCTAATGGAATAATATCAGTAGGGAAAACAATCACAGCTGTGCTTATTTTCCCTATAGAAATTTAGGCAGCATCTAAAAGGTCATTAAATGGCATTCTTATTCAGTGGCTAAAACTTGGTATTTTGAACAATTTTAGCCATGTATGTCAGGCTCTTGGCCACATCATATGCTGGGCATAACCTCTGAATTCGGGGATGTTGTCACTCTTACAAAATTAATACCATCTAAAGGTCATTTTTAACAATTTCCATGTTTCCAAGGGGAGTGTTCTGTTACTTAGTGTTTCATATCATCTGTTTTTAGCACATATATTGCAGCAGTTAGTTGGTTAGTAGAACCTGAGGAATTCTGGGCCCGATCCTCAAGCCATTGCAGGGATTTGAGGCTTTTTTCTGAGTGCACTGTAAATAGTTCAGACAGTGGATGATCTACCCTGGAACTTTGTGAAGGTTCTCACCAGCTGAGGGTCTGATTTTTAGCCTCTTCAAGTGAGTTGATATTTTTATGATCCCAGTGATAAGATTCACCATTTGAACGAAAACAAGAACTTTAGAGGGTCGATCAACAGAGTTGTTTTAATTATACTTCAGTAAACTTTGGTCTCTTGTAATTCACCTGTAGAAAGAAAAAAGTGGTTTTTTCTGCTTCTGTTTTTGTCAGAAAATGATGGGTCTTTGTGGCCTATCATTGCTCAAAGTGAATTTGTTGCAAGTTAAGTGCCTCTTGTAGGGCTCTTCGAAAATTACCCTTGTAAAGAGAACTGGCGTTTCAGCTTCTGAGGGGATTGGGGTTTCAGCTTCTGTCTGCCCAGGGAAGCAGCTGGAGACTGCATTGAACGGTAAATCTAAGAAAACAAACTGAAAACAGCAAAAGCAAAAACACAACAAAAATCACCCCACCAAAATCCTTCCTTTTCCCCCAAACCCCAAGAGAAATTGTGCATATCACCGCAATTGCTTCCAGAGTTCTGTCGATGTTAATAGTGATGAACACTGCTTTTTTCTCCCTTGTCTTTCTTTTGCCTCCGTGTGTCTCTGCCTCTCCTGTTTGCTCTTTAACTCATTAGAGGTGCCCCAGCTCACTGACCTAAGCTTTGTTGACATAACTGACTCGAGCATCGGCCTGAGGTGGACCCCGTTAAATGCCTCCACCATTATTGGGTACCGCATCACAGTAGTTGCAGCAGGAGAAAGTGTCCCCATTTTTGAAGATTTTGTGGACTCCTCAGTAGGATACTACACAGTGACAGGCTTGGAGCCGGGCATTGATTACGACATCAGTGTAATCACACTCATTAATGGCGGAGAGAGCGCCCCTACCACTCTGACACAGCAAACGGGTGAATTTTGAAAACTTCTGTGTTTTGTGACGTGGACGGTGTCACTGGCTGTCACTGGCTGTCGGGGTTCTGGGGCTTTGTCCAAAGAGGGATTGAGCCGCTCATTGCGGGGAAGCCAGGCAGACTCAGCTCGCTCCTTTCCCCAGATGGCAGCTGGGGATGGATATGGCACTGCTCCTTTTTGAATTGGAGGCATTCTAATACCATGAATGACTGCAGACTTGCCAGGCTCATTCACCTTCTGCTGTTCAGATTTCCAGGATCCAGTTGGAATCAAGAGCCTGAAATGTGAGCTGTGTGTTTGCCAGACTTTAAAACTGTGTTTCCTCAAAATGGGAGTGCTAAAGGGTGGAGCAGATCAGTAGACACCCTCCAGCCTTGACAGCTGTTCAAGCTTCCAGCAGCCCATTTCCATGGTGGCCCCACTCTTTCCACAATGCCCCAAAGGATGCAGATGGACACCACTCCCTGAGTACATGCCAGTGACAGCCATGCCACACCGTCAAGGGTCTCTATAGTGCATGAGCTGAAGGAGAGCTGGAAACTGGTTCTTGCATGAAATCCTGTTGTGTTTGGAAGTCCTGAGGCTGTAAATCCTTCAACATGAGTAGAAGTAGAGTCATAGGAAATTAGTGATATACCCTCTCCTCTCCTGTGTGTGCATGTATGGATTCTAGATGAGATTACTTTTCCATCTGTAAGCTGCTGTATGGCAACTTTAAACCTCTCTTGGCACCACATCTGTAATACAAAATCCAGCTGCTAGAAGCACATTAGTGAAACTTGCTACCTTGTTTTTAAATTAGCCCCGCGGGGTGCATTTAACATATCAGGAATTGCCAGGAGGTTAAAGCAGCCTGACAGTAGTGCAGACACATTTTTCTCTTAACTGTAGTAGAACCAAATGTAGCTTAGAAGTCTGTTTGCATGAGTCTGATGCCGTAGTCAGTTGTGCATGAGATACTTTCTCTGGTGATTGATTCCCTGAACAGACATCTTGATCAATATGAACCTGAGAGCTGAGGTAGGTTTGTTCTTTGCTGTGTAGCTGTGCCTCCTCCTACTGACCTGCGCTTCACTAATGTGGGGCCTGACACCATGAGGGTGACTTGGACTGCCCCGACTTCCATCGTGCTGAGCGGTTTCCTGGTGCGCTACTCCCCCGCCAAGAAGGAGGATGACGTTGCAGAGGTGACAGTCTCACCCTCAGACAACATGGTCATCTTAACAAGTAAGTGGGTTACCTGCATAAGTCAAACATGAGAAGCCCCTCATCATAAAATTGTAAGATTACTAAGAAGACCTCGAAGGTCATTGAGTCATCAACCCAGCACCACTGTGCTCACCACCAAGCCATATCCCCAGGTGCCAATCCACACACCACCTGAACACTTCCAGGGATGGTGACTCCACACCTGACCAACCTTTCACCTCCCCCAGTGCAGCTTGAGGTCTTTTCACTTGTTACCTGGGAGAAAAAACTGACCCCCACCTTGCTACAAGCCTCCTTTCAAGTAGTTGTAGAGGGTGAGAAGGTCCATGTGACACAAGATGAGGCAAAAAGAAATTGTTTTAAGTGTGGCTGGCCAAATTCTCAGCTGATCTAAAGTGATGTTGCAAGTAGCCTCATAGAAACTCACACCAAACGGGATTTGGCCTCTAGCTTTACCCAAGTTAAAGCCAAACCACGGACAAGTTTTTTTCCTATCAATCCAAGGACAGTGATGAATCAGGCTATGAGGCAATTGCATTGATTTGCAGCCCAGTTAGGTATTAACAGTAAATACATGTTGTTCACCTGGTTTGCCAATAATGTCAAGGACTTGCAGTGTAGAGGTTCAGGAGAGGATCAGAATATGCAAAAGGTCATTGCTCCTTTGACTTTGTATGCTCAGACCAGAAAGCACATCCTGTTTTGGAACCTTACAGAACATGGCAGCAAAATGCAGGCATTTTCCAAAAGCTGACATTAATTTTTGGGGCAAAAGCTGTCTTGTATTTATAGCTGGGGATTTTTCCTCTATCCGAGAATCTGGTTAAGTGAGAGACAAGACCTGTTTTCAGAATAAAAAACTAAGTCTAGAGCTTGTCTGAGTTAGAACAGCTGCGTTAGAAATCCTTGGCCCTATTTCAGCTTATATCAGCTAAAGCTTTGGCCTGGTGCATAGCTAAACTAGTAGATAACTAGAATGGACCCTGTAGAAAGGTAATTGCTTCGAGCCAATCTCTACAAACTAGTGAAGCAATGACATAGGGTATCATGCTCGTTCAGGATAAAGCACTGCAAGGAACTGTAATGCCACAAAAATAACTGATTTAAACTTTTGACTGTCCTGGAGGTTCAGAGCTTCCATCAGGCAAAACCTGATTGTCTCCTCAGAAACACAGTTAAAATTATGTAGGTTGATTAATTTCTTGATGTTAGCAAAGAAACATTAGCCCAGATTCCTGTTCTTCAACTCCACAGACCTGCTCCCTGGCACTGAATATCTGGTGAGAGTCTACAGTGTTTCTGAGCAGCATGAGAGTGCACCTTTGTATGGAATCCAGAAAACAGGTACGTGGATGCACATGTGGCTAATGCCATCCTTTAAGAATTCGTTAATGGGACTGATTTACTTTTTTTTTCCTCTGATGATGCCAAGCAGTTTGGTTGAGCTCATCCTCGTGTCTCTTGAAACACCCAGGTCTTGATTCCCCCACTGGCCTGGACTTCTCGGATATAACGGCGAACTCCTTCACCGTGCACTGGATCGCTCCTCGTGCCACCATCACGGGCTACAGGATCCGCTACCAGCCCGAGCAGGGCGGGGGCCGGCCCAAGGAGGACCGTGTGCCCCCCTCCAGGAACTCCATCACCCTCACCAACCTGCTGCCAGGCACCGAGTACGTGGTCAGCATCATCGCCCTCAACGGCAGGGAGGAGAGCCTGCCCTTGGTTGGCCAGCAGACAACAGGTGAGCCTGGAGGGAATGCTGGATTTGGAGCGTCCCCTAGCAAAGTCCTTGCTGTTAACCACGTCTCCCCTACCAGCTTCACTCGTGAGGAGATGCCTGTGTACTGAGGTAGGGCCTGATTTAGGAAAAGGTGGGAGGACCCGTGCTGCTTTCAGGTGTTTCTAAGGCCAGCAGAACTATTTTCATTAAATCCAGTCCAATGCCATATGGTTTTTAACCAGATACATCTCTTCGGAGAGGAGTGTGCCGAGCCAAAGGACGGACAGACAGATGAGTAGCAGAGGAGCACGGTATAAGTGGAGTTTGTAGCTGATGTGCAACTGTGTTTAAATTCCTTCTTAATTCTCTGTTTTTCTAGTGTCTGATGTTCCAAGGGACCTGGAAGTCACCCCTACCGGCCCAACCAGCCTCAGGATTTCCTGGGATGCTCCTGCAGTGACAGTCCGATACTACCGGATCACTTATGGTGAAACAGGTGGGGACAGGCTGCTACAGCTGGTCACAGACAGAAACTTCATTCTGAGGCCATTAGAAAGCAGATTGCAAAGGCACCTTGGGCTGTAGCAGACATATAGGTGCCTTTTTGAAAAAAGAGCAAATCATGTTTTGTCTACCCAAAAGAAAGAGTATCTAGAGTATTCCAGTAATTTTAGAAGTGGTTCTATGTGCATGTTTCATTATTTTCCTCAAAACAGTTTTGGCCCAACAACCACTGAAATCGACATGGTCCTGTCTTCAGCTTGATACATGTAGGACTGTCCTGGTTTTTGTAGAGATTTTAAATGTATGCTTTACAGGTCCATCACATTGCTTTCTTAACCTACTCTTGCTAGGTGGAAGCAGCCCAGTACAGGAGTTCACAGTGCCTGGCACCATGTCTACTGCCACCATCACTGGCATCAAGCCTGGTGTTGAATACACCATCACTGTGTATGCTGTAACTGGCCGTGGAGACAGCCCTGCCAGCAGCAAGCCAGTCACTGTCACCTACAGGACAGGTGAGACCTGATTAAACCAAACAAGGCAAAACCCCTTGCTTTGCATTGGCTTTTCCCCATAAATGTGTATCGCTGATCCCTGGTTTCTTTCAGAAGCCACGGGCTGTAGGGCCATCAGTTTGTGGAGCTGTGTATCTTGGTGGCCCAGCATGGTGACTGCTGTGGCACAGAAGGGGCCTGTGGACTTGGAGAAGGGAAACCCTGTGGAGCCCAGATGGGGATGAAAGCAGTGCTCTACTGCTCATGGCAGAAATCCTGTTGGGCTCTCATAGAGTGGGGTCACTGCTGGCTTAACTCCAGTCAGATTATGTGATCCTGAGGAGACTTAACTTTCTAATGCCAAGACTGTTGTCTCACTTCTGATTTGGATATAGCTGAATCCTACTGCTGTAGCTGCAGATAAAGGCATTAAGTAGCCTTTAAAACAACAAAAATCCTCAACTAATTGATATGAGATCACTCACCCGCACACTGTGGTTAAGGCTTTTTTGCTTTGGGCTAGCATGACAGGAAAATAAATAGCAACATGT
Source organism: Vidua chalybeata (assembly GCF_026979565.1). Classification (NCBI taxonomy): domain Eukaryota; kingdom Metazoa; phylum Chordata; class Aves; order Passeriformes; family Viduidae; genus Vidua; species Vidua chalybeata. Next base: position 3,503,475 of record NC_071536.1, read on the forward strand.
TTTCTCTTCCAAGCAGTGCAGAATAAAATTCAGCCAGGACACAACAGTGGAGGGAGGGTTTCCTGTACCAGCATACTCAGAAAAATTATTTTTGTTGCCCAGAAATAGACACACCCTCCCAGATGCAAGTCACTGATGTGCAGGACAACAGCATCAGCATCAGATGGCTCCCTTCAACATCCCCAGTCACAGGGTATCGAGTCTCTGCTGTCCCTAAGAATGGACATGGGCCCTCAAAAACGAAACACGTCCCTGCAGGTAAGAGTCATGTCATCCTTCACTGGATCCATAAAGAATGCAAGATGTGACCACTAAAATCCTGCTGATGCTTGTAACTTTTTTGCCATCCTGCTGATTTTCAGTTCTGTCTCATCCAGGACAGATGAGCTCAGGCAGATTTTTGCCTCAAAAGCTTCGTATTTCTTTGACATCGCTGTACTGCAAAAGTTTGTTCTTGGCAGCCTCAGTGTGCATGAAAAGCACCTACATTTCAAAGAAATACCACTGGATTTTCTAGCATCCAGAAAAACATGCTCTGAAATCCTTCTGGAAGTCACATAACGTGACCCTTGGTCACAGCATGGGTTCAGTCACACACACTACAGGTTTGTAGTGTGTAGTACCTGTGGAACCTGCCATGTCAGTTCTCAGGAAAACTGCACATTGTGGGATCAGCAGAACACTTGGGGATGCTTGTGATGCAGCTGAGTTGATGGTCAGTCTATCCTAAAAAATGATGAAAGCTGGTCTCCCTGTACCTTGTTCTACCCACTGTGCTAATCTGTCCTTTTAGCTGTGGAGCCTTGGAGCCAGGTACAAATGGCAGTTGTGCACTGCCAGAGAAGCGTGGTGCAATTTAAAGGCAAATTTAATTTCAGTCCCACCTTGTTTTGATAACATTTATTCATGGTATGGCTTAGACAGGCCATTCATTCGAGGCTACTTTGAGGCCAGCTCTCTGCAGCTTTGTGCTGTTCTTTCTGACTGATGGTGTTCTTTCCTGCCAGATCAAACTCAAGTCACTATTGAAGGTCTGCAGCCCACAGTGGAGTACACGGTCACTGTCATCGCTCAGAATCAGAACGGGGAGAGCCAGCCCTTGGTTCAGACAGCTGTCACCAGTACGTATTTCACTTCATGGGAGCAAACACATGTTTTCCATTGATCTCTGAATCTACCATCACATTCCCAGGGAAAGCAAAAGCCAGGGGCCTGGTCTCCAGGAAGAGTGTGAGGTGGTCTGCCCTGTGAGAAGTACCATGCACCTAAACTGCAGATGCTGGCAAAAATGCGGTCCCTCTGCCTCAAACACTGCCAAAATGCAATTTCCTGCCCCCTCAAAGTGCTGCGCTTATTTTCTTTCACTAAAGCTGCAGGGTCTTTTGGGGTTTCATTTGCCATCAGCCAATCAGTGGATAAAATGTGCCAAGATCTCTTTTGTGTGGTGCTAGGTGGCAAAGGTGATTGCTGTTAAGGGACTGGATTGGGCTTGGGAGCACTTGCCCTGTGTGAGAGAGTAAGGGAAACCACATGGGTTATACCAGGAACTTGGGATGAAGCACTGCAAAACAAAGAATAATTCCAGGACTGAGGTGCTGTGTACAAAACAGCAGTCCTGCTCAGGTCACAGAGGGGACACAAGAGGGACCTTGTAACTCAGGGATATGTTTGAGGTAAAGTGCTTTTGAGGGATACCTCTGGGGTAGGGATTTGTGTGATTCTTACTTCCCTCCTCAAGCTTGTATTCAATGCCATGACTCAGCCCCAAACACTGCAGACAACAGGAGCTTCTCCAGAGCTTTGCAGAGATGAGTGAAGAATCCACATTGAAATCAACAAATTCCTGGACAAAAATCACCTTTGCCAACTAGATAATGTAGAAAAATGAGGACTAAAACAACATGGCAAATGAAAAAGATGAAACTTTCTAGAAAAGCATGATTTTGAGCCAATATAAAAATTACATGCTAGATCCTCCCATCTTGTGTAGCAGATGGGTGTATTTCTATGATAGCCACTCCAGACTTCTGAGGAACAAGGCTCGCTTCCCCTGCTCTGAGCTCCCACCTTGCCAGGAAATCCTGTCAATTGGTTTAAATGGGAGGTGTGCAGATCACCCAGTTGCACCTGTGGATGTTCCCTATGCACTCAATACAAAGCTGAAAAATTTGTTTCTAACTGATTTTACAATATAATATGCTGAGTAATTTTGCTTTCTTGATGAGTGTGTTAATTGGATATTAATTTATGGAAGAAAATAGTGGGATGGATTCTCCTTGGACTGACACTTAGCACAGTAGTGAACAGCAAGTGCAGCATGAACCCAAACTTAACAGAGCCAGCTGTGTTCTCTGGCTGCCTTTGGCACCAGCAACCATTTACATGGGAGAAATGGGTCTTAACATTCCCATTTCTTTTTTTTCCCTTGTCCACTTTTAAGGTAGCTTAATGCTACCTTAAAAGCATTGTGTGAAAAAAAAGAGTTGTGTGAAAGGGGTTTTGGTGCCAAGGGGACTAAAAAATAGGTGAGAATTGGTGCTCTGGCTGCTTTGAAGGTGGCAATGCAGGTCCTTTTGGTTTCAGCAAAGCCAAGATTGCCTTCCTGCTGCCTGGCACCTGCCAGCTCAGGCTTAGGGATGTAAGCATATGTGCAAGGTGCAGCACAGAGGAGAATCCAGTGCCCCCCTTGCCACACCAAACTGAAAACTGCTTTGCATGTAATCGAAATGCTTTTTATTTTCCTCACCCACAACCTGCTTTTTATCACTTAACCTCTTACCGTTAATTTGCCTAACAGACATTGACCGCCCTAAAGGACTAACATTCACTGAGGTGGATGTTGATTCCATCAAAATTGCTTGGGAAAGCCCTCAGGGGCAAGTCACCAGGTACAGGGTGACCTACTCAAGCCCTGAGGATGGAATCCATGAGCTATTGCCGGCCCCAGGTGGCGAAGAAGACACTGCTGAGCTGCATGGCCTCAGGCCAGGTTCTGAGTACACTATCAATATCGTTGCCATTTACGATGACATGGAGAGCCTGCCCCTCACTGGGACCCAGTCCACAGGTACAGCTCCCACCACCCCCAGCAGGCCATGGCAGCAGCAGCTTCTGCCCCGAGGGGTAAAGTGTGCTTCCATGTGCAGCTGCTGCTCCGTGCGGGACAGCCCTAGGGGCAGCCCAGGGGATGGGGTTGCTCCTGAGGGATGGCTTAGCTGGGGCCAGAGAGCTGCCTGGAGCAGAGTCAGCCTGCATACCCATCAGGGAAGGCAGGCAAGAGAGCAGGATTGCAGGAACAGATCCTAGAGAAAGGAGGGAGGAGTGTCCAGAGGTGTCCTGTCCTTGGTCATGGAGCCTGATCCATGGAGAGCGCTCTCACAATGCTCTTGTCTTGCCTTCATGGTATGGGACACCTCAAAGCACAGGTAGTGACCAACAAGAGAAATGAGGGCAGCTTTCATGCCCCAGGGACCTTGCTGTTGGAGCCAAAGATCAGCAGGAAGGGCTGGCAGATTGCTGAACCCTCAGGTCTCACAGAGTCTGCAGATCCCTCACTGGCACTGCCCTAGGGACCACAGCCCACTGCATGCCCACACCCTGCACCCTCATCACCTCCACAGGAGAGTCCCTTCTGTGCCAGGCTGATCCAGCTACAATTCCATGCATTGAAAATTCCTTGATGAAAAAGGAAAACTATTGCAAGGAATTAGCTTCATGTTGCTTCCAGCAATATGGAATCCATTGCAAGCTTCCAGCATTACCAGATGTGACTTTATTACAAGGACAGGTAGCACCTGTGTAATAAAGGTCTCCCATTCATTTGTGGCTGAAAAGTTGGCACTTTAATTCCAGGGGTGGAATGAATTCAGTGGGTCCTAGTGTAGAGATCTGCTGTGCTAAACTGAAGCAGAGTGATGTAATGATGGAACAGCTGGCTGACTACCTGCCAGAAATGCAAATTTAATACTTTTTTAAACCCACCCTCTGTGGTTTACCTTTTGAGGGCTGCTCAAAAGTGGATTTGAAGTCATTCAAGACTCTCATGGGCTTTAGATTGAGCTCTGAGCTAAGCCAGAAGGAAGAATTATCCTCTATTTCCACACTGTAAAACTGGAAAGCAGTGATAGCAATGTGCCATAGTGGGCACTATGCTAAGGTTTGTCTTTGCTCTGTTTACAGCCCCAGGCTTACTAACAGTAAGGCAAGAGAATATTTCAATGGTCACTCCTTTTTTTAGGCAAGCATTTGTTTGTAAGGATAGTGGATGTGTTAGCTCCTGAACAGGCTCTTGTGTGATGAGCCTTGTGGCCACCACAGCTCTGCTTTTCCATTGCCTCACTCGCTGTGTAAGTGGCTGCAAAATGCTTCCCCTCTCCATTTGCAGTATTTTTATATCTTCTCTGCAATTCCTGAGCCTGCTTCCTACTTACTTTTGTAAATCATCCATCGTATTTTGGAAGTGAACAGACCGGGGCAAGTGGAGCAGGACTAAACCGTGAGCTGTGTGATGAAAAGCAGAGACTGATAGAATAATTAAAACAGGCTGGCCTACTAGAGATTTAAGCACCTTCCCAAGCCTTTACCTTATATCACAGCAAATGTCATTGCTCACTTAATTTCAGGGTTGAAGCATCGATATCTCCTTATTTCTGCTGAAAAGTGTTTCTGTAGATTTGAGAATCTCCTTCTGAATAACACATCCCCTCCCCTGGTGCTTTATGCCTGTGTTTGCAGAAGGCACTCCACTTTCCTGGCCTAAACCTGTCTCATGTTCAGGAGACACTATTGTCTTATCCAACTGTCTTTTCTTAAAGTAACCATGTGCCTGTCTGGATTTTTGCAGCAATTCCACCTCCAACAAACCTGAAGTTTACTCAGGTAACTCCCACCAGTCTCACCATCAACTGGAATGCACCCAACGTTCGCCTCACTGGCTACAGAGTCAGAGTGACCCCCAAAGAAAAGACTGGTCCTATGAAAGAAATCAACCTTTCTCCAGACAGCACATCTGCAGTCGTGTCTGGCTTGATGGTAACTTCTTTCTTTGTGTTTTGGAAAGGAGATTTTTGAAGAAATTTCAGATTCCTGTGTCAGGAGCTTCAGTTGGAGTAGATCATTACAGCTCCTAAAGGTCTGGCTCTGAAGCTCATGGCAAGAGCCATGAGTAGCCTGCAGCTACTCAGCACTGTAGTTTTTTTAAAAGGCAAGTAATTGGCCTGCTGAAGCTGCATTCTACCCCCTTCCTCATCTAGCACAGAGAGACTAGATGCCTAATCAAATGCAAATTACCAGGTTCACAATCAAAAGTAACCCAGCAAAATGCTTTTACTCATCTTTCACAAAAGAGGTCAGATAAAGTGATCTAACACAGAGATTTCAAGCTGTGATATGGGAGCTCTGGCAGTCTATTGCCTATTTTTAAGACATCTGCAAAATATAAGTTAAAAATACAAGTCTTTTGTGAGTAGGCTTAAATTTGCTATATAGCCATCTTCTCAAGTGGAAGCATTTCAGGAGTTCCTGAACTGGAGAAGGCTGAAAATAACTGCTTTTATGGTTCCTGTGATCTTAAAAAGCTACTCATCTGTTTTTAAGGAGTTTTATGAATAATTTTCCAAAATGAGCCTTAAAAAACATTCTAATCTAAGTGGACCCATGGTTTCATGCAGCCATGGACAAAACCCCCCATGCTGTTACATTCACAATTCTCTTATTCACATCATTTTATTCTTTATCATAGCGAATAGCATCCATTAACCCTGGGAAAAATAGGAGGGAAATTAGAGTTTCTCTGAAGAATCAGCATTGAAGAACAGATTCTAAAATGAGGGGTGAGAAATAAGCTTCTTCCAGGATTTCTTCTGCTCCTGAGTGTGCACATGTGCACAGTGTGTCAGGGTCTGTGCCTACTCTTCTATTCCAGCTGGAAATAATTAGAATTATGCCATCAGTCCTTCCCCAATTTATTTTAAGGTCTCATGTTTCAGTAAGTGGTGACTGAGAAACCTGGCTCCACCAAACACTGAGGGCAGGAGTATTTCCCCCCATGCTGGGTCCTGTTAACGTGGTACAACTCTGTCCATTCTAGGTAGCAACCAAGTATGAAGTGAGTGTGTATGCTCTGAAGGACTCCCTGACCAGCAGACCAGCCCAGGGGGTGGTCACAACCCTTGAAAGTAAGTGGTGGCCCCCCCAAATGACCACTTAGTGCTGTGTGGGTGCAGAGGCCAGGAGCTACGTCCAAGCTCCATCTCAGGCTGCACCAACACCTGGCTGGTAAGATTGCCAGTCCCCACTGTACTGACAGGACCCCTTTCCCTTGTGTGCAGATGTGAGTCCCCCTCGCAGGCCCCGGGTGACAGATGTCACCGAGACAACCATCACCATTACCTGGAGGACCAAGACTGAGACCATCACTGGCTTCCTGGTGGAAGCCGTCCCCGCGGGCGGCCAGAACCCCATTCAGAGGACCATCAGCCCTGAGCTCAGGAGTTACACTATCACTGGTAAGTGAGGGCTTCTGCAGCTCCAGGGTCATATCAGAAAGTACACCGGGTTCTTCTTTTGGAATTGAATATCCTTGATGAGAAATACTATAGGAACAAAAGGTGAGAGAAAATATCTGAGGCATCAAGACTAGGCTTCAAGAAGAGGTTATTGAAAGACCTTCTGATGGTCATCTTAGGTGGCTTCCTCTCCTTAGCTAACATTTGTGTTTCAACTTCATTTTAGGCTTGCAGCCTGGCACTGATTACAAGATCTACCTGTACACTCTGAACGAGAATGCACGCAGCTCCCCGGTGGTGCTGGATGCCTCCACTGGTAATGATCTTGTCTGACCTTTTTGCTCATGTTAGCACACAGTAATGACATATGGCCAGTTAGGAGTTGTCTATACCTGATCACATTTAATATTCCCTGTGACTTAGAGCAATAGGTTTGAGAAGGGTGTCAAGCAGGTGTAGCTCAGGTGAAGAATATGCTGGTCTTCTCTGCATTTGCCTTGTTAAACCCTTTTGTTTCCACCCAGCTATCGATGCTCCTTCTAACCTGCGCTTCCTTACAACCACGAGCAACTCCCTGCTGGCCACCTGGCAGCCTCCCCGAGCCAAGATCACGGGCTACATCATCAGATATGAGAAACCTGGCTCACCAGTCAAGGAGGTCTTGCCTCGGCCCCGGCCCGGCACCACCGAGGCTACCATTACTGGTAACTCTCTTTTGTCTGGGAGCTCTTCACCTGAAACACTTGAATTTCAAGAGAGAGGGAGGGGGAAGACCTAATTATAAAGTGCATTGATGATTAGCTAATAGAGAAAATTGTGTTCCTTTATTGTGGCTTCCAGTACTAGAGAGTGGTCCTATAAGCACACCTGTCCTACAAACACATTGCACTGCACTGATCAGAACAACCACCACATTCAAACTGTCTGGTGCTTGTTTCCACTGTCACCACAATTGTTGTCCTTTCAAGGAAGAAAAGCCCCTGATTCTGGCACCCACCAGTCACATGTGCTAAAGATCCCTTATGTTTGGGTCCATGATCCCAGCTGACATGGTCAGACTGCAAACTTGCTCTGAGGAACAGGAGGGTGAACTCTCTGCACTGTCTGAAAACCTCGGGTGTGAAATGCATGTACCTGATACTGTAGCCATACCCACCTCTCATTCTGCCTTAGTTCTCACAGATAATCATAAAAGAAAAACAATTTTAGACTGACATGAGTCTAAAATTAGTTGCTTTATGTCCTTCCTCCCTCCCTAGGTTTGGAACCTGGCACTGAATACATCATCTACATTATTGCTGTGAAGAACAGTCAGAAGAGTGAACCACTGGTTGGCAGAAAAAGGACAGGTAAAACAAAGCGCTGGATTGTTGTGTGCCAGTAGGAGATAGCTTCTACTTGGGGAATACTGTGTGAAAGACATTGAAGGACACTTGTGGAGGACTGAAATAATGATGTTTTTAAAAATGTCCTGTTCATACCACTCAGCCTCACCTTTTCTTTGAGTCAAATAGGCTTTGTAAGGAGGTTTGCCTTTCTAAGGATGCAGGAGGTACACTTCTAAATTTATATTAATAACATTTACGTGTGTTTGAACACTAGCAACAGAACAGTGTGCTTGATGCTGAATTCTTGCTTGGGTACCTAATGGATAATTAAATCAGGGTTAACATGACTGTCTAACACTTGATGGTGTCAAATGCAGAATCCATTCCATTTGTTGCCTGTTGCGTTCCTCTTGCTTTGCAACTTTCACAGTACAAGATTGAGATGCCTATAGCAAGCAAAAAATCAGCTGGACATCCAGATATAATCAAGGAGCAAGTTTCTTCCTGCTCACCAATGATTCCTCTTAAAATGATAACCTGCGACTATCTCTTGTAATCATTTCTTCTCAGTTTGAGCAGTGGTGGTGGCTTCTTTGGGTTGCAGTGTTCAAAAGTGTTGCTCAGCTGTATGAAAATTTTGTAGCAGCACACTTTTTATGCCTACGTGTAAAAGATGCAGAGAGGGAAATTACCTCATAAAAGGTGTGTTGCATCTTGGGGTAATTGCTAATATTTGATGCTTGGAGTGGTGTAATGCAGCTGATGGATTTCCATTGTTGCTTTGTTGCACTTTGCTTGATGGCCTCTAACCTTTCCTTGGCCAGATGATCTCCCCACGTTGATCAGCAGACCACACCCCAACCAGCCCGACATCCTGGATGTGCCTTCCATTGACGAGGGGACCCCTTACCTCACGAACAACAGGTATGACAATGGCAACGGTATCCAACTTCCAGGCTCCTCTGGGCACCCTCAGACAGTGGGACACCAGGGGCAGCAGGTCTTCTTCGAGGAGCACGGCTACAGGCGGCCTGGGCCCACCACAGCCACTCCCCTCAGGCCGGGATCCAGGCAGCCGCTGCCCAGCGTGGACGAAGCCATCGAGATCCCGGGGTACCAGGTGCCCATCGTGGTGGAGCCCTTGTACCCGCACTCGCGCGGGCCCCGGCGCAACGACAGCGCGGGCCAGGAGGCCCTGTCCCAGACCACCATCTCCTGGAGACCGCTGCTGGAGAGCTCCGAGTACATCATCTCCTGCCAGCCCGTCAGCCAGGATGAGGACACGCTGCAGGTAACGGGCTGTCTCAGCAGAGGGATGGTGTAGCCTCACCTGAGTCTCTCGGGGCCCCAGAGCCTCTGCTGTGCTAAGGGAGTGGCAGGAATTAGCCTGAAGAGTCTGTTTAACACGTAGCTGAGACCAGGATGGATGAAAGCCTCCCTTACCTCTTTTATGGAAAAGGCTCCAGGATAAAAGTGCAAAACCAGAAAAATTTGAAATGCTGTCAGCAGTAATGTTTGACCAAGGAAGGGGGCAGATAACTGAGTGGAAGTTTTAAAGATTGAGGTGCTGCTTCTCCAAGCTACAGCACTCTTCCTATGAAGTCTCCCTTGGTTTCCTTGAAATGGCAAAACTAACCCCTTGTGATCCATAGTCCAGAGTAGCCAAGTCTGACTTGGTATTGTTTGAAATTCTCAGAGTATCTAAGGGGAGTGGTCTGGCTCCATCATGGTACAGAGCATAGGGGTCATCCTAAACATCCTGTCTCTCCTATAAGAGAGGTAACATCTAAAGGGTATTCTCACCTTTCTGGTGACCTGGCATTATCTCTTGTTGCAGTTCAGGGTTCCTGGCACTTCCTCTAGTGCCACACTCAAGGGTCTCACAAGAGGGGCCACCTACAACATCATAGTGGAAGCCCTGAAGGACCACCGAAGACAGAAGGTGCTGGAGGAGGTGGTCACAGTTGGCAACACTGGTAAGGAACAGCCTTGGGGAGTCTGGCTGAACCTGTGCAGCCCCTGCCTCATTCCCCTTACTCAAGGTCACCTACCTGGTGCCCAAGCTTGACAACAGTTCAGAAAGGAAACTTCTGACAAGGACAGTTCATAGCAGGACACTGGGACAAGTGATTTGTGAGGTCCTCTGGTTTTGGATAACTTACACACACCAGTGGTGGGATGAGAGCTGTCCTGATCTGCTGTGCAAGCACAGAGAGTGTGCTTTGAGCCTGCAGACACACCCCAAGGCCCCAAGAGAGATCTGGGTTTTGCTGTGCTTAAAGGGAGTCTTGTATCTGTCACAGACTGGACCATCAGCTCTTGACCCTGATTATCACGCCTGAGCTGGTGGTAGTAAAGCACCCACCAGCCAAGGCACACACCTAAGGCGACCAATCACTCTGCCCAACAGGGTCTGCTCTCCTTCTCCCATCCCCCTGCCATGTCACACCACCTGCAGCACCCCAAAAAGGTGCACGTGTAGCTACCAACCCCATGCTATTCCTCAGCATCTTACAGCACATTTTCTCCCAAAAACAGGCAGAGTCAGGTTGTTGCTCACCAGCAGCAAATGCAAAAACTCACACTTGCTTGAAACTTGGCAAATCAAAATGAAAATAGCCTTCATGTCAGTTTTTTTTTTATCATTCAACTGCTCTGACACATGCAAATGGAAAATAAATCACAGGGAGCTGGGCTGCTGACAGCCGTCAAGTATATGCCCATGGGGTAACTCCATTACTGCCAGGATATTGCAAGAAGAAAAAAGTGTGTATTCACTGAAAATCAGTCTGTCTTTCAGCAGCTCCCATTGCTGTGTGTGATGCCTGTTTCTTCTCTTTCTGTTCCAGTGTCTGAAGGATTAAACCAGCCAGCTGACGACACCTGCTTTGATACTTACACCGGCTCCTATTATTCCATTGGCGAGGAATGGGAGCGCTTATCTGAAACTGGCTTTAAGCTCTGGTGCCAGTGTTTAGGCTTTGGCAGTGGCCATTTCAGATGTGACTCTTCTAGTGAGTAGCTTGCTGTTAACCATCCCCATCCCCACGCTCCCCCAGCACCAGTGCCATGTTTGACAGACTCAGCCTGATCCAAACATGATGCAAATGAAGGCAGGGTCTGAAGTCCTTAAACCAAAGTGGTGTTTTGCATCTTAAGAAGTGATGGAAAACTTTGGTTACCTCTGAGCTTTGCAGCTAATCTAGAATTGCCACCAGCAACAATCAATATTGTATTGATAAGAGACTTTTTTACCTTGCCAGACATGCCTTGGCAATATGGGAAAGTGTGGATTTCAGTGGGTATTACAGCCAGTGCTGGAATTACAATAAATCTGATTTGCATTGCAGGCAGCCTTTGCAAAGCAGCTTGCAAAACCAGTTTTCTAATTTTTCTAACACTTCTGCCCAGGGCATTAAGTTTTATTCTTTGCAGAACTGTATGGTTTACATGGAAAAATATCCAACTTGACACAAGGGAATGGAACAAAAATCTGTGATTGAGCAGTTTAACACGACACATACCCAGCTAATTGAAATTAGGCTTTTAAATTGTGGAATAAGCTCAGCAAAGAGAGTATTTCTGCAATTTGCATAGATTCAGAGGAGTCAGGAGTCATGTAAAGACACTTAATTTTACAGGAAAAGATGCTTATTTTACAGGATTAATATTTATATTTCATTATTGGATACTCACGGCTTACCCATGGTGTCTTGCAAGATTGTGGTAAATTTTATGCTGGGTATTTGTTCAAAAAAGAGCACTTAAATATTCTTCTCTTCTTTCCTGCCCCACATCTATTAAATTCCTTTTCATTTCTTTTCATCTCCTATGAACCAAACTGCCTCTCCCCACTCTTTGTCACATCCTACTTTTTTCCCAAGAGCCTCTACACATTTTCCAGAGCTGAAACAGCCTTCAGCAGTTAAAAACTGCAGGAGCTGAACCCTTTTCCTCCTTGGGACTTAGATGAGCTGAGAAGATTCTTTCTCCTGCCTTTCCTGAGACAATGCCAAGCTCTTTTCCTCCTGCTGTATGTGGGATAACTCCTGATTCTTGTTCCCCTACCTTCTCCAGAGTGGTGCCATGACAATGGAGTTAACTACAAGATTGGGGAGAAGTGGGACAGGCAAGGGGAGAATGGACAGATGATGAGCTGCACCTGCCTTGGGAATGGAAAAGGAGAATTCAAGTGTGAACCTCGTAAGTGTCTTTCTGCTGTTAGTCTGAGCTCTCATTCAGCATCTCAGCTCTGTCCTGCCAGGGGGACAAGCAGATTATCAGTGTGTCTGGTTCAGGCTTAACTGGTGACAGCTTCCGTCTGTTCTCACGAGAGATGAAGGCGTAAATCTCACATTCCTGAGCTTGAAAAAAAGAAAACCTTTTGTTAGCTGAGGTCACAGCACACTGAGCACCTGTCTGCCTCTGGCCCTGGAGCTGCACACCAGGGATATGTCACTGTCTCAGAGGGGTGGATTACCCCAGCTGGACTTTCCTGCAGGGCCTCTTGCCTCAAGCTCCTCCGGCCTTCACACTGTGACTTAAACTGCATTGCTCTTGTCAGGAAAATACCCACCTGCTGTAGGTTAAAGTGTCTGGAGAGCTGTGAGCGTGTCTGATGTTCCCCTGCCAGTCAGGGAGCCTCTGGTCAGACAAGGGGAGCACACTTCCCCAGGGGCTCCCCTTCTGATCACCTGGCTGCTTTGAGAATGCTTAAAGCCAAGCCCAGGCCCTGCATCTGAGCTCTGCCTGTGCCTCCACAGATGAGACCACGTGCTATGACGATGGGAAGATGTACCACGTTGGGGAGCAGTGGCAGAAGGAGTACTTTGGGGCCATCTGCTCCTGCACTTGTTACGGAGGACAGCAGGTAAGCAGGAGGGAGGTGTTAGGCTGGGCACAGGGGAGGCTGTGCTGGGCTGCACTTAAAGACTGCTGGGTTTCAGGTCATGGAAGGGGCCAAAACAGGCCCATATAAGGAGAGAAGTGATTAGGAGAGCTGCAGTACTTGCCTGTCTGGTGTAACACAGGAGCAGCCTCATTGGTGCTGCTGGCTCTAGCCTCGTGTATGAATGATCGTGAATTAATGGCTGAAGGAGAGTAGATTTAGATTGGATATCAGGAAGAAATTCTTCCCTGTGGGGGTGGTGATGCCCTGGCACAGATTTCCCAGAGAAGCTGTGGCTGCCTCATCCCTGCAAGTGTCCAAGGCCAGGCTGGGTGATGCTTGGAGCAGCCTGGGATAGTGGAAGGCGTCTCTGCCCACAGGAGGGGAGTGGAATGGGATGAGCTTTAGGCTCCCTCCCAGCCCAGCCCAGCCCAGCCTGGGATGCTGTGAGCCCTGGCAGCTCCTTGGCCACGGCACTGACGGGCCCGTTCTGTCCCCGCAGGGCTGGCGCTGTGACAACTGCCGCAGGCCCAGCGTGGAGGTGGCCCCCGAAGGCTCTGCTGGCCACACCTACACACAGTTCACACAGAGGTACCACCAGGCCACCAACACTGTGAGTACAGCTCTCCTTCTCTGCCCCGTCCTGGTTGAGTCTGGCACAGGTGGTGGGGTCGCTGCAGGGCGAGAGCAGCCGCGGGTTCGTGCTCCCCCAGTAGTGCATGGCAGCCCCCAGCACACACACACCTGCTTGAGCTCACCCTCCACACACACGGGCAGTGCCACAGTCCCAGCAGGGCCTCGATGCATGCTCTGAGGCAGTAGTGCATGGAGTGATTTCCAGCTGTGTGCTTTGTGCTGGGAAACAGCCCCAGGCGCTGCCAACAGCTCCCAGCACAAACCACGCCCAGGACAGAGCTCTAACTGATTTCCTTCCCTCCCGACAGAACGTCAACTGCCCCATTGAGTGTTTCATGCCCCTAGATGTACAGGCAGACACACAACAGCCACGGGGAAAGTAACATCGAGCAAGACTTCTTGCGGCCATGGCAACAGACAAACCAAAGTATAAAATCCCTATGTGCCACGATTACCATCCAAACTGGAGTGATGCTAGCAAAACTGCATCTAGTGAGAATGGCTCCCTGCTCTGGAGCCATTTTCCCAGCTTAAGCTCAACTCACAGCTTCTCCAAGCGCCACTCTTGGAGTGTTTCAGACTTTTCTCATGATTGATAGTGATTGTCTTGGTTTTGCTCAATATTTTCAAATTTAAAGAGGGCAAGGAAAAAAAAATGGGGAGGGAGAGGTTGTAAATCACAAATTTGGTGGGGGATCAAAATACTGATGGGGAGGGAGGGTGTAGAAATTCAAGGTTCTTTTGCTATGCAAGAACATTTGAGTACAACAATACTGAGGTTTAGGGATAGGAAAGTCCACCAAACACTTCTGCTTTCACATAAGCGTGCAGCCAGCAATAAGATAGGAACAGCAAATCCAATCACTGTGATTTTTAAAATATGCACAGTCCTAATTCTTTCTTGATGATCCTAGTATTTTTCTAGCTGTATCTTTATATCTCATACTGTTATTTATCAGTTTTGTTCCCCTGATCTTCAAGTGTTTTTATATGGGAATAAAATGTATGGAAGACACTTAGTATGCAGTTGACAAAAGAGGAATTTGGTGTAATTATGATCAGTGATTATTTTTATACTGTAAGTGCCAAAGCTTTACTACTGTGGAAAAGAAAAAAAAACAACTCTTTTAATAAAAAGATTTACAAACCAGACATCTAGTTTAAGGGATTCTCTTTGCTGCCATGGAATTTAGGATGAAGATGATTATTCTCAGCTGGATTATTCTGAGGTGGATAATTCTGAGCGGGATGATTCAGAGCTGGAGTAACAAGAGATGGAACAAACATCCCCAAGAAGAGTGAAGTAAACCTGGAGAGAATATTGGTAGAGCAGTTTGTTAATTAAAGGCTTCCAGCTGCACCCCTGTCCCTGTAGAGCACAGACAGTGGGTAGGTATGGCACGGGCAGGAGGCACAGGCTTGCTTTGGGGCAACAGGGGAAGGGAGGGAAAGGCAAACAGCCCCTGCTTTGCGCACATGAACTGAGCTAGAGCTGGTTCCATACCTAGAATTCAATAAGCTTTCAGTGGCTGACGTGCCAGAATTAGTGAGACAGTCCAAACCTGTGAAGTTGAATGTGTTCAAAGCTTCAGAACCCAGCAGGAGACAGGCAGCAGCTGGGTCTAAGCCTGGGTGTTACAGGCACAGGCCCCTTTCTTGTCTCCTGTGCTTCTACCTCATGGTGGGGAGGGAGGTAAACAAAATGCTCCTCACTACCCTTTTGATGAGAGTGAACCAAGCCAGCAGGGAGTCCCTTTGCTTGCTCTGCCAGGACCTGTCCAGCCTTTGCAAACGCAGAACAGGACAGGTCCTGTCAGGATTGCTGAGCCCCCTCCCCGGGCTGCACACGCACTGTACTGCTCCAGTCACTGGCATTCTCTGCACCCAATAAAGCATCACATGAAAACACCATCTGGCTTCTTGACATGTGGCAGCTGCCATCAGGGATTGCTATCTACAGAGCACCCAAAAACCTCTGCAACGAGCAGGATGATTGCAGCAGCAGACAGTTCTACCCCACCAGTGTTCAAAAGCCAAACATGTCCCTAAAAAAACCTGAGAACTAAAACTGCCCTAGACAGAGACACAGGGGAGTAGTTTCCCATTAAACTAGATTGGTTTTCCCAAGTGAAGGCTACATATTTTGGACCAGAGAACAACTCTGCAACGATCCTTTCACTTTGTCACTAAATAATTCACTTCACCAACACACTGAAGGGAGTCAGAGCCCACCTCCTCTCCTCTGCCACGTCTCTTGTACCAGCAGCAAACATCTCCCCTGCCCACAGGGAGCATTTCAAGATAAAATAATTTAAACAGCACTTTTCCCCAAGCTCCCTGTAGAGGTTTGTCTGTGCCCTAAAGCATATGCTGCTCACAGCTATGCCAAGCCCTGCAGAATTTAAACCCTTGGCAGTTCTTTTCCAGAACGGAGGCACATCTCCACAGGGCTTGTCTGCTCAGCTTTATGTAGAGCCCAGGAACAACCAGAGTCAGGGCTCTCTATCCAGGGAAAAGTCCCTTGGTGGCTGAAGAAGAAAATAAAGCCCCTCTGTTACTGGCTGCCAAGGCCCAGAATGATTCCTCCCTGCTCTCTGTTCACATCCACATTTTGGGAGCTGTTGTCCTGCCAGCAGAGGACCTGCCAGGGGCAAGGTGCAACACGGTGACAGTGCAAATCCCAGCCTGGCAGCAGCTGCTCCTCAGAACACATCAGCTGAAGGGACATTCCCTACATTCCCTTCCTTCTGGGAAATGACACCAAGCAGAGTTCACAGTCTGCTTTTAATCCCTGCAAACGTCCAAGGCAGAAGCAGATCAGCACACTTCAGGAGGGACACCGTGAGACCACCACAGCCCTTTCCTACAACCACTCCCACAGCTTCAGGGGATGCTTCCTTCAAGGAAGAAGGTGCCAGGCTAGTTGGAACTGTCACTGCAGCCCAGGGGACAAGCCATCCCCAGAGCCATTCCTGTGAAGTCACCTCACACCTGGAACCAGACCAGAGATTTTTATCAACCTTTACCCACTCAAGTGAGGCAGGATCATCAAGAGCTCTTGTTTGGGACATTAAACAATCCAATTTTCCCCCTCTGACAACTTAACCTTACCACAGGCACAGCAGGAGGCAAAACCATCCCTCTGCAGGTGCTGGATGATGTGTACAAGTCATGCAGCACAAGTAAGAGAGCAGGCAGGTCCTAGATAGAGGTATCAGCTGAGGTGGGGATTTCCTATCTCGTGCAGATCTCACCTAGAAGATCAGTACCTATTAACTGCCTTCAGTAAAACCAACAGTGCCCCAAGGACAGTAAACAAAGGATCAGGGGAATACACAGAACTGGAGCTGCCAGATTCTTACTGCCAGTCTCTGTTTTAGCCAATGCTGTGGAAGATGCAGGTAAAGAATGGACAGAGGGATTCCCTGGAGAACCTCACAGCAGGGTCTGTGCCAGCTGCAGCCACACAGCAGGACAGAGAAGCCACGTAAGGAGCATTGTGGACTCTCCTCTGTGGAAGAGTCCCAAACCCCAACTTTTACTTTAAAACTCCAAGCAATGACAATTCACAGGAAGCAACAGCACAGAAAACAGTCAGAGGCCAGGGTCGGGTTTAGCACAGCAAAGGAGCCAGCCAGGAAGAAATGGACAATTTTTATTTTGGATTGCTGTCTTAAGCCATACCAAAAAAGTAGAATGCTTTCCACCCTGTCCTGTCCCATCCAGTCATTTGGAAATAATCCATTGTAGAGATCAGAAAAGAGAGGAGTCTGCTCCCTTTCAGGCTGGAGCAGGAGCAGATGGAATGACAGTGTTAAAGGAAAACCAGTGCAGGATTATGGTACCTTAAATAACTCACCTAGGAAGTGTCTCTTTGCTTTGCTCCATTTGAACCAGTCTGCATCAGACAATGAGGTAAAACAAAAGGCATGGCCACAGTCAGAGCAAGGCAGCAGCACCCCCAGGTTTCCCCTCTCCCAGGTCCATCTCCCACCTGGGCAGCCCTGCTTGAGCCAAGGGCACAAGTACACACTCCCTGCTCTGCACCAGCTGAGAGCTGAGCCCACAGAAGTGTTTATTGAAAAACTCTGGGCTGCTTCTGGACAAAACTGAGCAGATTTTATAAAACGGAACCAAAGAGAGAAAATCCCTTAAGAACAGGCACAGTGATTGCCAGCAAAAACGTGCCTGGGCTCATCTTGCACTTCTCCAGATTTTCACTTTGCTTTTTCCCAAACTTAAGTTCAGTCTGCTTAGTGCAAACTGCAGGCAGGAGAGAAGGGAAGTGGCTCCAGACACTTCCCCCATTCCAGCCTGTCAACTCTGCTCCCATTATGGGAACAGGCCTGCCAATGGGTCTTCTACCTTGGAGAAAGCAACATAGCACTGGCAAAGCAGAGTGCAGGGCAGGATTCAGAGCACCAAACCCCAGAGTGCCTTGTGCAAAGGACCTGCTCCCTTCTCCTCCCAGGGAAGAGGATAATGGATTAGAAGTACCTGCTGACCCAAAAAAACCCTACCAGGCCAACTTAGTTCAGGACAATGCAGATCTTTATCAGTTCCATGAGAAGCTGAGCAGAAGCCAGGCTTTCACATAATTCCACAGGCCATCTATTGAATTAGTAGAATCTGGACCACAAAACCTACCTCAAAAATAAACCTTTTTCCTGAGAACACAGAATTTGGGTGACAGGGACCACACAGACAGCACGTAGCTAACAACTGTATGTTTATTTGCAAAAGACACTGATTTTCTACACTGGAAGCCAACTTGTACCTCTCTTCCTTCTCTCTGAACACGGGGAAAGGCCTCTTCAGCGTGACCAACTCTTGCTAAGCACAGGCTGCAGGGGCCTCCCAGTCACACCAGTGACATTTGGCTGCTGGAGAGGCTGTGCCCAGAGAGGGCTCAGTGGTGGAACAGACGGAGGTTGGTGTGGATGAGGGTGATCCCCAGCTCGTTGCAGGCCTCGATCACGACGTCGTCGGCAGCCGAGCCCGACGGGGCAGCGATGAACTGCACTCCACTCTGCACACAGGAGGAGTCAGAGGATCAGAGGATGGAAACCCAAAATCCCCCCCCAGTAGGAGCTGGCAGTCCGTTTTTCATCCACATCCCACTGAACAAAGGCGTCCAGTCCCAAAGACGCTCCTTAAGGGAGCAGGAAGTTCTCTCTGCTGCTCAGAAACAAGCCTAAAATTGTTCCTTTGGAAGCAACAGGCCTTGGCTTGATATTCCTAAATGGCTTAATAAACTTAATCCTCTATTCATCCCAAATCAACAAAATGAGCAATGACTGGATAATTACTGTCCATGTGAGAGCTGTAACCACCAGGAACATCCTTCCCAGGATCTGCTATCCTAGTGCAGGGATTTTGCTCAGCAGTGCACACACACAGAATGAAAAGGACATGCTCAGGCTGCACAGCCATTCCCCTGGAGCCACCCCAGCCTCCTGGCCCTGCCATGGCCTTACCCTCTTGGCTCTGTCGACGTTATCCCTAAAAGGGAAGAAGGCATCGGAGCTGAGGGACACATCAGAGAGCTTGGCAATCCACTGCTTCTTCTCTGCTTCCGTCAGCTGCTTGGGCACCTCTTCAAACATGGCCTGCCACTTCACCAGGTCCTCATCCTGCAGGCACGAGAAGCCAGCTCAGCCCCAGAGCACACAGCTCCCCCAGTTCCCTGCCAAGGGGATGAGTGATGGCTTTCCACTGATCCCAGGATTTCTGCTCCATGACTCTGCTGCTGGGAACCTCATGCCAGGGGATTTGAAACACACCACCACCATCAGGCCTTTCTGCAGCCTTTTAACTCCTTCCCTCTCCTCACCACAGGACGTGACGGCTTCGTTCTCTCCCTCCTCAATTCCAAGATGCTCTGCCTGCAGTGTGCTGCTCCATAAATGCCAGCAGGTATCTGGTAGATGACTTAACCCATGACCAATGGCAGCTCAGTTTATGATTCACCTTCTCAAACAGCAACTGATATAGTTCTTACCCCTTTAAATAAGCAACTGCTCACAAGGTGATTCACAAGGCCCCTAATCCAGCTCTTGGCTTTTGATACTTAAAAAGGACATACTATTTTGTTGTCTCACTGTGGCCTGTAATGGGGATGTCAGAGGGATTCTGAGAATCCAAAGTGCCACACAAACAAACATCTCTGTGTGAGAAGGAGCCACAGACAGGGCAGGGAGAACTGGAGCATCAGCTGGAGCTTTAACCCATCCTCACTGCTGGGAAGAACCAGAAGCTGAAGCCAAGCTGCTCACTGAGGCACAGGGCAGGCTGCAGCTCCCGGGGCTGTGGGTACAGTATGGGAGGGGCAAATCAGGACACTTTGCCACGGGGCCAGTAAATGACCTTGGGGGGATGGATCACCATCCTGGGCCCAGGATGGCCCAGCTCTGGAGTCACCCATTACAGCACACCCCAGCTATAACCCGCACACAGAGCTGGAGTGGCAGGAGCTGTGCTGCAGGGAAGCCGTGGCAGCCCTCACCTCTCCGATGGTGTCGGTGACGTACTGATCGATGGCGTTGGAGATCTCGGCCCGTTTCACGCCCGCCTTGAACCTCATGGCCAGCACGCGGGGGTGGTGCCGCAGCCACCAGTTGTTGGCCTTGTCCCCGGCCAGGCGCGTGCAGTGGATCCGGGACTGCTGCCCCGCGCCGATCCCGATCACCTGGAGCACAGCGGGACAGCGCACAGGCATCAGAGCCACGGCTGCACCCCAGACACGCTGCCAGGAAAGACCTCCCCCAGCTTAGCTGCTCCCCACCCAAGGTGAGAAGGTGTAGGTGATTAGTGGGGGAATGCCTGCATTCCTGATCCTGTAAACTGGTTACAGGGCCAGCTGTCTGCCCTGCTAACTTCTACAGCTCTTTGGAGCTGACAGTCACGCTCAGAACACTGATGTTCTTTCACCCTTCTAAATAACACGGCCCCAGCCATCAGAGTCAAAGCCTTAACCTCAGGAGAGTGACACAAGTATGGCTTCCTGCCTCTTCTGGAAAGAGGCACTTCAGTCACAGTGTTAACACCTGAGCCCAGGTCACCCAAACACCATCTCTCTGCTGAGTCAGGCACACACAGCTTAACCACATCAGCTGAGAGGTGCGGTGGATGAGGGGCAGTTTGTCTGGCAAAGCTGGTAAGGAAGTAAACCCACTGCTCACTCAGGAATGCTGGTCAGTGGCACTGTTACATCCGTGAATTGTCAAGGCCCTGGAGCTACCACACAGCTCCTATGCTGCCATCTGCCAGAATCCAGGTTTTTTGAAACAGCTGCTGCTAACCCCCTTAAATAGCACTTGTGCTTGATCTCTAACAGATAAGCCAAATCCACACTATAGTTTTATGTCAAGGAAGCTGCTATGAAAATACAGCACTGGCTCAGCTTCTGCAGCCAGACCCAGGCACCAGGGGCTGCCTGTCAGATTTGGGCTGGTAACTTTTGTCCATCCTGTGGCTATGGACAGCTCCTGCCATTCCAGTCTGGAGATCTGACAGAAAACAAGTCTCTCCCATCATTTCCTGCTCAGCCACAGCTGAGCTGTTCCCCAGACTTTCTTCAGGACACAGTGCTGAGGCTTGAGGTGCTGGCCATGCATTTCCAGCTCAGACTGGGACAGCTGGTAAAGCCATAAGTAGCAGGCTGCCCTCAAAGGAATGACTCATTTGTCTTCCCATTCATCGAGACACAGTGACTTCACCTCTTACCAGAACCATAAAACACTCTGCTGGATCCTGTTCCCCCAAGGAGCAAATGAAAGGCTTGGGAAGCTTGGGCTGCTATCAGATATAATCTGCTCAGCCATAACTGCAGTCACAGTGTGTAATAAACCATAAAGCCACAGGGATATTGGTGGTACCACAAACACTGAACAGACACAAAGTTTCTTACAGTTTAGTGGCACCTTGCCCCTGACAAACACTGCTGATGTCCAACCTCTGCTCTCAACCCACCCACTTACACTTCCAAGGGACCCTGGACCCAAAGGAGCTCGATAGCAGCGTCACACTGGTGTTATCACTTCCACAGAGGTTTATCCTCCCTCCCTGCACCAAGGAGAGGGCTGGCTGTGTTCCACAGCACACCAGGAACTGCCACCCAGCCCTGCAGAGTGGGACTAGCAAGGCTAGGCTAAGGCAGAAATTTTTAGCTGGGGATGCAGATGTTGGAGAGTACCCCAGACTGACTGCTGCTAGCAGGGGCCAAAATTCCATTAAACATTCCCAAGTTTCTAATACGTGGGATGTCCTGTGTCCTTTCCCAGACAGAATGATGTCTCAGTCTTCATCATGTCCTTGTGAGCTGTGGCATGGCACTCCTGTGATAGAATAGGGTGCTCTGCTTCCTGTCAGCATCCAAGAACCTTTCTGAAGAGCTTTCTCCTTTCCTCTGTGAACCACTCAAAGTATTTCACTTTTTTTGTGACCTAAATTTTGTCAAGATATGACTAACTAAATTTTGGCTTGTATTCAACGACTCCAAAATGGCAGGGACTTTGTATTTCAGTTGATCAAAGTGATGCAGCCTGTAAGTTCTTCACAAGCATCCCCACATCTGCAGAGGTTTATCTGTAACACTGGTTCAAGCCATTGCTTTGCCTTTTTTAAAAGCACAGGTTTTGATGGAACACTGCTGGGGAAGATTTCCTCAAACCAGGCTGGAATTTCTGGTTTAAAGAAGAAAAATCAGTAGGCTGAGCTTCTGCTTAATAAAGCAACCTCTAGACTTGTACCTGCATCTCCCCTCACGCTGGCCTGTACCTATTCCCTGCCTTTTTCACTTTATAAAATCCTTCTTCCTACACCTCATCATCCCTGCCCCACATGGTGCCCTTCCCCCACAAAAAACCACAGCCAAACCTTCAATATCCTCCACAAAGGAGCCATTCCCCCCCTTTCCTACACAAAAATTAATTATGTTTCTTTCAGAGCCTAATCTCCTGGGAATCCAAAAGTGCTTAAGCAGAGCCTATTAAGTGTGAGCAGCGAAAGGAGACAGCAGCACAGGGTGAGTAGAAAAAAATCCCAAAACTATCACTTAATAGAAAAAAGATTGGGTGAAAATTAAGAATTACTTGACTAAAAACACTTTGGTTCACAGGAGAGTCAAACACACTCCATAGCTGGAATCCTGTGCAACAGCACAGAGTGGATGAGATGGATAATGCCCAAAGGATTCTTGCAAAATGATCCAGACTGGTCTGGGTTTACTCAGATTTACCCTGGATAATGAATGAAAACAAAAACCCTAAAGACACTTGGAAATATAAAACTCTAATAAAGGACTTGACCATTGGGAAAACAAACAAAACAGGGAAGTCACTGGGACAGCATAAGGCAAATTAACAGGTTTGTTTTATGCTACCATACAGAGAATAAAGAAAGAAGTTGTTTAAATTGCTAATTTAAAACACGATGGTGTCATTAAAGCAAGTGTAAATCAACGTGGTACAAGCTAAAAGTCAGCCAGAACAAGCAGAAGTGTTTATTGCAATTAGTGGCAGCTGGTTTCCTGCAAATGAAGTGACACTCAGGTCTAGAAATGCTTCCCACTCCACACTTTCCTGGAATGCACAGCTACCCTGCTGGAGGGGCTGATCCATTCCTGAACCCATTCTGGATGTCTCATACACCAGAGCTTTCCTAGGCATCCCCACTTCTCAGGGATGCTGTGAGGCTGAACTAACCCCTGGAAAGCAAGCTGGACTTCCCAGGCTCGGCTCATGTAACCCAAACCAGGGCAGACCCTGGAAGAGCAGATGAAGAGCAGCAATGTGGAAGGTGCTTTCCACATGAAAATCTGCAAGCCACCTTTGCAGCCCAGCCAGCTGAATCCCTGCCTGCCCAGGCTGCTTCTGCCTGCTCCCTCCTGCCCTCTCCTTTCCATATGGTACATCCATTACCACACACACTCTGGAAACATCTGCAGCACCACGCTCAGCCCAGACTTGCAAAAGCACTGGGGAAATTGGAAATTGCTGCTGTGGTGAGGGGAAAGGAGCAAAGACAGGGACACCTTTGTTCTGGGGCTATGAGATCTAACACTGCTGACTGCAGAGAATCATTTAAAAGGAGAAAAAAACCAAAAAACAACCCAACATAAAGCAGAATAAAAGACAAATGCTGGATCTCCAGAGACATCATCTGAGGAACCACACAGCACACGACCCCAGGAAGTCCTGTGAGACAACACTGCAGCCTTTTCAGGCTGTACCAACAACCTGACAAACACATCAGAGCCAATGCAGGGAGAGCACTGCAGCTCAGTCTCAGTCCCTACCTGTAGGGTTCACGCTTTGATCCATTTTGCTGATTTATGATGTACCAAAGCTCAAAAACATTCTCTGTATTTGTCTTCTATATTAATCCAGGCCTACTGAAAAACTTCCATGGAGAGCAAAGAGCCAGCAGAACAGCACCATTACAAGAATGATCTGCTGGGCAACAATACAACTTTCAATGCTTTTACACTGACTTTTAGATAAATTATTTAGGCTGAATACCTGGTGCCAACTTGGAAAGAATGGACTTTTTTAAAATTCAAGATTCAAACTGAAAGAGTGGAAGTTTAGGTTAGATATTAGGAAGAAATTCTTTCCTGTGAGGGTGCTGAGGCCCTGGCACAGGTTGACTAGAGAAGCTGTGGCTGCCCCTGGATCCCTGGAATTGTTCCAGGCCAGGCTGGACAGGGCTTGGGATAGCAGAAGGTGTCCATGCCTATGGCAGGGGCTGGAATAAGATGGGCTTTAAGGTCCTTTCTAGCCCAAAACCACTGTGTGACCATAAGATTCATAATCTCAATTACACATTTGATAATGGCCCTAAAAATTCCAACATCCATCATCAGCTTTTGAAAAAAATATAATCAGGGAGAACAGAAGATTTTTTTTGCCACAGAGGGGTGGAAAAAAAAAGAGCATATCCCATCTTTCTAAGGAAAAAGTGAAAACAAAGAAGCATTTGGACAGTCAGAATCCAGCTGAGAAACCTACTGTAATTTCCTAAGGTTCTACACTGACTACAACACTCCCTGACAAAAATGATGTGAAAGAACAGAGTAGTTAGAAAGAAATGACTCAAGGCCACAGTGCAGAAGCATGTAAGAGCTTTTCCAACCCCACCAACAAAAGAGCCAGCCCTGCCATTATCAAGAAAAAATGGCAGCAAGGTTTTGAAGCAGCCTCTTGAGAAGCACAGCACCAGTGCAGGGCAGCCCCTCTGGCCCTGTTCAGCAGCTCCCCGTGTGCTGGAGGGTTTTCCAGGCCTGCCTGTGAGCAGTGGGCTGGGGAAGCCCTGCTGCAGCTCCCTACCTGCCCATCCTTGGCGTAGCAGACCGAGTTGGACTGGGTGTACTTGACAGCGATGCTGGCCACGATCAGGTCCCGGACAGCGGCCTCGGGCAGCTGGAACAGAGCACCACTGTCAACACCAGCCTGACACCCACGCTGCACCCCAGCCATCACAGTTACTGAAGCGCACACAGGGAAAACAAGGTAGCTAAAAATACCCTCATTTGGTCAATTACCAGCAAATTTTGTTTAGATTAAAACCCATGAATGATTGGTTTGGCAGCTGATCTCCCAACTCTCAGGGGTAAGACTCAATCTCAGTGGGTTCCATACTGGCCTTCAGCCTAAAAACTCTGCATTTACTGTCATCAGATGTGCTCACAGGAAAAAGCCAGGACCACAACAATCAGAATGGCTCCCAAAATCTGTATTATTTTTAAGTTCCATTCCTAATTTAGGAAAATTATTATTACCCCAATATCTGAATTTGCTTCTGAGCCCATGACTAATCGTGTGCTCATTAATGTCTGGTTTTTTAATGAGAATGAGATCAGAGACAAGGAAATCACTGAAAACTTTCTGGTGATGTGGTCTCTAATTGCTGAGCAATGGCAGCCAGGCCAGAGTTTATACAACACCATGCACACAAAAGGGTGAGGTAAACAATGAGTCAGGAGATGTGATGGATCCTTAGCACATGGCTGTTTCACCATAAAAAATTGCACGGTAGCTTCTTGTTTACCAAGAGTATTTATAAATATTGTGGTAGTCTGAGATAATGGGAAAGGTCCATCTCCTCTTATTTATCCAAGGACTCAAAAGAAAGGAAAGCTATCTTGATTTACCCAAATATATTAGGTCCAGAAAGCCCACTGCATTGTTCACTAAAAGCCAGTTAAACCTCATTAAAATATTTTAGGAGCTCTTGAAATTGCCCAGTGGTAAATTCCTTGATGAAGGCACAGCAGCTCCTTCATTCCCTGTGTCTTTAAGCTCATTTATCTCCCACACTCACATTTTTGTTCTTGGTGACAATGTTCTTGAACAGCGACCGGTCGATGACCGCGTTGTTCCTCTTCTGCATCAGGTTCAGGCCGTAGAGGGTTCGGACCTCCAGGTCATCGGGCTCATAGTGGGGATCCATCTGAAAGCCAAAGACAGCCCAATAAAGCACTTTTAGATCAAAACCTACAGTCTCCCAGTTTCCACACAAAGGGGAAAAACATGCACACACATACAGAGCCTTCCAGAGGAAGGCAGGAAGGAATATTTGGAGCTGCTTCCTATATGCCTCAAGCTACAACTCCCAGCCCTCTGTGACATCCAAGGAACAGTGAATGTGATTCTTTCCACAGCTGCACTCTTGGGGCACATCTCCATCCCAGCTGGAAGCACAATTAATTTACACCAGCCCAGGGATCAGGTTAACTGGAACTGTGACACTGCACTCAGGTCCACCCATGCATGGCCTTATTCAGAATTTTGGGAGCCCTAGCTGAGGTTTCAGACAGGAAACAACCCAGACTAAGGTGACCGGCTCAAAATAGGAGCGTGCACACGCTTTATGTGGTTTTCCTAATCCACTGAAATGTTTTAGACCAACTTTCCTTAGCATTGCTCTGCATTCAGCCCTGAAGATACACGCTTCACCAATGGATGACCTCATCCTTGCAAAGCTAATTGAATTCCAGGAGGTAATCAGCTGCCAAGACTGTCTGCAATTTCATTCTTTCTTGCCTGAAGCTCCTGAGCCATCTTCTCCAGCTCCCCTGGCAGCTACACTACAACTGCAACTTCAGCTAAGCCTTGGATTTTCTTTTTGTGATGCTACAGTGAAGTTCTTTGCTCATTTGTCTCTCAGAGGCAGCAGAAATAGGACATGACAGCAATCTGTGATCCATGAGTCATGTTCACCAAAACTGGGTGATTCTGGAGTTCCAATAACCACTGCAGGAACTAGGAAGGCAACCTGACACTGACTTGACCACACAATATTAATATTGCCTGACAAGCATGCTGGCTGCAGCATGTGAAGGTGCATATCTCAGGTCCAAAGTGTCTGTGCTTCCAGCTTCATCCCTGACTGGAGCAGGGGTACAAACCTGGAGGATACAGTAAGCACCATTCTTCTTTTTGGAAAGGATTTTGAGAGCTTCTTCCTCATAGCCAGGAGCCACCACACCATCAGATACCTGCAACACACAGAGATTTCAGCTTCCACAGGAGAAAAATGAATCGGGGGCTAAGCCTGAAAGCTGCACCAGCCATTTCCTGCACTGAAGACACACCTCTCTTGGGGTCTGTCTGTATCCTACAACAGCAAAAGCACGGTTACAGTATGGGTTTCAGTCCTGGAAACAAAAACCAGCAGAGCATTGTGAGCTCTTGGCAGAAGTTATTAAAAAGCACCTCCCATCCCTCTAATCAGAATGGAGCTAGTAACTAATATCCTCCTCCAGGGGGAAACAGCTTGACCATGACATCCCCACTTCTCAACCCTAACAGTAAATGTGGCATAAAATCCAATAAATCCTCATTTCAAACAGTGACACTCCTGAGGAGGCAAAAACCCTGGGAAAAAAGCTGTTAAGAGCACGGAAACAGAGTTTACATTCATCAGCGCTGTGAAGCAATACACAACATCCACATTTGTGCCTTACAGTGTGGGTGAGGTTTTTTTCATTTTCAGCAGCACTGTACCAAAAGTTACCCTCACAAACCAGCTAAATATGCTCTTTCATTTGCTTGGCATCATAAAATCACAGAATGGTTTGTTTTGGAAAAGGCCACCTCACTCCACCCTCCAGTTGTGGACAAGGACACCTCCCACTAGACCACGTTGCTCCAAACCTAAAAGATTCTGTGATTCTAAGGAAAAAGCACAGCCTGGGAAGTGGCTGAGCCTACATGTAAGTGACAGGTAGCAACCTATTTCCAAATTCCTGCCTTGGGCAAGGGGCTGGCCATCAGCATTCCAAGTCCTTCACTTCTCCCCTGACAGCTGCTCAACCAGACACTTGTGACAGCCTAACCAGGGCTCCTTTCCAGAGATCTGCAATCACCTTTTGGAAAGCAGCATTGCCAGCTCTGCTATTTCACAGGCTCCAGCACACACCCAAATGATAATTGGCAGAGAAAAAAAAAAAAAAAAAGCATCAAAAGACTGGTGTAAATTCTGCACTCCAGATCAGAGGATTAAACAAATGGCCCAGTAAAAGTCTTCCTGGTAAAATGGTCTATTTCCAACAAAAAGGCTGTTACAAACCAATGGCTGCATGTGAAATGATTCTCCTTGATACCCTGGACTGATTTGCTGCTGTCACTGACCTCTCTGGAGATGATCTTGGCAGTAGCCACATCACAGACATCAGACAGGGCAATGAAGTCACCAAAAGAGGACATCCGATCAGCACCTGAAAAATCCTGATTTTACTCATTTGTCACACTTCAGCATCAGACAAAGAAACTCTTCACTCCTACAGTCTACCAATTGCTGTGAGAGCTAAGAATTTAATCCCACAGCAAAAATAACCAAAAAAGAGGCCATAAAAGCAATGAGGATGAAAAATCCTACCTCAAACACATGGACCTTTATATATTCCCATAGTTCAGATATTCTTCCTTCTTCACTGCCTCTGTCAAAGCTCTAACTCTGTAATGACTACCTCCAGCACTGCAAGCAGCCCAGCTGTACCCTTGGTGGCAGGAGGACAAGGAGAAGCAAGGATGACACAGAAAGATTTTAGATGGGAGACAGTTGGAAAAAGAGGAAAGCTTTTAGATGGCTATACTCCCACCTGGCTTTTCCTGCAAGAAAGCAGATCCAGAAATGTGGCAATTTTTTTCTTCTTTTGTTTTAAAATAAGTATTTTCTATTTAATGGCATAGCTAAGGGGAAATCAATTCCCATCACAAATGCTCCACTACTCAGGAAGGTCAATTCTTCTGTCCCTGCCATTCTAAGGGTTTGTTTTTCTAGCAACCATGCAATGGTTTTGTGAGAGCAACATTCAAAGGTGGTCTGTGAAAAATGAACCCAAGCCAGCATGCTCCTTATCAAGTCTGCCTTGTTTTTTGTAATCTGTGCAGATTTTCTAGGAATGCCATGGAAAATGAGACACATAGCAAAGTATCTCAGCTAAGCAGAGGAAGCTGATTTTGTTTATTTTTGTTAGCTTTTTTTTTTGTGAGCTCTGCAGTACAAGAGCATAAAAGAATCACCCATCAAATATCAGACAGAAGCATCCCTACTCATGTTAAATATTCCTGAGCAGCCCAATGCTGAGTGTGCTACCAGCACTGCTGTTTATCCAGATCCTTTAGTCAAAGCCCCATATATATATATATATGTGTGTGTTTTTGTGTGTGTGTGTGTGTGTGTATGTACAAATTTAAATATAAAAATATATCGTCTTACAGGGCTTCTATATTCACCAAGGAACAGAATCCAAACTAGCTTCAGCTCTTTGAAACCATATACAAGGGCTGCTCTCTTGGAAAGCAACTTCCAATAGGCAATCAGGAAGATCCTTACGGAGAAAACCCCTCTGGAGGAGGAGTGTGATGCAAAGGGAAGAGCAGGGCAAGAGCTGAGGATGCTGCTCAGGTGCTGAGCCCCGAGCTCAGCTCTTTGGACAGGCTGGTTTGCTGTGGTTATTTGGAGCCCTCACCTCTGCTCCGGGCATAGGCAGAGGCCAAGGGCGTCAGGGTCTTGTGGAAGTCGTGCACCATGCACACTTGGGCCTCCTCCTCGCTGAGCGGAACTCCAACAGCAGCACCTAGTGGGAAACACGAGCCAGGGCACTCCAGCTGCGGCTGCCTGCCCCAGGACCTGCCCCCACGGCCGGGGGCGGGGAGCAGGGCCCAGCCTACCTGCGGGACTGACGTGCTTGAAGGAGGCTGCGGCCGGAATGCCCAGCGCCTGCTTGAGCTCCTTCACCAGCTGCCAGGCATTGAGGGCATCGCAGAGGTTGATGAACCCGGGAGAGCCATTCATCACTGCAAACACAGCACACAGACACGTTAAAGCAGGCAAACCCCTCTCCCCAAAGCCTGGAGAGCCAGCACAAAGGATTTCCCCAGAGAGCATTGAAATCACTACAAACTGTTGTTGTTCAATGACCCTGGCTCCTCAACAACTGGTGGAGTGCCCAGAAATCCACACCAAGAGTAAGGGCCATTTAAAAGTCTACTCTCGAAGTGTTCTTTCTGGCCCTGAAAGAAGAACTGCTTGTACTGACATGGCAGCACTGGGAACATTTGAGGAGACTGGAGGAGAAAAGATAATTTCAACAATAATCCACATCCAGGAAGAGTGAGCATAGCACTGTTCTGCTGCCATACTGGGAGGCAGACTTGCAAGCAAATCAACCTCCAGTGCAGGAATCGAAAAGCTTCCTAAGAGGTCTCAGAGTTGAAATGGGGAAAATGCTGCAACACAAAGCTTCACTGCTTATTCAGCAGGACAATGCCCACACACATTGAAAGCAGTCTCAAGAACAAGAGTAGCCAGACTTTCCTTCCAAAACAGGGGTTTTCCCTCACTAAAACAACGCTGTGGCAAGTGGCAGAGATACACCAGACCTGTCCCAAATTTCCAAGTGGAACTAGTATCCCTTCCTGCTGCCACCATCAGCAGAAGCAGCATTCTACAAACCCAAGGTAATAAACCCTGGCTCAAATCCATCAAAGAAAGAAAAACCAAAAAAAAAGAACAAAATCAATTCTAACCTAGAGAAAAACAGCTTGGTTTCTAGGCAGAGTAAATAGTGACACAAAAAAAATGGGGAAGATACTAAACAAAGAAAATTGCAAGTAGAAAAGCATCTTAAAAGGATGATGAGGTTTTCCTTTGCAAAATCTGGATCTAATGTCATGCAGAAAGTACACTACATACATCTGTTCAAAGCATCTTGGACACACAATCCTACAGCAACAGAAAACATGGAACTGCAACTGGTCTTGTGGAGCTCAACAGAGCAGCATTCCTGTCTCATACAGCTCAACTTTTAACTGTGAAGTTAGTGCCACTCAGTAATAAAGCAGCTGTGAGGACACTGCTGGCCATCCCCTGCACTAAGGTACAAGATGGTCTTTCAGTTTCAAAGACTTGTCCAGCACCTCCATTCCCAGCTATCCCAGAGCTCCCTGTAGGCCAGCAGAGCCGAGGCCTCACCTGTCAGGGGCAGTTTGGGGCTCGTGGTGTAGAGCTGCGCAGGACTCTGGTGAGGATTCATGCCGTACCTCAGGGGCAGCTGCGACACTCCCTTGCTGTACTCCTTCCTAAAGTAGTCAGAGATGGCTGCATCGTACTGGGCAGTGTGGGTGAAGGCCTGGGGACACAACGGGGGACACTTGGCAACTCAGAAACATCAACTTACAGAGGATTTGGTGTTTAAAGAGGTAAAGAACCTCTTTCAACACGAGCCTGGCCCAGCCCTTCACGGCAGGAAAACGTGACCAACCTTGAGTGCCAGCAGCCGCCGGGTTTCCATGGCAGTGTCTTTGTCCCTTGAGGCTGCCATCTCTTTAGCTACCGCAGCGTAGTCTGCAGGGTCACACAGGACTGTCACACGGGCGTGGTTCTTGGCAGCTGCCCGCAGCAAGGCCACGCCCCCTGCAAGAGAGGGGCACAGGCGTGGAGCACTTCCCTCCTGGACACAGCACAACCAGGAGGCACGGTGGCTGAGGCCAGGAAGGGACGAGCACCATCGCTCCTTTGTGCACATGAATGTGTCCCCTCCCTCCAGCACAGAGAGGGGTGAGTGCTCTTCAAAATGCTCAAGGCTGGTGGGTTTGACTCAACCTGCTGGTGAAGGTGCACACTGACTGGGCTTGGCACACCCAGGCAGAGCTGCAGGGACAAGGGAACAGGATGTGGGGTGTCTTGATTTGAAATTTCCAACCTAAGACACTGGGGCAAGAATGTCTTCCAACAGCACAGCCACATCCCAAAGAAGCTGGCTGACCCCACACGTGGCTTAACCACCATCCTCTGCACACTGGGTCTGCAGAAAGATTTGCTTTCACACTGCCACACAACAAAGGTTCCCAAATGTCTCTGCAAATAATAATGAATCTTGCCCAGGTCCTCTGTGTGAGATAAAGTGCCACACTTCTCCCTTCAGTCTGACTGCACTGCTATTGCAACTCTTTAAATCATACAAGATACTAGGCTGCTGCAAAGGAAAAGTAGAGGCTGGCATTGCTTCATGCAGAGCAAGTATTACTCCATAAAACATTTAATAGAGAGCTCTGCTGGGCATCATTTGGACTAAACTACTGCAAGAAAATCCAATCCCAATCCAACCACATGGCACAGAACTGTGCCCGTGCTGTTCACAGGCTGCCAAGCAGAGATGCTGCAGTGAAGGCACAGCAAGCCTTTGGGGTTAATAACTAGCAGCAAGAGAGAACATGCTAATGCAGGTGTCCATGCTTCCCAGCACAGGTCCTGAGTACTCTCCCACATATTCAGACCAACCCCTTTCCTTCTAATGGCTTCCTGCAGTGAAGTTCTCACTCATTCTCAGAGCACTTCCAGTGGCTCAGCTCTGCCCTCCAAAGCTCATGTTTTTTTTTAAATTTCTATTACACTGTCAGGCTGCTATAGAGGTTTAGTCGGCTCTCCATGTTTCAGCAGGAAGCATGGTCCACCTGGCCTGTCCTAGCAGAGCCCTCAGGCTCCTTCCTTAGGGCAATGCATGACTTGCCCCCCATGCAGCATGCCTTGTTATTGACACTTTAATTGCTTAAAAGCAACGAGGCTTACCCAACTACGCCTTCAG
The DNA here is from genome assembly GCF_026979565.1 of Vidua chalybeata. Lineage (NCBI taxonomy): Eukaryota > Metazoa > Chordata > Aves > Passeriformes > Viduidae > Vidua > Vidua chalybeata. The sequence continues at coordinate 3,535,926 of NC_071536.1, forward strand.
CCTGCTCCTTGCAGCTCCTGAGCAGACTTCCTTTACGGGTGTGCAAAGAACACCAAACAAAAAGAGAAGAGCTGAGACCACTCAGAGTTCAGAAGCATAGTCTGTCTGGAAAGCAGATTTCCTCTCTCCTTCAACTTACCAATATCAATCTTTTCCACTGCATCCTGTACAGTCACACCGGGAGAAGACACAGTCTTCACAAACGGGTACAGGTTGCACACTACAACTCTGAGAATTGAGAGGGAAAACTAGGTTATTCATCAAGAAATAACAGTGCCAAACTGGGCTTGGCAAGCACAATCACCAGTGATTTTATGACCTTGTCTCTCAGATCAGGGACCAGCATAAAATCCTGTGGCCAAGAGTGGTGCTCAGCCCAAGGGCAAGTGATGGTATAGTGCATTATAACATTCAACAAACAATGTCAGAGCCACAGCTTACAGCAACCAGACTGAAGGAAGAGCTTCTTTAAATACATGTGCCTGAATATAAATGTTTAGTGATTCTGGTGCACAACCTCAGCCATTTCAAAGGACTTCAAAATGGGCTCTCAGCAGTACTGAAAATGGGCATCCACCAATTCTCAAAAGAGCGTAAGCACCCAAGAAAGGTCCATTACAAATGAAGTACAATCAATCTAATTTTCCACAACTTTTCCAAGAGCAGAAAATGACCTACACATCACCTTCTGGACTTTTAAAATACCAACAATATATGAAACCTGAGTGTGCAGCCCAAATGCCAGAAAGCTTCTGTAGCGCATGAAAGTGGGGGAGAAAATCGACTTTTCCCTCTCAAGCTAAGACCAGACCTTACTGGAATTAATTTTTCCATCAGATCTAGAAGGAGGTCTGTATTCCAGCAAATATGATGTAATAACTTGCCTGTCCCATCCCACCAGAGCCACAGGAACTGCAGTGAAAAGAAGGATTTGTTGTGACCTTCACAAACAGGGTTTTTAATCCAAGAGAATTAATTTACTCTCTTGATCTGAGTACATGAAGGTATTGAACTCCAAGGCATGCTCAGTGTGGCACAGAACTGCTGTGATGAGTACCCTCGTGTCCAACGTACAATATTCCTTTGTTCCCACTCCATGTGAACTCCAGCAGAAGGGATGCTAAGTATGGCTTTCAGAAACCCCCGTCTCTACATTTCTTACTATCTTTTATTGTCTCTTCTGTTTCTAATGTCCCCTTCCCCCAGTCCATTCATGCTCCTGACCTGTTGCAAACCATCAGGAACCTGTGGACTTTAACACTGCTAACTAACACTTTTACCTGTGCAAACCAAGACAATCAGTATCAGGCTTTCCTTCGCTGACTCAGATATGCAAATTTTATGCAACTATGCAAAGGCAGTCCTGCTGAGGATCAGCTACTTCTGCTTTTTGCAAGAGAACCTGAATCCAAATTACCAGTCTGGATGCAAGTGCACCATAAGTCACTGATGTAAGGGCACATTATTCCCCCTGCAATTCAGCAGAGCCTGCTTTAATATGCAGCATGCTCTGAAGAGCCACCACTGCTGAGCCATCTAAGAGGATTCCTGTGGTTTTAAATTTCAGGTTTTCAAATTCAGCCCAGAAATCCATCCTTCAGTTTCTAAAAGTAATTTTGAAACTCCAGATGCATTCTGGCCCACAGTCATACCGTACCTCCCACCCTGGCTACACCTACAATTTGCTATGTCCAGCTCAGCCATTTGTTTCTGAACCAGGAGCTACTCCCTGATGTACAACTGGTTATTCACAAGCAGTTGCTGGATGTTAACACCAGTTAGTTACATACAGCCCCCAACTGCCCTGTGTGACTGAACTAAGCAAACACATTCTAACAAAAACTGAAAAAAACTCCTAAACTTTGGTACATTAGTGCAGAAAGTTTCTTCTGGATGCAGCTCACTTGTTCCCAAGATGGCTCTCAAAGTTTAAGTTTTCTGTCTCTTATCTGTGTGTTTTCTGTCTGAACAAACACAGTGTTCCTGACCCATTTTCCATGCCTATTCTTTATTTATGTGTGGAAACTCAGTAAACATTATGCAAATATCAAAGGGTATATTTACTAAGCAAGCATTTCAAAATCGGGAATTGCCATCTGATCAGACACATGGAACCAACCTGAGGGAAGATGAGCCAGCTTCAAAAGTACTGAACTCAACTCTGCAACACGTGTAACGTGGCCCTACACTGACTGTGTGTAACGTGTCAAATTTCCCAGGGAAGCAGCAGAAATTCAGACCTCTGACTTCCCTGTGGAAACCACAACCTAATTTTCTTGTTTGACTTTTCTCTTATTACAAGTGGAGAAGAGGCGCCCGTAGAAAATTGTGTTTTTAAATACACAGTATGTGCTGCCAGGGCAAAGAAAGGAGACTGCAGATCAGGAGAGGTGTGCAGAGGTTACAATTCCTACTGCTCCCCTTCCTTGGTGTTGACTGAGCTCTGCTGTTGGTTTTTGATTCCTGATGGATTGCATCACATCCCCCAACATTTACCTTACAAGGCTGAAATCCTGTTTCTTCATATCAGCATTATCCTCTGGAATATTGCGAGCCAGGATGCCTAGTTACAAAAATCCAGTGCATCTTCATTAAAAAAGAACTACATCACCAACAGGTTTTTAATTCAACATCTCTCTTCACAGTGTGCTTTTGTCCTCAGGGCCTTTCTACCTTAACTTTTTCATTTTAGTTCTGACAGCACCTCAGCCCCTGCTCCTTTATTCCACTTCACAGTCTTTGGCTGTTCAAATTCCATGCTAACAGGTGTTCTTCCCCCATTGATAAATCCTGGAGTATTACAAACTCTGACCAGCAACCTCAACAATGTACTTGCTTTAAGGGTAGTTGCTACCCTTAAAACACTGAAACCCTCATCAAGGACTTCAGGGGAGAGAAAAAGGGCACCTGCCCTATGAGACAAGGGAAGCAAGAGGGAATGAGCAGTGCAGGTGGCTGGTGAGGTCTAGGAACTCAGAGAAACATGAGGGTGACAGGCTGGCACAGTGTGAGGAGCAGCACAGTCCTGTGTTCAGGGTCACGGGAGATTGTCTCCAGCCCTCATGTACGATGGGCAACAGGTTCCACTTGAGGTACCTGAAGCACAGCAACAGGAGATGAAAGAGCAGATGGATTAAGGTGCAGGCAGACCAGTTATCAGAGATCCTCCCTGCTGAAGAGGAGTCAGAGAACATCAGAGCATGCAGAAATCACCCCTTAAAGCCTATGCTGTTGTGTTCCTTGTGCTGCACACCAGACCCACCCACAGGTTAAACTCCGTGCAGCTGACGCTGCAAAGGCATTTACAGAGAAGCTCTGTCACTTATAGCCCCGGGGAGAGAGCTCTGCTAACTGCAGAGATGCCAGCATAGCAACAAGGAGGTAATTCAGCCACCCTGCACCTCTCCACCCGGTGGCTTTTCACCTCTCCTTCTGTTCCTGGAGCAAATCTGTTCTCATTACTCAGTTCTTCCACACAACCCTTAAAAAAGGCATCTGTCAACTCCTCCTTCCCACCCTCCCTGCCCTCTTTTAGAGTGAAAGATGTATTAACAGAAACATACCAGCATGGACTGCAGGATGAAGGGTTTTCACACGCCCACCCAGCATCTCAGGGAAGCCTGTCAGGTCCGAGACATCTCTGCCCAAGAAGAAAACAGCACGGAAACAGATGTGCCATACTGACTTTATCTAGAGGCTGAATAACCCAAACCAAAGAAAATGCACAGATTTCACAACAAAACCCCCCTATACCAAAGGGGCAACAACTGCTTTTCCCATGGATGGAAATAGAGTTCATGGGTCACACCCAACTAAGCAGTACAGCTATGTCTTGAATACACTGGAATAACCAAGATAAGCAAACCCCAAGTCAGAACGGTTTACACAGAGAATGGAAGGCCATGTGGAGGTGCTCTTCCTCCCAGCTTAGTTTCTCCACTCCTTGTGACTGTTTAGAACCATAATAACAATAATGAGGGAAGGGGAAATGTGAGCATCCTTTGCTTCAGGCTTCACTGACAGCACAGCCAAGGAAATAATTGGAGAGACACAGCCAAGGGCTGGGTAACAGTGAGCTCTGGAAGTGATGTAGATTTGTGCTGATGTGTTCCAGGAGCCAACCACTGTGTTCACAGGGAGCAAAAACAGAGTTACAGCCACCTGTCCTGCCAAATAATTGATATTTTTTTCATCACTGCACTGAAACCCATTTTTATTTGGCCAGAGCTGGCTTTTTAAATCACAGCATGGAAGAAACCAGAACAAATTTCCTCGGAATCATGGGCTAAAACAGCCAGTGACTGTACGTGACCTTCTTCCAACAGTGGATGCACAATACTTAAAGGTTCCATCTGCATTAAGTGATTGTGCTGGGAAAATTATTTGTGACCAGTGAACTCCAGTGAGCTTCAACATGTTCCTGACACATCAGTGCTGTCCCAGGACCAGGCAAAGATCAGCTTTCCCCTGGCTGTGAGGAGCAGCACTCAGGGCAGATTATGAACATCAAGGTAACATCAAGGTAAAGCTGGCTCAAGGCAGACAAGGAATCACAACAAAAAGCTCCAACATCTCTCCTCACAGTAATGCACCTCAGCCTCAGCCAACAGACCCGTAGACAAAAAGGTTCTGAAGTTTGCTTTGGGGCAGGGTTTTCTTTTTTTTGTTGTTGCTTTTGAAGGGAAGACTTCTTTCAGACCAGTTTTGACTCATTTTTGTTCACAGAGAAAACAATTTAAGCAACCTCAGGGCCCAAAAGAGCATTTTTGGTGGTGATGTACAGGGGAGTGTGTGTACCTGACCGGCAAGCCAGCATCCCTCAGGGACTTGGCTGTTCCTCCGGAGGCAATTAAACCCAGGCCAAGCGAATTCAGGCTCTTCGCAAATTCCACCAGGTTGGTCTTGTCAGAGACGCTGAGTAAAGCTGGCAGGCGGGAAGAGCACGAGTGTTTGGGTTTTAGCGGCGGAACAGAGAAAACGACAGGATTAAGCGAGTAAAACTTTTACAAACTGCGTAGCTTAGGAGTTTATGCGGTGCCAGGTGCCTGGGGAGGGGAAGGGAAGAAGCACCAGAGCCTCGCGGTTCTCCTCAGGGGAAGCCGCCCCTCAGGCGAGGCCACGGCCTCAGGGCGGGCGCCTCAGGGCGCGGGCCCGATCGCCTCAGCGCCTTCCCGCTCGCCGGGAACGAGGGACAGCCGGCCCGGGGGACACGAACAGCGCCCGCCCGCCCTCGGCACCCCGCGCGGGAACCAGCGCTGAGGCGCCTTCCGGGGCCGCCCTGCCGAAGCGAACCGGCGGCCATTGCGGGGCACTGCGGCGGCGGCAGGGCGCACCCGCCACCACCCCTGAGGGCCACCCTCCCCGCGGCCATCGCCCGCCCCGCGTTACCGAGCTGCTGCCGCGCGGCCATGGCGCCGTCGGTGGGTGCAGGAGGGCGCGGAGGCCGGGAAAGGACGAGCGGCGGCGGCCCGGCGGGATTTGGGCGCACGGGGGCGGGAGCCGGAGGGGGCGGCCCGGGCGGGGCGGGGAATGGAGGGAGGCGGCGGTGCCGGGGTCGGGTGGCGGGCACGTTTGTTTCGGGACACACGCGTGTCCTCGGGTGCGACAGCGGGGGTGAGGATGCCCCGGCGTCTTGTGTGGGCCACGTATGGGCGAGCGGGTGTTCCCGCTGCACGTGTGAGAGACACACAGACACACACACATATATACACTGGTATATCTGTGTGCGTTGACGTGAGTGCAGCACACCCGCACAGAGGCACACGTATGTGCACATACACGATGTTCGGTGGTGGGAAATCCAGCTTAGTACACAGGTGAAAAATGAGGTGCAGGTGAGGCAATATCTCTTCACGGTGGAAGGTGGTGCAGGAAGGATCATTAATTTTTTCCAGGAGTACTGACAGGAGTTTCACCTATGGAAAGTCCTCTCGCAGAGCTTCCACACAGGCAGAGGCAAAACACTCCTTTACCAAGTCTGAGGTAAAAAATCATTTGCAAATAGCAAAATGATGCTTTTCTTTATTTATTTTTTATTTGTCTCCCTAAGGGGCGTTTTTTTCCTCTCTGTGGGCCTTCAAATTTCCTGATACTCCTTGCAAAAGAGCTTTGCTCGTTTTCCTGCTAGCCTGTGGTTCACAGGTAACACTGACTGAACATGTTGGCTTTAACTGGTTAAAATCTCTGCTGTGCCCCTGTACACCCCAGCAGGGTTTAGCTGCAGCACTGGGACAGCAGTGCTCTGCAAGTAGGGAGCTCTGCAGTTCATTTGCAGCACAAGCCCTGGCCCCACCTGGTGATATTAAATCAGCAATTATGTCAGCACGAGCAAGCCCCTGAGGCATCCCTGCATACTTCTGTCACATTTCCATCGGCCATACAGGGGTTCACTGTACACCTGCAGCTCCCAGAGCACTCACACTGCATTAGGCTCTCCACTCGCATTAAAAAGAAGGAATAAATGGAAGTTTTTAGCTCTTGCAGGCAAAAAGGTGGGAAGTACAATGCAAGTGCAGCTGGAAGGCCCAGACACTTGGCTGTTTTGATTTGTGAGTCTCTGGGCTTGGGCAGTGTTGTCTGTGTGAGGAAGAGTCAAGCCAGAAATACCAAACATACTGAATAAACCCAGTGTATGTATTACTCTCAGTAGCAGCTAGTGACAAGCAGCAATAAATTACTGCTCAGAGGGTGGCTGGGGCCAAATGAAAATATACTGTTAAGTGGTACATGAGCACTATCATTATGAAAATACACACCTTGGAGAGAATAAAAGTTGTGCACAGAGTACAGCTGAGGCGTGGTTTGGTGATGATCCATGTATGAGCAAATGAACAATTTGACAGAGCACTGCATTTTAATCCAACGTTGGAGAGTGACTGTGTATTCCAGCAGGGTGCCTGGTGGCCCTGTCAGCCTGTGCACAAGGACAGGGATGCTGCTGCCTTCAGACAAACAGTGGGAGGGACGTTGTCATGGTCAGTAATGGCGTTGGCTCCGTTGCCTGTCCAGCAGTTCGTTGTCCCTTGGCACCTGAGGTGAGGTTTCTGTTTGTGCAGGAGGGGCAGGGGGTGGTTTGGGCATAATCCCTGTCCCAGCACAGGAAGGACATGGAGCTGTTGTAGCCAGTTTAGAGGAGGTCACCAACATGATTGGGATGGAGCACCTCTGCTATGAGGAAAGGCTGGGAGAATTGGGAGTGTTCATCCTGGAGAAGGGAAGGATTTGGGATGACCTAATTGTGGCCTTCCAGTGTCTGAGGAGCTGACAAGAAAGATGGAGAGAGACTCTTTACAAGGGCCATGAGTGACAGGACAATGGGAGATGGGGTCAAACTGAAAGAGAGCAGGGTTAGATTGGACATTGGGAAAAAATTCTTCCCTGTGAGGGCGGTGATGCCCTGGCACAGGTTGCCCAGAGAAGTTGTGGCTGCCCCATCCCTGGAAGTGTCCAAGGCCAGGTTGGATGGGGCTTGGAGCAACCTGGGAATAGTGGAAGGTGCCCCTTACAATGGTAGGGGGTTGGAACTGGATGAGCTTTAAGGTCCCTTCCAACCCAAACCATTCTGTGATTCTGTGTCCGAGAAGGGATGTTCTGGCTGTATGCTAAAGGGGTGTCTGGATTTGGATGTGATTGATATGTCCTGGTTTGGGGATGGCTTTGCAGGGAAATCAGACAATCTGCCTCCCCAGAGGTTTGGTTTGCTTTATAGAGCTTAATTTTAATTGGTTTTGGTGATGTTTAAAGGATATTCAAATATCCTGTGCTCTGCTCATGTCTCATCATTTATTCAATAGGAATGAGGTCTCATTGGAGCTTTTTCCTGGTGTTTTAAAGCATTACAGAAGCTCATCCTGAGCCAAGAATGCAGTAACATCATACTGGAAATAATGGGAAGAGGTAAATGCTAGAATTGCAAATACCACATTAAGGTTATTTCTAAATCATACTAGGGCCTACATCCAAGAAAGAAAAATCAGGCTTAATAAGCACTGTGCTCTGCTGTGTTAATAAGGAGAAGTAAAAAGAGGTTGAAGCTGAATAGAGGCATACAAAAGGGATGGTGTTGCTGGTGTTAGGACAATACCCTAGATTCCCTTCTCTTTAGGCTGTAGGGAGCAAGTGATGCTTTTTAGCTTGGCTTTGAGACTCTGTTGTGAGTCTCTTTTCTATTGTTGGGTTTTTTTCCATGTAGCAGACCAAGAAGGGTGTAGAAAACCAGGTCAGTTTGGCTGTTGATTAATTTGTTAGGGTAGGAAGCAAACAAGGTAGGATTCCCCAGCTACCTGCAGCTGCCAGTGGCTAGCAGAGGGTGGGCTGGGCCTGCCAGTGGACAAGGAAGACCCAGCCAAAAAGTAGGACTCCATTCAAAGTGGATGTCCATGGCTGGCCTGTTTTGGGGCTTCAGAGATGAAGTGTCATAAGTGGTGAGCATTACACCAGTGGTCTGATCTGGAGATGTCTTAGGCCAGGAAAGGTGTCTCATCATCACAAGGCTGCTTTGAAAAAACATGTTATTGTGGGTATCTGTGCCTGTATGAACACAGTCCTCAGCTTTGAAATTCCCCATCATGCCAAGCTTATCTTCCTTAACCAGGCCCTGCTTTCATTTACATCCCTCCCCACACCTTTCCTCAACAACCCCTAGCCTGTGCTATGCTCTGTGTTGCCCTCAAGCAAAGGTTGTGGTATTCAGCATGATGTAAGACAAATACACCTCTGTCCTACTCAAACTCCTGTTTTCTTCCCTGGCAGCAAGGAGAAGCAAGGAAGTATGTTGTTCTGATATCTACTATCTCCCTTGAGGATGCTGTTTGCCAGACACTGGGCCTCAGTTTCTCCAGTCTCCCAGAGACCACAGTCTTGCAAGCACTTATCCATGCCCCTTACTCATTATTATGGGATTGCTTACTGCAAAACTCTCCTGGAGGCTTTGAGTGCCTTGTCTCAGATGCTGCACAACAGTAGAGGTGAGAGTGGAATTGAATCCAGGCTACTTCTCAAGGGTTACTGCTATATGCAGGCTTTTGGTTTGTCTGCCTTTTGCTCTCGGGGTTCATGAGAACGTCAGGGTAAAATCTTCTTGGTGTATTCCAGGAGAAAAAGGGCTGCTGAGTATTGCTCCGTTGAACCTTGTTTAAGAGCTGCATCCCACTGCCTGTGCCACTCGCTGTGAGTTAACTCTGGGGCAGCTTCAGCACTGAGCTGATGAACAGGCTGGCCAGGAGTGTTCCACAATAACAGAGAGGCTCAAGAGCCCTGATGCATTTTGAGTTTCTTTTTCAGCCCTTATCAGCTTGGAGCAGCTTTTGTTTTACTGTGCTCCACGGAGGTCCCAGTTAAATCACATCCGTGCTGTGCCGGCTGTTGGCTGTCATTGTAAATCCCTGCTCAGAGTCCCATGGAGCAGCTGAGGTGACAGTGAGCCTCTAGCTGAAGTTCAGAGACACCAAAGAGCTCTGCACGTTCAATTTGACCTGGGGTGTGAAGGTTACATCCCCTCTTCCCTCACCAACACCAGTGGTCGGTTTTCTCAAACCCGTGATATCAATGTCCAATGCTTTTCCTGCAAAGGCACCAATTTCCTTTTAATAGAATAAATATTACAGATTTCAGCCTGAGTTATTCTCCTAATGCTCTGGGTTATGAATGAGACCCAAAGGTGCATAAACTGAAGGATGATTTATTTTCTGAACGCTCCCATTCCTTTCCTCCCAGAGGCTGGTTCCTATCCAAGCATAGAAGGAAAAATAATACTAAAAAAATATGAAATAGTTTCTCCTGTTGACAACTCAGTGCCTACTCTATGATCTGAACCCCACCTATAGGCTGTGGGTGAACAGGTCTGTTTGCAGTTGCAAATACAGGGTTTGCAGTAAAAAAAAATCCTATCCACTTTGAGCTTCCTTGCCTTGTCAGGTTATTTGTGTGAAAGGAAGAATTCCCAGAGAAGAGGAAAGAGAAGGAAATATTTTGTATGAGTATTTTTGCTGTAAGTGCAAAGAAATAACTTTATCCATAAATAACAGGCTGCTTTACTTTTTCACAGCACTATGGAATCCCAGAATGGTTTGGGTTGGAAGGGACCTCAAACTCATCTCATTCCACCACCTTCCACTATCCCAGGTTGCTCCATGCCCCATCCAACCTGGCCTTGGACACTTCCAGGGATCCAGGGGCAGCCACAGCTGCTCTGGGAAATTGAAATCACCGATTCATGGGTGTCTCCCTTTGCCCCCAGTTCTTTGGACACCAGTGTTTGTGTCCCTGGGTGAGAGCCCGCCCTGCTGCTGGGCGAGCTGTCCTGCTTGATCCCGCCGGGATCCTGCCGGGATGCTGCCAAATGTGCAGGGAACCGGCTCCCACTAGAGCGCGCTAGGACAGTTAAAATGGAGCTGGTTTTCCGCTGGCATCGGGGTGGAACCATCAAAGACGCCTATGTAAGGAACGGCATTTCTGGTTTTCAGCAGGGATTCTGGCTAAGTTCCCCATCTTTTGAGTACAGTTTCCCTGGATGAGTGTGCAGCAAAGCCAGCTGTAGCTGCCTTAGAGCACTGAGGTTTGGTCTGGGACAAGTGCTGGCAAAAACGTACTGGAAAGCCCTGGCCTGGACAGAGAGCAGGGAGAAGCTTTGTCCTCAAGGCCTGTCCTCACAGTCCCTTTGTTTACTGCTCTGTAAGGCAGAGGAAGTGGAAATCCGTGCAGTACCTGGACATGGACAGGAGTCCACCTCGAAGTCCCATTGTTGGTCTGCTGTTGTCATTTGTGCATTTACCCCTAGCAAACTTGCCCATCTTCACAGGAGAATTTCCTGCCTCCACCCAGGCTCTTAGACCCCTGTCTGCTACCCTCATTTGCTTCATGTTTACTTAATTAGCCAGCTGGAGCATAATTCCTTTCATGATCTACGGTCTAATACATAAAGATGACAGTGACATGAATCTTGGCTTAGGTTTCAATTTGCATATTAATTCATTGTGGTTCCCCAGATAGCTGGAATTTGCTCCAGCAGGATCTGGGAGATAATGAAATGGGCGGGTGTTCTCCTGTGTCCCAGCGAGAGCCTGGAGTGATAGGTGACATAGTTTTACTGTCCACCAGGCACCATCTCTGGTAGATCTACAGCAAAAAACAAAGCAAAGGTGAAAAGCAAAATCCTAAATGAGGAGCTTTTCTCAGTACAAAATGCAAACAGAGTCATGGCTCTGGTAGTTGAGAAGCATCTGGAAATCAGTGAAGCCTGGTGAGAGAGCCTGCAACAGATTAAGAAGGAAGAGAGTGATTTTACGTAGCAATCCAGCCCCAATCATCTCTGGTTCACAAACCCCTGACACACTTATCTAGAGAAGAGAGAGACTGGGCAGGGAGGAAACAGTGATTTCCCTGAGTGGCAGACAAGCCCATGTTGGCTGTGAAGGGTTTAGGCACAAACCCCATCACTCCATGGGACTCATCTTTCTGTGTGACATGCAGGAGCTGGCTGACAGGGAAGGAAGTGCTGTGAGCCTGTGTTCAGTTCCAGCTCTGGGGCACCACGGGAACACTGTCAGGCTCACAGGAGACTGAGAGCAAACTCAGGCAGAGCTGCCATTTTCCTGAAATGCCTGAAAAAAACCAGCGCTCTGCCAAAGGCGGCACGAGCAGGCTCTGTGGGAAAGACAGCCATAGGTGGTTATTTGTTACATTAGAGCTAACTGAGATCCAGACCCTGGAGAGCCGGAATCCTGGATAAAAACAGGGCTTGCCGCAAGACCCTGTGAGCTGAATAGAAATCATGGCTCAATAGGAGGATGGGAAGAGAGACAGAGTTGTGTGAAGAGGCATGGCCAGCATCACACAGCAGGCAGTGCCACAGCCAGCGAGGCTTGGAGCAGTCTCTAGCTGGCAGATGGGTTTAGTTGCAGCAAATCATCCATTTTCAGATTTTGCTGATTTTACGCAGTCTAATTTTAATAACAGAAGAAAAGAGTGAGACATTTTTTCATAAATCACTTGTTCCTTTCCTTTTTTTTTTTTTTTTCCTCCAAGTAATTGCACTAGGTATCTGTATTTTGGCCTCAGAAACATGGTTAACATTTTAATGAAGAATTGTGGGGACAAAAATTTGAAAATAAATGCTGTCTTTTCTGTGTTCAAGACCCAATGGCTTTGGATTCTCCAGGAGTTTCTTGTGCTTTCTGAAAATGCTGTTCTCTTGTATGCCCTGCATTCATAATCAGTTGTGCTTCCTTCTTTCTGTTCTGACCTTCCTTGCTCAGAGTCTCGAGTCACAACAGGACAAGTCCTGGCTTTTCAAAATCATCTTCCTGATGCTTTATGGCTAGAAAAAGAAGGTTTTTTTTCCCCCCAGAAAACATTATTAAATCAAGCCTTTTCATTTTTCACCTCAATCAAAGCCAAGTTTCTCAGCTTTTCATTAAAAACCAAGTATTTGAAGTTGTTCAGGAGGCCTTAAAATGAACATTTCCAGGTTCTAGAATAAACACTGTCATTTTTTCAGATACTACTTTTCAGGAAAGTAGGATTTAATCATGTAGCTTCTGTTCCATTAACTACGTTCAATTAATATTTTGAGCTAGCTTAGTACAGCTGTTTGGGAATTGGGAAATGCAAGGTTATGATAAGCCAGTGCAAATTCAGTGAGGGGTGTTGGTGTTTCCCTGCATGAAACAGGGGGGAAAAGCCTGTTCACAGTAGAAATCTCTTGGTGCAAAGCCCTGGGCAGGACTGAATTCCATCAATCCTGGGCACAGAGCACCCATGTTCATGTGGCAAATCCACCTGGAAGCAACAGGGAGCCTTCAGGATGGGGAAGACAAACACCACCCTTCATTAGGCAGAGCTGAGGCAGGTACTAATTAACCTGGAGCTGCAGTGGTGCTGCTCATGCCTTGTGTCCTGATGATTCCTGACTCTCTTGGGGCAAGGGCAGGATCAGCGTTGGCTCTGCTTGTGGTGCAGCTTTCCTCCACCTTTTCCTCCACCTGTCTCCATGGATTTCAGGCATGCAAACTGTGTCCCTGTGCCCATCTGTGCTCAGTGGCTCTGGAGCCACTGGAGCTTTGTGTGGAGCTGTTTTCTTGAGCTAATTTAGCAGACACATGGGGGTGACAATTTTGGCCCTGTATGAGTTTGGTGGTAAAAAGTGAGCCTGGGACTCAGGCCAAGGCAGCAGGGCCAGAGGGAATTTAATGGGTCTTTCTGCAAACCACAGCTACAGACTTTCAATTTACTTTCTTCAATTTGTCTAACTAATGTCTTCTCCAGCCTTGCTTTTTAATTCATGATACTATCATCAATTACATAATTATGACCTCATCTCATTCTCTGTTAAGACTTGGGTGACAAATAAGGACAGGGTCACACTTCAGTTTGTGTTGCTGTGTTTTATTGCCTAGATGAAAAGAAGCAAACATGCTGGGGACAGAATTCCCAAAACATAAAATTCTGCTGACAATATGCAACATTTAGCTATTTCTGGAGAGCTGGAAAGCAGGACTTTTTGGTTGGTTGGTTTTATTTACACTGTTTTCCACATAAATGCACACCTTGTCAGACGTGGGAACAGACTCCTTTTAACTCATCTCATGAGCACACATCAGCATCATAACAAACACATAGGGAAAAGAACTATTTCTCCAGGTAAGAGGCAGCTTAATCCAGTGGGTCAGATAAAAATACTTCAATTAGAATATGGGAAGTTCTTTTATCGATTAACCACTGCAAGGGACTGAAATTCCAGTGTTAGGCAGCCTCAAATTCCAGTGTTGCCATAAGCCATGGCAAGGAGAACATGATAGAATCATGTGAAAGGGTTTTTACTCCTGAATTAATGTTAGAGGTTTGGGTCTAATGTTATGGTTTGGGGAAAGGATGGTTAATTATTCACATCCTGTATTTTTGTCCAGCTTTGACATTTCCATGCCAAAACCTTCCTTTGCTGACCCACTTCATAATTTTGCTGGGTCATCAGCGTCATCCCATCTGGAAAGAGGGTGGCTCTATTCTTCACAGACATTTTAGGCTAAAGAGATCCTCTTCTAAGCATCTTGGGAAGACCCTGAATGCTGAATTCCATGGGGTTCCTTGTATTCCCAAGAAGGGATAAACCACAAGGCTGTGGTGTTTGAAGACTGATCTCTGGCTCTGTTGCAGACACTTGGAGTGGACTCTACCCTTGCATAACAGAAATAAACCATGAAGGTTGAAAACTAGAAGAAAAAACTTTAGAATGTATGGAGTGTTTTTATAAGCCCATCAATTTTCAAGCCACTTTCACCATTTCCTCAGCCTACCTTGAAAGTTATGAGTGTTTGGGGTAGGCAATACCACACAAACAATATCCACTTCCAACACATGTATATTCACAAGCCTCTCACTGTTGGTACTGTGAAAGCATTGCTGTTTCTCCTACAAATAATACCATGCAATACCATTCATAATGGTTTGATGGCATAATGGTCAGCCAGTTGAGCTGTGCCATGCCATGCAGCAGTTTTGCTGCTCATTTCTTGTATTCACACTTGGTAGCTGAAATACTGCAGCCCTCTGAACTTGCTTTCCTGTTTCCCCGATTTTCACTCGTGCTCAGATTAGCACTTAGTCATCTTTACAATCCTTGCCTTTCCCTGCGTTCTCTTCTCCATGACCAAAATTTGTTTGCACAGGATTTTTATGAGCTTCTGCCCTTACTAAAAAAGGGCCAACTTGTCTTGAGAAGTTTCCCCCATCAGTTTTGACATCTCCTGCAGCTTGCCATTCCTTAGCATTAATTTCTATCACTTCCCCCGATTTCCCTGGAAGAAATTCTGATTAGGCAATAAGTGCTGGGCTATCCATCATCTCATGCCAGTCACAAGTCACACAGGGTTCTCAGCCTGGAAGGCACCGATCGTTCTTAATCAACCCGAGCGTGCCACGGGTAACAGAGCTAAAGACCTGATTTCCGTGGCCATCCCCCTCCTGGGATCCTGTCTGAGCGTGGCAGTAAGGCAGAGCCATTGTGAGAGCCCTGTAACACAGCCCTGCAGCACAGCTGATTAAACCCCCGCAGAGCTCAGAGGGCTTCACAAAAGTCCTGTCAGTCAGCTTGCATTTGATTTCAGGTCTGATTTTCATTTGTTTACAGTATCGCCCATTATGTGTAGAGTGTTTGCTAAACACTGAAGAATAATGGTCCTGTCCCAGGTAGCTGACAGCAGAAGGGCTGACAAAGGGAAGGAAGGCAGTAAAAGAGGTAATTTATGTATGAGTCATGCTTCCCAGTCAGCTGTGCTGATAAAAAATGGCCACTTTTATGGGAAGGCTGGAAAAGAGCAATGAAATTACCTTTCCGAAAAAAAAAAAAAACAACCCAAACCAAACCAAACGAAATATTTGGACCAGCAGTTTGATTAAAGATTACTTATTGCCAACAGCACAGAGAAGGGAGTCCTGGGGAGGCATTTGGGTTTATCAGGGAAAGATGTTTCTGGCACAGACACCTGCACCTAAAACAATACGGAGACAGCAGCAGGAGGTCCTGCCTACGGCACAGAAAAACCTGATAAGGAGGTAGAAAAACAGAGGATACAAAGTGTGAGAGATGAGAATTGATAAGCAGGGGTGGAGTTAGGAGCTGGGGGCAGGTTGCTGAGGCAGGGGAGGAAATCATTGGAGGTACTTCTTCGGCAAATTGCCGAGCAGTCCCTAATGCACAGAACTCTGCAGGAAGATTTATGTTGTCATCCAGCCACGTGACTTGGGGCCTGACTTTGCTCCACTTAGAGGCAATGACAGACTCCTATTGATTCATGGGAACCATAGAAATCAAAGAAAACTTGCTGTGGCAACTGGCTAATTCAATAAAAGCATTGATTTTTCCAGCTGGACAGTTAGAGAGCATGAATGCAGTGTAGCTGATTTCTGTCTCTGAATTAATGTAACAAACGATCATTGATTCAAGTGAGAGGAAACTGTACCCCAAAGGAAAGGACCTTCCACAGTAAAAATCCCCCAGCCTAGGTGGGCTGGTCTTTAATGTGCCAGAGATAAAGCTGGTTATGATTTTGTGTCTCTCTTTGTTAGCACACTTAGGCAAGAGTTGACTGTCACCTCACAGAGCAGCCAAGGTAAAGGCAGACACACAGGGCCAGGGAGAACCCTGGAAAGGTGATGCAGGAGACCATGGAGTTCAAAACAGGGAGTACCTCATAGCATCACTTCAGATGAATGGCTCTAGTTTTGCCCCGAGTTTGAGATAGAATCATGGAATGGTTTGAGTTGGAAGGGACCTTAAAGATCATCCAGTTGCACCCCCTGCCATGGGCAGGAACATCTTCCACTGTCCCAGGTTGCTCCAAGCACCATCCAACCTGGCATTGGACAGGGATAGGTCAGCCACAGCTTCTCTGGACAGCCTGTGCCAGGGTCTCACCACCCTCACAGGGAAGAATTTCTTCCTAACATCTGATCTAAACTTACTCTCTGTCAGTGGGAGGCCATTCCTCCTTGTGTCCAGCCACTCCAGGGCCCTTGTAAATAGTCTCTTCATTTTTCTTGTCAGCTCCTTCAGGCACTGGAAGGCTCCAATTAGGTAACCCCAAAACCTTCTTCTCTCAAGGCTGAGAAATCCCAGTTCTCCCAGCCTTTCCCCACAGCAGAGGTGTTCCATCATTCTGATCATCTTGCTGCTTCCTCTGGACTGGCTCAAACAGCTCCACATCCTTCCTGTGCTGGGCCCCCAGGGCTGGAGGCAGCTCTGCAGGTGGGGTCTCACCAGACTGGAGCACACAGCTCTCTCTTCCTCCACAGTGGGGAAGATACTTTGAGCACCCCCTCAAAGCCTTAAAAGAGGAACTTCTTAAACCACATGCAGTGGCTGTGAACAGGCCCTGAGATTTTTGAGGCTGCTGGGTATTTGCAAACTTAGGTTATGGCTTCATGCTTTGCTGCTCCGGTTCAGGAGTCAGTTAGGAGCCAGGAGTGTTCCAGGCATTGTGATGATTTCTTTTATAAGAAACTGGTGTGCCACTTGTCCATTTGCAAACCCTTTTTGCTGCTGAGATTAGTTCTAATGGTGTTGAAGCATCTTGAACTCACTGCACCATGGAAGCACCCCAGACTGGGCTGAGGAGTCCCAGCTGCTGACAAAGCCTCCCCCAAGGGTGACCCTCGTTGCAGCAGGGCACACATCCCGGTGTCCCCAGCCCCTGACTTCAGGCTGGCTGCTGTGGGAGGTGCCAGGGGTGTGCTGCAGTGCTGGCACAGGGGCTGTTCCCTGCCGGGTGTCACCAGGGCAGGACAGGCAGTGACATTTTAACAGCTGCGGTTGTTTGCGTCAGTGCCTGTGAGTCAGGGCCCTGACCTGGGGGATGTTTCACCTTGGTCCCTGGGCTTTGACGTGACGGGCCATCCCAGCACCCCTGACCTGCCAGAGACAGCACCTCCTCTCATCTCCCCACTGCTTCTGTGCTCGGTGCTTTTTTTTGCTCCGTTTCTAATGGCCTGTACCTGCAATGGAGATGTTCTGAGAGGGCCCAGCAGACACAATGCAGCTCCTGCCCTTCATCACAGGAGCAGGAGTGAGGGGGTGTGATAAGAGTTGTGGAGCATTAATGGAGCGGGATGCTCAGCGCCGGAGGGGAGGAGGGATATTTCGATCAGTCACCAGGATGAAAGCTAAGCTGCTTTACACCACAGCCTGCTGGAAAGTGCTGGTTAGAAAAACGTGTCTTTTAAAAGGTCAGGTGTGGTCCTGAGCTCTGGGCTGACACTTGCACAAGCTGGTAGATGATACATAATGAACACCTTATTAGATTAATTTCATCTATTTGGGGCTGCCGTGAACGGCCCATTTGAAAATTGTAGGTTTCTCTGAGGCTGCCAAATGCTGGTTGTTACTATTTCTGCAGATAATACTGAATTTGTAACTTGTTTGAGAGCAACTTATGCAATATTTGGTGATCAGATTTGGAGAATTAACTGGATAGCTTAACTACTTTGTGTGCTTCTCTTCACTGACCATGGGAGCATAACTCTTAGAATCAGATTTCCCATGTGCAACAATCAGGGGGACAGCCACAATTAAAGTTTCATTACCCAACCCACTCAAAAATTGTGGTGGCCTTTATGATTACTGTGTCTTTTTAGAGGCTATGGTTGTCAGCTTTTCTTTTCAGTTGTGAGAGCTGAAAATTAATCTTTTGCTTCAAGTAAAGGAGTACTCTCACTTATATCCCAGATGCCAGCACCAGAAACACAAGGGAGAAAAATGAAATACCTGAGAGCATAAAACTGCAAATGTACTTTCAGAATACAGGACAGGATTTGCTCCCAGTAAACTGTCAGAGCTCCTCCTGGAAGTGGAGAGTGCTTGCTGAAAAGCAACGTGAAAGGTGCCAGACTTATTTAAAAATTCACAGACACATTTTCATACTTAGAACTTCTCTCCCAGTGTAGTAAGAGAGCTCCACTCCTGGAATGGCTGGTAGCTGTCATGGAAGCTTTTTGTTTCCTAGCAAAAGGTACAGAGGCAACAATGGCACAGGCAGGAGAGCTTTGATGCAGAATGTTCAAAAGCCTGATTTCTATTTCCTCTCCAAAGACAGGCCCTCCAGAAACCTTCCTTGACCTCTTCCAGGTATGAAATAGTCCAGGATGGGCTTTGGTGCTCCTCTTCATAAGATTCTTCCATGTCCTCCCTTACAGACATCTTGCCAAACAGCCAAGGAAAGTGTTGCTAGCACTGCTTTCTTCTGTGGATGGATTTTAATAATTAATAAATTGGTCAGGATGAATGGAACTAGTTCACATCTTGTCAAAGCAGCACAAGCAGGATGCTGCTTTTATGAGACTTGCCACTGCCTCTTCTCCTCCAGATCAGGCCCTTCCATGTGCCTGAGCAGCACTGAGGTGACTGCCTGCTTCATTAAGAGCTGCTACAGCACCAGTTACAGGAACCAGCTCAGGAAGTGGTTTACAAACAGCAAAGAGAAAACTCAGAATGAAAAAGAGGGGAAGAAAGAGATGATTGCAGTTTTAAGTTGATTTTCCACGACCTTCCAAGCAGGCATTCCAGTATGAGTACATTAAATTAATGTATTTCTCAACAGCAAGGGCTGTTTAGCAATAAAGACCTTTGGCACTGAAAGAGGCTCAAAACAAATCTTTGCAGCCAGCAATAAAACACAAGGAGTGCCATGCTGAACATCACTGGGTCGCATAGCTTGTTAAGGCAAGAGGCTGGAGGCTTATTTGTGCAATCCCTGCAAGAAATGTTGTCCTGTGACACACTCACTGTCAGAGATAACTGCCTTGGAGATTAAAAAAGAAAAAAATTAAATGTAGCCCTTCAAATGCAGTGCTGTAGCCACACTAAAGGAAAATGTGAACGCCCACAGACAGAACATGAAAGCTTTTTGAAACTTGAACCAAACTGCATTTGGAATTGGGTTAGAGCTGTTGGTTGTTGCCTGTGGAAAAAGAAATAACTTCAAGAGATGCTTGTTGTGCATCCTCTGAACAACCTGATCTAGGGGAAGTGGTGAAGTAGCCCCTGCCCTTGGCAGGGACTTAGACTGAGATGATCTTTAAGATCCCTTCCAACCCACACCATTCTGTGATTCTGTGATTCTGTGATTCTAGAGATTGAGGGAAAAAAAAAGTCTCAAAGCCAAAGCATAATACAGGGTCTTGCCTGGAAGTTCCCAGCATCCAGTCCAGGAAAAAGGCAGTGTGGGATGTTCACATTTTCTCCTGTAAGAAAGGAGATGTTTGATTCCCCAGCTTTTCTGAGATCTGAATAATGAAATAGTTCTAACCAGTATGAAGGTTTGACTTTGGTGGTGCTTTGCATTGCACCCACAGCGTGCCAAGAGCCTTCCTGCCATCCAGGAGAGGCCTCTGGCTCCCACAGGCTGGTGCCCCAGTCCTGCAGAGATTTTTTTCCACAGGCTTTTCTTCCCATTTGTGGGGAGCTGTTCCACTTTTCAGTTGTCTGTGGAGTTAAGCATGTGTATAAATGATTGTAGAAGTGGGTTATTTAAACTTTGGGTATGTAAGGGCTATACATTTTAAGATAGTTTCTTTCAGGGATTTTGCAAGCAGATTTGAGTTTGCCCTGCTCATACTCCAAGGAAAACTGAGGAAATGTGGAAATGTACCTGTGGTTAGCTGACACACCATTCTAGCTCAGCTCATAGTGAACTCCAAGCATTGCAGCCACAGCTCTGTATGCCTTTAAGAATCAAAGCAAATATAGAAATTCTTCAAGAATCAAGGCAAGGTGATGCTGAAACTCCCTGTACTCTCACACCACAGTGTGTAGCTATGTATGTGTGTGTGTGTGTGACAGAGAGAGAGTTATTCCACATTTTTACATGCAGGAGAGTTGTTTTTTTTTTTTTTTTTTTTTTTTTTTTTTCCAAAATCTCTCTCCCTTCCCAAGCCCACTGTTTAACCAATGCTTGATAAGGATGTTTTAAATTATGGTTTTCATCAACTTTCCCATGGAATTTAAGATAATTTCACTGTCACAAAATATCCAGTTGTATCCAAATGGCATTAACATATGGGACTGGGGGAGATTCTATGAATACCAGAGGCACAGGAACTCAGTGTTTTACATTGGTGGGGCCCCAAGACTCCTGCCTGTCTCCAAGTGACGAGCTCCTGGGCAGCCTTTGTCCCCAAAGCAATCTGAAAATAGTCCTGCAGCACAGAATTGCTTGCAGGATTTTGTCCCATTGCTAGCCCACCCTTGTTCCAAATTAATCTGTGTCTAATTTGCTTCATGTAAATGCAGGAGATAAATTGTTAATTCTACAATAGCTGCATTAGTCAAATGAAGACCATGTCTAGGTATCATGGAGTCCCCAATTTGCTGTTCATGGGCTGAGAGAAAAAATGTTTCCAAAAGGAGACAATCATCTGTTTGCTGATTTCTGCTATTACATGTTATGTTATTTGTACACCTCAGGTCTCTTCACCCAGGTCAAACAGCCTGAACTGGTGAGGAGGTTCATGCCTTGCTGTGTCATCTGCCTGATGCTGGATATTACCTCCACATTTATCCTCTGGTTTAGCTTCTAGGAAGAAGTTATATCCCAGATAAACACACAATCCCCTTTGCCAGTCCCACCAGTAGTCCTTAATATGTCTTTCAGTTGTCAGGATGGCAAAACTGAGCCTTGCTCACCCACTTCTAGTGAGATAGAGGTATATATCTATCACAGTCTGTCTTGGAATTAGTTTTGGAAAGGCAGGCATCATTAGCTCCTTCCCAGGGGTTTACATGGATTGGTGTCTACAGAGGGCACCCTCTTCCATGCCTTTTTTTCCTCAAGCAGACATCTGATGCTGCTTCTGTTTTCTTGGAGGCAATGAATGTTGCTTCCAGTGCATCATCAAGTGTCTCATTATTAAATAATTAGAAAAGGTTTTTTAGAAGCATTTTGACTGTAAAGAGCCCCAATTACTGTTGTTACCACTACCTTCTGGCAATGCAGAGGAAGACACTGGTGAATCTTCCTTTGATCTTTGTTGAAACAAGCTGGAGAAAATGGGCAGACCTTTGGACTCTAAATAATGATGCTATCCATAAATAACAAAACTCTTTGGGGCCCTTTGAAGATAGACTGTAACTTCTGCCCAAAGGTGTTCATCTTCACCCCAGGGCACAATGTCTGTCCTGTGCTCCTCTCTTATCACTGGTCCTGCTGCTTACATTTCTGATTGTGGTCATTGCAATGGCATCCAAAAGGACATTCATCCTTTGGCATGGGTTTGAGGGGTATTTTATAAGAGGCTTTTATAATGTAAAAGTTTTTCTGGACAGAAATTTTTGGGGGCAAGGAAAAGAAACCAAAAGGTTACAATCAATGTCACTTTTTGGAGATTTTCAGATATCCAGATTGGCAGTGAGGGGAATTCTGGCCAGAAGCTGCAAAACCTAGGAAGATATTTGGGATATCTTGGACTTCAGACAAGGAGTCCAGAATACATTGACCAAAGAACCTTGCTAATAGTCAGAGGGATCTGCCAGGCCTGCCAGACATTGGAGTTGTGGCTGTAGACAACTTGCCATTCAGCTTTACAGTGCACATGGAGTGGGACCAGCACAAACAGGACATGTCTGAGCTGCTGAGGAGGTCCTGCATGGTGCATCACTCTGTGCCCACCAAGCATGGCTTGGTTTGGGTGTGATTGACCATCTGTGGCTATGCAGAAGCTGCTGGACTTGCTGTGCAAATCCATCCAGCAGTACTGGAGTTTGATTTCTCCTTTCTCTGTTCCATGCCCAGGATAACTTCCATGTGACAGCAAAATCGCAATATCAACTCTAGATTTCATTTCTGTTTGAAAAGTGAAACTACAGCACAAGTCAACTCTCTGAGGTGTAAATCTAGAGTGGGGTCTGTCTGCTTGGGCATCCAGGGATGTGCATCTCACAGAACACCTCCCAAGGTAAGGAGACATCATGGAAGCCCTAGTGAGGGCGTGCAGGTGGCAGGGAGAGGGGAACTGCAAGCTCAGGGTGTGCAGGTGAGGCCCAGGTGGGTGGCAGCACATCTTCCAGCACGTCCTACAGCCCCTCCCGAGGAGCTGCCTCTCCCAGCACGTGTCCCACGCCTGCTCCCCAGCTCTCCAAGGACCAGCCATGTGCCTTGTGCTCAGGCACACACGGGCTTTGACATGCAGGCCATAATCTCAGGGCATGCTTTGTAATGAGCCCTTCTCCTGTGCACTGCACTTCCTGAAGGACCAGGCTGATTCCTCCCAGGAAGGGTGCCTGGTGCTACAGTCATTAGGGAAAGGAGGGGTGAGCACTCTCTCCCAGGCTGATTGCAGAGCCACCTTCCTTGCCCATTTAGTGAAGATTGCCCATCTCCACCCTGGGAGTCAGAGAATCAAACCCTCTTTTGGGACACCTGCCTTTTATCAATGACCTAAGAGATCTTTAACCTTTCCTTTGCTAGGAGTGAAGGAGCTCTCAGAAATATTCTGTAGGTAAGCAAGCCTTTCTGTGCTCCTGTCTGTGCTCCTCCATCACTGTGGTGCTTGTGAGAGATTATTACAACACATATTTTTCTCTACAGCAAGCAAGTTCCCAGCTCCAGGAGGCTGACAGGCCTTGTGTAACTTGTCATTACTCATCAGCACTCCCTATGCTCGTTTAGATCCCAGGGTGTGGTTTTAATTAGCTGATTTTGTAATAACACCCAGGTGACTTGGTGATGGATAGTCACCCTAGAAACCTATTAAGCAGGAGTGTGGTGGCTCCATGTCCTTAGACTACGCTCTCAGATTGCTGTTTGCTTCTAGACATTGAGCTTGTGGAGTTGCCTGTCTGCCCTTCCCCGTAGCTTCCAAGCCTGTTGGTGGATAAATCCCACAGAAATGATCTGTAGATTCTTCACTGAAATGTGCAACCAGGTGTAGAGAAAGATTGTGGTAAATGCCTGGGCTGGAAGTCCTGTGTTGTTTTAGAAAGTCCACGTGGGAAGGAACATGTGTGAATGCACTCTAGCTATGGGGAGTACAAACATACCTCACAAGTCAGTTGCTGAATCTGAGCAAACCTTTAAGTAGGTGTTTTATTATCCCATAATATAATAAAGAATTATGTTTTTTCCTATTTTTTTGCATGATTGTGTATATTGGGTCAAAGCACTGCACTATGGAGCGTAGAAAAAAAAAACTTTACTAAATCCACATGACTGAGGACTTAACTTCCTTTGATGTGCAAATATAATTAATTTTTAATTTGATGCAATTTTAATCTTTCAGGAAATATCTTTCCATTGCATACAGAACAGCCCATCCATGATACAGCTGTTGTCCCAAGTACATCCTGCCTCTGTGTTTCCTTATCCTTACAGTCTGTTCCTAGGCCTCTTAACTTGGAAGCTGTTTTTTTGGGCAGCTTTGCTGACACTTTGGTTTGGAAAGCACAAGTTGTGCCCAGCCTTGGAAATACCAATTGTTCTTTGCAAAGTCAAATCTATTTTTCACAGTGACCTTGCTTTGACCTTGTTATCAGCTTTGCCATGAATAGTGTGATCCCTAATTAGTCCATCTGTCAGCTGTCCAGGTTCACATGATGGGACAGGAGCATTGCTGGCAGATTGGAAACCAGCTGAAAGTACAAAGAATGATAAATTAGAAGTGTCAGGATTTGGATGCTGGTAGCCATCTCTTGTTGGCATCAGATCTGGGTTTAATTGTTAAAGATCTGAAGGAAGGGTTAAAGGACATCCTAATGAAAATCCCATATCACTTGCTCCAGCCTTGGGATTCAGTGGGTTTGTGTAGACTGGGAGTTGGGCCCGGGCCCCAAGGATAAGACTTTTTAGAGAGGGTTTTAATGAATCGGGCCCCACCCATAACTGTGTGAGCACAACAAACCCCAAGTTAGTGGCTTCACTGCATGCTCTGAAGAACTGTACATTGCTGAGCAGGAACCTTCTGCTGTACCAGGGGTTGTTGGTGCTTGCCAGGATCTACCAGCAGCTGCTGCCTTTCACTGCTCATTTGGTGCCCACACCAAAGTCTTTGCTGACTAACTTTTAATCCTGATCCAGTGTTGCGTGTCGATGGGATCACAGGAGTTTGTAACCATTGGGAAAGGGGGAGTGTGGAGCCTGCAAGCAGCCCCGTGGCAAGGTAGGTGTGCGTGTGGGAGCCTCACAAATCCAGCCCTCGGTGCTGGGCGTGGTGGGAAATGATTCATGCACCTGTGGGTTTGTTAGGACCAGATGTGGCTGAAGGTGACCTTGGGAGCAAAGGCATAGGGTGAAAGACTGGATGAGAACATGGCACTTCTGAACAGAGGCACCGTGGCTTTAAAACCAAAAGGTGCATTTCCCTGCCCTTTCCTAAATCTGCTCCAGCAGAGCATTGTTGATATAAAAGGAAAAGCCCCAATGATGAGCTCTTCTGCAACTCCTGTCCCAAATGTTTCAGCTTGTCATGCCTCTAATTCATTTGCAGGAAGCTTGGACTCAGGCTAAAATATAATTTATTTTCATGCTCATCTGCTCTGATATCAGAGTATCTCAAAGCTCTACTTGTTCTGGGGGCTTGTTCCTGGAAATAAGGCTGCCTTGCAGGAATAAGGAGTTAACATCCAAGAACTTTGAGCCAAAAATCAGCTGCACAGTTCTCCTTGACCTCTTTGGAGCAGGCTCTGTGTGATATAATGCTTACTGATGACAGTGACAGACCACTTGAGGGAAAACTGCTTCCAGGAGGGGCTGCTTTGCAAATGCATTTTAATAGGGGGGAAAAATCACCAGTAAATAGTGGAAATGTATTTGGTGGCAGAGCGGTACCGTGGTGGTGCCATATCACCTGCAGTTTCATAGGGACTAAAAATAGTG
Organism: Vidua chalybeata; assembly: GCF_026979565.1. Classification (NCBI taxonomy): domain Eukaryota; kingdom Metazoa; phylum Chordata; class Aves; order Passeriformes; family Viduidae; genus Vidua; species Vidua chalybeata. The sequence goes on from NC_071536.1 coordinate 3,561,281, forward strand.
CCATCCATTTTAGTTTTTCAGAGTGTTCTGAATGTTTTTTAAAAATGCTGAGTGAGCATCTCTCTCAAAACCATGTCTTGTGCCCGAATTTAGGCACCCAGGAAATGTGTAGGAATTTGCGTTTCCAGGCTCCTGCCATGCCATTGGAAGGAGCTAGGAGCAATTCCCAGAGATTATGTGCAGCTTCTCCTGGGGAATGCCATGGGCTGCTCAACAAAACCCTTTTTTTACCATTTCTCAAGTGGTGTTTCAGTTTGTCTTACACCACTGCAGCATCATCCAGTGCTGTGCACTGTGTTGCCTAATGCTGGCAAGTCGTCAGGCAGCTGCTGCTCCACCTGTGGGGGAGGCAGGGCTTTAAATTGGTTATAGACTTTTAAGTGTTACCTTCTTTGGTGCTGCAAGGGCATGTGATGTTAGAATCACAGAATTGGTGAGGTTGGAAAAGACCTCAAAGTCCAAACATCTGTGCAGCCACCACCGTGTTCACCTCAGAACTGTGTCCCCAGATGCCACATCCACACGTACTTTTCAACATTTCCAGGATAGAGACTGGCACTGACTTCAAGGGGGTAGATATTCTGCCCTGTCAGGTTTGATCCCCTTGTATTTCACAGCCAAGCCAGGAGTGTTCATGAGCAGACAGCTGCATTTAGTGGTGCTGCTGTGCGGACCTGTTATTTTGGCCAAGAAACCAGTGAAATATGAACAGTAAGTGCAGCCATTTTTTCTCATTCCCCTGCTGTGCTAAGGCTGAAGAGAGCCCCCAGCACCCCCTGACTGACCCTGTGCAGCAGCTCCTCCACAGCAGTTTGCTCTGTTCATGGATCCCTGCCATGCTGCTGCCTGTGGCACTCACAGCTGCCAGCCCTGACACGTGGGACCCGTAAGGACATGTCCTGCAAGAACGTTTCCAGCACTCTGGCAGATCATTCACACAATGGGCTTTATTCTGTCTTGCATCCTTTGCCTCATTTCTCATACAGGTAACTGGGCACACTTAGGAAGCACAAATGCATTCATTGCTACTGAAATAAAAACTCCTCTACTTGAAAGAGCATCCAAGGAAAGGTCTGTTGGTGAGTTCTGGCTCTGTGGGGTGATTCCTCCTGCCCTGGAAGCTGCAGCCCCTGCAGGGTGATGTGAGCTGCAGTACAGCTCATGGCTCTAATCATTTGCATTGGATAAAAACCCAGTTCAGAGTTCCCCTGAGAGCTTCCTCGGCTCCATAGGCACAGAAACAGATGCTGCTTTTCTTCTCAGTGATCTGAACCGCCCCTCAGTGGGTTTGCCCTTCAGCCCAGAAGAGCCCTAGTTGTTCAACCAGAGGAATAAACCAACTGAGGATGTATTAGGAGAGGGAAGAATTTGGCCTTTCCCTCCTTTCCCCCTCTGGCAATTTGCACATTGGCACACTGGGACATGTTCCTGCTCTGGTCACTTTGTCCACAGCCTCCTGTGCCATCTGCAGGAATTATTAAGTACAGGAATTAAAAAGCAGAAGAGTATAATGGTTTAATAAAGTCCTCATCTGTCTTCTGGAACAGGAATGTTGTGGTGTTTGGGGAGTTGAATGCAGGTGCTCTGAGAGCCAACTGACTTTGAGTTATTCTGATTTTACAGTGATGATCTCGAACAAATTATCCTTTGGGTACTTCCCAAGGGGAATGTTTGTTGACTCAAATCACAAAGGAAGTAAGGATGTGCATTTGCTTGAGAAAATTATTATCCAAATCATAGTGCTCTTTTGAAACAGTTGTTTGACTGAATACCAAAAAGAAGCAATCAGACACTTGCCTTAGAAGACCTTGGCAAGGCAGTGAATGGTGAAATTATACATTTCTTCTCTCTTACCCCCTCAGAGCAGAATTATCTATATTTGGATTTCTTTTTTCAGCCCCAGAGAGGAAGTGAATGCAGTTTACAAATCATGTTTGGACCAAATGCAGTGAATCTGGCCGTGCCTCCTATGTGGAGCTGAACTAGAAGGGTACCAAGGAGCAGTGCTTGTTCTCAACTCCCAGACTCAAATGAGATCCCTCTCCCTCCTAAGGATATTTAGTAGAGAAAAAAAAAAAAAAAAGAGAATGTAGAGCTGGAAGTTTAGACACTTAGGTTTCTTCCCATTGCTTTTAAAACTATACCAGGGAAGCCTTTTAGGTTAATTTTAGCTCCAGCTTCACTCCCACTGTTGGAATGTCCAATCTGTTTAGGCTGAAGGTATGTGGGGCAGGGACTGTTCTGGATTTGTTGCCATTCCCACCTTTGCAGTGCTTCCTCACCAATCTAGAGAAGCTGTTTCCCTTCATCAAGTACCACATCTCTTTCTTCCTCTCCTCTCTTCCTGTCGGTGCTTTCAGCAACCCTTGGATCAAAACTCCTCTGCTGCCACCTCCACTCTGGACCCTGGGTGGAGTTTGGCAAGGACTCTTTCAAGATGGTTTTCATTTTTGAGGCCTGAAGTTAGTTTGTGGCTGAAAGAAATGCCATGTACAGGAATGTTTTTGGATGTCTTTTGTGGAATATACTGAGAACAGTGATGTTTTCCATTGCTTACCAGGTGCTTCAAGGATGGTCTCGGTGTTAGCAGACACCTGAAGGGGACCAGAGCTCTTCCAGCTGACCAGAGCCCATCAGACAAATCCATATTTCAGATTTATGCTGGTTTTTTTTTGTGCAATGAACAGTTCCCTGTGCTGTCACTGCTGCCTCTTCTCTTTCCTCTTATCTTTGGCTGTTCTTTTTAGGTACCACTAGCTTGGGAAATTCAATGATTAGTTGAATAATGAGTATTCAAGCCACACTAGTGCTCTGAAGTGTCTGACCCATTCTCAGGGGAGTTGGTACATTTCATGGAAACCAGTCAGTGAGAACCCCAGGACTTGATTTCCTGGAGGAAAGGGAAGATGCAGGAAGCCAAGCAGTTACATCAGTCCCTGAGATGCATGCTGTGGCTGTGGATGCCTTCTTCCCAGGCATTCCCTGTGAACTCAGGGAAGTCAGACTGGCCTGGCAAGTGGCCTAACTCTGCTGCTGATGACACCTCTCCAGCAGAAGTGGTGTGTGGGCAGACAGGGAGTTTCATCATGGGGAGGAGGAGGCATGCATCACCTTTTGTTTAAGCAGAAGCATCTTTTTGGAATGCTATCCTTTTTATCGGTGAGGGCTTGGACAGGGAGCATCCAGGAGAGGCTGGATATTGTAATTAACACAAGTGGAGGCAGGCTGCTGCATCTGCCCGCCCGCCCGGAGAGGAAGAACCTGTTGAATTTGCTAGGAGCTATTGCTGTGAGGACAAGAGCCACAGTTCCTGGGAGTACAGCAGCCACAAGTGGATGGAGTAGCTGCTTCAGAGCTATGCTGTGGGGAAGAGGCAGAGGCCTGGATTTTGGACACTGGATGCCCTTTTGGGTTAGAGCCTCCACTTTTGCCTCCTAAGCACGGGGAGTAGGAACACGCAGCCCCCTCGCTTTCGGTCGGGTGAGTCAAGGATGGCTGCGCTCTCCCAGCACCTCAGGATCCTGCTCTGGAAGAACTGGCTGAGTGTCAAGAGGCAGCTGGTGAGTGTGGGAACAGAGGAGTGCAGGAGGGGGAACCTGGAAACACCAGGAGCTGAGGAGCGAAGGGGGCACTGCAGAGAGGAAGGTTGTGCTGTTAGAATGGGAGGGTGGTGGTAGAAGCAGAAGGAAGGAAGGAAGGAAGGAAGGGAATGGCACAGAAGTGAAGGTGGGTCTTGTGTGAAGCTCAGGAGTGCAGACTGAGTACCAGGGATGCCTCTCTTGTTCCCTCGGGACAATGTCTGTACAAACAAAACCATGCACAGACTCGTGGGCAGACCTGAGTTAGGGCTGCTGTGCTGTGCCTGCTGCCATGTGAGCAGACCCTGTGCCTGGTACACAGCCTCTGAGGAGCCCCTGGGATTTAGGGGTGAAGGGACTGCCCTTACACAGAGCCATTTGTAAAGGATGGATAACAAAAATGTAGCTCTGAGAGATGCAGGTAGGACAGATTTCCAGTGCAGTCCGGTGTGCTGCAAATCAAACACCCCAATGATCTTTCTGTCCAAAAGATAAACCATTGCCAGAAGTGTCCAGAGAGGGATCTGAGCTGCAGCAGCATCAGGGAGCAAATGTTCCTTTGGATGGCATTGCTTGGCCAGTTTTGTCCCAGTCCAGTGTTGGTACAGCTGTGTGTGGTATTTTCAGCAGAAGCCTGGGCAGTTCAGGGAGCTGCACCATAACTTGTGCTCCAGTAACCCAAACGTGGTGGGGTTTAAACTTGCCTGGTGGAATGGAAACCTTGGCAGGCACGGAAGTGCTGACCAAAGAGAGATGCCCATGGAGGGTGTGATGTGAGGGTGAAGTGAAAGGCCTTGTATGACTGTGTGCTTCTGCAAGGTCTGTTCCAGCTTACCCTGCCCTATCTCCTGGTTGTGGAGCCTGATTCAGAGAGATGCTGAGTGCCTCTGACTCCTTGGATATGCTGTGTGCCTCAGAGTGTTCTTCACTGCTGCAAAATACACTTTTCCTGAGATGCAGAAGAATCCCAATAAATTACCTCTAATTTCTTGAGAGAAATTGTAATAGCCTCGTTAAAAGCAGAAAGCTTGGGTCCCTTTTAGGTCTTGTGTACCCTGAGTAAATGCCACCTAAGCCCTACCTGTGCTTCTGACCACAGTCTGACTTGCTGTAATTCTGGTTTCCTGTAGAGTTGAAATATCAACTCTGTAGAACTGAAATGCCAATTAAAATAAAAATCTGGCCACTGCTGACTATTTTATGGCAGGCATGCCTTGCAACCCTCCTTAATTTTCCTTTCTTGCTCCAAATTAGGGAGCTTGCTCAGGCTGAGGAGGGTGTGAGCAGGTAAACTCAAATCTTTTTGGGAGCAAAGTTGGGCCTGAGTGTCAAAGGTAACTGGAGATATTGGTACCTCTTGCATGTTGCACTTCATTATTTAAACATTATTTAATAATGTTTTAAAATAATTTAAACATTATTTAAACAGAGGCAGGAAGGGGAGAGAAAATGTGCACTCACCCAGAGATCCTAAGTAAGATCTGAGAGATTAAATCAACTTTTAGCAGTGAAATAATCCAGCAACTAAGAGATTATGCAACCTACATCACAGTTCTTAATGTCCCAAGAGCCAGATTGAGGTTGGTTGTTGTTCCATTCGAGTCAACATGTTCCACCTGCAAACAGTTTGGCTAGGGTGGTTGTCTTGTTTTTGTTTATTAGAAATGCCTGGGACAGTGGGAATGCTGTGATGTTGCAACTGATGTGCCCAGCTACTATTAAATCCAATTAAGTCACAGGACAGAGATACTGAGAGAAGACATGTCTGGAAAGTGGGGAGTATAATCATCATTGTAAGCTCAAAATGGGGAGGGACAACGATTTTCCTGAGTAGGAGCAATCAGTATTCATTTGTTGTCCCAGGAATGTGACAGATGTCCGGCCCTTCCTTTAGGCAGCCTCTGACTAATATCAGTTTCTGTGCTGTTACCCCATAATTTTACTTTAGCCTGTGTGGTGCTAAACAAGGAGGACACATTAATAATACCATTTGCATGAGAATTAATCACAGTTAAACTGCACATTTGGGGACTGATTATAGGGAAAGCATCTGATATAAAAAATTACTAAAATATGTCAGTGTCAGTGATGGATCTTGTTACAGGTTGGCAGTGTATACATAAAAAGCAGGAAGGGTCTGGCCTGTCTAAGCTAAATGTGGCTGAATGCTAAAATTATAGGAGCACCCTCTGAAGGGGTGTGGGGGGAGGTGCCTTGTGGTTTGATGTCTGTCACCTATTTTGGGGCATGAATTTGCTCCTACTTTCAAGCCTGAGTCACCTCATCAGGGATGATAGGGATGGAGTTGCTGTAGAACAACTATCTTTAAGCTGAATTGCTCTCCAGGATTTGTTTGTCTGTCTGTTTGGCTTTATGTTCCACTGAGTGTTACAGGAAATGAAAACACGGTTATGGGCTTGGAATTACTTTGTAAAAACAGCTTTCTGTAATATCTGCTGATCTGAAAAAAAAATAGCAACACAACGATGAAAAAAGAAGAAAGACATCTTTGCAGTTCCAAAAAATGGACTTGAAGATAGAACAGCAATTTTGTAGCACAGAGAAGTTTCAGTTTAACTACTAATGGATGGAAAACTCCTAATCTAGTAAGCATGGCAGCCAGCTTGCCAGATAGTGTAAAAGCAAGGGATTATTTGAAAAATTACAATTTTCTAGCTCACAAAACTCCAAGGTTTGTATTTTAAGATTTTGGGCATCCTCCCTAAATTGGTTTACTATACTAGATGATTAATTCTAGTGTTTTCTTAATTCTTGTCCATTGAAAGGGGCAACCCTCATAGAGACAAGAGTTCTATACATGTTCATGTATTTTTCAACACATTAGGGCAATATTACATTATTTCTCTTCCACCTTAAGTTGGATATATGGAAGAAATTCCTCCCTGTGAGGGTGGGGAGGCCTTGGCACAGATTGCCCAGAGAAGCTGTGGCTGCCCCATCGATGGCAGTGTCCAATGCCAGGCTGGATGGGTTTGGGGCACCCTGGCAGAGTGGAAGGTGTTCCTGCCCATGGCAGCAGGTGGGACTGTATCAGCTTTAAGGTCCCTTTAACCAAAACCATGCTGGGAATCATCTCAGCCCATCTGTATGGACTGCTATAGTCTGGAGATGGAAAGGTGCCAGGGATTTGGGCTGCTGGGGTCAAAAGTTCTTATAAGGGGATTTTCTTGATGATGGGTGATCAGATGTGTGTTCTGTAGGCTGGTTGCACAACTCCATAAACCCCTTCCTCTACTGTGCTTGAGCTCCACATCTTGTGAATGACCACTGTGAAAATCTTTCCTTCCAGCTCTACCATGAAGATCCACTGGTTGTGAAAAACAGCTCAATTTTTTTGGGAAAACTGCTGTAGGCTTGTCAAAGACTTTAGTTTTGGGGTGTAGGTCAATTGAAGTCCTATTTATCCATAATTTCACTGAAAGTGAAACCAAGCTTTCACACTGCAGCTGCTTTATCTTTTGGTTGGTGCTTCCCAGCATGCCTTTACTGTGACATAGCAGTGTCTCAAAGCTGGGTAAACACAGTCCCCCATAATTATCAGCCAAACTGAAACCTTGTGCTGCTTTCAGCCTTGTTATTTGCTCTCAAAATCTTCGGTAGTTTTTCTTCCTGAATAGATAATGCTTGGATTTTAATTGTATGCATGCCAAGACAGGTGTGATTTATGGTGCACCTCATAACTCACTTAGGGCCCTGCTTGTACATTCCAGACAGGCTCTGGGTAACATCAATGCGACAAACGTAACCAATATATTTTCATTGCTGTTTTATAGGTATGGTCATTTGTTTTAATTTCCTGGCCTGTGGTTGTTTTCATAATCTTGGCCATTATCCGTCTCAAATTCCCTCCAGAACCGCAGCAAAACTGTAAGTAACTGGTTTGTTTTTATGTCTGTGGGGTTTAGTTCTCATTTCAGTGACTGATGTGTTCATTTGATGGTTTTTGTTACTTTTACAAATTTGGCTCCATGTAGTTTCAGTTTAGGTTTCCTGGGATGCATCATGCTGTAAATAAAATGTGTGTGCTCCTCTGAGGTTGTTTTTGCTCATGATTTTGTGGTGTTTTTTTTGGGTTTTTTTTTTTTTTTTTTTTTTTTTTGTTTGGTTTTTTTTTCCAAATTAGCTTATAATTAAAAAGCAACCTTAAAGAACTGTCTCATCAAGATTTATTCAGGTACTGCTCTGTAGACAACAATATAAATTTCCAGGATAAACTGAGAAGAGGAGAAGAGGGCAGCTGGGGGAGGGCTTACTCAGTAAAATGAATGAGGGCAGAGGCTGCAAGTGTGATTATGCAGGTGAGGTGGCAAACATGAGATTGGTCAACATGAAAGGTTTTACCTTGTGCATGCCACAGGCAAAATGTGCACATCGAAGTTTCTTGCTGCTAAGGCTCAGTTGAAGAGTGATAACTTGCTTGGCTTGTGGGACCTGATGGTGCATTTGAGCCCCTTGTAATAAAAATAGCAGCTCCTTGGGTGGGTCATAGTTGTTGGGGGTCAAATGGGTGAAGGGTTGCACAAGCTGGTTCTCACTTGCAAGCCTTGCTCCTTGGGTCAGGAAGTGTCCATCTCAGAGCAGGGATGCACTTGGGTCTGCTCTAAAGCACCTCTGCTGATCAGTGAGTCCTAACCACCATCAGAAGCATGTCCCAGCCCTGAGCACATTTGTCCATGAAGTTATAGAGTAAAGCAGAGCAAGGAGCTCATCCAGTTAGGAGCTCTTTTTTATCCTTCACGGTGTTAGTTTTGAGTTGATTCAAATGACAGAGCCATAGAATGGTTTGGCTTGGAAGGGACCTTAAAGATTTTCAACACCTGGTTGATAGCAGAGACACCACCATGGATGACCCACATGGGGCTGTCATGGGCCTGCAGGAGCAAATGCCTGGCATGGGCAAGGCTGGGGGTTTGTACTTGGGGCTGGGAGAGTGATGCAGGAGGAGAGGAGACAGTGCCTGGCAGCAGAGGAGACAATATTTGTAGCTATCCCTGTGTGAGATGTGGTTGGGAGGGATCTGCCTCTGAACACTGGGAATGTTCACCCTGGTGAGTGACAGGTGTGATTTTCTGGTTAGAAACTCCTCGTTCCTCTGTGAGGTGTGAGAAAGGACCGCACTGTGGCAAGTGTCAGACATGAAATTAGGATAGTCCTTGTTGCAGAGAGTTTACAGCCTAATCCCCCTGCAGCATTGTGCACCTCCTTCCGTAGGCAGGGATAGAGAGCCAGAGCAAGTTCTTCCTGAAAGTATCATAGGAATTCTTTAATGGGAAAGGACATTCTTGATGTGTTGGGATAGTTTTTTAACCCCAAGCCTATCTGCTGTCAGCAAAAGGCCTCTTTAGGCATGTTATAGATTCCAAGTTCTCCCAAATTTCCTTGAGCCAGTTGGAGCAAGCAAGACAGGACACGTTGTACTTTGTGAAAACCCCAGATTTTGCCAAGTGTGGAAATGGCAGACCTCCCACGCTGCTCCACCAGTTGTACTTCCTGTCCCCAATAAATCAGATAAGTTGAATGTCAAGGGAGCCATTTGGATGGGGAAATATTTATTCTTTTATTTGACAGGGTTATTTGTTTGAACCTATATTTATCTGGAGCATTTTTGCTCTGGATGATCACATCTCTGCCTTAATGAATTAACAGGAATAATCTTATGAACTGCAAGTAGCACCATCAGTTGTGTTTTGCAGGAAAGGGGAAAGCTGGTCAGTATCTTTGGATGAGTTCCCTTTCCTTCTGTAGATTAATTTTATTTTAGTACAAGTCTCAGTAAGTATGTGAGTAGGTGTCTGTCTCTCTTAGAAGTGGATGACAGGAACTCTCTATTGCAAGAGAGGTTTTTTGCTGGAAAATAATGGTTTTGGTGTATTGTTGTGATGCAGATGTTCAGAGACCATCTAAGAATCCCAAAGGAATAGAGAAGGATGCTAACCAGAGCATCAAACAGCCAGTTTCTGCTGCTATTATAGTTAAATAAGAACAGTTGCTTGACAATTTTTTTTTTTTTGACAACTGGAAAAAATGTATCAAACTTTTTGCTTGAAAAGCAAAAGGTTAATCACTTGGGAACTTTCCTTTCTGATAGAAAAGCAGGCGGGGGTGGACACATCTAGAAAAACTACTATTACAGGAGGGGATTTTATTCATTTTATTAATAAAATTCACCTTATGCTGAGTTCCAGTGCCTTCCTTAAGACAGAATCATTAAGTAGTGACAAGAACCTGTTTCCAATTCTGCTGTCAAGAGATTATTGCAGGTAGACAAAAGTCAGGAAGCACAGAATCAGTGGCACAGAGATGGAATAAGCTACTCAGATGCTGAGGTTTGGAGCCTTAGCGATAACCCCACAGAAAATCCCACTCTGCAAGCTTATCTTGTGTATTCAGGGCCACAGAAATATCATGAAATCTATTATTTTTTTTTCAATTAAAACAGCTCAACTTCGAGACAGTAATTTCTTCTGAAGGGCAGCTAATACACATTGAATAGATGGAGGATTCTGTAGAGAAATTACCTGGCAAATACCAGTCAAGGGTGAAAAAATGGCAAGGGTTTCCTGCAGGAGCAAGTTGCTTGTGCTGAATTATATTGTGTAGCACTTAATGCAAAGGGAGCTTGTGCCAGGCTGAGCTTCAGAGGGAAATGACATGCCAAATAAATGTCACCACTCAAGAGATGCTCATAGGAGAACTAAGAACTGAGGAAAACAAGGAGCTGAAGTCTGATAAATAATTTTCTTCACAACTAAAGCATCTTGTATCTAGGAGGTAAAAAACCCCCCTATCTCTCTTCTTTATTCAGGGATTCTGTTTGATGGTGTGTTTCCAGGTCAGCAGAGACTGTTGTCAGGAGAAATGAAAAAGAGATTTCACTGTCTGCATATCCAGTTTCTGTGATGATCCCAGAGTCTTACAAACAAAATCCCCATTCAACTTACTATTCACATTGCAGTTGTGACTTTTGACCTTTTTATTTCAGCCTTTGTCTTTGCTAGGAGACGTTGGGATGTGTATGTGTGGAATAGGAAATTCTGGACTGGAAGCCTGCAGGTGAAAGCCACTGGGTTTGATGGTATCATCCAGACTTTTGTGCCTGTATCACCTGTTTTCTGGAGCAGGGACACAAGTCCCTTTCCATCCTACAGGTTTTAGGAAGGTATGGGAGTTGTGTAGGAGATACAATCTGTCCCTCAGGGCTCAGCCCACTCAGTCTGCAGAGGAGCCCAATTACGCTCCTTGCTTTAACGAGCTGTCACACCCTGTCACACCCTCCCCGCCCGATTTCTTCCTTTCTTGCTGGCCTCCTCTCCCCTGCTGTCAGTTGAACCTCATCAGTATTCCCGGTAGGAGCTGTCTTGGGTGTGGTTACCCCTCCACTCGCTCAGAACCCTGCTCAGCTGGGGCTGTGGGGAGGATGTGGGACAAACCTCACCCCTGTTAGACCCCGGGTCTGCTCCTACGTGCCCAGGGACAGCTGGGCTGTGAAACCCGTGCCTCATTCACAGACAGTTCTTCTTCATGGAAAGTAGCTGTGCTCTTGGGTCTGCTCTTAAATCCACCAAATTCTGCCAGGGAATTCGTTGGTAGAACTTTTCCCAGTGAAGCACTTTCTACCCTCCACCTCTGCCCAGAATTCCCCCTAGATTTCCCCAGCGTTGTGGAGATGCCTGCAAGGGTACATTGCATTCACTCAGAGATGTTTGTCAGAGAGAGACTCAGCAGCAGAGTCCTCCACCAGGCTGCTCTTTGCAGCCAGTGTTCTGGGGGAATATCATCAGAATTGGTCAGTGGTCTGCTGGTCAGTACCAGCACAGCTGTTTGGGTCTAGCTTAGAGCCAGAGCTGTGTGGCACAGCACTGTGTAGGAACAGATACTCTGCTCTCATTCTTGGCTCCAGTGCTCCTGGGAAAAGGAAGGCCCAGGATAGGCTCTGAGCTTCATCCCATTCAATCTTGCTGTAGCTAGGATTTGAACAGCTCCAGAACTGGCTGGAAAAGTCAGTACAGGCCCCAGAGCAGAGATCTTCAATGCCTTAGAAGGTATCTCACCTGGAGGTGAGAAAACTCTGAAAATATGCTGTACTTTATAGGAGTTTGCCTCTTAGTTGGAGGCACCTGTATTCATCTCTTTTCCCAGTAATGTGGAAAAATTAATAGGTTCCCATGCTAATTACAGGGAGTTGGGATGATGGCTCAGCTGCACAGGCCACTCCATTCATTTGGATAAGTCATGGATATTTATGCAAGTCATAATCCACCCCCAGGGTTCAGCCTATTCTGCACACAGACAAGCACACATCAGACTTCAGGCTCTCCTTCACCACTTGCCTGTGGTGGAGCAGCCCCACTCCTTGTGTTCCTTTACACTGCTTCATTTTCCTCCCCTTCTTTTCTGTCAGGCTTCCCCCCTTCTGCACATCAGATTTTTGCCTGTGCCTGTCTGCAGTGATTAGGGAAATGCCTCACCAAGTCTCTGGCTTCGGTGTGAATGTTTTGTTTCATTCTGTTGTGCTAGAGAGCAGACTGCCATATAACCCTCTGTTTCATTAAACCAGAGTTGAAGGGGGTATGGGTTATATTAATTAACCCCACATTTGCTGAATAGACATATACACTGATCTCCTTACACTGATCTCCAGCCACAGAGTTCCATGTCTTTCCCTTGGCTTGCACATCAATTGCTTAAAGAGAGCACTGTGATGCTTGTAATGCCTCCCTTGTCATAAATCTCCACACTTCCCTTTCTTTCTGCAGACTCTTCTGCCTTCTGGGGTGTGACTGAAGGATGTTCAGAGTTGGAGCTGGGAACTCCTGACTTACCACTGTGATTTTTCCTTCCCCACTGAAGCAGGGCCTTGGGGCAGTCACTTAATTCTAATTGCTTCCTGAAACATCTCAGTCCAGGTGCTGGGATCTAAAAGGGCAGAGGTATTTTTCCAAAGGTGCTGAGCAGCTTGGCTTAGACTGAAATTAGCAGTTGTTGATGCCTGTGTTTCTGGAAAGGAGGTCACTTTTGTTTAAAGAATCTAAACCTGGGCTCTGGAGGCACTCAGCATTGAAAGATATGGGTTGGGTAAACACAGTTTTTGTGCAGGTGTTTTTACAAGAGTCTAGATACGGATTGAAGCTTTTAGGTTCCAGTTTCTTGCTGGGAAATGTCCTGACTCTCTTCTTAGGTCCTGTTTAGGTAGTTCCCTGCTGCTCATACAGACAAGATCAACCTGGCTGCGTTACAAGACCAGGTTAGCCTTGTCTGCATTAAATATTGCTTTAAAAGATCCCTCTAGGAAAAGGGCTTGTGTGCAGTTACTGCTTTCTCCTGGTGTGTTTGTGGAGCAGGCAGTGGAGCATCCCTTCCTAAGCACTGTCAACCTCCTCAGCTCTGCCCTGTGGTGCAGGCAGCAGCTCTGTCTTTTCCCCACCTTGCCCTGAGTTTGCAATTCCTCTTCGAAGGGTTCCAGGTTCCACCTCCTCTCCTTTGTTCCTGTCTTTGGTTTGGAGGTTCTTTCTCCTCCCTTTACACCTGCTGCTCTTTGGCTCTTTTGTGATTTTTATGCTTTCTGCTCTTTGTTCTCCCTGATCAGTCCACGAACCCAATGTGATCACAGTGCTGATTTTTAATTTATTAAATAAGGAGGTGGAAGTGGAAGGTCTGTGGGCGAGCAAAACCAGCTTGCCCAGTCTTAATAAGCATGGAAGTGGATTCTGTCTGCTCTGGGCTGGTCATATTGCAGAGCCTGAAGTGCTTGAGGGAAAAATTGGGCAACAAAATGAAATGCTTCTTCCGTGGAGGCCACAGAGGGAGGGAGGAGTCTGGCTGTGAGTTGTCTGCTGCTTTGACTGCAGTGTCCTAGGCAGGCAGCTGAGGACATCATGAGAAAACAAGGATCCTGTTGCTGTAAAGATAAAAAAATGCAAGGTTTTAAATCTCACCCAGCCACACTGGCTGTCCGGGGGGTTTGGATGGATTTATCTGGGGTCCTGCTGTGCTTTCATTTCAAAAATCAGGAGATGCAAAAGGAGGCTGTAGTGAGGTGGGGATCAGTCTGTTCTGCCATGTCTCAAGTGAAAAGATGAGAGGAAACAGCCTCAAATTATGCCAGGGGAGGGTCAGATTAGATGTTAGAAAAAAAATTGCACTGAAATGTCACAGCAATAGAAGTGCCAGGGCAATTAAATATTCTCTTTTAATAGGTAAGTCATAAGCCAGCTGGATATTCATGTATAAAAAGTGCCCTGCTTAAAAATTAATCTCATCCCATAGATTTGATAATTTGCTTTTGTTTTTGGAGAGAAATTCAAAGTCCTAGCATTAGCATAAAGCTTTGTACAAAAAAACATAGGCAGCTTAAGTTGTTACTGATAAATAGATGTGAACAAAGTTGGAAATGGACAGTTGCATGTGGTTGGAGGGAAGCAGGATCTTTGTCATGTCATGAAACAGGCACTTTTGTCTTTTTGGCTGTAGAAAAAGCAGAAATTAAAATTTCAAGTGATGCTGTGTGGCCATGAGAAAGACTAGAAGGGAACCCAGAAGGTTATGTGTACACAAACACAGCCAAACATTTGGCATAGAAAGTTGGGAGGAGGTGACCAGAGCAGGAAATATTCTCACTAGAAGTTTTTGTGACTCTTGAGATAAATATGGATCACAGCTGATAAACAGTTTGGGCTCTTTTGCTGCTCTGGGGTAGATCCCCACTACTCAGGAGTGATTTTAAGAGAGTGTGTAGGAACACAGCACAGAGTGTTCCCTCCACTGCAAAAATCCTGAAAGGTTTAAGATTTCTTCAGCCAGAAGCTGAAGGGGTTTGATCCATGTGATCATTTTAGTAGCTACTGACAAATCTGTTTTTGTGAATTGTCTAATTCTTTTGAAATCAATGTCTGCTTTGTCCCATGGCAGTAAGTTCTACAACATTTTGGTATTTGTTACAAAAATGTGGTTTTGGTCCTGTTTGCTGGTTATGTCCTGATCTCATTGTGCTTTGCTGTCCCTGTCTTGTGAGGAGTGATCATTTTTTCACTCTTTTACTCACTGAGTCCTTACTTTATTTATTTCTTTATCAAACCGCTTTTTGGCCACCTTTTCTCTAGCTGAAAAGTCCCAGTTACAATGTTGCCTTGTATGATTTGGCAATGATTGAATGCATTTCCAATTAAACACAATACTTCCTAATGAAGCCATTGGCTCATTAGTGCCTCCAATTCACCAGTGGCAGAGTTGAGGTTTGTATGGATTTTTTATGAACTATGGGAGGAATTTGGAAGGACTTAGAGCATAGGACTTAGGTAGTGTCAGAGTGTGTGAATGTTGAAGGCAAGCAAATTTTTTCATGCCCAAGTAGTGGTGGTATGACTCTAAACTAGAGGTGGTAGAAACCAGAAAAACTCAGCTGGGGGCTGCTGTGGTCGTGCTGCTGTGCCTCTGACCTGCTGAATTCCTGGCTGGATCAGCAGATGACTGGACTCAGCTATAATGTAAATGCCACAAACCTCAGTGCAGTGGAAGCAGCAAAATCAATGTGGCAACGTGAAACATGCTCCATTTAGGTTTAAACATTTGGGTCAATTTCAATTAATCTTATAGACCATATGAAATAGTCATTTTCATCCCTCTTGTATGACATTTAGAACCACCCTGACATTTCTCATTGGTATTATACCAAGCACCTTTACCTGAAGAAAACAAAATGCTTTGCTTGTGTTGAAGGGAAGTGTGCTGGAATTTACAACATTCAGAAAAATAGGAGAAATTAATTTTCTTTTTTTTTCTTCTGAATGAGAGCAAATGGGGAAAAGCCAGAATTTCCAGTGGCATGTGTGCATTAATTGGTATCTTATGTTTGTTATTACTGCTCTGCATGCCTTGTTTCTTCCCAGCTCTTGGAGATGTGGCTGGCCTGGTTAGATGCTACTGAACAGGGAGAACCAGCCCATGCAGCACTGAGCCCTTGGCCTCCTCTGCCCTTTGGGGTGCCTCTTCCCTTCAGTTTCTGAGCCCTTCTCTCAGTGGGGATAGGAAATCAAAACTCTGTCAGAAGACACAGTAAAGGCCTCTGCACTTGGCATTCTGCTGCTGGCAGACCCAAAGTCAGTCTTTGCTAACAGGATACAGATCGAGGCTTGGATTTTGGTTGCAGCGGTGTCAATTTGGCCAGAAATATGAGAGGGTGCTCTCTCAGCTCAGACACGTGGCAGCAGTGGGTGCAGTGATCTCTCCCCCTTGACTCATGGGCACTGGTAGTGGGACCCTTCAAGGGAAATTGTAGTTTTAGCAAATTAGGAGGTTTAAAGCCAAAGGCAGTGGGGAGATTGAAAAAAGAATTTTGTCATGTGTTGTGGATCTGCTCTATTGCGTGATGTGGGATCATAAAGTTGGGGCTTGGATATGGCATTGCCATAGGTTTGAGTGGGAGAAGGAGCTGCCTGTGGAAAACAAAGGGATTCCCAACAGTAGAAACACTGCAAAAGTCTCTAGTAAGGGTGTTACACTTCAGATTGGGAAACTGTCACTTTGGAAAGACTGTCCTGTAAAATTTGTACCTGCAGAGCGGGTACAACTCTCCTGTCACATTTGGTAGCTGCTTACATTGTGCACTGATGTCACTGGTGTGCTGGATAAACCTCAGCCAAGGCAGGGACGGGTCAGTATGGAGATCTCCTGAAGCAGCCTCCTCCCTGGCCATCCATGCAGTGGTTACAGGGCCAGCAGGGGATTCATCTGTGTGGCTCTGTGGGGTCACGTCTCCTCACCATGAGCAGGGGGATGGAGGGCAGGAGCATGGAGCAGGGAGAGCATTAATCTCATGGCTCACCTTGGCATCAGTAAATTCCTTCCTTTGCAGGGCTGAGAACCAGCGTGGGTCTAACTTACACCACGTGGGAATCTGGCCGAGACATTTTGGGTTTTAATGTATCACAGTCTTTCTCAAAAAACTTCCTTAATTCTCTAACTGCTGTCAGAGCCCAGGCCTCTTCCAGAAGAGTCCTCCCTGGCATTGCCACCTCTCCTGTGCCAAGAGCATGATGGGGTAACACTGGTTCATGCCTGCAGTGACTCAGGGATGGATCAGGCCCCATGGCTGCATTCAGCTGCCAGCAAACTGCTCAGCATCTGCTGAGAGCTGGCAGAGCCTCGCCAAGTGCCTCAACCTCATGGGCTTCACAGGCATGTCTTCACAGGCATTGTGCCACCACCACGAGTGGCAGCACTTCCAAACTTCAGGTCACGAATTCCTGTCTCTTTATATTTGGGGCTGCTGTTTCAAAAGACGAGGAAGAACCGATACCATCACTGTGTTCTGACGCTGAGCACTTCACTTGTGATAGAGCAGCTCTTGGTTTAATTGCCCACTTAGTTCAAAGTGTGGCACTTTTGAGTCCAATTCTAGAATTTGCTATTGCTATAGTACCTCAAGGAAGAGTCTTCCTCTGATCTGGATTCATCAGGATCTCTGCTTAATCACCTCTGTAAGCATCTGGCATGTCTCTGAAGAAGACCAGTGCTCCGCAGACCCGTCCTTGTGTTCCCCTTTCAGCTTTACGCTGAGGAGTTACACAGCTTTAGCTGCTCCTGGTCTACTAAGAGACATGAGCTTAGCTCCTGGCTGTGTGGTTGTTGGTAGGTGTGGAGGGCAGTGAAGGGTGGAGCTCCACACATCATTGTGGCTATGCCCTCCATCCCAGGCCTCATGGCTTCCCACATCTTTGAAGCTTCATTTTGGTAGGGACACCGATCCAGTGAGGTCTGTGGTGTGCATTTTTGGATTGGTGTGCAAGTCAATGCCCTGCATGGGAATGAGGGTGTGGGAGATGACAAGGAAGATGAGAGGAAAGTGCCCGTGTGTGCAGAACGCTGTGCAGGGTTGTAATTGGTGATCCCAAAGGGCAAACACAGCAGACACGGCAGGGATATTCACACAAGGATGCTTCCAGATTAAAGTGCCCTGCTCTAAAGTTTCCCTCATGGGCAGCAGATTAATTACCCTACAACACCTTTAGAGTGATGGATGCTTGGTCCTGTGGCCCCAACACAGAAGTTCTGCCTGTAGGGATAAGGGAGCTCTTTTGCTGCCCTTGGTACTCTGAGGTTGCTGGGAGCTGGTTCAGCCAGCTGTGTAACTCCCAAAGGAGGGAGGGGTGTAATTCCTGAGGTGGCTTGAGGGATGCAGGGAAGCTTCCCACAGCAGGGAGCCTTCTCCTCTGGCAGGTATCCATGTCCTTTAATGCTCTCTTGTACTCCTAATTCTCCACTGAGGTGTAGAAGAGAATCACACCACCATCAAAGTTGGTGCCTGTACCTCTGCAGGTCTCAGGGGCCTCTGTACTGGTTGCTGTTTTGCCCAAAGCAATGGGACCTCCTGTGCTAAACCATGAGCTCTTGTGTTCTGACCCAAATGTGCAGTGCTCAGCTGTGCTGAGGAAAGCTCAGGAAAATCCAGCCTCCATCAAGGAGACCAACAGCTGTGGAATCCACCCACCCTGCCAAGCCCTCTGGGAGCATCTGGGGTTTGACCACTGCTATAATGAATAAATGTTGTACAAATGTAGTACCGTGTCCTTGTTGGGGGGGTGAGAGATAAAGCTGTGCCTGGGTGAGAGTCTCAGGTCATCTTTGAAGACTAGAGAGCAAGGTAATCAATTACCACAAGCCTGCCCGCAGGCCTTCAGCAAATCTGGCTCCTTGCCATAGCAGAAATAATGGCAATGTCCTTTGCCAGGTAATTTTCCAAATGATTATTTTAAATAATATGTTGCCGTGATCCAGCAAAAGAGTTTGGAGATTTATGAGAGCGTTTGTCTCTGAGAGGAAGAGCAGCCATGAACTCTGCGGGCTGGCAGCAAGCAGCACGGGGCAAGTGGCACATAAAACACTCGAGTGTCTCATTGCTCAGGTCCACTCTGTGTCTGGAGAAACAGGAGGCAGGGACACAGATCTCATCCCTCAGCACTGGCTGCCAGCATCCCAGGTCACCAGGCAGATGGTGCTGGAGCTGCTCTGAGCTGGGAGGACGCATGGGGGGTGGTGGTGATGGATTGCTGCTCTGCCTTCCCGCTTCCCGGGGCAGCTCTGCTCAAAAGGCAAAGGATGTTTGTTGGTCCTGGATCCATTGCCCCTTCCTGTGCTAAAAGCTGAGACAAAGCCCTGTTTTAACAGCCTGCCTTGAAAATAAAGATTGTGGCATTGTGTAGAAACCAATCCAACAAGTCTTGGAGAACATGTTCTCATGGGTGCTTACTCTGGCCACGTGCCTGCTTTCACTTTATTTATTTATTTTTTTTTTAAAGGCAGAATTAGGATATCTTAGTCTAAGGGTTTTTTTGTCATTTCTTTCCTGTTGTTGGATTTTGGAGTGAAGGGGGGAAATGTGCAGTTGCTTCAGGACTGACAGCATGACTATCCTATGAACAAATAGTTTGTCTCTTCTTCCTATTAACTGGGACCCTGAGCAACTGGGTCTAGTGGGGTGTCCCTGCCCATGGCAGGCACATTGGAACTGGACAACCTTCAAGGTTTCTTCCAAGCCAAACCATTCTATGATTAAATAGCCTGTGATGACTTTGTCAGTGTTGAGGAGGTGCTTGCAGTGGGATTTGGCAGATGGTACTGCCAGGGTGGAGTCAGTAGAAGGAGCCTCAGTGAAGCTAAGAATGTGTCCTGTTGTTTAGGAAGGGAAAATAGCACATCCTGACAGAAACATATGGCCAAAATGTGCATGTCCTCATCATCATAATGACATTTTTTCTCTTTTTCTCCCTCCAGGTTACCTTGCACCCCGAAACCTTCCCAGTGCAGGCTTCTTCCCGTTCCTGCAGACGGTGCTGTGTGATTCCGATGCCAGGTGTAAAGGCACACCATACACACCAGAAGATCTGCTGCCAAGGCTTAATGACATCTCAGCCCTCAGACTGTAAGGGAATCTGAATATTTCCAGGTGTTAGGAGCTGTAAAACAGAGCCTGTTTTGAGGGGGAGGGAGTATCCATGCATGTCTGTGTGTATGTACAAATTTGTCAACAGATATACCTCAACTACCTGTTTTAACAGATGTCTTTACACTTAGAAAACAGAATATCAGCTGCAACTGGACACTTCAGAAATAACCACGTTAGGGACAGCTCTCAGGAACATATCCACTGATTCAGGCTTGAATCTTATACTGAAGGGAATTTTGCTCCCTGAGAAAAACTCTTCAGCTCACCCAGATCAAAGCAAAGGAACATGTTTTTGCATGACTGTGGGTCAGGTCAGTGATAAGACTTGCCCCGAGAGCAGCCCAGAATGTTGCTCTTCCACTGGGAGGGATCAGTTCAGGATGCTTTGGGTGGAAGTTTGGGTGTTTGTTCTGGAGCAACTGCTCTTTGAGCAGGTCCTCCAGGTGCCAGCCAGAATGGGTGTCCTCTCTGTAGGCTATCAAACATGCTGGGAAACACATGAAAATGCTGAAGCAATCTTTGCCCATGAAAGCACAGATATTTGCAGCATGGAGCTGTCTGGGCATGTTTTGTTGGAATGTCCATTTGCTGAAATGGAAATGTTCAGTGGGACCATTACAATTCTCAATGTTCCAGCTGAAGTCAAGTAGCATTTGCTTTGAGGCATGCCAGCCAGGGTGACTTCTTCATCTTGGCTGCAAAGTTCTGACAGATCCTTGGGGAACATGCCATACGGAGGCCTGGCTGGTTCATGGAGAGCTAAAAATCTGGGCATCTCACAATGGCCCTGGTTACTCATCTTTGCTTTCAGGTGAGAAGCTGCTCCATGGTCAGAGTCTCAAAATCCCCTTTGGCCAGAGCTTGAGAGTCTGAAGAGCTAGAATAGGCCCCAGCAGAGAGCACATCTGGCAGTCTTGGGGTTGGTGGCTCCTTAAGGATCCTCCTTAGTGCAGAGGGAATAATTTCCCAGGTGATTCAGTGGTCAGAATCTCTCCATGAATGGGAAGGATGATTAAGGATGTGGGCAACTGAAGTTGCACAAGGTGAATCCTAATCAAATTCAAGGTCATGCAGCAGAAGAGAGGAGGGAAGGCAGAGCCACATGGAGACTGGATGCCTGGATTCTCAGCTCTGTTCCTCAGTGTCGTTTTTCCCTGGGCATGTTAAACAATGGTTCATTTGGGGTATTGAAATGAAGAAATAGGAGCTTCTAGTGCCAAAGCTGGAGGTCTTCCATGGGTTTGAATAGCTACAAATCCTCCTTGCTTTCTGCTTTTGGTTTCTGAAAAGCTGTTTCGGAAATAAGTGGTTTTTCCTGCCAAATGAAAACCAAAGGATTTGGCCAAATTTTATATCAAGAACATGAGTTATTAACAAGCATCTTGACCATTCTTGATGCTCGAGGTTGTCTGTGGGAAGTATCATCATAGATATGTGGCCATACCACCCCTTGCATGGTCAGTGTCAGCCTTGGTGTGTTCTACAAGGAAAAACACCAACTATTAAGTAGCCACAACAAAACTATCAGGATGCAGCAGAGTCTGAAACCTCAGGAAAAGATTCCTTGGGAAGGGGAAGGCTCCAGATGAATAGGTGCAGCTCTGCCTCAGGGGTGCAGGGTCCCCTTTGGTGAGTTTGTCACAAAGTGTTTGAGCTGTGGCCCTTCACTACCTGGATATATTGTTTTGTAATATTCAGCTAATCCAGGTTGCTTTTCTTTGTCCTCTCCCATTGTGCAACTCACTGAAGCTCTTGTTAAGCTGTTTTATAACTTGCCCTAAAAGTATGTATAACCAGAGGTCAGCAGAGAAAATGAGAAAGGTTCTTCCCTTTGATTCTGATCCTTAGAGGCATTTACCAAGGTGTGCATGGTAAGATTGCTTGAAATTTCTCTTAATAGAAGGGAACCAAGTCCAAAAATCAAGCTCAGCAACCTTTTCTCCTGTAGTGGAATGTATGGGAAGGATGAGTACGGTCCTGTTGTCTGGAAGGATTTCTTGGTAAGGCCATGCACTTTATAGCCATGGAGTTCTGTACTTTGGCTTCCCCAAGATACGTGCCAGGCCTCCAGAAGGAACCAGGCTTTTGCATAACCCAGATTTCAACACACCTGCCATGAAATCCAACCATTGACACATTCTGAGTTAAAGCAGTAAGTTAATAATAAGAAATTCTGGCAATTGTTACAGGTGTCTCTTCTTTTTTTCCTTTTTCCTTCTTTTCTTTTTTCCCCCAGCAAGCGCAGGAGCTCATCCAGTGTAGCCAAGGACAGGCAGCCATCACCATGGAGTGCAGAGGTTCCTGACAGCAGGAATGCTTCACTGGGTAGGTTACTCACTGCTTTAGGAAGTTCTGCTCTTTGAAGGCTGATCTTTTGAAGATCTCTGGACAGAGCTGCAATTCTTAGAGCACTGCTGAAATTATTTATGCATTTCATAGAGGCATGTGACCATGGCCATGACATTAGTGTCGATTCTTGGGAACAAGTACAAGTAGCTGTAGAGAGGAGTTTGGAATTTGGCCAAGAAGCCAGGATTAAATGGTTGTGTTTCACAGGAGCAATGCAAGATCACAGATTCATTGGACATTAATTAGAGACCTGGCTATTTATGGAATATTGCCCTTTTACTACCCACAAATTCTCCATAAACAGCTTATGATTTTTTTTTTCCAAAAGGGTTTTTATCCACGGTTATCCAGCAAATAAGTTGTCTTCTGTGCCAGAGTGGATATTTATTGTTGGTGATGTTCTCCTCTGATGTGACTCTCTTTCCTGAAGGAACTTTCAGTCTGAAAGTTTCCATAAAATCATTACAATTATTATTTATTGATGGTAATGGCTGGTACAATCTGCAAGCCATCATGATGGATAGTCCTTTCTGCAGGGAGCTCACGATGAAATGAATGATTACAGATTTGCATTTTCCTGTTCTGCTCCAGCCATTCACTGTTCCAATTAGCATTCCTGCCAGCACCCTCTGTGGTGCACAGACAGAAAAATGCAGAATGCAAAAGGGACCAAGTGCAGAGGCGTGGGGAGGGGAAAAGTAAATCAATGAACAGTTATGGGAGCTATTGACTCATGCTTGTGGTGAGGGAGGAACTCAGTTCTACATTTTATTTAAAAAAAAAATTTAAATGATAGGTCATGGGCCCATATAAAAAATTAAGTGTCATCCAGAATTTAATTATATCAGAAAAAAACCTAAAGTATTTACAGGTTGCCATTGGCTGTACCTTTGGAAACAGATTGATAATGCTGTAGGTAGCTGTCCTGTGTCCTGGTTTTATATAGCAAAGAGTTTTTAAAAGCCATAAGTAAAATACAGTGTTTCGAACTGTTATTGCAGCATTTGGGAATTTGGTATCTCATGGAGAAAAAAACCTTCAGAATGTTTCATCACCATCCAACTTGACTTCCAGCACCCACACGTTCAACAAGATCTTCACTTTTGAGAAGGTAAGTCTATATTTGCATAATAGCTGAGCATGAACATTTATGTATCCTCATATTTAAAGAATTAGAAGCTCACGGTACCAATACACAGCTTTTGTTATTTTAGGATCTCCCCTATCATGTGAATGAGCTTGATTTTGGAAACACAGTGATTGTGGGTGGATTTTTAAGCTTTGTGGTGAGATTTTTATCCTCTAGGCAGAAATCAGGCAAACCTTGAGACATAATACCATGAAATACAAAATATAGTCACACATAAGAAATACCCTAAGATACTTTGTTCAGAACTTGTGTGAGTTAAGATGTTTGCAATATATTTTATTTCTTATGAAATTAAAGATGTGATACAGGCTTTTACATTCAAGTATTTATTTGCCCATGATAGTCCTGCAGTGGCATCAGAGGCACTGTGTGTTTATTGTATGGGCATTTAATATTTATAGAATCTATTCCTTTGTAATAGAAATTTGTTACGATGTAGTGGACAATGCTTTTGTGGTTTGGTGTCAAGGCCTACAAACCCTTTTGCACACATTTCTCTTTGTAATAGATGAGGAATTTGAAGGGTTTTACTGATGTTGTTCAGCTGTTAGAATTCTGTCTACGCCGTAACCACAATGCTTTTCAGATGTCACTGCTGTCCCTTAAGAAAAGTCTCCTGGCTGCATTTAGCACCATCCCAGATACAGTGTTGCTTTACAGCCACCCTAAACTTGTCGTTGTTCTTTCAGAACCAGCCCCAATACTCCACTGCGGGGAACCTCAGGGCCCTGCTGTGCCAGGTCTTGTCGCGGTACCTGGCACATCCCGGTGCCACGGGAGGGAGCATGGCAGCCAATATCCACCACACCTTCTGCTTCACCAGCTCCTCCCTTCTGGAGTCCTTTGCCCAAGAGTTCAGGACCCAGCTCTCCCAGGTGAGTGCCTGGGACCTTCCCTGGGGGCTGCAGCTGGGAGCTGTGGCAGTTCAAACCCATCAGGCAGGGTTTGGAGCTACAGCAGGGCCCCTCGTGGGCAGGAGTTGCTCATCTCTGTACCCAAGTGCAAGTAGGGCACAGTGAGGCTGAGTTCATTCTTGTGCTCCAAGCTGAGTACGTGGCTTGGAAAGCCAAGGGTCATCCAGCCATCAGCTCATGGCTACTAAGGGTTCTCACCATGCCTGGGCCTTGCTTTTCCTCTTTTTTTGCCCCCCTGCAGTGGCAGGTCAATAGAACAGCATGAGGATGTGGTGTAAATAAGAATGTTTAAACCTTGGGAAGGCAATAAATTTAATTGTGTATTACCTCAGCAGTATAACTTCATCCAGTGACTCCTGCATCTCATCCAACAATTCATGATTGAAGCAGTACTTGTCTTTGGGAAAGCAATATAATTAAAGCAAATTAATCCTTTAAAGATAAAGCCTTCTTTTTTTTTTTTTTATTTTCTTTGCCAAGGTTAGGATTGATATTAATTTTCTTGTATTCCTAGTCTTTGGGCTCTTTAGGACATTGTGAATCGTAGGGCTTGTCTGAACAGGGAATTTATTGTACAACTGGGGTGTGAAGGTAAAACAGTTATTGCCTGTCCTTTGAATGTATTGTTTGCAGACTTGCATGGAAGTGCAGTGCCAGCTGAAAAATATAAAAGGACCCCCCAGCAGCAAGGCTTCTGGTTCTTAAATAATTTCTTACATTTTTATTTGTTAAGGTGCAGCACAACGCAGAGTACCAGGAGACCTTCGTCAACGAAATGGTCTCATTTCTGACACTCGTCTCCCAAGTGCAGAATGACACCTCCCTGTGGCACCTGCTTTTGCTGGCCCCAGATGTGTTTCAGGACAACATGCAGCTGCGAGACATAATTGATTTCCTTCAGAATCCAAGCAGGTAAAACAGAGAAACTGGCAGGAGAAGCAGGGTTTGTGTACTGACCCCTAAGGACATCACCTATCCTCTTGAAAGAAGGGTGTTACCTTAAAAGCATGATTTGTTTGGGGAATGATGCAGCTCCATGCTAATCTGACTCTAAAGGTGTCTGTGGACTGTGAGCAGTGTGTTGTTTTTCAGTGACTCTTGTGTCATCTTTTAATGGGAACTTGATATAAACTCCTGAGTTTTCTCCCAGCCTGTGTAGAGGCACTGTCATGCCCTTGTGCAGATAGAAAAGCTGGTGAGTCACAGGCACTGCCTGTGGTGGAAGAAAAACCCTCCTGGCTGGATAAAGAAAGCAGCCGGCTGCTTCATTCCAGAAAAGCACAGAGCCAAGTTCAGGTTGCTTTGGAACACCTCAAGCACTTGTAGGGGAGCCATAATGTTGTTTTTTAAAACTGATTACCCAATCTACTGCTGGGTTAATCTTTCAAGACTGGTCTCAAGAAAGCAGAGAAGAGAGGGAGCCTGATTTTCTTCCATATGGGCTTTAACATGTCTGACTTGCAGAAGAAAGTGCCAGTTATATATCTGCTCAGTGGTTATATGAAAAACAGAGCTGGCTTAACTGCATTGTTTAACTGTACTGAAATATTTGATGCGGTTTGCACCTAAGGCAATACAAATTTCTAGATTGGGCTTAGCCTTGAAATCCCTTTCCTGGGCTGTAGTTTGGTTAAACTCTCCCTGATCTCCAGAAGACCTGAGTTACTCAAAATTAAGGGACTCTGTTCCAAATCATCTTCTGGATGTGTGACTGACCCTGCTATAAAATATTCTGGATAGTCCACTTGTTACAGTACGTGGAGGACACCAAGAAACTGCGTGTCTTCAGACTGCTTTTTGTTTTTTATCTTGCATACATGAGCAGTTGGGTTAAGAAGCCAAAAGAAGTTGTAGAATCTTTGCCTCTTTGATTGCATGCAGGCTTAGAGGGACTCACTTTTGATCACTGGTGTGTTGCTGTGGCACTTAGAAACCTGTACATTTAATACCAAGGTAATTTTCCATGCTGCAGTGTGAGACCCATGTGTAAGCTGTAATGTCCTTATCCTTAAAGAGTCAGCAGCAGTGTGGCAAGAATTGTAATTTTATTCAGAAGTGTTTTGTTCATGCTGCTGTTTCAGTCACAGGATTATTACATTTGTTTGTGTTTACTGGCTTGCAGAACCCAGCCTGAGAACCAGCCCTGTTGGAGTGCCCAGGGAGAATTAATATTTACTGTGCTGCTCTGCTTTGCTCTCCAGCTGCAGAGCTGGGGGAAGTTATCATAGGCACGACAAAGAGGCACATAGAATTTCATCACCAGAACTGTGCAGTGCTTTTATGCCTGGCATCTGGCACTGTAAATGCATGAGTAAAGAGTTATTGCAAAGAGATTGCACAAATAGTACTTTTGATGATGCTTACAATAGCACATCTTAGTGAGCCTGGCCACGTCTCTTACTCAGGCAGGACTGAACTGCTAAAGAAATGCTGTACAGGGAGGGTTTTTTTTGTGGTAGAAATATGAAGGTATAGAAGAAAAGAACTTTTGCTCATTGTTGCATCTGTATGAACCAAGTGATAAATACCACCAGTGTGAAACAGTAACTTCCAAGTCATAAATCTTATAGAAAGTTTAGCGGCAAATTTTATTACTCACAAAAACCTGGCTTGCAGACTGATTTCACAAATGTTCCTGTTTGTTGCTGTAAGATAGTTTTTCAGCTGAACACATAAGCTGAGCTTTTTCTCCACAGCCAAAGTCTGCAGAAACCCTACAAGACTGAAATAAAAGGGCAGCAGCATCACTTGTTTCCATGTTTGCTGCCTTCTGATCTGCGTGATATGCATCCATTTTTGGGAAGCCTGTGCCTGCCTCCTCCTTGGCTCTGCCATTGCTCAGCTAAATATGTCATTTATAACTGGGTTTCTTCCCCTCTAAGACTCTTACAAGCACATCTGCAGAATAAAAATGATGAGCACCAAGCCCACGAAGCCTGCATGGAGACATTATGTTAAATTAGGAGAGAAGAGACCCCCGGTGTTCTATTCTCAGTAGCAGTCTGTTCCCACAGATCAGTATGTATTTATTCATGCCACTGAGATCAGCCCAGCCAGGTTCTTTGTGTATCACCTGCAGAACTTGAGGCAGGTGAGAGAGAGATGGTGCATCTCAGTGACCCCACAGCTACAGTGAAGGCTGCTCTTTATACAGGAGAAGAAAAAGGGACTAATAATCACAGTGAAGTTTTCAGTAACCTGCACACCTGAGCAGGCAGTCCTTTAAATTAGTTCCTCTGTGATACAATATGCCTGATTATCAGCTTGTTCCTTCCTAAGACTGAGAAACATTCCTTGCTTCCCTGTCAGCCCAGCTATTACAGCATGAAAAAGGAAAGAAGGAGAATTGGAAATGGCAACAGTTATTTGTGATTGCTTCTTCCTTCCACAGATGTTTTCCCCCCTGGGATCCCTGCTCTCCCTGGAGCCTTGTCTTCTTGGTTCTTGGGGTTTTTTAGGAGAAAATTCCCCTGCAGCAGTGAATCACGTGGCTGGTGTGTCACCTGGGTGTTTTCTGAGACCTGCTGGCTGGATTTTAGTGCCCTGTAGATTTTACATAACTCTCTGAAAAAGTGCACCTAATGAGTGCCACACGTGTGTTTGTGCTAATATACCACCATGGCTTTCCTATTAAAGCCCCATGTGTTTGTATCTTGTGCATGATCAAACAAATAATTAAAAATAGGGATGATGTCCTGTCTGTCCAACATTTTAAGAATGATAGGCTGTGTTCCAGCTGTTTCCTAATAGAGCATTCCCATTAGAGCACATAAACCTGTAACCACAATTTATTTTCCTTTTTTCCCCACCCTTCAGTGTTGTGCTGGCAGCTCAGAATATCTCTGCTTCTCTTGTGGGCGATGATAGATTCAAAACTGTTCAGAATGAGGTTACAGATTCTCCACATTCCCTGAACTGCTTGGAGCAAGGTAAGACTTCTCCATTGAGTCATATCTCTGCTGAAAACCTGTGGTGCTGAGAAGAAGCAAACTGCAGGCTAATAAGTAACCATACAGATTGCAGAGTGTTCAGGGCTCAGCATAATGGGTTCTTCCTTCAGCTTTTTACAAATGCAAATAAAATGCCTCATTTCAAATGGAAAAGTAAAAAGGCTTGGGTTTGTCAGTAGACAGTGAATTAACATGAGTTTGCAGCCTCAGTGGAAAGGGGGACCAGTAATGTTTTACCTTGATTTGTGTTTTTTGGGAGGGCTGATGTCCAAATCTGCCTCTGGTTGTGGACTCTGCCTAACGCAGCTTGGTGCAGCAAGGCAGGGGCTGGGGCTGGGCTGCACAATGAGCTGTTCACATCCAGATGAGCCATTCCTTCAAATCCCTGTCCCTTCCAGCAGAGATATCCCCCTCTAACTAGGGATCTGGGAACAGGCAAGGGAAAGGAACTTAATGCTACAAGGGACAGATGGGGATTGCAGTCCCTTCTCTACTTGTTTTGTGGAGATTGTGGAAGTTGAGGTGGGTAAAAAGAAAGATGAGGTGTGCAAGAAGGGAAGACATGGAAAGTGGCTGGTGAGAGGATTGGACACATGGGGATATCAAGATGAGTGCAAATGGCTGTGGGAGACATAAATGATGCTGCAGACAAAGCTTATGTGTGTACAGTAAAAAAGTAACCCTAAATGAAGGAAAAGGTACCATAATAAATACTTGGCCACCTTACTCTGCATTACTGACAGCAAAGTGCTCCTAAAGCAGAAGAAGACTTTTGTTAGCATCCAGATCCCAGGAGCACTGAATTGTTCCTGAATGATTTCAGCACAGAAAGTCACTTCTAGGATGCCATCCTTACTTCCCTGGAAAGGCCAGGAAGAGTTATACCCCAAAAGAACACTCAGATTTGTAACCAGGATATTGTGGCTTGGGGTAGGAGCCTAACTTCATATGTGAATCTGAATAGATTTGCCATTCTAGCACTTCTCAGGTTCCAGACTTACGTGATCTTTTCTAATATGCTCTTCACATTTGTGTTGTAGGTAAAGAAAGAAGTTGGGTGACCAGATCTATTTGTAATTCCTTTGCTCACTGGAAAGACAATCACACTTTAGTGTCTGAATTGGAGGAAGTTCTAAGGTGAGACATTAGCTAAAGGGATATTACTAACAGTGTAATTCAAATCTATGATCTTTGCTCTAAATCACCTTACATTTCCACTTGCATTGATTTCATATTCACTAAAACACTTTTTTGTTCCCCTCCAGAAAAATAAAGTCACCAGAGATTGGTGGAAAGCACTCCAAGAGGTCCATTAATTCAGATGATTTAGAAGCCATACAAAAGCATCTACATCGTTTAAAAGGCTTTGAGGAAAAAAGGAATAGAAGTGAATTAAAAAGCTTAACTCTATTCAGAAATTTGAAGAATGAAACATTACAGAAATTGTATTCATTTCTTGAACTGGGAATGAATCCATATCATGATTATAAATTAAAGGAACCATATAATAAGGAAATAATTGATGAAATCTATAACTTCACATCACTGCAATTACAGAGTGACTTTAATGGGACTTCCATTTTCAATACAATGACCCAGTGGAAAGAAATTCAGAGGGCCTTAAAATTAGCTACAATGCTTTGGAATCCAGCTCTCCTAAGTAATTCCAATTTTAGTACATTGAAAATTAAGGATGCTCTCAAAACGTTCTCCACAAACATGCCATCACTTCTGGAAGGTCTCAGAGACCGTTTGAGTGGATTGCAAGAAATCCCACCTGTGTTTTCTGATGACCTGCTTGAGCCCGACTCCTACAGAAACTTCCCAGAGCAGCTCCTAGCACTTGAGAAGATGTTTTCTAGAATGATAGGCACAAATGTAGGTTATCAGTACATCCTGCTGCCTGTGTTTGAGCTGATGAGGGCTGTAGAGAAGTCCATGGGTGAGGCCTGGTGGGATGAGTTGAATGTCTACTGGCGCATTGGGGAGAAGCTGAGGTCCATGAGGTGGAATAACACAGCCATCGTCGCCTATGGGCAGTTTTTGGAGGTGTTAAACAGCCATTTGCAAAAGCTGAATAATAGATCAAGTGGTGTCTTCAGTGAAGAGTTGGATCAGCTGTCAGAATTCATAACAGCTGTGTTTAAAGAGTTTGGGGGAAGCTCTGGAGTAGCCAATATCTCACAAGTCACTCAAGCCATCCAAAAGACATTGTACATCTTAAAAGACTTACAGCTGAATTATAATGTCAGTACATTAAAATCTATAGATCTTTTCTTTAATTTTAACAATAAAACCCTGGAGAGCTTGTCTGAACTTCTGAGAACAGGAATGAAAATCCTTCATTATACAAGTGCCAATGAAGATTCCAGTGATGACATAATTAACCCTATTTATAATTTAACACATCTTCTACTGCAAGAGTTCAGCCAGTCTCCCTCACAGCACAATAGCTCACTACAAGCAAAAATCTGGGAGTTCCTTCATTTAGCCTTGGATCCTTTCCTTGAGCACAGCAGCAATGGCTATGGGACACTCCAGAATTGCTCCTTCGAAGATCTGCTCAATGTAGGCCTTGAGGTGCTGTTTGAAAATGCCACTCTAAGGGAGTCCTCAGCCAGGAGCCCCTGCAAGCCCCTCCTGGATTCCTTGGGCGTGGAGGGTGGGACAGGGAGCAATGACACCTTTACCAGGGTGTTCCAGCTGGCCATAAGCAACCTGAAACTGTCCCCAGAGTTTGCTGCTGCCTACAACAACAGCAGGGAGAGCTTCTTCAAGGAGCTGTCATGCCTCACCCGAGCTCTGCGTTTGTCTCTGAGTTTCCTTTCCAAGTTAAACCTTGTCTCCAAGCTGGGAAACTCGTGGCTCCAGGAGAAGGTGAGAGCTCTGAGTGCAGCCACGGAGGGGCTGGTACAGGGTGATGCCTCGTGCCCCATCCCTGCCCAGGATGTGGGTGATGTGTCCCCATCCCAGCTTTTGAACGTGCTCCTTCCAGCCCTGCTGAATGAAACAGCACTGAGCTCCTTGAATTCCTCTGGCAGCTCAGCAGACTGGGATGAGCTGCCTGTGTTTTCCCACCTGTCACCACCTGCTTCCATGAGGAACAGCAGTCTCTACGAGCTGCTGCAGGTGGGCAGAGCTGCTTCCAGCCAGCCTGAGTGGGGACACTTCTCCCGGCTGTGGCATGCCACTGGCAGCCTGCTGACCTCCAAATGGAGCCTAACAGAAGTGGGTGAATATGTGGAACTCCTGCAAATTATGAAGAAAGCTCTTATCCTCGTGGACTTTGGAGTAGCTCCTGGAAAAGCATTGATGCATCAGATCTTTCATAATTCTACTGAAGCAATTAAATCCTCAGATCTGAGTGATTTGTATAGTTCATTAAAACTCTTTTTCAGTTCAACTTCTGCCACAGACAGCACACTGGACTTGGAAAGAATATTTCAAGAAATACTT
This sequence comes from Vidua chalybeata, assembly GCF_026979565.1. NCBI lineage: Eukaryota > Metazoa > Chordata > Aves > Passeriformes > Viduidae > Vidua > Vidua chalybeata. The sequence goes on from NC_071536.1 coordinate 3,592,639, forward strand.
CCTCTGTATGATGGGGGTGAAGGACTGTTCTACTCTAATCCCCATGGAAAAGAAAACCAAGATGTTCTGACTATGGCTGCAGTGATTTGGAATGAGATCATTTTAAACAGGACTAATTTTAATACAGAGAATGCATGGGAGGTTATCAAAATGCTTGCACTCGATGCAATCTCGCTTGAAGACATTGAAAATTATCTCAGCACAAATGAAGAAGTGTCATCATTATTTTCTGACTTCTTGTTGACCCCTGGAACTTCTGAAAATTTTGTGGAACACCTTCTGTCCCTTGAGCAGCTTCTTGGTGCCATGGCAAAGGGGAATACCAGTGATCATTATCTGCTGATCTCTTCTTTATCTATGCTAATGCAGAAACTCCCTCCTGGAAGGCAGGAAAATGAACTTGATGCTTTCTGGCACATTGCTGAAGGTCTTCAGTCACTGAACTGGAATAGTACAGACAGTCTCACTGCCCAGTCACTTCTAGACATGCTGCAAAATCTGCTAAATACAATGGAAAATTACTCCAGTCTTCCTTTCAGTAAGGAAATGAAGCAGCTGCTAAACTTTGCATCCTCCATCTTTGAGCTGTATGATGAAGATGACTCCAGGGGAAACAACATCTCCATGTACTTGCAGGCCATGCAGAGAGGTATCTTAACTTTGAAAGGCTTGCAGAAAAGCTATAACATAAGTGAGCTGGAATCTCTCAGCCTGTTACTTGATTCTTACAGTAACTATACCCAGAGACTGATGGAAATGTGGGGAGCAGGACTAAAAGTTCTTCATGACACCAACTTAAACAAAACATTTGAGGAAAAAATGGATGTTGTCTATAATTTCTCACATTTGCTGCTGCAGGAGTTCAGCCAGTCTCCCTCACAGCACAATAGCTCACTACAAGCAAAAATCTGGGAGTTCTTGCGATTAGCCTTGGATCCTTTCCTTGAGCACAGCAGCAATGGCTATGGGACACTCCAGAATTGCTCCTTCGAAGATCTGCTCAATGTAGGCCTTGAGGTGCTGTTTGAAAATGCCACTCTAAGGGAGTCCTCAGCCAGGAGCCCCTGCAAGCCCCTCCTGGATTCCTTGGGCGTGGAGGGTGGGACAGGGAGCAATGACACCTTTACCAGGGTGTTCCAGCTGGCCATAAGCAACCTGAAACTGTCCCCAGAGTTTGCTGCTGCCTACAACAACAGCAGGGAGAGCTTCTTCAAGGAGCTGTCGTGCCTCACCCGAGCTCTGCGTTTGTCTCTGAGTTTCCTTTCCAAGTTAAACCTTGTCTCCAAGCTGGGAAACTCGTGGCTCCAGGAGAAGGTGAGAGCTCTGAGTGCAGCCACGGAGGGGCTGGTACAGGGTGATGCCTCATGCCCCATCCCAGCCCAGGATGTGGGTGATGTGTCCCCATCCCAGCTTTTGAACGTGCTCCTTCCAGCCCTGCTGAATGAAACAGCGCTGAGCTCCTTGAATTCCTCTGGCAGTGCAACAGGCTGGAACAACCTGACCACGCTCTCCAGTGTGGCACAGGATGAGCTCCACAACCTGCTGCAGAGGCTCCAGGGTGCCTTCAGCCTCACCAAAGACAGTTACTACACAAGTGTCTGGGATGTGTTTAACAGCTTCCTCAGCACCAAAAAGAATCCAGCTGAAGGAGCTTCCCTTGCAAGGCTGATGGGAGCAGTGGCAAGTGACTCTGCCAGCAATCTGTCAGCTCTGGAAATCACAGAAGCCACCCTCTCCATTCTCGATGGTCTGAACATCTCTGGCCTGCTAAACGAATTCAATATTAATTCCAGCTCAGCTTTTCTCTCCAACAAAACCAGTTTTGACAGTGTGATTGATATTGTTGCTCATCACTTCACTGTCGTGGCAGAAACCCTTTACAACAAGACCCTGCCTTGGACTCTGAGTGACCACACACTGTCCCCAGCCAGCTTGATCACACAGTGAGTTTGGGCTTTGGGTATTGTAATTCTATAGATGGGTTTTGACCACCATTCTCATTCCAGCATGAGAAGTATGGAATTTTCTTCCAGTGGAACAACCTAAGCCTGCAATCACTGTAATTTAGGACACAATGTATAATGTGGGTTAAATTGAAGAAGAGTAAACTTCTCCTTGAGCTGAACATACAGCTGAAAGTCAGACTTACAGAAAATTTTGTGTGTTGGCACGTATCAATGCACAGTGGAACAGAGTCCTGAAGGAGTCTCACCACCAGTGGTAGGCTCTTTGGAAAACCTTCCTTTGTGGGATGACTCTCTAATTTTTGATCCTCAGTCTCCCTTAGGTGTGCCTTTGCATCTATATAATGCATCCATCACATAGATGTGAACTTTTCAAGTGTGTTTTCTTATTTTGAGATTGAATGACAGCTTTGGGAAATAACAGCAAAAAGAAGTGATGGAATAAAACTGGGGGGGTACCCACTTATGAGAGATGGCTTTCATCTGGAATTCTTATTTACTCTGCTGAGGAACAGCATCCACAGCTGACAGGTCGCTCACTAATATATACCTTGTTTTTGAGGGAGAAGCTGATTTAAATTCCCATCTTATTTTTCAGATTTCTGTTTTTAGAATTTCAAAACACCATCTTGCAGGTGACAGCAAATAACAGCTATAACCCTTACCTGATGTGTTTATTAAATTCCGAGGAAGCTGAAGACGGGGAATTGACAGGTGATCATGATTTCATTAATGCTGAGGGGCCTCAGCTGGAATGTGTTTTGCCTGATGGTGGGAAGGAATGGTGCTACATGGTTTTATCTGCTGGCAATTAACGGGAGCTGTGAGACCTGGGGAAGCCAGACTGGGGTTTTGTTTGAGTTATGTTGGGATTATGAGTTTCCATCCCAGTCTCTCCAGAAGGCACATCTCTTCTTCTCAGTGTGATGACAGGTTGCTGACACTCAGACAAAGCAATCTTACAAATAGCAACCTCTTTCTCTTTACAGCTGTATGTAGCTGTAATATGACAGCAGTTATTTCTGAGAGTTAACATGGTATTTCACATAGATACTCGTAATTTGTGCTTATTGTAACACCCAAGAGGTTTTTACCTGTGCACCTATTACCAGGATGGGGTGGATTTCACTAGGAACAGAGCATCTGCTTGAACTCAATCCCTTATAACCCAGATTACAATTTAGGCCTTGCTCTGTGATTTCAGAGGTCCTCAGCCATGGGAGTTTGGTGGAAAATAGCAATGCTCAGTTGGCCTCAGAATAAAAATGTTCATATTCCCATCTGTGAAGTTTCTGGCATTTTTGTCTGGAGTAACTATTGTTTTTTTCCCCTGCACAGAAAACATCACACTGCTTTTGAAGCAAACTCATCTGAAAAAGAACTCTTTTATGCAAAATAATACCTCTGAGAAACATTCATCCATACCAGAGCTCCTGAAGCTAAAAGTGAGTCTGCTTAAAATGCTTACTTGAAGGACATCCCACAGTGATACATGAATGTGCAATGGTGGTTTTGAAAAACAGCATATGGAAATAAGTTTCCTTAAGAGAACAGCTGATAAAAACTAGGACTGAAACTCTATGTTCTGCCTGCTGCCTATATTTGAAGGTCACCTGTAAACTGGGTTGAGGAACTTGTTCTTTTATCTGTCCATACCAAATGTACACATTTTTCAGAGAAGGTAGAGGTGTTCCTGTCCTCCCATGTGCTGGATAGGATGGCTCTGTTTTGTACCAGTTGTCCCAGAAGGATGAGCACTGCAGAGATGGCCAGTGGCAGCATATTCCTCAGTGAACCATTAGTTTTAAAATTCAGTATATTGAGACTTCCTGAAGCGCCTTGCAGAGCTGAGATCATTCTAGGCTGCCTCAGCTTCACTTGAGGAGGAGGTAGGGAGGAGTTCTCCAAGGCACAGATAGGGATTAGATGCCTCTGCCCTGCTGAAAATCCGTGGGACTGTGCCCTCCTAATTGGCATTTAGCAGCATGACTAACTGGGTTACTGCTGTGCCTAAGGAGCTGTACCAACACCAGTGTGGCTGGAGTCAAGTCCCCACATGCTCCTCTGCCCCCAGATGTCTCACAACAGCAGAATGGCTTCTGAGATTAAGCACCAGTATTGATTCATGGAGTTCCCTCACCAGCTTTGGGTTTGGCAATGCCTCATTTGAATAAAATGCTTCTTAGCCCATGCATTCATGACTGCACTAATAGCATGCATGCACTTTAGTCTATTGCTCCATATGAGAAATAGCATTTAAAAGTCCTTTTAAAAAATACAGCAGTATGCACTGTTGTTGCTGTGTAATATATCTGTAACAATAATATGATGAGCCTCATTGTGACAGGTACTTAAGGGTATAAAGCTGAAAATAATTCTTCCCATAAGAGCCTGATAATGTAAATAATGATGTCAGACAAGAGGAAAGCCCATAATAGCAAAGGACTATAATTTTACATGGGTTGGCAGATGAGGAAGCTCTGACTTCTGGCCAAGTCCCTTTCCTGTGCTGCAGTAGATGACCAGGTGGTATCTGAAAGGCTAAACCTGTTGTGCAAGGTAGATTTATTTGGTCTCTGAGAAGATTAATTAGTAAACAGGTAAGTCAAATTAAGTATTGCTGTCTAAGTGTGCTGGGCAGGGGAAATGACATGTTAAGGTTTACAAGGTTTATTAGATCCAGCTGGGTCTGCCAGAAGTTCAGACAATGATTGTCACAAGCTGTTCTATTGGGGACCTTTTGAATGAACTAAATATATATATGTATATATATTAAAAATCTTAGTCCTAAGGAGAGACAGAAAGGGACAGCTAGACTCTTTAAAGCTTGCCTTTTATAATTCTGTCATCTAACTGGTGTTTGTGCATTTGTCTTCCTTTTTTTCAAAATGTCCATTGAAGATCTCTCGCCTCCGGGATCTGACAGCACTTCTTTGTGACTATGAGAGCTTTAAGTCCATCCAGCAGCTCTGCCACCTCCCTGAGGTTCCCTTTGGGGAGCTGTGTGAGCAAGGCCAGACTCAGGAGCAGCTTCTCCGTGCTGCTGAGCTGAGCAGCCAGCTTGTGACCAGCGTGCTAAGTCACAGGAGGATCTCCCAGGAGCTCCAAAATGTACTCATTGGGGATGCCACAGACATCCAGGCACAGCTGAAGTGGTGAGGCTCTCTCTCTGAGCTAGACTGTTTTAGTATTCTGTTTATGAAATGACTTCTTGCCTTCTTTTTATATTCTCAGTTTTGTTTGTTGTTTTGTTTTTCCAATTCAGGCTTCAAGCAAATGTGCCAGAAATTGCTTTCTTTCAAGAGATTCCTCAGTATATGGCTACTTTGAATTCCATGTTGAACATCACAGAGGGTTTAACAGACTCAAGCAAGCAAGGTACTCTTCTGTATTTTCTTTACAATGTTGGTAAACATCACCACTGGTACCACACTTTCTGCTGGAAATGCCAGAATTGCCTAGCTGCCAGGAAGAATTGGTATTCATGAAATAACCATACACCATGACTTTGGGGTCCTTTATCTGGGGTACTTCTAGAGCCTGCTCAAGACCACACTTTGTTTACAAAAAAGCACCAAGTCTTTCCATCTGAGCAAATTTTGCTGTCCTGAAATGTCGTGATAACTTCAGCCCACAAACCAGACTGTAAAGCATAGGAAGTAAGAAGTAATGACTATATGTTCCAAGGTTTTTTTGGATTTTTTTCTTATCAGCAGTGAGGTACCACACTCCCATACGTCACATAAAGTCTTCTCCGTGTGCTTGATTTGCTGTGTGTCTGGAGAAAGCTGTAATATCAATTGTTCTTTGACTGTTATTCCAGAAAAGTTGAAAGATGTCTTTAAAAATGTGGACCAGCTCAAAGAGGACCTCAGAAACACAACAGGAATGTCGACAGCCAGCATTGATGCTCTTCTGGAAGCATCTTTACCAGAAAACAGCAGTCAGGTAAGTTTGCTGTTATCCTTTTGGGAGATCTTGTTGCTTTCTACTGCTCAGACCATTAAAACTATAATTTGTTACTGAATGCAGCTGAGCAGGTCACTGGGTGTGTGACAGCACAGGTGACCCCCCAGGGATAGACAGCAGAGGATGTTATGGATTGGAGTAGCCACCAGGAATGCAGTAGGAGCATCACTGGTGTCAGCCACTGGAAACTGGGAGCCATATGGTCCCTTTGGCTGTCACCAGGTCAGCAGCCAGGCACTGCCTGGAGAGGGATGGCTCTGATCTGGAGCAGGGCACAACTCTCTGGGACACACTAATGGGGGCTGAGCAGGGTCTTCAGTTGGTCCTGGTCACTGAGAAGTTGTCCCAGTCCAGGTGAAAAAGTACATTTATAACCACAATGTGTGAGAGCACTCAGGGTCCAAAAATACCCTCCCAGAATGAGAGATGAGCTTGCCTTCCTCAGCCTTCTGCTCCTGCAAGCACAGCTTCAGCTGCTTTTCTCCTTCCCAGCCATCTTGTCTGGACTGGGCCCCAGAGAACGTGCTCTTTTCCAAACTTCACATGCATCAGTCAATGAGAAATTGAAGCCACAAAAGCTTTTACTACTGTGCAAGCTGGGTAGTAAAACACAGTCCTTAGGATTTGTCCCCGGGAGCAGGAGTAATGGGCAGGCATTTTCTGGTTCTTGGCTTGTTGAAATATGGCACTGTGGAAAGAACAACAGCCAGGCAGGATTCATCCAGGCATGGTGGAGCGTGCAGTGCACCCCTAACACTTCTCTTTTCCCTTTGTGCACACCCAGCTCCTCTCTAAGGTGCTGCAGCTGGAGTCCTGCAGCGTCCAGCCCGAGGACCCGCAGCTGCAAGTGGTGGTGCAGGAGCTGTGCAGCCTCCCTCTGCCAGAGAGGACTCGCAGGACCTACCTCCTTGGGGTCACCCTGTTGAGACACTTGGACATTTACAATTTCTTATACAAGGTTAGTGCTGGATTTTTAGAGTGGTTTCTACAGTCTTTGCTGCACATGGTGGCTGAAAGGTTATAAAATATCATTGCAGTGGCCAGAAGCTATACTGATTTACACAAGCCAAAGATCAGGCTTTGCTCATGCAGCAATTTTTATTGCATATCCATGCTGTGACAGCATGGATAAAAATGAGAATCCCAGCTGGTGTAAAGCAGCAAACCTCATTTAAAGGCACTGGACCTACTTTAAATGCCTCCCTATCTGCTAGTATCCTTTATGTGCTGTTACAACCTCTTGAACACTCCCAGCTGACCCAAAAATAAGGTACTGAGCTAAATTTTTTGATTCCTTGAAAAGGGAAGCCTTGGAAAAAGTCCTGTAAAATATCTTCTCCCTATCTATTTGGAACTAGAAAGTTACTAAATTATTCAAATTTCCACCCCCCCAGGTATAGAAACAGCATCTAAGAAAACATTCACGGAGAAGTTTGTATTTAAAAATACAGGAGTGATCCTGTCCAAAAAAAAAGTTGTTAAATGATAATGCCAATGAATTTGGGCTCAGGTCAAAAGTCACTCATAGTTTTTGACACCTGTGCTGTGTGAAATGAGAGATTTGATCATATCCCAGCCAGTACATGACACACATTTCCCAACTGTAGGTGTTTGGAAACACACTGTTAGATTATGTAATGTTCAGGGGAATGGTTTGCAAAAGTGCTTGGGGATTTAGGAATACAAATCCCATTCATTTCCCATGGGACACCCACTGTGTAAAGCCTCCTTGCAGTTTTGAAAATCCCACTGTGCTCATGTTTGAGTTAACACAATATGGGTGTGTGCATGCCTGTGCACACAGATTCCTGCTCATCATAATTGATTTCCTTCCTGCCTCCTGCAGATGTTTTTCCCCAAGGAACTTCAGAAACCCATGGACAAGATGTTAGGCCTTCTGACAAAAATGGAATATTTCAGACACCAGGTTGAATCTGGCATTGATCCATTGCTACAAGCTATTCATTCCCTGAAAAAGCTCCAACAGTCCAGGAAAATGCCACTGACTAAGGTACGTGTAGTCTGCATGTGCTTTTGAGGCAAAATGCCACTGAAATGGTTTCCACAGTAATTTCTTACCCTAGAAGCCACAGGTGCATTAAACCATAGATTCTGTTTCAAAGCAACAGTGTTCTGAGTAAAAGCTCTATGAAACTTATCTCTGGAAGTGTTCAAGGCCAGGGTGGATGGGGCTTCTGGCAGGTGTCCCTGCCCATGGCAGGAGGTTGGAATGAGATGAGCTTTGGGGTCTCTTCCAACCCAAACCATTCTGTGATTCTATGTTGCCTTCCTAGGAGAGTTTTGATTTGGAGCAGTGGGACCATCATGTGCTTGTGAGTGGGGAACACATGCTGTGGGAGAAACACTTGGAGCAAGAATGTCTTAAAGGAGAGAGGATTTCCAGCAAAGTACTGGAAGGATCAGCTGGTGAAAACAGCTGGAGAACTGTCCACTAAAGGCAAACCCACCAAAGTCAGCAGCAAAAAACTGCCTTAGCTTTAGTGTGCATTAGATCACACCCTAAGCCTCGAGACTGCCCAAAACATTCAGTACAAACCCATTACTGCTCTGGCAGCTGCAGTAACTCCAGGGTGCACTGCCTTCATCCAGCACAGTGTCCAGTCCATCTCTGATCCATAGTCCAGGAGAGCACAAGTGACAGGAATCGTTCCTGGTCATCATTCTGCCTGCACATTGCAGAGCCACGTGCAGCCATGGACTAGATGGGGACAGTGATGTGCATATCCATGTGACAAATCTGTGTTGTAACCCAGGTGTGTGAATGTCACCAGGCACACATTATAGGGAATTTCTCTGCACACATTGTAGGCACTTCCCACACTGGCTGTCTTACCTGGAAATAAATGTGCCACCTTTGTCATAACCAAAAAATGCATGATTTCCACCGAAAGTTCCTATTTTTGTAAATGCAAACCTCTGATAGGAAAGCAGTATAAAAATGTTCAGTCCTTTCTTCTCATTCTGTTATTTCTCTCCAAGTGGGGTGCTTTCAGCGTGCAGGATTTATTTGTGTTTTGTCTTTTCTGCAGGCGTTATTTAAACCAAACAACTTTGGGATAACACATGGCACTTTTAAATCCATGTCAAAAGTCCTCTGCAACCAGGAGATCACACCCCTGTTTTTTGAGTCTTTGCTTCCAGACTTTGGAGACCCCGTAAGCAACAGTTCTCATGCAGAGGATGTCTATGTCCAAAAGCTGATGAGGAAATATGGGATTCCTCAGGATTCCAGTAAGTCTGGCTTTTCCCTAGGGCACAAACGTTTCAGAGCTGAACTCTGCTATTTCCAGACAGATCTAGTGCTGAGCTATTCTCCATATGTCTCTGAGGGCTGTAAGTGCTCATTATTTATGGTAGCTGAAGATCTGCACTGCCCTAATTATTGGTGGTTTATTTCCATAAATGTTCAAAGGGAAAACTGCCTGTGCAGCAGAGCAGTGCTTGACACTGCACTGTCTCCCATTTGTTGGTGATCTGGTCCTAGGGCTTGACAGGTCACTGCTTTTTCTTGATGTGTAGTTTTTCTGACTGTACTGACATTATTAGCTCCTCTGAGTTCACAAAACTCCATTTAACCTTCAAGCAGATAATGCTGGCTCTAACAGCGAGACTCTTGTTGTCTTGAGTTCAGCAACAGGAGATCTTGGGGGTGGATTGCTTTTGTCAAGATGCATTAGATCAGTCAGTGAAGAGGGCCCTGAAGTCATTCACTGGCCACAGCAACAAACTGGGTAGATGGCAGAAAAAACACGGTTGTAGCTTTCTTGTGTCTGGTCTGTTTTGTTCTCTGTGCAATTTGTTTGCTTTTCTCCCCTTGCAGCCCCATTTTGCTTATCCTTTTACCTGGACCTGGTCAAGACCCCCACTGGAGCTTTGATTTGGTCTTTCTTAAAACCAATGGTGCTTGGGAAGATCCTTTTCACACCAGATACCCCAGAAACTCGAGCAATCATGGGAAAGGTATGGCTCTGTTCCAGGACATCAGGATACACCCACTGCAGAGGGTTGTAATTTATCTAGCACAGGCTTGTTTCCCTGGGAAGCAGAGGGCTGCTTTCTCACTGTTTGGAGTATTAATCAAATTATCTTTCCCTATTTGCCTTGCTGGCCATATGAGTCATCTTTTGTCTTTGGTTGAATCTTTCCTCCAGAAGCTGCTGTTGATCTAATATTTATAGGACAATTGTTTAAGGCCTTCAGTTTATGACGTTTCACCCCCATATTTTCAGCCAGTAGGAGAGATGTGTCTCCCAGGACAAATGCTGCAACCAGTGCTTGTTCACAGGCAGACCAGAGGCAGAAGGAAAGCAGATATTCAAGACATTCTCTAAATAAATATAATAGTACTTGCATAAATTCAGTGTGTTAAAAGGCATTTTGCCAAACCATGAGAGGATGCTAGGAAAAATCCAAAGGAAAACAAATTTGGTCTCAACTGTTTTCTTGATTTATTTATTGGTTAAAATCTGTAAGGTAATAAATTAATCCTTTCATGTTGGGGGCTTCTTTTGTAGTCGAATGCAACCCTGGAGCAGATGGCTGAGTTAGCCCTGAAGTCCCAGGAGTGGCTGGACCAGTCTCCTGTCATCATGAATTCACTGACTAAGTTAAACCAGACAGTTCCAATGATCAAGGTATGACTTCCTACCTCCCCTCTGTCTCTTGCCAGGAGGGAACTGGTAGGATGGATTTATTCACTGAAGTAAACTGGGGTTCCAGGGACATTTAAGTCAGCAGGACTTCATCAGTTTCTGTGCCTGCCTGTTCCCTTAAAAGAGATGCTCCTGACTCACCTTTCCCTGCAAATTCTCTTTCTCTAATGAACTGTTTGTAATATGCTCCCTGACCCTGGCCATGCTGGGGCCTGCTGGAGGGCTAAGATGAGCAGGGAACATTCTTCAGTTTGTAAATTAACTTTCTGCTTGATGGAGTGATCCAGCCAGCCAAGACCAGGCAAGAAATGACTTTTTCAGAAAATGAAACAGTATCTATAATAAGCATGTAGTTCTGGGTACACACATAAGAGCTAGAAGATGTTTTGTACCTCACTGGATGTAAATAAAATTTCTCTTTCCCCCTTCTAAGAAGCCTAGCCTTGCTTGGGTACAGAAAGCAGTAGACTGTAACGTTACACACACTTGTTTCCCATTCTCTGTAGTAAAAATTGTCTCCTTTTCTTGCAAAAATGTGATCCTTGGAACGCAAAAGCATTAGCAGTTAATTTTGGGAGCTGGAATTCATTCTAATTTCCATGGCACCAAGAGAAAATCCAGAGTGGAATATGCAAAAGTGAAATTAAATATTCTCTGCTGATTGCAGTCATTGGTGGAATAATGATGTATTCAGCCAAACCTGAAAACCTGTGTGGATCTCCAAGTTGAGTTTTGGTGGCCTACACGTTGTGCACTGGCTATGTTCACAGGACTTAAAACAGACACAAGGGAAATTTACTTCTAGAATAACTAAAATTATCCATTATTTTTTTTGATGGGACTCTAGTGTGTGGTGGAGACTGAGTAGGCATCCTTTCTTGACTCAAAGAAGGACTCAGAGAGCTCTGTTTGACACTCTCATTGCTGGCATTTCCCCATCCCAATGCAGAGTGAAAGGAGGAGGGAGATGGCTGTACAAATGCCCAGCAAAGGCAGCTGCTCTGTTGTAGCTTAGAATTACACAGTGAGTGAGCTCAAGAAGCTTCTGGTCAAACTGATGCTTTGTCTTTCTCTGCTTATTGACAGAACGCCCTGCAGAATCCCTTTGTGCAGGTTTTTATCAAGCTGATGGTGGATTTGGATGCAGCTGAGCTCCTGAGTCAGATAAATGAACTGGGTAAGTGTGTCCATGATGTGCTGCCCTCTTCCTTACTTGTTCTTCGGGTCTGGGAGCTCCAGAGTCAGCCAGCTGCAGCCATCCCCTAGTCTGCTCTTCTCTGGCCCATGTTGGAGGCTCCAGGGCAAGGCAGTCCCAGCTGTGATCCAGAAATCTTCCAGGGAAAAGAGTCTTAGAGAGCAAAGCGCTGGTGTGAAGAGATGTTTCTCCTGGGTGGAGGGATTGGAGGCTCTGCCGCGGTGTGTGGCCACTGGAGGACACTGTTTAGCCATAATTATGACTTCAAATGAGCTACCTGGGACTCTGCTGGAAAATGTTGTGGAGAGCTCCCTTGCATCGCAGCGAGGTTCAGATGAAAAGTTCTCCAGAGCAGAAAAGCCAGAGATCAGATAAATGTACCCTGGCTGATGGAGCCAAGAGGCATCAGTGCAGGAGATGCTGTGCTGCAGTTTGCTGTCCTCTGGTGGGCCTGCAAGGCCCTCCAGGGTGACATTTGCTGCTGTGCACTGTGAGAATCACCAGCAGCACTGGTGGTGGTACATCCCCTGTGAGTGCACAGCATGGGGATCACAGTCCCCAGGCATGTCACCATAAATCTGGACTGTGCCAGCGAAGCCCAGCAGCAGCCAAGAGTGATTATGGTCTGTTGCAGTCATTTACATCCAGTTGGTGATGACCCCTGTGTTATTCATGAGCAACAACTCCTGCCTTAACTCCCCATAAAGCCACGATGCCTGCAGCAGCTGTTCCATATTAGTTACCTTGCATTATGCAGCCACCTTATGCAGAAACCTGCCAGAAATGCTGCCAAACAGCAGCATCTTTATTAACTGCAGCATCAGGTTCAGTCCACACATCAGCACAGCACACACAGCTCTGCCTTGATGTGCTTGGATAAAGCATGTCCTCCCCTGAGACACAGCAGCTCAACAGGCGAGTTGATTGCATCCTAAACCAGAGGGTGTGGAAGGAATGGTGAGCACCATGTGCATGACTAAAGCCTCAGCAGGTTAGTGGGGACTTCTGATTTGGGATGGCTGTCACATCCCATTGCTGGCATCCTCCCAAAGACAAACTCACGAGCATATTACAAATGATTAACATAAAAACTGGGTCAACAGCATGCCTTCATTGCATTGCTGAGTGCAGAAATGTATTTCACACTTCATATTTAGCATGATGGGTTTTGGTTTGTTTTCTTTCCTCCTTTCTGGTGTCATCGTCAGCGTGAAGGAGTGGAATGATGGAGTGGGTTTTTTGCTGGGTGTAGTGATGCTGGAAGGTTTATTTGTGGGTTTTTCCCTAGATGATATCCGGCTGGAATTGCAGAACAACGCCGACGTTGTCGACCAGCTGAACACTTTGGCTGCCCTGGCTGTGAACGTGTCCTCCTGCGTCTCCTTCAACCGCATTCGGGCAGTGCAGGACTTGGACGAGATGGAAGCGGTGGCTAAGGAGCTCTTCCTGAAGAATGAGCTGTTTGCAAGTATGTGACAGTCCCAAATCCCCCTGACAATTAAATTTCACCTGATAAGGTGTGGGAATACAACATAAGATATTTGGCTTTTCACCAGCAACTGTTGTGGTCACGGCTCCCACCACACTGCAGTTGATTTGGAGCAAGTGTGTGTGGGACCTGCACATTGAGACCTCCTTTTCATACCTCCTCTTCCCTTACACCTCCCCTGTCTGTGGTGATTTCTCTTGGTTAATTCTCAGTTTGAATAAAATCCCACTGCCCCAAGGTGAACTTTGTGCAGCCATTTCCTTTCAAGCTGCAATGGGAAAAGGTGCTTTAATCAGCAAAGGTATCATAGAATCATTCAGGTTGGAAAAGACCTTTAAGATCCTCAAGTCCAAATGTGAGACAATTCCATTTATTAGAAAGTCATAAATCACTTGAGATATTCCAGCCAAGCACCATAATGGTGTATTGGGTCTTCTAAGTCACACTTTTCACTTTTGTGGGATTGGATTGTAGGATCAGACTGCAGAGAGGGGTAGAGGGCGCAGGAAATAGGAACTTATATTTGTATAATTAATACATCTTAATATTTAAAGAAGGCCCTCAATTAGGATTCACTGATAAATCCTGTGACCCTTTTGGTTTTATGCTTCATAATTGAGGGGTAGATAGGAACTTCTCTTGGAACTTCAAACCCTGGTAATTTTTGTCCGTTCCCATAGTAGCAGTTTTCTTCTCTGTTTGTCCTCTATTCTATCATATGTTTTATATATAGAATAATCAGGAAAAATGTTCTGGATAGAAAAATTTCTGTGAGGAAGCCTTGTAAAAATGAGGAGTTCCTACATGTCTGTGTGTGCTGTCGACTCCAAAGGAAAGCCTTTTCCCTTTCTTTTCCCAGGTATCATTTTCAAGCTGCCTTCAAGGCCTGGACACTCAGCTCATGGGGGCCTGTCCCTCCCTCCTGTGCTCAACTACACCATCCGAATGAGCAGCAGGATAACTCAAACCACCAACAGGATCCGGGAGCGCATCTGGACCGTGGGCCCGCACAACTCCACCTCCCAGAGCCAGATCTACAGCCGGGCCTTCATTTACCTCCAGGACAGCATTGAAAGGGCCATTATTGAGCTGCAGACTGGCAAGAAACCAGAGGAAATAGCTGTTCAGGTCCAGGCCATGCCTTACCCCTGCTACAACAAGGATATGTAAGTTTGGGTGGCTTTTGTCTTCATGTTTTGTGTCAACTCATCTTGTCAGACTGGTGGAGTTCACCGTTCCTTAATACCACACTCACATAGCATAAAAATAATTTAATTCTGTTCAGTTGGGTTTTTTTTCTCAAGGGGCTGAACAAAAAAGGGAAATTTTGACCCTAAGGTTTAGTTTGCCTAATCTTTTGGTTTTAGTGCTCTTTTTATACCTGGATTGTGGTGGTAACTGTAGGTTTTACAGCAGGTAAAACTCCCTGTCTCTGTTTTACTACACACAGGGGGTTGAGAGTTGGCAGAACTTGGGTTAAATACGAGTCTTGTCTTGTTCTGCAGGTGTTCCCATGCAGACAAAGCAGCAGAACTTAGAAAATTTATTTTTTTTTTGTGGGGGAAAAAAGGATGCCTAGGTTTATGAGCTTTACAGTAGCCAAACTGGGTGGAAAACTCACAGGGAAGGGATTTCCAGGTCCATCAGGGAGCACTGGAGGATGTTCAACAAGAAGTATTGATAGATGTGAGGATCACTGTGCCCTGACTGAGGGTCTCCCTTGGAGCAAAGGGATAGGCTGGACCTAGGAGCTTTTCCACTTGCCTTTGGATTTCCCTCCCCAGCCCAGGTTCAGAAGGATGTGTTTGCTCAATTATTAAAATACCTCAAGGCTTTGGATTTGCATCCAGCTGAAGTCATCACAAAATATCTGCTTATTGATTGCTATTGCACAGTTATCATCCTGGAGAGAAAAGGGGGGACTATATATATATCTATATATATATATATATAGATATATATATATAGATATAGATACAGATATAAACCAGTACACAAGAGGTGTTGGGCTATGCTGAATTTTTAGAAGCCTTTCTTGGATTTTTTAAATAAGGCTTTGTTTGCATGGAATAATTTCCTAAAATGCTGGTTTATAGGAAATTTTCAGCTTTACAGGTAAAAAAAGTTTGAAAACAAATGTAGTGTTCATTTCTCACTGTTATTGTACATTATTCCAGGAATAACACTGATTATGGGGTTTAAGTCAGGTTTAGAAATTAAGGAGGAAAACATAAACCCTGGAGATGCAGTGAAGGGGATCCCCTGCTATAAAAACTTGCTTTCCATGTAAAAAGGAAATTTTTTGTTGGCCATTGGTTTTGTTTTGTTTTGTTTTTTTTCTTCACACATTTGTCACTGGGAGAAGGTTTTAACTAAAATGAGGAGCCAAGAAATGTGTCCTGGGTCTGCCTGTCCTGTGGGGTGCTAGGACAGACAACCTGTAGGAAAGCACCCACATCCAGACTCCAACACCAGAAATTTGGCCTGATCGTGAAATTTGGCCATTATATCTGTGAACAGAACTGGGAATTATGGCTGGTTGCTGTGATGTTTCCAAATGGAATGCAGCCCATCAGAGAGCCAGGAGATGCCACTGCCCATGGTGCTTTCTGCTCCTGCCAGTGGTGCTGCTGAGCAAGGAAAACCCTCTGCAACGTAAAAAAAAAAAAAAAAAAAAAAAATCTGAGCAGTCAGGAGTTTGATGAATAGAAAATCCAATGCAATGGCAAAGGAGTCGTTTTTTTTGTAATTATTAATTTTACTCCACATTTTGAAATATAAGCATGTCTTTTCCTTTGCCAGAGTATTGTTCTGAAAAATATATTCTTGTATAAAGCCTTAATCCCCAGAACATTTTGTATGCAGCTAAAGCCTGCTTTTGCCTTTTACAGGTTCTTAACCAGCGTGACCTACTCTCTTCCATTTGCTCTGATGGCTGCCTGGGTGCTGTTTATAGCTGATTTTGTTAAAACACTTGTTCAGGAGAAAGATCTGAGGCTTTATGAGGTACGGGGAAACTTTCTGGGGCGTGCAGAATTATAAACAGATTTTCCTTATTTGTGGTTAGTGTGTCTGATGTTCAATATTAAATGGAGCAAAACAAGCATTAAGGAAAATATTCCAGATACCTATTGTTTGACCTGCAGTGTGTGAATTATGCCATTATAACCAAGCTCAAAGCCATGGAAATGCAGGGTGTTTGCCCTTCAAGTGGAGGGAATATTGCTTTGCAATGCTGAACACAGGAAACATGGGCATCTCACAAAATTACAGGGTTTCTGAAGATTTAAAGCTCTCTAAAAATTGACTTTGAGTCATACCTACTGGGGACAAAGACATGAAAAGTGACTTATTTCCTATCCTTGAAGTTATTATACTTAATATTTCAGAAGGTGCTACATATTACATCAGCTCCTCTGAAATGAAGTTCTTCATTCAGGTTCCCTGTTGGAAAAGAAATGACATTGAGACATTGGGAATTTATTAAATTAACTCAGGTTTTCAGTGTGATCACTGTCAACAGAGATGAACAGCAAAGAACTTTTGTCAAACTAAGCTTCAGCAAGCAACAAAAGCTCTGAGCAGATTTGTTTTTTATCCAACACCATGGAAACAAATACTGATTCACCAAAAACACTTCCAGGAAAGGACACTCTGACCTGTGATGAGATGGAAAATGAATGAACCCCAGTGTGTGCTCCCTGGCAGCCCCCTACTCTAATTTAGGCAACCATTTTCACTGTCTCCAAGGACCAGGGCATCATTAATCTTTTTAACTGTGTAATAATCCACAAGAAGACACCACCACCTATAGTTTCTTCTGGATTTATCAATACAAATTTACAGTTTTATGCAAGTGTGGGGAATTAATCATCAGCTAATATAAATTAATATTTCTTCCTCCTAACCATAGTAATTTAGCTGTTATTTTTTGTCTTGGGGTTGTGTGAGAAAGGTCTGATTTCAAAGACATTTGAGAGCTTTTAGTCTTAAGCCACTGGATCAATTATCATTATTTTAAAGAAACAATCAAAAGGCTTTAGAAAACGTACAAATCTAAGGCCAGAAGCTGCTTTGGACCCTGTGGGCCATGACATTTGATCCTTGCAGGTCTTGTCTGGGCTGTTCTTTTCCAACAGACTGCTTTGCAAACCTTGGGCATTCCTGAAATGGGAGTGCGTGGTTTGTCCCTGGATAGAACGAGCATGATCTGGTTGCAGGCCCTGTCCACGAGCTGGAAAAAGAAATCATTCAATATCAGCATAAAGATCTCTTCATTTCTCTCAAATGCCACTTGTGATTGGTTTTTTTATCTTCCTCTCTGCAGTACATGAAGATGATGGGTGTCAATGCCAGCAGCCATTTCATTGCCTGGTTCATCGAGTGTGCCATCTTCCTCCTGATTACTGTCACCTTCCTCATTGTTGTTCTGAAAGTGGGTGAGATCCTTCCCAAAACAGACACAGCACTCCTGTTCCTGTACCTGATGGACTACAGCCTGTCCATCATAGCCATGAGCTACTTCATCAGTGTTTTCTTCAACAACACCAACATCGCGGCCTTGGTGGGCAGCCTCGTGTACATCCTCACCTTCTTCCCCTTCATCGTGCTGCTCGTCATCGAGAACCACCTGAGCTTCTCTGTCAAGAGCCTCCTGGTGAGTTCTGCTTCTCCATATTCCCAGGCATTGTGTGGAGGCAGGGACCTCACTACACTGCAGTACACTCTTACTGTACCTCATGTCCCAGACACAAGGGAGTTGGGTGCCTTTCTGAATTCCATCAGTGGGTGGTGACAGGCAGGGTAGGAGAGTTGGCCATGGCCCTTTTGAGGGACACCTGCAATTAGCTGTGTCCCCTGACTGAAGGCTCTCCTTATGGAATTTTAGTGAGTTCCCACCTGCCAGCTGAATCACAGTAGTTTGAGCTATGTACTTTCCCCTTTGGAATTGCAAAGGAAAATGGGCTGCTTTCACCCTCTCTGAAGAAGCAGGCTGTCTCAGTGAGGGGGTTGGGTAGCAGGGCTGGCTCTATTCATTGCTGCCTCAGATCATCCTCTGGCTTCCTGTGTCTCAAATTCCTACACATGGGAGTAGATTCTTGTTTCTTACCAAGGGGCAGAGTAGGTGGGTGTTAGGTTCCAGAAGCCAGACTTGTCACCAAATTCAGGAAATGACATCTATTAATGCAAGTAGTAAAAGAATTAACCATATGGCTCCCTGAGGTAATTCTCAAGCACTGCTGTATTTCAAAAACCTAAAATAAAGCCCTGTATGAGGGAGGAAGCTGCGTCCTGGGTATGGAAGCAAAAGAAATCAAGCCCTAAGGAAACATTTCAGCCTGTCACCAGGTAACACTTCCCATCACAGGCCTGGTTCAATGCTCCTTGTGACTGCTGGGAAAAAAACAAACCCAACACTCATTTTTCTGGCTATTGGAATAACCCAATGAGGTACCTGACTGGTTGACTGACCTGACTTCTCTTTGAGACTAATTCAAATGTTTCTTGTTTTCAATTTTGTTTATCCCTCAGAGTCTGTTGTCTCCAACTGCCTTCAGTTATGCAAGTCAATACATTGCTCGCTACGAGGCACAGGGCATAGGTGAGTTTATGGCTGACAAAGCCAGGCTTTGAGCTCTCCTGGGGGTGGTATTTCACTGGCTGAGATGGGTTCTGATTGTATTTCTCAATTCCTCTCTGCAGGACTGCAGTGGGACAACATGTACAAGTCCCCAATGATTGGAGATAACACTTCCTTTGGCTGGATGTGCTGGCTCATTCTGATAGACTCCTTCATTTACTTCATCCTGGGGTGGTACATAAGGAATGTTTTCCCAGGTAAGGATGCAAAGCATTGAGGGTGGTGCTTTAGCATCTCTTTTGGAGAACAGTGAACACAGGGCTGGCTGAGGCAGTGAGACAGTGCACACACTCTGTCCCAGACCAAAGGGAGCACGACTTTGTGGGTGTCTGAGCCTATTAATGGCACTGAGAGAGAGCAGAGCAAGGGAGAATTAGGGTTTCTCAGCCTGTCACATGGGGAGGTGGGTCTCCTGAAGAAGCTGAAGCCAAGGACACAGGAGGGTGTGACTGCAGTCTGGTGGGTGAGAATGGAGCATGTTAGACTGCATTTGTCAGCTGAGTGATTTCGAGCTGTGTTACTTACATCATTTGGTTTCAAAAAGTAATTCCTGCCTTGGGCAAGAGCCAGTACATTTGTCTTTTGCTTTTCTTCCCCACCTAATGAAGCAGTCCACTGGCATACAGAAATGTACCCAGTGGAAAATGTAAAGTTCTCCTGCCCTCCAGCTATGGAGTTATTCAGAATAACAAATTAGTGAGTGCTTCCTATTGTGCCAATCAGAAAAAGTCTTTAACAAGTCCTGGTAGTGCATGAGCATATCAAGAAATCTCTGTAAAGTTAATTTTTGCTATTTTGAGTGCACCCCAACAGTGGCACTTCCTGAGGAACAGATAGCTGAACAAGACTCCTGTTCCTGCAGGTAGATATGGCATGGCTGCTCCCTGGTACTTCCCACTGCTTCCATCTTACTGGATTGAATACAACAGCTACCTGCCCTTCTGGAATGAGAAACAAAGAGGCCTGCTCTTCTCCAAGCTGATGTTAAGGAAAGAAGTCACCCTCCCCAACAAGATATGTATGTGGATACTAGAAGGGGCAGCAATAATAACTTATATTTTGGGTAAACAAAGCCAAATTTGTAAAGGGGCACCATACTCAGAGAACACCATTGATTGTTATTTTGAAGCACAGGAAAAATTGAAAGCTGGTACTCACATAAATGGAGATCTGGCCCTTAAATTATCTTTGTTCTTCCTATTTGTTGTGGAGAGTCAGTACTGATTTTCACGCTCACATTCGTGTGTGTTGTAGTTGGGCAGTTACCTTCCATGCTTGTCTCTCTGTGTAGAAATACACTTCTGTTTGGGCATGCAAATATAGGTCTCCACTTGGCAAAGGGCACGTGTGCTTCTTTGCTTATCTCTTTAAATATTTAGCCTGTAAAATACTGAGATCACACATAAAAGCTTGCTGGTTCCACCTAACTGAAAATAACTCTGTAGTTTTGCTTCATGTCCTTTAATTTTCTGTGCTTGTTTAGTATAAATAAACTTAGGTGCTCTGAAGCACCTAAATATGAGACCTTTTCAGAAGTGATTAATGCCTGTTGTCAGGAGTTATTAGAAGCTTGAGAAGTAAAAAGGTAAAATCCCGGAGAGTTCAAAATGATACAGATCCAGTGACATGTTCTCAATATTTCTGGCTGAAAGGCACTTGCCTTTGCTGTATTTTGGTTTCCTCTGGGATGAGAAAAGTAGCACAACACCTGCTGCACTGCAGTAACTGTCCCTGACCCTTCTCTTTGGTGTCAAAGGTGCCCCCCACCCTCACGTGGAACCGGAGCCCACCGACCTCACCTTGGGAGTCTCCCTCCATGGCATAACAAAGGTTTATGGATCCAAAGCTGCAGTGGACAACCTCAGCCTCAACTTTTATGAAGGGAATATCACTTCCCTGCTGGGACACAATGGAGCTGGGAAAACTACAACCATGTGTGTATCATTTAAAGCAGTTCCTTTTTATCCTGTGCGGTGTGGTTGGATGAGCAGGAGGGCAAGTGGGGCTGTGCAGCAGTGGGAGACTGAGGAAGGTGCTTCACTAGGCCAAATCCCTCACGCAGTTTTATCTTGCTCATGGATGACCTCAGGACTTCCTTCATCTGTTAGAATTCTTTAGGTTCTAAAAGGTCCTTTTCTGCTTAGGAACGTGCTTTTTAATCTGCTGAGATACCTGGGATACACAGCACAGCAGCTGTTCAGGTGTTTTGTTCCTTGGCCTGGGGTTAGGTTGTTCTGGAAGCTGTGGGGAGCTCATGCACACACCTAAGCTGAAGTGATACTAGCAAGAAAACTTAATAAAGATACACTTCAGCTGTACAGACTCATGTGTTGGCTGGAATGGCAGGGGATTAATGCATTGGCCTTTCAGCCTTGCTGTTTATAAATTATTATTTGACTTTTTAGATAACAGCACTAAAACAGACCTGTAGAATGTGATTTCTCCACTGATATATATATGCATATCTCTGAAAGGAACATTAAGCTGATAAATAGAAGCCTCAGAAGAGCCAAAATCAGTAAGACAGATGTGTGCTTCACCTCAGCTTATTATCAATTCACCTCATATTCTGTTTGCAAAGTGTAGCAAAGGTGATATGCAGAAAAGTATAAAACCTGCCTGAAACTTAGCACAGGCTTCAAATCCTGAGTAAGGCCACAAGTTACTGCTTTTAAATGATGGTTAAAAGTCCCAAGAGAGAGGAGAAACTCTCTGAAGGTGAAGGGCGGTCTGAGATGCATCTTCTCCCTTTAGTCCCTGCAGGACAGCACCAAAAATGAGCTGTAATGTGCAAGTAGTTATTCTGAGCAGAGGGAGTTTGACTCAGCTCCTGCTTGGTGGGTGATTATTTGCTTGAAGTAGATGAAAGTGCTGCCCACTGAGAGGTGTCTCATCAAGAAGTCCTCTCCCATTTCTCATGAATAATGGCAGTGACATCAGGTCTCCATGCTCTGCAGTGGTTAGTCAGACAAAGAGGTGGTTCTCAGCCTCAGCTGTGGCTACAGTATGAGGCTGTGTGGGCACTCCAGGCAAACCAGAGAATAAGGAGTGACTGCATTCTATGAATTCCCAGTAATTAAACTGGATGTTAAAGGCATTCCTGAGTGTGTGAGATATGCAGTGGTCTGACCTAGGGAGAGAGAGGCTGCAGCAGGTAAAAGTAGAGGTGAGGAGTAGCCAGGGCAAGCTGGGAGCTTGCCCCTGCAATCCCACAGAGAGGGACAAGGATGTTCATGGATGTTAATTGGCCTCTGCTCTGCCAGAGCATGGCTGGGCAGCAGGACACACAGTGGGCAGTGGTGTCTGGCTGGAAGGAGTGGGAGGGGGATACAAGGAAACCTTGGAAGTGGTGACAGCTGCAAGGCCACATGAAAAAAATTACCCATGGCTTCCTCCTTTTTCTAATTTGCCCTTTCTATTTATTTTTCCTTCAGATCTATTTTGACTGGGTTGTTCCCTACGTCGTCAGGCACGATCTTTGTGTATGGCAAAGACATCAGGACTGACCAGGAGGTGATCAGGAAGAACATGGGGGTGTGCATGCAGCACGACGTGCTCTTCAACTACCTCACCACCAAAGAACACCTGCTGCTCTATGGCTACATCAAAGTCCCTCACTGCAGCAAACAAGAGCTCTACCAAGAAGTGAACAGGTATAAAATTAGCAGGGCAGGAGAAGGGAAGAGAGGGCTGTCAAAATAGTTGTGTGGTGGTGCCAGTGCCCCTGCAAAGCTCAAAATCGTGGATTGGAGGTCTTGTTGCAGCTCCAGCTTAGGGTTCAAATGGTGCCTTGCTCTGACTAGAGGAATATATTGATACCTATACTGTAAGAAAACAGTATCTCTTCTCCAAAGGGTTTACAGGCTGCTGTGGCAATTATTTGGAGATGAATTTATAGGCCTAAGGGTCTACTCCTTGCTGCTTTATAGTTTACCCTGGGAAGAGATTTAATCAACCAGTCAGAAAGATGATGTTGGCTTTATTGGTTCTGCGGAGAAACGAAGCAACCAGAACATCCCAGGGAGTTTGGATCTTGGTGTCTCAGTTGATGGGGTTGAGCCTTTAACCTTGACTTGTCAGATGAAAACTTTGAAAACATCCTCAGAAATGTTTTAGATGAAAATCCCGATGACTGAGCTGCAGGGTGACTCTACACTGTGACCTCTCAGCACAGCAGTCCATACTTGAGCAGGGTTTCATTTCCAGTTACAGTTTTTTCAGGTACTTTCAAATTCCCTGCTTGGAAAAGACGCTTAAAGGACAACTTTTGGGGGTTGTTTTCCCTCTGTTTTCCAGGACTTTGAAGGAGACTGGGCTGTACAGCCATCGTCACAAGCTGGCTGGCACCCTGTCTGGGGGGATGAAGAGGAAGTTATCCATAGCCATTGCTCTCCTGGGGGGATCCAGGGTGGTGATTCTGGATGAACCAACCACGGGGGTGGATCCGTGCTCCCGGAGGAGTATTTGGGAAATCATCTCCAAGAATAAGAAAGGTACTGTGATGAGAGGAGATGTTGCCCAGAGACAAAGGTGATTTGTGTCACTTTACAAAGACGGTACCAGTGGCTTTGAATTGTGGGTTTTGGAGGCCAGAGAGAAAAAATTTTGGGAGACTGGGATTTTGCAGTTCTGGAGGGCGCATCCAGTGTCATTTAAAAAATAACTTCACCATAGAACACAGCTTGCAATACTGTAAAATTACTCTCTCTTGTTGCCTTTCATCCAATTTCACTAATAATTACCAAAAAATGCAGTTGATTTTCAGCTGATACTCTGTGTCCCCTCATTCAGTGAGGCTTTCACCTGTCTCACTGTTGAGATAAGGACAGATCTGACCAGAATGTGATAAAATAAAATTGCTATAAACCTTCATTGTATTGGTTTAACAATGTGGACTTACTTGCCATGGGTTGATCCAGAGCAAGGGGAAGCTCTGGAACCCCTGCAGTTATATTGATGATATCATTGTGTAGGGGAATACAGAAGTTTTTGAGGAAGAAAAGAAAATAAGCCAAATCCTCCTAAAATCCAGTTTTGCCATAAAACCAGGTGTTCATTCTGTGGTGACTGTGTTTTCCAGGCAGAACCATCATTCTCTCCACACATCACCTGGACGAAGCAGAAGTTCTGAGCGACCGGATTGCCTTCCTCGAGCATGGAGGGCTCAAATGTTGTGGCTCACCTTTCTACCTCAAGGAAACCTTTGGGGATGGCTACCACCTGACCCTTACCAAAAAGAAGGTTTGTGTCTGAGCTGGTCCTAGAGCTCCTGGCAGCTCTGTCTCCAAGGGAATCATCAGGGCTGGTTGAGGGATGGATTGGCAGGAGCTGAGTGATCTCTATGGCCTTGTGAAAACAGGAATGTCAGGGCTCTGCTTTGTTGAAAAAGAACAGGGTCTACTTGAAGGTTAAAGGCAAGGATGCAGAATGTGAACTCTGGAGTTCAGAGGAATAAAGCAGATGGAAAGAGCCCATCCATAGTGTCTGGCATGGGGCAGTGTTCTGCTTGCAAGGAGTGGGGAACTCTACTCTTGCTAGCATTTATTAGAATGCTGTTGGTAGCCCCAGCACACAGGTAGCATGAGAGACCAACCCCTCTTCCAGACTGCTGGCACAGGAGACAAAGAAAATGAAAAAAGACCCATGAGCAAGCCCCATTTTTCATGGGAAAAAGAGTGAGTTTGTGCTGGCAGCCACGTTAAGCTCTCCGGTGGCCAGCCCAGAGAGCTCTGTTGTACTACAAACCTCTAGCACTGCAAAGTGGTTGACTCAGCCCAACCTGGTGAGGTTTTGGATGGACCAAGATGGGAGACTGTCACACATCCCTTTTTCAAGGGCCAGAAACCCACTTTCATCTGCTTTTGATATTTATCCTGACATGCTAGATAGCTGGACTGAGATCACCAGCTATGCTCCGGGAGAAGATCTGGGCTACATCCTGCCAGAGGAAGGTTGACCTTGCCACCTTTTCAGTGACCACAGAATGTTTTCCTCCTTTTTCAGAACATGATAGAGGAATGTGACACCACAGCAGTGACCTCCTTGATCCAGTCCTATCTCCCAGAGGCTTATCTCAAGGAGGATATTGGTGGAGAGCTCGTGTATGTGCTTCCCCCCTTCAAGTCCACAGTGTCAGGGGCCTACCAGGCCCTTCTCAGAGCCCTGGACACCAGCTTGAATGATCTCCACCTGGGCTGCTATGGGATTTCCAACACAACTGTGGAAGAGGTACAAGCTCAGGAGCTGCTGGATTTGCTGAAATGTCATGTAGACTAATTTCACAGCACTGTGTGGCTGGGCTCTCTGGGCATGTTAGGAATTTACATGAGGGTTTCGGGCAGGGAGGAAGGGGTTACACTTAGGTGCACATGAGTGTGTAGATGCATCTATAAATCTATACATATACTAATGCACTGTCTCACCTTGCTGACAGCCTTTTGATGTTTTACCCAGAAAATGAGCCACTGGAGTTAGACTAAGGAGAGAGTAACACAGGCACCTTTCTGCCCATGGGAAATCACTGGTCAAATAAACACATTTAATTGCATCAGAAATAAAAAGTAAATGATGAGCAGTGATGAGCCATGTCTTGCAGAAGGGAGGGAGGGGGATTGTTACCTTCCTGCTCAGAATTTCTTGCTTTCTTTTAAGGAGTTTTCCTAAGGCATCAAGAATCAGTTGTACATCATGTTCCACGTGCAGTTGTACATCATGACCCATGTGCCATGACTGCACACTCCCAGCATGGAGGCAGTGGGTTTGTCAGGAGCTCGAGGGTGAATATCCCAGGGAAACAGGTTTGAGTTTCCACTGCTGCAGCAGAACAGAGACAGGAGGTGAAAAGGAGTTGGATAACAAGTTTATACAGAAAAAAAAAGTTAATTTCTCTCATGGAGCACAAAGGGAATAGAAAGAGGATTATGGCACATAACTGCTGCACCAAATACAGCTACAAAGCAGGAGAGTGGATTCTGGCAATTGTTTTGGTAAATGGAGTCATTTGGACAAATTTTCCTTTATATTTTCTTGCTCCATAGGTGTTCCTCAATCTGACAAAAGAGCTAGTGAAGGACCAGCAAGAAGATGCTGCGCTGCCCCATCAGCTGCCTGGAGTCAGTGGTCACACTGGTGGTGACGAAATGTCTGTGAGCACAGACACCTTCACAGAAAGAGACGGTACTCAATCACCTACAGGGTTTATTCCAGATTTACTGCAGATGCAAACACTGACAGATGGACTGATTTGAGCTCCCTGTCTTCTTTCTTTGTTGAAAACCACATTTCACCCAGCCAGGAATCACAAACCCTATAAATCACTGGAAATACAGCACTCATCAGTCCTTTAGATCCCCTGCTTTGGAATAGTCTGAATCGCAGGATAAATTACTAAAGGGGTTTTGTTTGCATCTGCCTTCCTTTAAATTGATCCAGGTTTTAATCTAATCAAATGCAGCAGTGGGTGAAAAAGTAAATGTCTACCTCTGAAAGTAATTGCCGTAATAGATGTAGAGGATTATTTCCCCATAACTAGTAGAATTGGAAAGAAACTTCATGGAAATCCCTTAGTCTATTGGAAAAGCAGCACAGCTCTGAGCTGGGTCCTCCTTGATGCTTTTTGCTGTGCCCCAGACATTGCAGTTTGGTAAAGGAGCCCAAGGGAGCAGACAGTGGGGTAAATTCAGGAGAGAGCCAAGCTACACCACTGTCCCTGGGGGTTTGAGACCTCCTAAAGGTGGCCCAACCCAAAAATGAGACGTACCTGGCTACAACGCTTTCTTGGGTTAGAAACACTGTTTTGTACTTATAAATATACAGTTTATAGTCAGGAAGGCATCCATAGGACAACACAGAGGTATTTTTGTACTTCTCAAAGCTGACCTGCACTGTAAATGTTACTGTAAACAGTCACTCCTGTAGAAAAGTGTTTTGTTTCACCCTTAAAAAAGGCTGAAAAGTATTTGCTTCATGGTGTATTATACAGGTTAATATTTCATAAAGAAGAATAGCTGGCACAGGATTTGGCTCTGCTTTTAGTATACCACAAAACCTGTCCATGCAAGAGGCCCAGTGGCTTGTGCTGGTTTTCTTATTTCAGGACTAATTCTGTTATTTATTTTTCTGAGGACTTGCTTTTTAAATTATGAAAAAATTCAGCTTGCAAATCTAAAAGAAAAATAAGTTTCCCCTGTAAGTTGCAGCTGGGTATGTAGGATGTAGATAACCTATTTAATCTGGAGGCCTGTGTTCCTCTTGCAAGATCTCACACTGAAGGGCACTACACATACACATTTGAAATTTAACAAAATACTGGTGTTACATGAGCTTATGACTGGAGTGCTGTCCCACGCCTGGTGCTGTGTTTGCTCCACCTTAGTAGTTTGGATTTGCCATCTTGTAAATGTGTGCAGGAAGCAAAATACCGTCCCAGAGTGCTCTATAACCATCCTTGCATAAATGCTGAGCCATGACCAAATGCCATCCTTTGTGCCCAGACCAGCTCCTGATCAGGTCCAAGAGCCTGCGGGGTTTGCCGCTGCTGCTGAAGAGAACCTCAGCCCTGTTCATCAAGAGGTTCCACCACACCCGCCGGGACGTCCGCGGCTTCATCGCCCAGGTCATCCTCCCCGTGCTCTTTGTGATGGCTGCCATGGGCCTGGGGACACTGAGGACCAAGGAGACCGAGTACCCTGAGCTGCTGCTGTCCCCCTCCCTGTATGGCACAGCTGACCAGGCAGACTTCTTTGGGTGAGTGCTGCTCCTCGGAACCCCAACTCCCCTTGGTTCTGATGCCCTGTGAAGGCTGACCTAGAACAGAGGCCAGACAGAGCTGAAGAATAAAGAAGGGATTTATTAAAAGTCCTCAATGGATCCACCTTGGGCAGCACAAGAGCCCAGCCAGGGCTGCACCCCAGATGAACCCAAAATGGTCACAAAATGGAGACTGGTCACGGGGTCTCTCACTTTTATAAGTTCTGGTCCATTTGCATATTGGAGTTAATTGTCCAATTACAGCTTTAGCTTATGGAGTCCCATCCTGCTTGTTTTTCTCTCTTCATTCTGCCATTGTTTGTGCTCTTGGACCTGAGATTTGGATCGGTTGTTCTTGGTCCCCAGCTAGAGAAGGAATTGTTTTGTCTCCCTGCTCTGTGAAGAGAGCTTACTATCCCTTAATATGAAGCTCAGAAGTGCACACTAAAGCAGCACAGAATCTGAAAAGTATAAAAGCTAAAACCTGAGGCATCAGTTCATAACCCTTCAGGGTTATTTCTGAGCACAGCCAGTGTCCTACACATAGGACATGTAGTTATGTTGTGCAGACAACACAGAAAAACCCTATTCCCAAGGGATCTCTGAGGAGATGGCTTGGCTTGGACCAGAAAGCTTCAGAAAAACAACCTCTCAGTTGGATTTAATTGTGAAATGTCTGAGGAATGTTCTTGGTGTTTCCCATTGGAGTCCTTCAGCCCTGTAGCAGTCACAGGGATTTTCTTAATGTGTACATATATGCTTTTCCCCCAGTGTGAAATGAGCTACTCATATCAGTTGACTCCAACATTGCAATTCTGGGATCAAATTCTATCTGTCTTGTGAGCATTTCCCCCCTCTCTGTTAGCACAGGATGTGCTTTCCTGGCCAGGCCGTGCTGGTCCAAGGCACACAGGCAATTGGAAAAGCATGTGCTTTTCCAGGGTCGTTAGGATGCCACCACTGAATTATTTAATTCTCCTTAAAAATCCTGTTACCAAAACAACTGTAATTGGTGTCATTTGGTTTTCATGTTGCGAACCTTTTCTTTCTCCAGTAATTCTCAGCTCTAAGTCAGAAATACAAAATTTAGCTCTAAGGTCATCTGCTCTAGATGTTCTTCCCAGGATTCCTCATACCTTTCCACTTCAGTCCTGCTAGATGGGGGAATGAGCCAGAGCTGCATGTCTGAGTCCTCTCTTCCTAATGTTCCCTGCTTTTCCTTTTGGATCATTGCCGGAGAGCTGGGGCAGAACCAAGGACAATCTTCTTGAATGGTCAAAACCAAGTGGATGTCACGGATGAGAGACTGTGATTGAGACAGGGCTGCAAGCAGTGTCTGGAAATTGCAATAGATTTTTTCTCCCCATAAAGAGAAACCTGATTGTCCAAAAGTATCTTGCTTGGATCTAGAGGCAGCAAATCTCTGGAGTAGCTGAGGTGATGAGGGCTCCTTTTAAACCTGTGTGACTGTCCTCACGTACTGCGTGTCCTTCAGCGCTGCCTCCACAAATACTCAATTATTCAGCATCTTAAATCCTGTTTCATTCAAACACAGTTTTCATCTGCACAGTGGCAGTAGAAATTCTTTGAACCTTCTCCTGTTTTCTGTTTTTCTTTGTTAATTCTTAGGAATTTTAATGAAACCACAGCTGCTTTAGTTTCTTCGATGCTGGCTTTCCCTGGGACGGATAACACGTGCATGAACGAAAGCAATTCGTAAGTAGTTCTTGGGGTTTTTTTCCACTTAAACTCCAAACCTGCAAGAGAATTGGCATGACACTATTAGCCATTAGACCTTAGTAACCATCTTTGATCATGGGCAGAATTCTCATGCATTGGACTCCTGCATTATTAGGAGTGATAAGGAAGCAGCTTTGGTGGCGGCAGGATGCCAGGATGAAAACAAGCAATTCTCCTCTCTGGGCAGAGGTCCTTGCCGCCCCAATAATTCCAATTATAACCTGAGCCCACACAGCAAGTCCTCAGCGCAGTGTTTGTTACCTCTATCTAGAAGCTGTGCCATGAGGCCTGATTTGTTTTGGGCTTTGCAGATAAATTCTCAGGATGGTAAAGTCCTGGGCAGACTTGAATGCTCATGCAGGCAAATATTTACCCTGGGTGTTTGCAGTGACTGCCCAGGCAATACAGCCCATCACAGGAGTGCCCAGGGATTGCCACAACAATAGCCCTTATTTCTGGGCAGGTTTCAGATGCTTTTGGCCTCTGAGTGCCAATTCCTTGCACTGTCTACTGTAGGAATGAAGTGGTGCCTGGCTTCCATCTGATAGCTGAGCGAATCCAGGCACAGGGAGCAGCAGGGAGGGCTCTCTGCCAAGGGGCACAGGAAGCAGCAGGAGGCTGGGGATTCCCTGAACCACCCAGAGCTGACAAGAAGCTCTGCTTTTCTGCTGGAGCTGCCCAACTGCCAGCCTTGCTGTCATTAAACATGACAGCAATTAGCTTCGTTTGCACACCTGAGCCCAGAGAGCCTCAGAGGAAAATGTGTTCCTTTTCAGGCAGTGTTTAACAGAGGACATGCTTGGCCAGTGGATTACCAGTGGAAACCAGAGAACTAAGTATTCTGCCTGCAACTGCACAGATGGCATCCAGGTAGTTTGGATAAACCCAAAATTAAGGGACCTTGGGGGATAACTGGGGGCCTTGTTTGTTGGGAGTGGTTTTATGGGCTGGCATGATGCTAAGGGGGACTCAGCATTCCAAGTCCTCCTGTCTCTCTTTGGCCTTGTTGAATTTGCACACTGGATAACCACTGTCTGCACCAGTTTGGGGACAGGAAAGGAAACAGCATCCTCAGAAGATTCACACCCTAACATCCCTGCCTTGCTCCCCATAGTGGGAAAAGGTTTAATGGTGTTTTTGACTGTTGTATGATTGTCCCTTTTGACAGAGGTTGAGCATGTGTTCAAGAGGAAGGTTTCATCTTTTACAAGCACTACATAAAATCACAGCTACTTTTACTGCTTGCTCTTCAGAATTTAAATTTATACGAAGTCTTGATCTCCTCCTTGTTCTAAATATTAATGATTAATAATACTAATTATTTGCATTACAGTGGTACCTACAGAGTGGTACCTACCTGGGATTTGCCTGCACATGGGGAAAAGGCAGATTCTGCCCCAAGGGTGTTACAGTTTTACAGTTCAGTTTGGGGTTGAGCTCTCCTCCCTCCAGTGCTGCTCACCTGTCCTCAGTGTTTTGCCATAGCAAATAAACTCATGGCACAATGTGATGCCTTTTAACATAAAGGATGTAGTTAGCTGAATGTTTCTAGTCATTCTTCAAAATGCAGCTAATTTTGAGCAGTTTTCTGGGCATACACTTAATTTCACATCATTAAAAGTATTGGCATAATTTCTCCAGCAAGTTGGGATAATGTTCAAAGCTGATTCTCACCTCTAGCAGGCACAGGCAGGTGTTCCTCAGCATGGAGGAAGCTATTTTGTGTATTCAGATGAACAGATGCACAATGGGGGAGTCCAGGGCTTTTGTTATGGATGAGTGGAAGGAAGAAGCCAACATGCTGTCTGGGAGGACACTTCAACCTCATGAAACACTGACTTTGGCCCTCAGCATGTTAAATTATATATTCAGGACTCATTCAAGGTTTCTCTGAATGCCAGGAAAACATTTCCAGTGACTGACAGTAAAGCAGAAATGTAGAGTGTAGCTGCTGAGAAATGGAAGATGAAAGTTTGAGGCCACCCCAGAGTTTTCTGCTCTGTGAGTTGTTTTGCCCTCTGCAGTTGTCTGTGCAGTCACTCTGCTAAGTAGGATCAGCCTTAATTCAAAAAAATCTTCCTACATAGCATGAAGCACATTTCAAGGTCCCACTGACAGCAGGAGAACTGAAGGGTAGATTCAAGCAGAGGTTGTTTTTAAGCACGTCCCTGGATGTGTTGGGGACCGTGTGCAGGGATGTGTGCTGTGTGTCTGTGCACCCTGGCTTGGGAAGGAGCAGCCTCTGCAGGAATGGGGCTCAGCAGCAGACTGCTGCCATGGCAAGCTCTCGATCTCATCCTAATGTGGTGGGTTTTAGTTAAAACACAAACACTAAAGTTTTTCTTCGTTTGTCTCCCCTCAGACGTGTCCCCAGACAAATTACACTCCCCCCCACAGAAGGACCTTCTCCACACGGACACTTTACAACCTGACAGGGCACAATGTGGAGACCTACATCCTGGCAACCACCAAAGACTTCCTGCAGAAACGGTACGGCACAAACCCCCCCTCCTCTCTGCTGAATGGCACTGGGAGCAAGGCAGGACATCCCACACCTGCCACATCCCCTCTGCCTGAAGAGGTGGCAGTGCAATAGGGGTTTAGAATCTGGTGAAAGGAGCTGAACTGTCCTGCAATCATGGATAAAAGATAAAGGCTCGTGCAAGTGCTCTGCTTGATATAGCAGATCATAGCCTGGGGATAACGTGTCAATCACCTGGCATGTTGGGGCTGGATCTGCAGACAAGCCTTTGTCTGACTCAAATCTTTAAAAAGAGGAAAATCTGACACAGCCTGTCATGAAGTAAACCCTGGGGAGAGATTTTCCTCCAGATTTGACTCTCTGAAGAGTCTCTGTGTGTGCTTCTCTTGGAGGAGTGCCTCCATTCCAATGAGAGCAGAGTCTGAGCATTTCCTTGTGCTGTGGGGTGGGTCTGTGCTCTGCCAGGCAGCTGAACAGCAGGGCTTGGGGCAGAGGTCACCTGCCACTAAAGCTGGCAGGAAATGTGTCCATCTGCCACTGATAAATTGCTCATCTCCTGGGTCAGAAGCAGCATCTCACCTCAGAGTGGCAGGCACACAGCTCAGGAGTCCACTGGGCTCCAGGATCTTCCTCAAAGGGAGCCTTTCAGCAGTTTTGTGACAAGGTTGCAAGCTTCTGTTTTTTTTTTCCCCCCAAAGAAAGGCTCCCAGGGGAGAGGTGGCTTGGCCCCACGCTGGGATAAGCTCTCTGAAGTCAGGCTGGAATTGCCTGGGGGGCAGTGGCACATTGGCATGGCCCATCCAAGGGAATCAGAGCTTTGGGATGAGGGCAGCAATGCATTTCCCTCTGGTTTTCACTCAGGTATGGTGGCTGGAGCTTCGGGCTGCCTTTGACAGCAGATCTGCAGTTTGACATCAGGCCAGTGCCCCCCAACAGAACACTGACTAAGGTAACCAACCTCCACCTGCTCATCCTGGCATGGGAAGTGTGGGACTCAGGAAAAACTATGTCAAGTTCATGGATATTCCTAAAAAAAAAAAGCAAAACCCTCTGAAATCTGCAGCTTGGCATGACAAAGATGACTTGCAGTTCATTTTCTTTTCTCTCCCCATTCTTCTCTATTGGTCTCACTTCTCTTGCTAGCAGGAGGCAATTTTTCTGCTGTCATAATTTTATTATACAGAAGTGAAAAGATCAATTAGTAGCATCTTTATCTCATGAGGGGATGCATGTACCATAACAAGGACTGGCTGGTGCATTCTGATATGCCCATTTCTCTGGCTCAGCTCAGTGAAAATGTTGTAAAGCACCAGGGCTAAAATGTGAGGTAGTTTGCACAAGTGAAACAGGACAAACCAACACGTTGTCAGTAATAACTCCCAAATTGTTTCAATTTCTCAATTGTGTGCAGGTGTGGTACAATCCTGAGGGTTATCACAGCCTCCCAGCCTACCTCAACAGCTTGAACAACTTCATTCTTCGAGCCAACTTGCCAAAAAATGAGACTTCCAGATATGGTAAGTGTCCCTTTACACAAGCAGATAACTTCTCCCCTTTGGAGGGATATCCTGGTTCTGCTGAAATCAATGACAGCACTTACCTTGACTTCAATGAGGCCTTTTCTTTATTCACTATTCTGCAATTCCTTTCAAAACAGAATTGAAAAGCATGAATAAATCACAAAGTTAATTTGTCTTAGAGGCTCAGGGGAGCTGGACAGGGAGGACCCCAGCTCCTACGTAAAACGCTTCATCCGAGAAATGCCAGCGGTTGCTGATTGATTTATTGCCTCTCATGGGGCACTGCAAGGGCTGGCTCTTGATAGGTGCCCATTAGTTATGCAGAGAAAAGCTCCTCTAGGTCATCTCCAGGGGTGGGTTAGATTGGGAAATTTGAATATGTCACCCTTCTGCTGAGAGCAGCCCAGGGTGTGTGGGCATCTGTGTGTCTGGCTTTGAGTGAGAGTGGGAAGGGCAAGATTAAATGAGAAATATAATTTTCAGCTGTGTTTTTCCTTTGACACCTGACATACACAGATCCAAGGAGTGCTGATGGCCCATTTAGGGTCCTCATAGCTTCTCCTCCATAACATACTGCAGCTACCCAAATTGCTGCTGGTAAACCAGGGCACCTTGCCTTTCCCTTTGCAGTTTAGCCCCTTTCAAAGTGCAATGTGGGCACAAACCTGTGTCTGCCTCCAGAGAGGACCAGGGTGCAGAGACAAGAGAGAGATTTATTTTGAGAAACCTTACACAGAGATGTCTGGGCTCTGCTCTGCCAAGAGCAGCAATTGTGTGCAGAAACACAAAAACCCTCCTGACTGAC
This sequence comes from Vidua chalybeata, assembly GCF_026979565.1. Classification (NCBI taxonomy): domain Eukaryota; kingdom Metazoa; phylum Chordata; class Aves; order Passeriformes; family Viduidae; genus Vidua; species Vidua chalybeata. The sequence continues at coordinate 3,626,865 of NC_071536.1, forward strand.
TTTCTTGGACCAGCAGTGCCCTTCCAGCCATGTCCTGGCCAGGCCCTGCTCATCTCAGAGGGCTGCTGTCCTTGGTGACACAGGGACAGGTGGCAGTGTCTCTTGGCTCACAGGACATGTCTGAATTGAGCTCTGATGGAACCTGAAGCTTTGAGTGTGACACCCTGAATTCCAGCAGCAGCAGATGCTGATCACAAGTGGCCCCAGCGTGTGTTGCTTCCCAGCTCACTCCACTGCAATGAGACTCCCCTCCCAGCCAGCTCAGCTCACAGGGAGTGACACCAGAGCCTTGTCTTGGCCACCCCCTCAAACAGGGCCTGGCTGTCCCATCTGGGGTTTGCAGTGTGCCCTCAGCTCACACATCACACAGCTGCCCAGAGAGGAGACCCCAGCCAGGTACTTCCAGCAGCAGGAACATCCCAGAGCAGCTGAATTATTAAGCAGTGAAGCTCCTTGCTCTGTCTCTCTATTCCCAACACATGCTGTAGCAGGAGCAAAGGCAGGAAGCTCTTGTGAACAGCCCAGAAAGTTTTCACAGGGAAATCTTTATACCAGCAAAATAACAATTTTCAGGGGGAAAGAATAGCAGCAGTTTTTGTTCCATCTGTTCCGCTGCTTACGTGTTTTTGGAAAGAAATCCTTGCTAGTAAATGACCAGACAGACAATTCTCTGCTTCCCACTAATCATCCAAGCCAGAGGAGGGGAGAAATAAAATGAGTGGATGAGGCTGGTTCCCCTGAGGTGGAGTAAATCCAGTCTGAAATACAACTGAAGGCACGTTCCGTGGGGTGCGCTCCTGGCAGCTCAGTCGAGTTGTTGTTGTGACAAATAAATGATGGTTTAAGAACCATTGAAATGGCCAGATAAAAGTGTGTTGTCACTTCAGCAGTCAGAAAGAGGTGCCAGTCCTGCTTTAGAGGTTTGACTTAGGCTGGGTATATTTAAAAAAAAATACATAAAAAGCTTTTTACCCCGTCACTAAGCAAGTCATAATAGCTTTTGACTTCTGTATATTGTGCTTTCTCTTCTCTCAATCCCAGCTAACAAAAAAGGAGGAAGCATTGAAATGGAAATTTTGACTTCTAGCCTAAGCTCCAGTAAAGGAAAATGGCTTTATAGTGAAGTATTAACAGATTAGACAGACGGTATCTTTCTTTCTCTCTCTCCCTTTTGGAGAAGGGAAACATTTCCTGAGTGTTTGTATGGCTTCATCAGCAGTCCAAGATTTTAATCCCATTTCTCTTACTGATGACAAGACTGAGGTTTGGTTGGGCTTTTTTTTTCTCTCCAAAATTAATTTCTGATTAAATCCTCCCTTCCAAATTCATTTGCTCAGTATGACATTTGGTCAGCTAAACCCTCAGGCTCCTCCCTTCTGGTCCCCCTGTCAGAGTGCCCATTCTTAGGGAAAATGACTCAGAATAATTCTTCATCACATCATTCTTAAGGTCTGCCATCTGGCTGTAAGGAGTTTAAATTCCACAGGTGGCATGGTACAGAAAATCTCTGGATTTAAGAGCAGCTGGAGGCCCCCCAGCACTCCCTGAGGCATTTTCTTAGATGTCAAAATATGAACTGAGAACCTCATTTTTAGGCACATAAACATGGGAGCCCTTTCTCAGGCTCTGAAGTCTTCGAGGCTGGGCTGTCATCCTGGGGGTGCCAAGGCAGAGACCTGCACTGGAGGTTGGAACTGGCCCAGCAGAGCCCCTCTGTGTTCTTCCTTTTGCTTTTGTGGGCACAGATTGCCTCCAGGCATGGCAAAAGCACTGTGGTGAACAATACTGGTGTCTTTTGGGCTAGGTGTTCTCCTTGGAGAAAGAGTGCTTAAACCTCATCTGAAGACACCTGCACATAAAGCAGAGAAGTTCTCAGTTGCAGTTTGGGCCTGATAAAAATCCATTTTTAATGGATTTTTTTAAAAAACATCACAGGGGACTTATCAGTGTGATAATTAGATTTTTGCTAGTAACTTTGATCAAAATACTCATTTTTTTTATTTGGGTTTTTTTTTTTTTTCCGCTAGCTTTTTATGACAGAATAGTTCAGAATTAACTCACTGCCACACTGGGGGCAAAAGTGTCTGTAGCTTACCTGGTTTTCTGCTCTCATCTCCACAGATCCCATATGGAGAAAGACATCTATCACAGGCAGGTAGCAGTTGTGGAGGAGGGCAGCAGGGAAAGACTTGTTCCTGGTGATAAAAGAAGAAATGGAACGAGGTGGGATCACCAGACAGCAGCTTTGAAACAGAACACATTATTCAGTTTGAAGGTGTCAGAATCTAAGCTGGAATACACAGCCCCACAGGCCCATGCCTGATTTGAGGTGTGGGAAGGGAATGGTGCTGGCAGCCAGGCAGGTGTAGGAACAGGGCCTAGGGTTTGAATTTCAGATCTGCTGTGCAGCCAAGTGAAGGCCTAGGAAAAAGGAGGATGCTCAAAATTCTGCCCAAGGTCATGCAGAGATGACAGAGCAGAAACAAACTTTTGATCTGCTTTTCTTCTCTTTTCTCTCAGTTTTCTATGTTATTTCTATGTCAATATCAGGAGCTGGTGAAGGAAGCTTTAATGTGGATACATTTTCAATTTCTTTTTTTTTTTTTCCCATAGGTATTTTCCTATCAGCTCACCCATATCCTGGAGGACAGAGTCAAGAACAAGTAATGTAAGAAGATTCATTTGGCTGATGCCTGAATTTTTTAGCTTTAAAAGGGGCAAACCAGCTTATTGCAAACCATAAACCAGCCTAAATTACTGGATATCTTTCTCTAAGTGATGAAACTGTTCTCACTTGTGTTCATTCCCCCTATACACAAATAGTGTCCTACTTGCCACCAGAGTGGGGATCCCTGTGGGTTTTTTTTTTTTTTTTTTTTGCAGGATCTTATGGACATCTGGAAGTCACAGTTAACAGTTTCACACATTTGTGTGCTTGGGCATAATAATACTACTATTACTAATAATAATAATAATAGTGACATCATTTTCCTTTTGGCCCTTCCACTCCATGCTGGGGTCCAGCTCAGTCCTGTGAGTCCCTTTGGGAAAACAGTGCTTTGGACATCATTGCCATCAGCAAAGGGAGCAAAGAAGGGGAGAAATTCTCCTGTGTGAGGGTGGTGAGGCCACCACCTGGAAGTGTCCAAGGCCAGGTTGGACAGGGTTTGGAACACCCTGGGATAGTGGGAGGTGTCCCTGCCCATGGCATGGGTGGAATGGGATGGACTTTGAGATCCCTTCCAGCCCCAAACCATTACAGGATTATAAAAGATGCTGTCCCAGAACCTTATTGCTTCTGAGCTCTGACCAAGCCTCACAGTGAGGGAAATCTGCCACTTTCACTCACCAAATGCATTTTTCTCCCCTTTTTTTCCCAGGCTCAACAGCTTACTGGACATCATAGTGTCCATGTCTGTTTTGGTTGGCTACTCCATCACCACAGCAAGCTTTGTGCTCTACATGGTCAAGGAGCACCAAACCAAAGCCAAGCAGCTGCAGCACATTTCAGGCATTGGGATGACAACCTACTGGGTGACCAACTTGGTTTATGATCTGGTAAATAATTCACATTCCTAAATGCACCAGGGGGAGCATTACACAGCACGGGGGAAAAAGTGTTCTTTATTTAAAGTTCTTCTTACTGCTACCAAGAGTGTTGTGTAGTAATTGTTCTCCAAGGCACTGGGGACGATCAAATGTGAACTGCAGCACTGGATTCTGCTAAGCAAAGGCATTCCTGCTCTCTGGAGTGTGTGTAAAACACCCAGCACATTTATACAGGAGCAGCACAGATCAGGCTGCAGCTTGATTTCCATCCCAGCACCCAGCTGCTGCTCTGACAGCTTGCAGGGCTGGATCTGCTGTCACCCAGGCTCCACAAATCTGAGGTGAGGCTTTGGGGCTCGAGGCTACAGCCAGTCTGGGAAGCCTGGCTGGGACAGCTGCAGGCATCCCACAGCTGACACAGCCCTGCTGGGCAAAAACCCATCTCTGGCTTGAATTCTGTCTGTAAGAGTCTGTGTTATAAAGTTTTTAAGCCAAGGAAAGCTACAAATGCAGGCGTGCAGGACCTGAGCAGTTCCTTTTCACAGTGCTGCATGGATGGACCTTGTTGAGCTCCCAGCACTGTGCTGCATTCCCTGGCATAGGTGTGCCCTTGTTCCTCCTGAAGTTAAGTTTCCTCCTGGTGCTGTTGGAAAGCATTGCTGGGCCAAGGAGAAAAATGTTTGTAGTGTCTGTAGGCTGAAGTGCTTTGTGTCTTCTGTGGTGCAGGGTGTCAGACCCTCACACAGGGAATGGGCAGTGCAGCCAAACTCAGCTCCTGAGCCTGAGCATTGCCAGCTGGGGTGCAGTGGTGACCAGCTCCCCCTGTCCCACAAATTTCTGCTGATGCAGATCTGCAAGTGCCTAAAATCCCAGTGATTCCATCGCTTCCTGAAACCAGGAAATCTTCAAGGGCATTTGGGTGACCTGGCCCTCTTTGGTGCAGGGAGGACCAAGGGCTGGAATCCCATGGAAGTGCCTGCCTGGAGGGGCTGATGAGTGCAGGCAGCAGCACAAGGATCCCCTGCCCTGCAGGGGGAATGGAAGGGGTCCCAAGGCAGCAGCACAAGGATCCCCTGCCCTGCAGGGGGAATGGAAGGGGTCCCAAGGCAGCAGCACAAGGATCCCCTGCCCTGCAGGAGGAATGGAAGGGGTCCCAAGGCAGCAGCACAAGGATCCCCTGCCCTGAAGGAGGAATGGAAGGGGTCCCAAGGCAGCAGCACAAGGATCCCCTGCCCTGCAGGAGGAATGGAAGGGGTCCCAAGGCAGCAGCACAAGGATCCCCTGCCCTGCAGGAGGAATGGAAGGGGTCCCAAGGCAGCAGCACAAGGATCCCCTGCCCTGCAGGAGGAATAGAAGGGGTCCCAAGGCAGCGTGGCCCCAGCCCGGCTCGGCAGTGCACAGCAGGGAGGGTGGAGCCAGTCTGTGCCTGCCTGCCTGCTCCGGGCCGTCGCTCCAGCACTGCATATTTGTAAATCAGCCTGTGGAAAAATCCCCGGAGTCCTTGCACAGTCGGTATTCAGCGGGCTGAAACTAATCCAGCGCTCTCGGCAACTTGATATTTCTCAGTGAATCCCTGCCAGTAAATTCTGCTAAATCCCAAAGCTGGGGAGGAGAGGGAGCTCTCCAGGAAGACGTTTGGTAGGTCTTTGGCTTGACTCAACACTATAAAGAGTAGATTTACAGGGCACAATGAAGTGGTCTGACTGCAAGGCTAACAGAAAACCCAAAGGGGTATTTTTCGTTCACAACCTTTTTTTAAGGTACTTTCTGCCCACGCTCCTCGGTGCTGAGGCTTTGCCTATTCAAAGAGGCTTTGTGGCAATTCATCTGCAATTCATCTGGGGAGAGTTGAGAGCCCACCTGTGTTTGGTTTCCCTAGAAAAATCATTCCCTTAGAAAAACCAAACCAAGCTGCATTTGTGGGACCAGATTCAGTCCTGGCATTTGTTTCTTCTGTATGGATGTAGGAAGGTTTTCAGAACTGTTGTCCTAGTAACACCTTTTTAATATCATTTTGCAGGTACTTTTTATGGTCCCTATTGGACTCTCAGTAGGAGTTATTTCAGCCTTCCAGATCCCAGCTTTCTGCAACAACAGTAACTTAGTGGCAGTATTTCTTCTGCTGTTGCTCTTTGGGTAAGTGTGGAGCTTAGTTATTTAAATATCACTGCACAGGAGAAGGAACTGGATCTTGCAGGCTGCTGCAGTCTGAGATGCAGGGAGGTGAAGCATTGTTGTCATGCCTGCTTTATTCAAAGCAATCACTACATGAGATATAGAAATATTCAAGGTCCCAGAAACAGCCCAAGCTATAAGCAAATGTTTGCTGACCTCTTGCAAAGTTCAAGAGCATTTTAATATCAGAGGGCAAAATAAACAGCAGTAGCACAATTCTGGAAAACTTAGGCAAACTCTCCTGGGCTTTGAATCCTCCAGGCCCAGTCTCTTTGTTTTCAGGTGGGGTTCCATGTTCAAAGTATGTATCATAAACCTTTTCTCCAAGTTCTAACAGGCACAAAGGCATTTTTCCTTTCTTTAAGCTCTGTCATGTGGAAATGTAGTTACATGCCAAAACAGAACTGTTGTGTTCCAGCTCTGGGGGTGTTCAAAGCCAGGTTGGACAGGGCTTGGAGCAACCTGATCTAGTGGCAGGTGTCCCTGCTCATGGCAGGGGGTGGAACTGGATGGGCTTTAAGCTCCCTTCCAACTCAACCATCATGTTGTTTGATGTCTTCAGTGGTTTGTTTTCAAAGTAGCCTTTGAGTTACCGTGGTTTTCTCTGCACTCTTGGTATTTATAGATATGCATCATTTTCCTGGATGTACCTGCTGGCTGGGCTTTTCAAGGAAACAGGGATGGCCTTCATTGTTTATGTCTGTGTCAACCTGTTCTTTGGCATCAACACCATTATCACTCATTCTGTTGTGTTCCTGCTCTCCCAGGAAAAGGCCACGGACCAGGTAGGAGCCCTACAAGTACTGACCCTGTGGTGACACTGCAGGAGGCTTCTTGTGGGCTTGGTGGCTTTGATCAGGTCCATAGCAGCTGCACACAGTCACAGGATTTCATGGAGTTCCCTACAGACAGGACATGAGTCACATGGATCGTGCTTGCCTGTAAATCTGCACCCCCAGCAAAGGAGGTGATGGTGACAGAGGGGAGGATGTGAAAAGAAAGGGAGAAAACTGAGGACTCTGTTTATAACCACCCTGGTGATGGAAGATGGAGGGCAGGAGGTGGTGGAGATGCTTGATAAGAAGTTGCTGATAGACACTTCAAACCATTGCTGAGTTCTTGCAGCACAAGCTGTGGGGAGTGACAGCTGAATGTCACTGCCCTGAGTCTGACATGTGCTGCAGTTAACCCAGCACTAGCTGTCTGTCATTTCAGACTGCAATTCAGTCATCTCCCTGCAAGGATGAAAAACAACCCAGAGACAGTGATGATTCCCTAAAGTAAAGCCCTCTCTTAAACTGAGATTTTATCCCTGGGATAAAATGCACACCTTACACTTAGATTTCTTTTTTTATGGAGGGCAATTACAATAGCTGGGTTGGATTTTTTTTTCTCTGTCTGGACAGAGTTTGTTCAGCAGCCCCATGGATTTTAGGGAGATGCAATTATGATCACTTTTCATCCCTCTGTGCCCCAGTGGCAGGGAGTCAGTTCCCTTCCATGCTAATTTAGTGCCTCTCCACTTTGCTTTTGTGCACTAATCCTTTCTTCTGCTAGAAATGTACCAGAGTTCTTTACTGTGAGACTGCACTGGGCTGTTCTGCGGTGAATTAGCTGGAAAAGCCCTTCTATGTCTAGAAAAGCCAAATCTTCTGGTTTATGGAGGTGTTTGTCCAAGGAAAACAGACAGGGCAGTGCTCCAGGGGAGCAGGCTGTGCTGGACACATCAGGGGGGCACAGTGACAGGACTCAGCTCTGGCTCATGGGTGAGTTCTGGGTGCTGGAGCAGCAGCAGGGACCATCCTGGGAACTGGCTGCTGTTTACTATGGGTGATCACAACCTCAGAGCTGCTTGTTGACTTTTATGACCTTGTGCCTGTGAAACAAGCTGTCTGCAGAGCTCTTTGCTCTCAATTTATCTCTGCTGAGACACAGGCAAATCCCAATGTAATTGTTACACTTCAGTCCCACAGTAAAGCCTATGAATTTATTCCAGGAATAAAAGCAGTGACTGACTGTACTGCTCTTTGTTTTTTTTCCAGGGCTTGCGTGATCTTGCTGAAAATTTAAGGCATGTGTTCCTTCTGTTCCCACAATTCTGCTTTGGCTATGGCTTGATTGAACTCTCTCAGGATCAGGCACTGCTGGGCTTCTTAAGAGCCTATGGAGTGGACTACCCTGACAAAACCTTTGAGCTGGACAAGACCACGTCCAAGCTGCTGGCCATGTTCATCCAGGGCACTGTGTTCTTTGCCATTCGACTCACAGTTCACGACAGGATGGTTCAGAGAGTCTGGAACAACGTCCTGGAGTAAGTAACATCTGCAGCCTCCCTGGAACCAGCCCCAGCCACAGCTCCTTGCTTTCATTCCGGGCTCCTGCACCATCACTGGCAATTACGCAGCCCATAAATTTCCAGGACAATTTGTGAATGTGGAGTGAGTTTTCTCTGGCAGAAGTCCTGGTAATTAGAATATTAACTAACAGAGGTGTAGTTTACAGAGTCCCCTGGTGGTTGGTGCTGGCTGGCACTGCAGCCCTGGGCTCGGGGTTTGGTGGGTGGATGCTCAGCTGTTGGTGAGGGCAGTCATTCCACTGACAGCCTCCTCTGTTTGGCTCTCCCCATCTCCTCTGCCCTGGGTGCACACAGAGAGGAGTGAGAACATTCCTGTCACCTGCATTAGGAGCCTGTCCACAAGACAGGACCTGCTCCAGCCCAGAATATCTGCTGAAAAAGAGGGGAAAAAAACAGGCAGGGAGAGAACACTGGCTGGAGCAAATACCAAGAGAGCATAGTAACTATATCTGAGTATTGTGTGCATGCCCTGGGATCTCACTGGGAGGCTCCCTGGGTTCTATCCCAGCTGCTGGCTGGTGCTGGAGGATAAGTTTCTCTCTGCCCAGGTTCCTGTTTGACAGAGTCCATGGCAAAGCCTCCCTTCTGCCCCCTGCGGCCGTAGAGGATGAGGATGTCCAAGCAGAGAGGAGCCGGGTGGAGTCTGGCAAAGCTGACTTCGACGTGGTGCAGCTCCAGAACCTCACCAAGATCTACCACCTCCCTCACAAACGCATCACAGCAGTGAAGAACATCAGCCTTGGGATCCCTGCTGGGGAGGTGAGCGAGGGGAGAAGGCTGTGGGCACCTTCCCGTGTCACTGCCATCTTCTGTAATGGTTTGTTCTGCTCTGCCCTCTTCCTTTCTTTGCCTCATTTATTGATTCTTGGGGTTACAGCAGTGACAAAAGGCTCCTGGTAGATTTGGGACATCAAGTGACAGTTTGAAGGCCCTAGAAGGAGGGAAAGTGGATGGGAATTGATGGAGTTCTGTGTTCAGAGCAAAATGTCTGCATGCTCTGTTTGTACAGTGCAGTCTTGGGGGGGGTCAGTGGGGATCACCAGGTGGTAAATGAAGACAGCAGAACTTGTCCAGCTGAAATTATTCACCTGAACTGCATGGGAGATGGCGAGTCAGGCTTATCTGCTTGTGTTATCCCATCCCAGGGGAAGACAAATCACTTCAGCTGAACACACATTTTCATTAATCAGGACCTAAAATTAACTCCAAAGGAAAAAGCCCACTTTGGTCATGTCAGTGCAGTTGCCTCCCTGAGAAGTGAAAAGATAGGAGCAGACAGAGCACCTCTGAGATCCAGAGGAAACTGGAGAGCAGATTTTACCTCAGGCTGTGCACCTGACTTGTGGGGAAGCTTGGAATTAATCCTTGGCACCTGGTTTATTTTAATTGCCTGGGTCCCACTGAGATGAAAGGACAGTATCCTCATATGGACACTGTGCTATTCTTTATGGCTGAGGATTTTTTATAAGCTAGGACTGGCATTGAGTGACTTCTAGCAAAATTCACCTTGATGCTGGTGGGATTCAGGGCACCATTCCCCACCTGTAAGCAGAAGCTGTGGCCCTGCACTGCAGACTGTGCACAGATCCTGTTCCTGTATGCACCAAGGTGGGGAAGAGCCATGGATTGCTGTGCATCCCCAGCACAGGAGGACTTTCACATCAGCTGGTCTGTTCTAATGATGGCCAAATAACAGTAATTATCAGCACAATGGAGATGGCTGATGCAACACACTATAACTGCCTATATCCAACCTTAGCAATAAAATGTGGATTGTACCACGACATACTGGAACTACAATACAGGAAGACAATTCTTCATCTTATTAAGGTAGTGCTTTGGTGATACTATGTGACAAAAACCTTGTGTTGATCAAGGTTTTAACCGGTGCCAGCCCAAACCTCACTCATCCCATTCCCAGGAGCAGCTTTGTCCCTGTCAAGGGGAAGCTTGGCACAGATGAGCTGATGGGGATTTGGCCTGAGCTCCTGCAGAAATGCACCTCACAGTAAAAGGATTGACTCTACTGAGTGGAATCCTTGATTCTTCACCATATTAAACAAGTGGTGCTAATATAAGCTGGAGTCTATTGCACCATAAACAACCTCCATTATAACACTGGGATGCTCTGAGTTCCTCTGGCAATTCATCTTGCTCAAGGGGCTGGAAAAAGAAGGGGCAAGGTGCACTGAGCACCCATCTCAGAACAATATTTCTGCATTACAAATACAGCATGTTTACATTTTGGCTTTTCTTTCCCAGTGCTTTGGCTTGCTTGGTGTGAATGGAGCTGGAAAGACAACAATCTTTAAGATGCTGACAGGGGATATTGGAGCATCCAGTGGAAGGCTGCGGGTCCAGGATCATTCTGGGTATGGAGGATATGATTCCTGGGGAAGCAAATCAACATGAGAGCAGTTTTTAAGGCTGGATGGCAAAGGAAAAGAAATGTAAAAGTCTGAAATAAACCACTCAAACCAGAGCAAAAGTAAATAAGCCAGGGAATTCATCCTTTGAAGGTGGTATGGTTACTTCCTAGGGGGTTGCATTTTGCTGCTCAGAGGTGTTTGTTCCACTTCAGCTCATTGCAAATGGGATCAGGCTCAAGATCCTCAGCAGTGTGATCCCACTTCTAAGCCAGACCTGGAGACCAGCAGGGCCCACCTCAAAGCTTTCTTTAACAGGTGTAGGCTTGGTGGCAGTTGTGCCACCTGAGGTGCTGCCAGTAACTGGAGAGCTACATACTGGACATGGAGCTTCTGCAGAACTGGGGCCCGGAAAGCTGGAGCTCTGCAGATCCACTGCATTTCCTTCAGGGGTGGGGACGGGGGGTAGGGAGTAGGAGAAAGGGGTTTTCTCCCTCCTGTTTGATTCCAGAGTGCACTGGCAGTTCAGTGTGTTTACAGTGATGTGCAACCTCCTTACACAGGTCCTTGAATGACATCAGTGAGGCCCACTGGTCACTCTTTGGCTACTGTCCCCAAGAAGATGCCTTGGATGACCTGCTGACCGTGGAAGAGCACATGTATTACTATGCTCGGCTGCACGGCATCCCGGAGGGGGACATCAAGGGAGTGAGTAACAAGGGGTTTGACTTGCAGCATTTTTGTCATTTGGAGCCTTTAAATCAGTCTTTCAGTAGATCCATGTGTGGTAATCCACGGCCTGGATGTGTTGTGGAAGCAGAACTCTTGCTCCCTAGGTTGTACTCCAGCTCCTCCACCGGCTGAACCTGATGGCCTACAAGGACAGAGTCACCTCTATGTGCAGCTATGGCACCAACAGGAAATTGTCAACTGCTCTGGCTCTCATTGGCAATCCATCCATTCTGCTGCTGGTGAGAAATGGGGTGGGGGAAGAGGAGCAGGTCCTTGGGCTGGCAGGAGAACTTGGACAGTCTCACAAAACCTCCTCAGGCACAGCTTAAGGGACACTCCCCACGTGCCCATGCTTGGCCTGACAACAGAAACCATTACAGGAGAGTTCAGGTTCCAGCAAACACTCACCATTTTTTTGAGGGCGTAAGAGAGTGGCAAGTCTTTCAGTTTCTCTGTCAGCATCTTCCAGAAGTCAAAAATAGACCATATACTTACCAATTAAACTCTCCTAGTTCCCAGCTCTGTCTTGTTTTTTATTTCTATCAACTTACCTCCACAGCCTTACAAGAAAAACAGCAGCCAAAGCTCCAAAACTGTAGAGGAGAGCAAAGGGGCCACTCTCCTCAGGATTAGAACGTGATTGCCTTTCTAGGTTTGGCTTCCTGTCGTGTCTTTCACTCTGAATTTCTAGTTCTTCCATGGGCTTACTCCACTGGTAAAAAGTACCTTTTTGTGCAGTTTTCCCACTTGCTGTGTACTGAATGTGTGCAGACCTCTGTGAGTAGGATTCCCAATATTAAGTTGGATACCCAGTGGACATAAATACCCCTTGTCCCAATTTCTATTGAGCCCAGCACTGCTGTCTTTACTTCTGACCACCTGCCAGTGCTCCTGCTGCTCTGTGAGATAAAAAAATCTCAGTAAAAATAGGAGGGGGGAATTCCCTCTGTACTAACTGCTGCCTGAGCCCAGGGTTGTTTACTTTTTGAGTGCAAATTTCCATCCAGTCCTGTCTTTCCCAATAGGATGAGCCAAGCTCTGGAATGGACCCGAATGCCAAACGCCACCTTTGGAAAATCATCAGTGAGGAAGTGCAGAACAAATGCTCAGTGATACTCACATCCCACAGGTAGGGCTGGGCTGCTCTGCCTCCCTTTTTGGGGTCATCAGAAGTGTGGAGAAGACCCATCCCTCACTGGTCCTTGCACAGTTTCAGAGCACCAAGCTGTGACAGGTTTGGGGGGTTGTTGTGGCTGAATGTGGTGTGCACAGACACCCACTTTAGGGAAGATCAGTGGTGTTCTCCAGTTACTTAACCATATTTTTATATCTTCCCAATGACTTACTAGAGTTTCTTGGTTGTCTTTGCAGCATGGAGGAATGTGAAGCCCTCTGTACCAGGCTGGCCATCATGGTGAACGGGAGTTTCCAGTGCATTGGCTCTTTGCAGCACATCAAGAGCAGGTCAGTAAAATGAACCTATTTCACTTTGACTGAACAGCCTCTGGAGTTACTGACCTACAGCTCTGAGTGCTCAGAACATGAGACCTGTGTTATCAAAACAATGACTTTTCCTTGTTCATGTCCCCTATACACACCACTGAAATTCTGTGTTAACTAATGCACTTTCTATTCCCTCACAGCCTGTCTTCCCAGAATGTGTCCCCCAAAGCAATCTGTTCACTGCTGCAAATGAGAAATGTGTATTAGGGTTCAGCTTTGGTTTTATTAGTTATAACAATAGTTCAGCTTCTTACTAAGTTTCACTCCAGGTTAACTACCCTGACCCCATTCAAGCTGCACCATGCCTGGATTAGATTTCCCCAAAGAGGCTGTGCAGCACTCTCAAAGGAGTTTCTTCATCTGTTTTTCTCTTTCCTACAGTGTAATTGTGATTTTCTTTTTCCCCTAGATTTGGAAGAGGATTCACTGTGAAGATGCACTTAAACAGCAGCACAGTTTGCACTGAGAAGCTGACAGAGTTCATGAAGTCACACTTCCCAAATACATGCCTGAAGGTAAGCAAGGCAAATGCTTTCAGGAGAGGCTTTCCAAATCCCTTCAAACTGACCAAGAAGATGCTTGCAAGGTGGACATTTTGTGACATACTGTGCATGTAGATCTGAGCTCTCAGAGCCACACTTGTCACTGCTTTCAGCTACATTTTCCGAGGGCTGGAGCACTCCAGTTCCTGGTGGCTGAAGTAACATCAGCCAGAGAGCTGCAGTGACCCTGTAAGGCAGCTGCTAGGTGACCCTCTGCCCTGGGAATGCCCTTCCCACTGAAGCCTGGAATGGATGGAAACCCCCTTTAGGTTCAGTGGGTATTGAGATGCTTCCAGTACTTCCAGTAACTGAGTAATTGTAAAACCAGCGTAACTGAGTCACAAATCCCATCCATTAGCTGTAACCCAATCTCTGCATGAATCAAAACTGCACACCTGGAGCTGGAAAATGCTATGGCCACCCTGGAGCCTCCAGCCTTGCAGTTTAGTTGTGCTCCCCCAGTCACAAAGCCCACAAGAACTCCCAGTGGGGAACCACTGGTCAGTACCAGACAATAACATTCAGAAGACACCACAGCCCCTGCCCCTTCATCCTCCTGTGGTCCAGCTGTTGGATCTGTTGGCTCTTGGCTTCCCTCCACCACTCCTGTCCCCACAGGATCAGCATTTCAAGATGGTGGAGTACCACGTCCCGGTCTCTGCAGGAGGGGTAGCAAATATATTTGATCTCCTGGAAGGCAGCAAAGCAGCCTTCAACATCAGGCACTTCTCTGTGAGTCAGACAACGTTGGAGGAGGTAAGGAATTAAAATGTGAGGCCATCCATTTAAAACTGCTAACAGGGGAGCAGAATGATGGTTACACATAATAGACTGCTGCACACAATAGACTACAGTTTGAAAGGGATTTCCATCTATATTCCTCCTGGGGGTACTTTATCAGCACTGCTGCCTCCAGGTACCTCTGCTGGTGCTAGGGAAACACACACAGAAGTGTGTGCCTGGAGCATAAAGGATCTGTTTTTCCCTCTGTCACTGCTGATTTCAGGAGCCTCGTGGGTGTGGGTGAAGGGCAGGACTATGAATCACCCCCAAGTCCAGGGCTAGGCCTTCCACTGGCACTGAAAATATGCTTAATTTCACTTTTTGGGTTGGAAGTTCATTTAGCATTACTCCAAACTTAGCTTTGGGTTCATTCCATTTTCCCTTGGAAGAACATTCCGAATGGCAACAAAATCTCGTAGGGAGCACATCAGCTGAAGGGATTGCCACAAGGACTATCCAGAAGAAATCACCCTTTTGAGCATCAGCACCTGGAATATTAGGTTTGTCCCAGACAGAGGAGCAGAGCTGCAGCACTGTAGTACTATGGATTGTGACACAGCAGGCTGGGAGGGGATTTCCTCAGTGCTGCTCCAGTAAGGGGCAGTGGCTGGGAGAGAAACAGGCAGGCAAAGCTCAGGAAGCCCCAGCTCAAATTCTGTGGGAGGGCAGCTTGGCTCTGTGAATATGCAAATGTGATTGCAGGGAGTGTTCTGGTAAGTGTTCTGTATGCATTAGCTGCTGTTGAAAGGAAGGCTGTTAGGTGTGATTTTATACACCTCTCTCTACACTCTGCAGTTGTGCATGCACAGATGTCAATTGCACAGAGACAGATGGGTTTATGAAGTAATCATGGGACTGTATTACAGTGTGATTGAAACGAGCCACTGCATGGGCATTGCCTCTCTGCCTCCTGGGGAGCCTGAGCTGCAGGACAATGAGGTTCCACGCAGGAATGTCTGCCTTTGGCTCCTGGGTGGCGGTTCCGCAGTACGGGAGTGCGCATCCATTTATTTACATGAGCCCATAGAAGCCCAACAATTTGCAATTCTCAAATTCAGCGTGAATCCATCCCCGAGCGAGCTCTCCAGGCTCACAGTCAAATGAACAGCTATGCCTTTTTTATATTCATTCGTGCCATAAATTATTTATGCTGTTCACATACTGAGTGTTTTCCTTTAAACTTCCAGGTTTTCATCAACTTTGCTAAAGATCAAGCAGATCCTGATGGCGCAGACGCAGGCCCTGATGTGACGCTGGACAGCTCTGACACAAGTAGCCAGGCTAGCACCATAAGCTCCATCTATTGAAGGGATCCACCCACAAAGGATCATAGAAGCTGGGGAAAAGACCTGACAGCCCCTCCAACCCTGTTTTAAGTGATTTTAGGGTGATGGGGATAAGCAGTCCCATTTTCTTAAAGTACTTTGTTTTTTGATATGTGCTTAATTAATGTCATTAGGAACATGGTAGGTGTTTGAGACTGGCACTTGGTTACAAATCAGATTGGTCTTTCCACAGGTTCTTTCCCCTCCCCCCACCTCCAATTCTTGTTTTATGATCACTGTAATGGCTGTGAGGATTTAAACAGCACCACCTGCTGCTCGTGGCTGTTTGCTTACAGCAGACTGCCGTGATGGAGCAGAGGAGCTGTGGGCAGTGCAGGGTGTCTGACCACAAAGCAGCCCCACGGCCACAGAGGAAAGCCCACGCTCCACTCCCTGCTCAGCAGCAGACTTCCTGGGTGACTGAGTGAAAGTGGCTCTGTTTTGACAGGCTCCCCCTGGGGAAACGGGGCTCATGGCCTTGGCCCTCCTCACAGCGGGGTTGTGAGGATGCAGGTGTTATGTACTGACAGTGGCAAAGGCCACTGATGGGGGCCATCTTTGGTAATGACACAGAGCTTATCTGGTTATGTCAGCACAAATATAACTATTTTATAAGTTAGTGCTTCCAGTGGTTTTGGTTTGTTCCTATAGCTATTCCAGCTCTGTGTAACTCCTCGAGTGAGTCCTCTGGTCCCAGGCAGTTCCTGGCTCTTGGTACCCAGTAGAAGATGATTCCCCCACAAGCCCCTTTCTCCTTCTGGCTGGAGTTCAGGGCTGTTCTGGAACAGCCGAGGAGCAGTACAGGGCACGTTTGTTGGCTGAATGCTCTGACAGAAAGAAGCTCTTTGCTTCATAAGATTGTATTTCCCTGAGCACAGTAGAAGCAAGGTACATCCCCCTTGCTCATAAACCCTCCATCTCCAGCAGCTTTTCCTCTCTGTGTCCTCTCCAGTGACCTTCCTCCTCAACCCCACGTGCTGGCTGCCCCCTGACTCTGGAGCTGTGTTTTCCCACATAACAAGGCATCATTAGCTCCTGCTTCAAAGACTCTGCCTGCTGGCTTTAAGGGAGTGCTCTGCCCACTTCTGAGAGCAGCCCCCAGCAGCTGAGTTCAGCACACCACCACACACATCCTGCTCTCTTCCCCCAGAATGATTAATAGATAGAATAGTTTAATATGATTCTTTATTATAGATATCAGCATAAGGCCCCAAAGACTTGGGTTTGGGTCAGGGCATTGATGTACCTTCAAGCACAAAATGAACTTAAACTCTGAGCTCAATAAACTTGCTGTTGCTGGTAAAACAGATTGCAGATAAAGCCTTACCTTGTGAGACCTGGGGTGGCCCATACAACTCACCTGGGTTCACCCCCACAATTCTAGCCAGGTGGTAGGTGGTTTCTTTTTTTTTTTTTTTGTTTTTGTTTTTGTTTTGTTTTGTTTTGTTTTCTTCCCCCAAACTAATTTGAGTCAAAGGAACCTTTGATGAAAGCTGCAATGACACATCTTTGTTACCCTGACCATGAATTTTACTAATTCAGCTCCTCTGTGATGCCAAACTTTGCTGTGATAATTGTGCAAGGAGTAGGTACTTTGTAAAATACCAAACACCCTTGATATTCAGTGGGATACTGAAGTTCAAGGTTTAGCTGCTGCAAGGAGGTCATGTCCTTTCCTTGGTCTTGTTATAAACTTCTTACTGATAGCAGGAGGAGTTTTATTATGGATTGAAAGTATTATTGAGCTTTGAATTATGCCTCAACCTGCTGACTGTAATTAAAACTGGGATTCAGCTTCTTTCCAGAATGCAGTTTATAAGTGACTGAAAAAGCTGCCCAGACATCCATTGTAGCTTCTATTATTATGTCTTCAGCTCTGCAAAAGCTCTTTTTTCTCATTTTCATTGCACATCTTACACAGATCACAGTATAAAATTAAGCTTTTCTCTAATGGAGGGCTTGTGCTCCCTGCAAAGGACTCGGAGCATGAATGCCAATGATTTAAATGCAGCCTTGTAATACCAATCAGAGTATTATTTTATTATGTCGATGGCTTTGCAACTGCCAGTGAAAGATGGATCTTCAGACTCTGTCCAGATGTACTTTACATGTAATTGAGGGAGACTGATACAAAACTATTCTTTTGTCCCTTTAGAGCCTACTAATCAAACAGGAAAAAAAAAAAAAAAAAAAAGGAAGTGATTCATTGGAATACTTCAGCAAGTTGCAATTTAATTGTGTAAAATAGAGTTTTGAGGAGAAAAAAAGCCAAAAGCATCCTTTGAATTCCCACCCAATTCTGGCATTAATAGAAACATCTGCTCCATGTGAAATGTGTCACGGCCATGATCTACGCTCCCCGTTCTCACTGGCAGGTAAAAATAAACCATCTGCTCTTGCAATCAAGTCTGTGGGTATTGGTCCAAGCAAGCCAGAGTTTATATACTGGGGGAATTTAGCTGAGGCCCGTGGAGAAGCTGTTACATCCGTTTGGGGGCTGGAAGCAGCTGGCAGGGAGCTTGTATATAACGTCACCGGGGGCTGAATTACCATTCACGCCTCTTTACAAACATCCCCATTCCCTGCAGAGCCTCAGATCCATCCGGTCCCTTTCAGAGGTAGGACACACTCCAAGCTCAATCCCGAGGCAAAACCCTTGGAAGCCAGCACTCTCCTGCCTCTGAACATCGGCTCCATGCCTCCCATCACCTCTTTGTCTCCCTGAGAAGGTTCCAGGGGTGGCCGGGAATGCGGAGCACTGACGGAGAAACCACTGATGAGAATCTGAAAGGTTTTGAGCAGGGTCTACAGGGCAGGGGAAGGATGGGTGTCATACTGGGTGTCCCCCACTGCCAGCCCTCTCTGAATCTCCTCAGAAATCTTGGCCTTACATGACTCTGCTTCCAAAATGAGCCACCAGGCTGCCTCCTTCCTCTGGCCTGAGCAGGGAGCTGAGATTGCAGCCCTCGAGCGCTTTGTACAGCGGCACATTACCTCTCCAGGAGCCAGAGATGAGTGCTGCAGTCCAGGGGAAACAAGCTTTTCAGCTTCCTCCTTTTTGCAGCATCACATCAGTCACCCCAACATCCCCCGAGGAGGCAGCAGTGCCAGGGTGAGCCCTCCCAGCGCGGTCACACAGCCCCGGAGCGTTCATGGGAAGCGGCCTCACCCCGGCTTCATTTAAAATGCATTTAACACAAGGGAGAGGCAGTGCAGTCTCTAAGCAGGGCCAGGGAGTCAAGGAGGAATTGCAGAATTGGTTCTGTGCGTTGCCAGACTGATTGAAGTCAGGTTTGTAATTTGAGTTGTGGACTTGGAGACAATGATTCAAATCTCCATCCTGGCTCTCCTTCATTTATCACTTTGTGCTGTTGATGAGAGCACGGTTCTACTCCACTCTTGGCACAAATAGCCACTGCAAGGTCAGAAAGGGTCTGGCAGGGGCTGGGGAAAACTGTTCAGAGGAGCCAGTGTTAAGTAAAATATTGTAAATATAAATTCAAGGTGTCTAATGGGATTTTTTGGTCCTTTCTTGAAAGCTGCAGGAGTGGTTTTGTTACTGGATCAGTTCAAAAAACTTGTTTACAGCTGAGATGAACACATCCAGGTAAACAAAATTCAGTGACTACTGAAGCTTAGGGGCTAGTGGTGCCCAAAGACCTGCAGCCTGTGAGGAGTCACTCCTGGGATCCAGAATTTGTGGGATCCATCCTCACAACAGGCTCAGGATGGGGCTTAGCCTGTTGTAGGAGTTTCAACTTCCTTCCATTGCTGCAGCTTCACTGAAGTTGCTGTGAGGCTTTTTGGCTTTTTACAAACCAAGAAAAATATCTGTCTCTTCAGTTAATAGTGGAAGGGTTATTTTGTGAGCTGGTGGAGAAAGAAAAATGGGTTTTGGATGGCAACAGCACATAGCATGATTTTACTCTTTTTTTTTTTTTTGTGAACAACAGCTGTGATCTTGCATACTCTAACAAAGTATCAACAGCATATTAAAAGTGAGCACAACACAGAAAAGCAGCAGTGGGGAATGACAAAAAAAATTGAATTCACCAGAATTATTATTCCATGTCAGTATTTAAATTAAAAAAATCACTGTAATTAATTTAGTTGTTCAGGGAGAGGATGGAAAGAAGGAAGATGGCACTGAAATAATAAGAACAACATTAGTAAGGGACACAGCCAGCTCTTGCTGTTGGCTCTGCTCGTCGTGCTACTCACATACAAAGCACTGGGAAGGTGGGAGCACGATAGGCCAGACCTGACTCCTCAAAGTATCTGTAGAATGCACAAGATCACCCCAGGGAGTATCAGAGATTTGGGGCTGGAGGCTGCCCCTTGCCATGGTACAATCCTGCAGCACCTGGATGGTGGCACATGCCAGAATGGAAGAGTCCCACTGGTTGAGTCTGGGATGAAGGACACAGATCCTTGTGCCTGCAACCCATGGAGCAACACTTGGAATGAGTTCCCTCTCCCAGGGGCTCTTCCTGGGGGATGCAGCCCCCACTTCATTGCTCATTGCTGCTGGAAGAGCCTTCTGGAAACAAGGCATCCACCAGGGAGAGCAATCCTGAGGGCCCCGTGCTGGGGGTGAGACAAGGAAATGGCAGCGCTCCCGTGAGCTGTAAGGCTCAAAGCAGCAGCCCCACTGCTGAGAGTGACATGGAGGTGATTTGGTTTTAAGCAGTGAGGCTTTCACTAGACCAGCAAGTTGGGTAGAAATGAAGCATCTCTTGGAAAGAGTTTGGGTCTTCACTGACTTCACAGACAAAGAAAAAAAAAAAACAAAGAACAGCCACAACAATTTATGGTAATGCACATGAGATGAAATCCAAGTGAAGAGAGGGTGATATTTGAGGCTCTTACCTCCATTAGCAGCTCAAGGTGAACTCTCAGCCCTCTACTCTCCATGTCCTGGTTGTTAGGGGAAGGGATTTTGCCCAGCCCTCTGCTTGAGTGTGCACTGCCTATTTCCCAGCCAAAGATGAACAAATTGAAGCACATCTAGCATGTGACAGGGAGGAGGAAGCAGGATGATCTGCCTCTCCATAACCAGACCCAGCTGGGTTATTCCTGCACAAGACAGCAATGAATTTAAGTTAAAATGATACCAACCAGATTGAAATGCAATTAAAGGAGTCCCCTTAGGGTTGTGCATCCAATTAGTAGCATACCTTTAATTATAGCAGTGCAGTTCTAAAGAGACACGTGCTGAGAGGGCCAGCAGCACAGAGCTGAAACCTGCCTGGTGATCCATATCCATGGGGTCCCAGAGGAGCTACACGTGGGTTTGCATCACCAACAGTGGCCTGCTCCTCTCCTGGGAAAAAGCCCCCACAGGGTGGCCCAGCCTGGCCTGGCAGCAAGGCAGAGGAGAAACACAGGGACCTTTTTCAGCTTTGTAAGAGCAATTTTCTCCAGTGAACAGTTGCTGGAAAACAATTAAGATCCAGGTGCTTCTAAAAGGTAAGAGATTTTCCACACTTTTTTGTACATGACATTTCCCTCTTGCAGTGCCAGAATGTACCCTGCCTCCATGGACCATGAAAGTTAAAGCAACAGAGTTGACTTTGATAAGAAAACTCATTAAAAAATTAGCAATGCAAACATTAGGAATTGCTAGAAACACCAGAGCACTTCCAGCTGTCCCTCGACCATCTCTGTGGAGTTACTTGAGGTAAAAGAACTTTAATCTTGAGCATAATGCCATCCCCAAAGCAGCCAGCTATGAGTCTGGAGTATGGCCCTTGGTCTGAAGCCTTAGCTGAAGTCCCTGTCAAAGCCTGTAGTCAGGCTGCTCTGGACAGCAGCAGGCTGTGCAACCACACCTTGCTCCTCCAGATTCTTATTTCAAATCCTGTCAAAGAGAGAAAATAAAGCTGAAGGAGACTCTTCTTTGCTCATTTTACCACAAAGCCTGAGGGCTGGCATGTGTTGATAAGCCAGGTACCCCGTTTTAATGCAAACTCACATCATCTTGCACCACATGGAGCCCTGGGATCAATTCTGAGAGGTGCACAGGAGCAGGTGCTTCATCCATCTTCATGTGCTCCTCCTCAGGTGTTTCTTTAAGTACCTTCAATGTCAGTAAAACCAGCAAAAGTTGAGAGCATAGGCTTAATCCGATTAACAATTATAATCATTCCCATCCATCACTGCAAAGCAGCTGCAGTGCCACTGAATCTGTTCTGCTCCAGGAACCTGGGGAATCGGAGCCATACCTGATTAGCCAGCCAAGGGCAGCTCCGGGCTTGCCATAAAGAGGAAGAGAGCCATTGCTCAGCCTGACTCCTTTATTCATTTTTTTATGAGCCTCCAGAGCATCTTCAGAAATTATTAAAGCCTCTCTGAGAAGCGCAGTGCTACAAAGGGAGTGATTCCTCCTGGGCTGGCGCTCACACTGCGATAACGCCCTGTGAGAACGTACCGGGGCATGGCAGTGAGGCCTCTCCTCCCACCTGCTTTCTGCAATTCAGCATTTGACCATCCTCATGACCCAGCAAGGGGGTTTTCCCCCCACAACCAGCCCTTTGCCACACGTGGGTGGATGGCAGCAAAGGCAAAGCTGGGATGTTTGTCATCAACCACCCTGGCCGCCCGTTTGAGGGCCCCTCCTGCTCCTCAGGGTTGGGTTATAAACTGGGATGTGTGAAATCGGGCAGGATTGGGGAATACCATGACATTGCAGCAATGGGGACCTTCACTGGGAGGATTTGGGCTGAAGACCAGGCTGTGTACAAGCATGTGCAGCCTTTAAAGGTCCTACAGCTAGGGCTGGGCCCCCAGACGCCTGCAGAGGATGGAGATACTCCATGCCTGCTGCCCTGCCCTTCCTGACAGCGGAGGCAGCAGAGCAGAGGGATGCAGCTTCAGACCAAGTTCACATTTCAACCATTCCTGGAATCCCGTGTGCCAGAACCACATAACTCTGCTGGCCTACAGGAAAATGTCAGTCCTGGCTGAATGTCAGTGACCTGTGAGAACAAGAAACCTTCACAGCTCCCTTGGAGAGTCTTGCTGTTGTAAGGGTTCATTTTTCCACTGTGAATATCCTACATGGGGTGATTTCAGGCCTTGAAATCAGTTCATATATGATGCTAATATATTGCTCCTGTGAATAACATAGCACCACTTCTCCCAGCAAGTGAAATGGAGAGGCAAGTGTCCCCCCTGGACTGCTAAGTTCCTGTCACAGCCTCATGCTGATAAATCAAAGCTGCTGTGTCATACTTCCCTCCCAGCCCCTTTGGCATTCTTGAGCTCTGGCTCAAGCAGGAATTACAGGGTGAGCTGGCTTGTGAGGGAGGACTCCAGCCTATGTGATTATACAAGTCCTTGAAATCACCTTAGGATATGGGAAGCTCTTTTCCCATCCACCCAGGCTGTGACATGCAGAGGTGCTCAGCACCCATCTAGTGAAAACAGGAGGGTCTGTGCCAGGGCTTTCCCACCCCCATGGGCCTGTTTGCAGAGTGGGGCAGGAAAAAAGTGCCTATCCAAAGGGTTTGGATGGCTCAGAGCTGGGGAGTCCCAGCAGCAGCATGGGGCAGTGTGGGTGCAGGGATGTGCACTGGCTCTGGGAGGGCAGAGGAGCTGTCCTCAGGTGGATCAAGAGGAGGGATTGCAGCAAAACCAGAGCACAAAAATAGGGGTTGTGTTTGCAGCATGGTACATTTGAGTGACAGACCCTGATAACCCAGAGGGGAGGGTGTGATGGTGTCATCCACTGTCATGGTTTGGATCTCTTCCCTGCAGAGGCTGGAGAAGCCAGACCTGCTCCCAGGCCAGAGGGAAACAGCCCCCATGGCTCATGGGTCGGACCACTGTTTCTTCTGGAAGTTTACGGCAATCCTATTTGTGGATTAAAAAGCAGCTGCCGAGGCTGCTGGCACAGGATTTACAATGTGGCCTCAAAAATACGGGAGAGAAGGAAAGCTGAACTCTCCTTTGATGTTTGCAAGTGTAAACTGCAGACCTGGGCTAAACACACTGTAAATAAGGATCATTAATCATCAGCTAAGTGCCGTGCAGTTATTGTTATTTACTATAACAACATAAATCATCAGGAGCTGCTATCATGTTAATTTGGATTTAGTATGGATTAGTATGGAAAAAATAATATCCTCACCTATTTACAGAATACATAACTTCACTTGTAAACACATACAGATGTGCTGTGGCTTTTGTTCCTTAGTTTCCTCCAGCCAGGATGCAAGTCAGGAAAACGCTCTGGGAGCTCTCCACGTGAGGGATTGCCAACAGCTCAGGCCAAGCTGCAGCCCAACAAAATCTGTCTTGTGCTGACACAGTAAATCAGCAGTGAGGGGGAAAGCAAGACCAGGAGGTCTTGGACCCGTTTTGCCACCCCCAGCCCTCCCTCCAGCCCCAGTGCAGAGCACTTCCCAGCTACTGCATTGCATCCATGGATCTCTGCAGTAACTCCACGGGTTTCCTTGGTTTTTTTTATCTGCAGCTCAACTCTGGCTTTCACATTTAAAAACCACCAGGCATGGGTTTTGTGGGATGCTGCAGCCTGCTGCTCCTCCCTTTGGAAGGAAGGCTTAGCAGGGAAGGAGCATTTCATTTTAAATTAAGGGAGCATTACCCACATATTTCATATTCTCCAGAAATGCCAGCTGTACTCGTCACTGATATATTATTTTTTTCCCCCTGATGTGACTTTATTCAAGCTAAAAGGTGGGGCTGAGACATTCGTGCACCAGAGCAAGGCTGGCAGGGCACCAGCATGACCGTACTTGGTGTTTTGGGTGTGGAGCTCATGCCAGATTGACTCCATCCCTCCACAGATCATTTCTAAATTTGGTGGTGACACAGCTTCACTTCACTCAATCTTGGTGTTTGGGCACAGCATCTGTCTCTGCACTCAGGTATTCAGGCAAAGTGGCACCGTCTTCTCTACCCCCCAAAATAACTCGTATTTTTTAGAGTGAGGCGGGTTTGTTGTTAAGAAATCACAGCACATTTCTCTCCAAAGTCAGTCCAGCACTCACAGTCCTGGTTATCTGCTTTATCCTGGTGGAACTGGAGGTGCTGAGCCCTGACTGAAGGTGTGGAGATCCCTGACTGACCTCATGGAGGTCACCAGTGCTGCTTTAGCTGGAGGTTAGTTCTGATTAAGAATTAGGCCTTGATATCTGGGAAACAATTATGGTTTGCATTTTTTAAATGTAACTGGAATGGGAATAAAAAGAATTTGATTTTTTGGGGTGGCCCAAAGATTTCCCTTAGCCTTGAAGCTGCAATGATACATTTAAAAACAGGCAGAGGTAAAAAGAACAAAAGTGATGTTGCACCTGCACTTTGACTCCACCGGGTCTAAAAATGCAAGTAATTGCCTTTAATGGTCTCTGTCACTTTTAACCTGTGTTTTGTGTGTGCCAGATGAACAGACATCAAACCAGGGTGAATCTCTCCAAGTGTTGAGCCAGAGCTGAGGTTTGCATAAATTAAAACTGGGTTAATTATAATAATTCTATTGCAATAGGGATAGTATAATAAGATTAATTAGAGGGGAGCTAATAAGAGGGTTCAAGCCACAGCAGTACAAAACCTGCACCCAGGTTCTTCAGCGGTTTTCTTGGACTTGTCTCCTGCTCAGCTCAAGGGCAATCCAACATCTAAAAGCCACTGCATAGCCTTGACTGTGTTTTCCCGAGCATCCAGGCTCGCCTCTCACAACCATATGTCTGTCTCTGTCTGCTAGCAGATTGCACCAAATATTTTCCTTTTTCATGGTGGCTGAGCAAACAAACACCATCTGTGGGGCTCGCCAAGGGAAATCCTGGTCCCTCAGCACCAACGGGAAGGCAGCCACACGTGTCCATGGGGCTGACGTTTCTGACATCCACAGCCCGAAACAAGAACTTCGCTCTGCTCCTCATCTCTGCCCATCCGCCCACTTGAGTCAGGACCTGGCATTTTGCAGATTTAAATTCGGATTTTATTGAAGAAAGGCTGGGTCCCATCAAAGCAGACTGCCTAGCCTGACCCAGGTTAGTGGGACTGCCTTGGGGTGGTGGTAGGTGGAAGAGGGCAAGAAGGCTGTTTTTCAGGTGGCTCTGTCATGGATGTATCCACTCTGCTGGGGGCTTTGGGCATTTTCCAGCCATGCTGAAATCCCTCAAATCCCAGGACTGATGGAGATTTTTGGTCTTGCTTGACCTGCTTTCTGGGAGGGCAGCTGACGTGGGATGCAAATTATTCTCTGTTCAGACCTTTTTTCCTTCAGGAGTTAAAACTCTGGGGGACACCACTTGGTAGGGAGGGTCTGTGCCATCTATCTGTGCACCCCAGCACTGGAGCAGGGGAGCATCAGCTGTTACTGCAGCCAAGGTGTGAACATGGTCCCCAGCTGGGCACAGGGTTTTCTCGTGCTTTGCTGTTCTCTGTTACTTGCCTTTCTGCAGGAAATCCCTTTTCTGGTCAAATCAGAAGGGTAATTTAAATTTTGTAAAATCTCCCACAGTTTTGACCCATGTGGGCATTGACAGAGATCTCCTGCTGGGCGATGGGCAGGTGGAAATTACCTGTCACCTCTGTTGCTTTTCCACTTGTGCTTCTGCAGTGCTGGGCCCAGAGCTTGTGCCCTGACCAAATCTTTTGTACAAGTGCCCTTTGGATTTAGCAATTCGCACGGTGAAAGCAGAACCAATGAACCACAGGCTTCTCTGCTGCTGCCTTTAATTAAAAATGCCATGTCTAACACCAGCAGATGTTCCTGCTATCGAGACCCGTGGAATAATTTAATGCCGTGTAATGCAATGCTGACTGTGCTGCTTAGTCTGAAAGTGTAATAGACTTTTTTATTATTATTATTATTTCCTTTCAGGGATCGAATCCCTCAATATTTGAAATCTTAAAACTTTGTAGTCTAACAGCCCTAATAAATTCCTGCACTGAACGATCTCAGCAGCCCCATGTCTGTCAAAAGAGCACTGCAGCCCATGATGCCTCTGTGACCACAGTGAGCGCACAGGGCTTTGGATGTGGAGCAAAATTGGCCCCAGGGGTGGCCTGGGGAGCAAACTAAACCTGTTAAAGCCTGTGATTCAGACGTTTGGGAAGAGAGGGAATTCAAAGATGAGGCTGCGCCTCCTCCAGTTTTTTCTGCAGTCTTCTGATGAAGAGGATCCATCCTGTTGCTTGCTGTGAGTTTGCAGCACATCGAGCTGAGCACCCTTTCCTGGCAGGGTGCAGAGGTTTCAGGACGTGCTCTATATTCAGATGGATGAGAGTAGAGGGATCTCCTCTTCACAGAGCTTTGGCTCTTTTAACCCCTAGGAAAACAACAGATTTACAAAACTCAATGGAACTGCTTCCCTCTGCACACTCCTTCCCGTTACATGATGAATCACATAATAATTGTATATTTGTTGAGAAACAGCTGGGGAACTTCACTAAATGAATAAAATATCAGTTTGCAGTGTATTTCCATAAAAAGGTCTTTACCAGATGGGCAATGCTTTGAAATGAAGCATGGGGTAGGTGAGGATGTTTTCCCTTCCTCATCAGCCAGGGAGCCAAGCCATCCTTCAGCACGGGTTTGGCTCCGGAGCCCAGCATTGTTTGGAAATCCCATTTCCAGCCCAGCATGGTGAGGATGAGCACTGCCTCAGCAGGGTGCAGAGCCACTGATTCATGCACGCACCAAAGCTGCTGCCTCACTATATCACACCACTGCTGAAACCCTTTCACTGGCTTTCTGTCATGCAACAAATTTATTTTAAAGTGTGAGGGCCTTATACTGCCTGGAATGGCTTTACTTGTCCTTTAAATACTGCATAAACCAAATTTAGAGAAATATTTCTTGCTTCCCTCTGTTCCCCCCCATCTTTTTTTTTTTTTTTTTTTGCTTCTGACTGTCCAATTGGTTGCAGTAATTCACTGCTGAAGAAGACATTTCTTATATTTCCAAGAGCGCCAGCTCCTTAACCTTTATAAAATTAAGGAGAATGAATCATTTGTGACTTTTACATCTTTCTTGAACGCAAGTATTTGTTAGATGCAGGCTGCCCAGGGCAGTGCTTTGCCTCAGTTTAACTTAGTTGTAAATGTTTGTAAATTCCCATGTAATGTCTCAGCACAATGGAAACTATTGCATCTGTGGATTTATCGAGAGAGACATGAAACATATTTCAGCTGGAGGAAAGGAAGAGGGGGCACTTATCTGCTTCACTGTGCTATACAGTATATATCAGCATCTCATATTTTGTGAACATAAATGCCAGGTTGACTCAAGAGATCTATGGATCAAGTGTTGTTTGTAACCTGCCCTGGATGCTTCAAACTGTGTTAACGTTTCATCTCAGCAGTGAGGCCTTTTGCCATCTTTCAGGATCCCTGGTGCACTGGGAGCTGCTGGGAGTTGGGTTTTTGGAGCACAGGATGAGCCAGGTAACAGGGAGTAGGATGTTAAGGTTGCACCTGGCAACTCTTCATTCTTAAGGGAAAAATGACAGGCTTAGCTTATTTTGTGAGTTTATCCTGGTTTTGGCGATGTGAGGGAGCAGATCCCTGTCCCAGCTCCATCCCCTGCAGCCCAAGGAAAGGAGTGAGTGTGCCGATGTGTCCTTTGCTGTCATCCCGCTCCTGCATCCATCTCTGTCGGTGCATGCACACAGGGTGGGAAGAAGCACCACGGGACGTGCCAGTCCCCTGGCTTGCAGGACTTGGGGACAAACTCCTCTTCGAGCAGCACAGGCCTAGGGCACCTTTGCCTGCCCCTTTCCCTCCCCCAAGACAGGAAAGGAGGATGCTGTGCCCCGAAGCAGCTCATTGCGCCCAGACCCTGTCAGACACACATCCGAGCCCGCATCCGACAGCCGCACGCGTCCCTCACAAGGTGCGCTTTGGAACACAAAGCGGTTTTTGTTGCGCTCCCACGCTCGCCTCCGCGGCTGCCGCTCTTCCCCCAGCGCCGCTCCCCTGGCGGGTCCGCGCCGCCGGAGGTGCCGGGCTGTCGGCAGAGGGGACACAGCGCCGCGTTATTAACGCAGCGGGGCTTCCCCGAGCGCCGGGAAACAACAGCCCATTACGGAGACACGGCCGCGCTTCTCACAGCTGGATCCCAGCGCGCTGCCGCAGCTCCTGCGCTGCCGATGGCAGCGAGCAGCCCCGCTCCCCGCGCCGGGGAAACCAGGCGAGTGGGGATGGGCGTGCTGGCTTCCATGCCGCCCTGCCGCTGGTTCTCGGAGGGCAGTGCCACCTGCGAAGGCTGCTGTGGGACCCTTCAGCCCCTGCATGGATTCCTCTCTCACGGATAGGGACTGCCAGTTGCCACGAGTGCAGAGAGCGTGAGGCTGCTTCACCCTGTGATGTGTCAGCTTTGCCCCAGACGACAGCAGCAAACGTTCTCCAAAGTGCCGAGAGATTTCATAATTCCACATCCTGTGTGGAGCCCACTTCCCTGCACCTCTGGCTCATATTGGTAAAAAAGATAAATATTTAGCCTTCCCTAAATAAAGGAAAAAAAAAAATATCATCATTTAGACCATCCCCAGTGTTCAGGAGCCACAGAGAGAACAAGCTATGAAAGCAGAGGAGTGTGACCCTTGAAAACTGGAGAACCTCCCTCTTGGAAGACATTAATAACGTATTAAGAAATACTTCCAGCCCTGATTTAACACCCATTTAAGTAGAACTCCTTCTGTCTACATAGGGTAAGGCTGGGACACCCCTCTGATGGCTGTTTTCTACGACTGTCACAAACCAAATTCTGCAGCTCCATGCCACCATGCCCCTTTATGATGAAGTTCCCTCAAAGAATAACTCGCTCGCTTTAATCATGTTTTCTCTGAGATTTATGGCTTGATGCTTATTCACTGGCTGAGCTTCTCCACGTGAAATGTCAGTAAGCCCGTTATAAATTGCTCCTGGCATTCCTGCTCTATCTTTTACTTGGCCAGGAGTATTTCTACCTGAAAGTGATAAATTCCTGCTATAACTACTTTATGTGCTCCAGTAATTATGCTGTAGAGGGATGGCGGGGGCTGCATCTCTATGCAGGTACCACCTAAAAAACATCAGCCTGCAAAAGCGGGAGATTGGGCTGTGGCTGGGGTGCTGCAGGACACACAGGCTGAGGGAAAAACCACCCTGGAAACCCAAAATAACAGTGACTGGTGAGGTATCTCTGCCAGATATTCATATTTATGCTGTTTTAGACATGTTTGTCATAGATACACAGACACTGGGAAGATGCACATAGGAGCATCAGGTTTGGGTACGAGACTGATCTAGACAGGCTGAGACCAACAGCACGCAGTTCAAGAAGGCACTTCGGCCACGATAACCCCCTGCAGCTCCAGGCTGGGGGAGAGGGGCTGGAAAGCTGGGAAAAGCGCCAGAGGCAGCAGCTGAACATGAGCCCAGGTAGGCAAGAAGGCCAAGGGCACCTGGCCTGTATCAGGAATAGTGCGGCCACAGGAGCAGGGAAGTGATTTTTTTCCCCAGTGCTGGGCACTGGTGAAGGCCACACCTCAAGTGCTGTGTCCAGCTCTGGGCACTTCAGGACACGAGGGATGCTGAGGGGCTGGAGCAGGTCGGACGAGGGGCAGCGGAGCTGGGGAAGGGGCTGGAGCACCGGGAGCAGCTCAGGGAGCTGGGAAGGGGCTCAGCCTGGAGAAAAGGAGGCTCAGGGGGGACCTTGTGGCTCTGCACAGCTCCTGACAGGAGGGGACAGCCGGGGGGTGTCAGGCTCTGCTCCAGGGAACAGGGAAGGGACATGAGGAAAAGCCTTCGAGCTGCTTGAGCATGCATCGTCATTTGCCCCTAAAGTTCGGTAGTTCAGACACTCTGGGTTCTGCAGTAGACTTAGAGACTTGTGGGAACCCATTTCTCCTACTACCCTGAAGTTCAGAAGTTTAAACTGTCTGAGTCCTGTAACAAACTTGCGCAGCTTGATGTTCGTAGAGGCAAAAAGACCCATTTTTCCTCCCGACTGTCAAGCCGTTCTTTCAGACCTAGTCGTTCCTGAAGACATTAACAGTCTATTTTCCTTGTAATTACTGCAGACTCCCACCCGCGGAGTGGCACGTGAAGACACTTAGCACCCAATTTTCCTGCCACACCCTAACCGACGCGGCGCCGCTGGATCACGCCCTGAATTTCTCCCAGCCCGCCATTTCCCCGGCGCTCCCCTCACGGGCGGCCCCGCCCCGCTCCCGGCGCGCGGGAAACGCTGAGGGCGGCCCGCGCGCCTGCGCAGTGGCGGCGGGCGGGGGATTCGGAGCGGCGGCGGGAAGCGCTGAGGGAAGGAAGGGCTGAGGTGGGAGCCGATGAGGGAGCCGCTGTGAGGGAAGCGATGAGGGAGGCGCTGCGCGGACGCTCGGGCAACCAGCCGGCCCCAGGCAGCCCCCTCCGCCCCGCCGCCCCCTCCATGGCGCCGCCCGGGCCCCCCTGGTCCCACACCCGCGCCGCGCTGGGGCGGCTGGAGAGCGCACTGAGCTGCTCCCGCTGGTAATGGATGTCCTCCTTCCCCCTTCCCCGTTTTCCCCCACGGCTCCTGTCGTGTGTGTTAAAAGTGCCGCGTTTCTCCTTGCTCTGCCCACAGCGCCGGTGTCCTGCGGGAGCCCGTGTCCCTGGGGCAGTGCGAGCACGTCTTCTGCCTGTAAGTACCGGGGCTCGCCGCCGTGCTGTGGAGAAAGGGCAGGGAGGTGGGCACTGCTGGGGCCTTCTGGCCCTTGCGAGGAGCTGAGGGGGAGAGGAGAGCGGGAGCTGCTGTTCCGCGGTGGGTCCCATGCCGGAGTGCTGGTTTAGGCTTCAGGATGTTGGCCAGGTGTGAAGGGAACTGTCAGTGTGGTGGAGGGAATTGTCTGCTTGTAGTGGGGTAGAATTCCAAATCAACCTGCAGTTCGCATCATCCTCAACTCCTTCCTCTTTCTCCCCACATAAAGAAAAAAGAGCAGTTTGGGAAGGTGTTTCCTGTTTCCAAGGGGGTTTTCCTCTGCCATCAGAGGGTTGGGTGGTGCTTGTTGTTGGTTTGGCCTTCTACCAAGACTTTGCTCCTTCAGTTCTGCCTCTGTGCCTGTTGCTGTTTTCACACTCATCCAAACACGGTGGCAGGCTTACCTGTGCTTAGAGTTGGTCAAATAATCTGAGTGCTTCAAAAAACTGACTTAAATTAGAAACATTCTGCCAACAAGGCACTCCTGAGGTGGTGGTGGTGGTGGTCACATCACCTGTTGTGGGACAACTCACTGCATTGTTAATACAGGCAGAAGCTGAAATGTTTGTGCCTCAGAACTCTCTGGGTGAGCTGGGGGAACCTTTTGGCCACCCTGTGTGTCACTGCTCCTCATGGCGTGTACATGCAAACACACGGAGTTAAAGGGTCTGCTGTGTCTCTTAAAGAGTTTCTCTGCACAGCACAGGTGTAAGCAGTCTGATAAAATCCTACCTTTGTTAGGGTGAAGAAGAAAGATACTGTCTAACCTCTACTTGTAAACCAGCATAGATACTCAGCTTTATGTCCTGTTAATCTATAGTCAGTATGTCAGTAAAAGCTGGAGAAACCCTCCCTCATGGATGTGTATCCACTCCCTATTTCAGCTGCACTTTTCTAATAGGAGTTTACAGTGTCAAAGGCCTGAAAGGTAAAATGGAAGTAGAATATTTACTGGCTTTTTAAGGAGTAACTGATTATGGGACTGATTATGAGATGCTCCCAGCATCTCTTCCCCCCGGTATGCATGTACTAAAATGTGCACAGGTGATTAATTTTTCTCCAGACACGTGTTCCTTCCCAGCTGTGGCTATTAATTGCTGTAGAAGATTCTTGAAGAGGGACCTTTTACAAGAGCACATAGGGACACGTCAGGGGGGATTGGCTTCACACTGAAAGAGAGCAGGTTTACACTGAATATTAGGAAGAAATTCTTCCCTGTCAGGGTGGTGAGGCCCTGGCACAGGTTGCCCAGAGAAGCTGTGGCTGCCCTTGGATCCCTGGAAGTGTCCAAGACCAGGTTGGACAGGGCTTGGAGCAACCTGGGATAGTGGAAGGTGTCCTTGCTCATGGCAGGGGGTGGAATGAGATAGGCTTTAGGGTCCCTCCCAACTGGAATCATTCTGTGATTATGCTGTTTGAAGGAATTCTTTAAATTATTTATTTCATTTATACAACTTGTCTACAGATTATTTTGTAAAATAACCCCCAGAAACTTGTAAAAAGTTTTTATAAACATGAGCATGTGGTTTAATAAATTTAATTTTCAGCTGTTGGGCATCTAAGGCCTTGTGGTTTTATTTTGGATAACCCCTGTGTATTCTAAGTGAGAGATTTAAATCACCCACTGTTAGTTATAGTTCTGTGGGGTTTCTAAAGAATTTTCCAAACATCCAGAGGACAATGCAGTTTGTATTGATGAGGCTGGAAAGAACAGCTAACAGGAATCTTAAGCACTCATTAGCAGCTATTTCTTGCTCCAGAAAAAGGAGTTTATTTGCTATTATCTGAGTTATTGTTGTGCCTAATCTTTTCTCTCTTGTATGCCTGACCTTTTAGCAGCAATTTAATCTGTCCTTTGATGACTGAGTCTTGGGCAGTGGCTAGTTTTTAAAATAAACCTAAGGAAATTCAGATTCATTTCTTTAAAGCAAATGATATTTGCAGCTACTATGAACTGTTCTCAAAACTAAATTACATAAAATCGCAATGTATTTGCCACACCTTTATAATCTCTCCAGTAAGTCCAGGTTGCTGCTGTTTCAGTTAGGACTCAGTTGTTTGCCTGCATATTGGCCATTGACGTTTAACTGTTGAAAGACAAATTTCCAGTACCTTTTTTGTTACCGTGGAGTCGAAAGGAGTTAAATTCTATTCTGTATGGAACTTATAAAGGAGCACTCTCAACTCTGACTTTAGTTTTATAACATTTACGTGATGTTAGGTTTATGTTCTGTTAAGTTGAAGTTCTGTTACATTTAAGTTCGGCCGGGTTTAGATTCTGTTAAGATTGATTTCTGTCATGTTTAAGTGTTGAGAGCTGATTCTGGTCCACTGCTGAGGACAGACATTTATTAACACACCTGGGAAGGACTGGAGGCAAATGGTTGGAGCTGGCTCCTGAAATATGGAGTGAAAGATCTGAAACTAATGAACTGCAGTACTCAGGTCACACATAAAACAACCAGCTCTCCCTCACCATGGTTTTGTCATGGACAGGGGTATTTATGAAGATCAGTTTCTGCAGTTTTGTTGGGGTAGCTGTGCTAGGTTACCCGCAGTCATTACCAGTTGACTACAAAACCCCAACAGCTGCAAGTAATTAAGAGATGTTGTAGTATGAAAATAGTTCTGCATTTCCTTTACAGGGATGGGAAGCCTGAGGGCAGCTTCCTTAAGAGAAGGAGACCTGGTTAGCCCTTCCCCTTCCCTTTACTCCAAGGGATTTGTCAAGTGTCATTTAGGATATGCTGGAGTCAAGAGCTGTGCTTCAGTCTGCCAAACACAGAAGTGCCTCAGCCACAAGGGTCTCTGCCTGTTTAAAGCACAAAACATACCTAGCAGCAATTTTCCCATGAGTAGTGGTCAGGTAACTGAGACTGTTCAAATTGATTCAGTTTTGGCTGAGTGGAACTATAACCTCTATTTAATAGGATACATGGGAGATGAGATGTAAATGGCCCTTGAATGTTGCAGTTCAGATGACAAATCATAAGGTCTTCTCACTGGCCTAATCAAAAGAAAACAAGATTTTAGGCTGATTTGGGGAGAGTAGTATTATTGAGTACATCTGTTTCCCCACCTATCCCACCATGATCATCTGACAAAAATGCTGTGAAAGAGAGCACTGATGAAATACTCTGAGCACCTGGAGATCCTCATGGGATTTCATACAGAGAAATGTTCACACAGGTGAAACTTTTTCACAGCATCAAGCACATTTTAACTAGGAAAAAGTGGAAATTGTAGTTTACTATGGGTTGCCTTTCTGGCACTTGTTTAAAAATTGAAGGCTGCAGAATAGCAGATGGAAATTGTAGTTTTAACAGTGAAGCCTAATTGTTATTAGTCAAACAGCAGTGGAGCTTTTGAAAATTTGGGTCAGCTTGTGAGGCACTGTGTTTTTCATGAGTGTCCTGACAAGGCTTTGGAAGTGGGTTGCTTAATTTTATGTTCAGCTTGTCACTTGCCATGATAAATATGTCCTGTCTTGTGTTTGTGACTAACTCGTGTGGGCTTTCCTACGGTGGTTTGTCAATGCTAAAATAAGGGATTCTCACTGGGCTGTGAAGTGGTTGATGGCGCATGCAGTAGGTAACTTCCACTGGATAATGGGCTTTCCCTTTGCCTTTCAGGTCCTGCGTGGGTGACTGTGTTGGCACTGAGTGCCCCGTGTGCCACATGCCAGCCTGGGTGCAGGACGCACAGATCAACCGGCAGCTGGATAACATGATCCAGCTCTGCAGCAAGCTGCGGCAGCTCCTGGGCACCAACGCCTCAGGTGAGACTCACCCGGCTGGCTCCCTGGTGGCTGCAGAGTCCAGGCCACCCTGTTTCATCTCACAAAGCTTTACAGGGAATGAGCAGTGCAGCCCTGCTTAAAATTCTGAGAGGCTGTTCCAAATCATGTTTGGAAAATTTGATTTGAAGAGAACTGTCTGTATGGATTGCTCGTTCTTTGAATCTATTTTACTAAGAAATCCGCGTGAGCGGGTTAGTCCATAATTCATTAGAATCCGTTTTCCAAAATTAGATGAAAGTGGGAGAGATTGCTGAGTCACGTGGCACAAAGCAGGGGCACAGGTTGTCATATCTTATGGGAGACCCAGCGTGTAAAGTTCTGCACTGTGTTAGGGGGGCCCTATTAAAGAATTAATGCTTGTCTTCTCCCTCTGGGTTTCTGTGCACTGAGTCGTGCCTCCTGTCCCAGTAATTTTCAGTTCAGGGTTTTTGCATGTGGGAAAAATGATCTATGTTCTTTGCCTAAAAAGGGGAAAGAAGCAAGTCTTAACTAATTTTTTTTCTGATCCCTAACAATCAGCTAATCTGCTGCAGTGAAGTTTTGTCATTGCTGACTGTGCTAGGAGTTTGCAGAGAACGTACTCTGGGAATTAATCTCTATCAAATTTTAGGTTGTTTGTCAAAGTAGGAAAAACTAGTGAAATAAACATAGGTGATTGTGTGTTTCTTCTGCAAGCCCAGAGAGGAGCATTTATGTAATACCAAGTTTTAGAAAACATTCATTTAGTTGTCAGATACAGAATAGATAATTCTTCCTTCATTGTTGCTTCACAATATGTTTGTCTAAGTTAAAGATTCATTTTCTATGTCTAATCCCATCAGCACCTTCATTCATTTATGGAATGGCTCTTTTTTGACACCAAAATGGATTTTAAGTGATGAGGCTTGAAGCCAGTGTCCAAGTGTAAAGGAATACATTTTATATAGGTATAAAATCCTATGGTGATTAAATTTTCTGGAGCATAGAAAACAGATGATGGCTTAAATAGGATTTCAGGGAAACATTATAAGTGATGAAGACTTTTAAAAGCACACTCGGAAGAGGATCATTCTGAGAGGAACTATTAGTGATGCTATAAATAAAGCATTTAAAATACAACATGGTAGCATTATCAATACTGTTTAGATGTTTTGGAGAACTCTTAGAGATGGATTAACTCTTAAAAGTTGGTCTGATGTTTAACTGTACTAAAAATTGGATAGCACATTTAATCCCATAGTTCTTCTAAAATGAAGTCTGTGTGGTGTGGCTAGGCCACAGAACTAAACGAGGTTCTTTTTATCATCCCTTGTTCTGACTTAAAAGCAGACACAAAATAGAAGTTTACAAGAATGTCTTACATGAAATGATTTGGGAGATGCCTTTCTGTCACTTGTAATCTTTGCAGTGTGCTAAGGATTAGCACAGTGGCCTTTTGGATGTGTGATACTGAGAAAATCCTCCTGAGCTGGTAGCAGTTCACTGTCAGGAATGGCTTGAATTCATAAGTAAATGAGCACACCTCTAAGAACAGACAGTTATATCTTGGGGGGGGAAAAAATATATGGTTGAAAATCACAGGGTATTGTAGCTTTAGAGATTTTGAGAGCAAGTTCTTCAGGATGTTTTGTCCCTCATCTCTGGCAAATCCCTCACCTCCCATTGATGTCTGGATACATTAAGTTCTGCCTTGAACTTAATGTAACCAAAGAGAAATATGTTTGAGTTTGGAGAATCATGGGTTCTCTTCTCTTGTTAAGGACTTGCTTTCGTGTTCTTACAGCGCTGTACTTCTGCCAACAATATTTTCTTCTCTTTTGTGTTAGAAAGTCAGAAATTGTACTTTATGTTCCAGTAAAGGAAATAGACCGAAAAATCAATCTTTCAGTGCAGGAAAGGAAGAGAAGCAGTTGAAAAAAAATATTTCCATATAGTTGTTTTATGTCCCTTTTGCATATTTGCTGTGTGTGCCTTGTTTTGAGGCAGTTGTGGGTTCTCTTAAATCTTGTTGGAGATACTTGTTGACACTGAAATTTTGAAGTGCGTCCTCCTAGTAATTTTTTTGTCTCTGACAGAGCTAGTGCATGCAGTAAGTTGTGTGTGTTTCTTTTAAAAAACCTCATGGAACTGCTGTGACTGAAAAGGATAGGGTTAAGCTCACACTGAATATTTCAAATACAAAAATCCCTGTACCCTGAGGTTCCACAGTAGACATGAGAGGGATCTCACTTTGTATTCCACTGGGATAAAAATAGCTTCTGCCAAACAGCATGTGCATTGTAAGAAGCAGCAGCAGCACATAATTCAGGAAAGACTGCACAAAACAGCTAATACTTCCCTTTTAAATTAGAGGGAAACATAGCAAATGACACTCCTGGGGTGACTGAAGATGAATTGACAAACAAACCTGAAACTGGCTGGAAAATGCAAATTATGGGTGGAAAATTTAAACTATAGCTAGGAAATGCTGAGCCTCCAAATTAATTCACTTGTTAGAGGTTTTCTATGCTTAGTCTATGGCAAGATGAGGAGAGGTGCCTTTTTGGCTGCCCTGGGCTGTACCTTCCTAAGGGAAAAAGGAAGCTGGCTGGCAGGCACCACAGATGGGATGTCTGCACTCAAACTCTTTAGCTCTAATGTTGCAGTGTCAAAAGACATCTAGGGAACTGACACTGGTGGGATGATGGGCTCCATGGGCAGGTAATCCCTGAGGACTTGTGGAATCATGGGCATAGTGTACATAAAACACTAGGTTTGTTGATTTAGAGTTTTCTGTGTAATGTTCTTTAAAAAAAAGAGATTGCTGTAAATTTTCAGAACCATCACCAACCATTTATAGTTGATTTTACCTTATTCTTTGTAGCAATCTGCTTCACTCTTATAAATCAAACCGAAAGCCTTCCCCCCCTCTTCTCATGCAGAGCTACACCTTGCAAGAGTTGGTCAAAGCTTCCCAAGCTGGTGCTGGTGGACAGTCAGCCACATCAATCAGCCTTTACAGTATCATGACTTTATTTTACATTAACTGG
Source organism: Vidua chalybeata (assembly GCF_026979565.1). Classification (NCBI taxonomy): domain Eukaryota; kingdom Metazoa; phylum Chordata; class Aves; order Passeriformes; family Viduidae; genus Vidua; species Vidua chalybeata. The sequence continues at coordinate 3,664,691 of NC_071536.1, forward strand.
ATGTGGAACTCCTGGTGTAACAGTTTACATTGCATTTCATTGCTGCTGTGACATTTTTCATAACATCTAAAGATTAAGTTTTGAATAGCTGGAATTTCTCCCTTTCCCCTTCGGTGTTGAATACTTAACTTGCAAAATAATCACTCTTTCATGAAGGCACTAATGTTGCACAGATGGTACCAAAGCTCTTCCCTTTGATTTTTAATAAGGGACTAGTTTGTCAAAGAGATTTCTCAACTTCTGTTCTGAAACCCGTAATAGAGAATAATTTGAAAGGCACACAATGTGCATCATTATATTCCTTTGATGCAGATTAATGACAGCTAAACCACATTTTCTAATTGCTCCTTTTTTTTTCCCTTGCACTAGCCTGCTATTGCACTACAGCAGAACTTGGAGATGGAGCTCTAGTTGCAAGGCACTGACTATCTCCTGGTATTTTTGTGTACTCTCAACCCTTTCAATACTTAAGAAATTAAACTCTATTAAATGTCAGCGTTGGGAAACCTGGGCTTATTATGTGCAAATAACTCTAATTTAGAAATAATTCAGTTACTACATTGTGTAGACTGTTACGTTTAATAGGTAATAGAGACTGAATTTACTGTATTTATTATAGGCTGATTCTAATACTGTTATTGTGGATGCTCTTTATGCTATTGCAGCTGCTTAAAATCTAGGATTAGTAAGGAATGCTCTACTGATTTACCTTGTCTAAATGCCTCTCTGAAAGTTTTTGTGAGGACACTTATGTATTAAAAAGACAGTTAAATCAAAATCATATTAGTAATTTTTTTCAATCCTGTTGAGATCCAAGCTCTGGCTTCAAACTCAGAGACAGCAGAGAATTAATTGGGATTGATTTTATTGTGAGCAATTTTCTCTGAAGGTATTTTAACTGAATGAACTTAGCCACCAGATAATACCCTCTTTATATAAATTAACATTTACTTATTAAATCATAAGAACTTCCTTTCAGTTTCTTGGCTCTGGATCTCCCCTCTTTATTTCTCCCTCTTGCAGCTCTCAGTCCATCAAAGATTTGATTTCCAGGGAAGGTAGATTGGCCATTTATCCAAGTTGGTTGGGCTCCTTACCTTGTACACTTTGGAAATGCAGGAGGGGTAGCAGAGTCTTAGAAAAAACAGAAAATGCAGTTTCCTCCCCTGGGTGTGCAGGGCTGGCCTCTGGATGGGGTGAGTATTTTGTCAGGATATGGGCATCTTTTAATCATGTCCCATGAGTGCCTCCCTGTTCTAGAACACGCAGCATACCCTGTTACACCTCAAGTCATTGCAGGTGAGGAAAAGCACTCCTGGGCAAGTATTTATTTGGCATGTTGTATTTTCAGCAGGTTTTTAATAACCTGACTAGTAAATCCCTGCTGCGCAACCAGGAATGAACAGATCAGTTTAGGAAGCCTTGTGGTGGATTTTTCACAGGCTTTCCTGCTGCCAGAAGTGGTGCATCCAGTGTAAATGCTTCATTGTGTTCTGCTGCTTTAGATCATACTTCTGAAGGACAGTGCCTTTGATTGAATTTGTCACTTGGACTTTAAAGTCTTGCTGTGCTATACACATCAAAAAGAATTCTGGCCATCGTAGAATTGTTGCACAAATTACTTCTGCAAGCTGATTTTATTCTTTCTCTTTACTCGGGGATGACGGATAGTTTTAGCAAGGTAAATATTTTACAAGGAGATCTGCTAGTTTGTGTAAACACTGAAGGCAAGATGAGTAAATAGTAACTTGAGTTTTATATTTTGCATCTGTTTGCAATCAAGCTCTTCCTTTTTTTAGATGTTATTGTCAGAATGAGATTGGATATGCTCTCAAGGCTAGCTAGTTCTGAGATTTCAGTCTCAATTTCAGTGCTTTTTTTCTTGTTTGCACCAAGCCCAGCCTTAGAGGAAAACCAAATAGCTGCAGTTCTGTACTTGATGATTATCTTTAGATGCCTAAATGATTGATTAACTAGCCTCAAGCTGTATTCTTAATGACACTTTTGGTCTGATGGCTTACATATTCCTCTAGCTAAATCTAATAAGTAACAGGATTTAATTTGAGGGGTAAGTAGGGTAATTGAAATCAAGATTAAGGAAACTTAACTTTACAGTATTGCTTTAAAAGACAACTGTGAATGTCTGTTTTAGTGTTGAATTATTAGCTACATGGTTCTCTTTGAAGTGGAGTTTCAAATCCACGTTTTTGTGACTAAGGGATTGGAGCCAGTGTGTTCACTGCTATGAGTTTATCCCAGCTTGCTGTGAAAAACTGGCTGTAGTTACTAACACCAAAAATAGAAGAGGAAGTATGGAGATAATAAATTAGCCACAGAAACTTAATGCACTGAAGTGAAAGTGATAGATTGTTGCAGTGAGTGTCTGTCACTTTTAATAATTGAGACTTTGTATTGTTTATTTCAAGAATGCTTAAAACCCTCCACTCCCTTCTAATCCTGGTCTTAGTGCTGCTTCAGAAAAAAAACAAAACAAAATTCATGTTGGTTTAGTGTTTGATTGCTATAAATCACCAAGACTTTTGTGGGTGGTAGTCCCTGAAGTTTGAGGCAACAGGAGGAATGAGTTGTGCATATACTTTGGAGGACTTGTCCAAATAACCTAAAATAACACCAGTTCAGAATGAAGGAATTGGTAAAAAATCTGCTGTGGTTCTTTTGTGTCAAAAAAACCTGTCAAATGAAATTAGTGTTTAACTTTGAGGTCACTTTATACTTCTTAATTTATTCTTAAGCCATTGAAGATAGTATTTATGTCCTCAGTCCTCATTCTCAACTGTTATTTCATGTGCTGGGAGTACAGGATATTCCTTCATCATCCTGGTCATTGATTTGTAATGTGCTGTATGATGTGATTTATAAAATTGCTCCACTGCATGTGTTTGAGATCATCGAAGTGCTAGGCTTCCTTGAAATTATTTACTACCCAGGGGTAAAGGATCAAATGACAGGACACAATTGCTTACAGATTTTCTATATGTATTCCTCTGGTTCATCTGCTATATCTGTGGAATCAGTCAAAATTTCTCAGGAATGTTTGACATTTTTATAAGGATATTGTTTTTGCTTGCTTACAGCTATTTTTCCTTTTCAGCTTTGGATGAACTGTAATATCTCTTTAGAAAATAGTTTCTGTGCTCTTTTGGGTATGCACATGCCTCTTCATTAAACCTATTTCCAAGGAAAACTTGGTGAGAAAACAAACTCCTGTCCTTTTCTGACCTGGTCAGAACTTTGCTGTGCTGTGAACCCAGACTGCTGAAGGAATTTCTTTGCCAGGATGCTCACTTGCCTGATGGACAGCTGTCGCTGCACTGGGATCTCTGAGCTCCTGGCCTTGCCAGGGCTTTTAAAGCCACTGCGTGTGTCTTCTCAGAAGAAATGAAGGCACTCATAGATTGTATTTAGTAACACTTCATCAATTCTTGCAGTTGCTGTTATGATCTTTTTTTGCTTTGTGAGGTTCTGAAGAGTACTCCATAATTATTTTTACCCTTTCCTCATGCACTTTAGATTCAGCAGAGGATGCATCCACACCAATTGACTCAGAGTTGGAAAAAAAGAGCAAGAAGGAACAGATAAAAATGTGGTTCAGCCCAAGAAGCAGGAAGATTCGATGTGTCGTGAACAGGAGTCAGGCTGGGACTAAAAGCAATGACATTGGTCAAGACACATCTTCAGTTTATGATTTCTTTCCTTCCCCTCTTCACGAAAAGCCCTCCAAGCCAACAAAAAGACCAACTCAAAGACAGATTAAGAAGATGAAGAAGAAACATCTAGCAGACATTAACAAAGAGTGGAGCTTAGAGAAACCTGAGCAGAAAAGAGCCAAGGAGAAGACTCTCAAGGAAAAGTGTGTGACCATCTGCAGTCAACCAGTAGTGCTGTGCACGCAGGATCCAGAGAGTCCTGAAGAAAGACCTCAGCAGGAGTCTGTAAAGGAAGCTGACTCCAGCAATAATACAGAAGATGTGGAAGTTCTACCACAGGTGGAATCCCCAGAGAAGAAAGATAACAGTGAGGTTGTGTGCTCTGCACGAGATAGCAAGGGAAAAAATAGTGCTGCAGAGGCATTGCTGTCAATAGCAAATGAAGTTACACCTTTGAAACGTGGAAGGGAGCAATCCAGACTTCAGGGTACTCCTCAGTCTAAAAGAGCAAGGAGAAGTGAGAGGGGCATTCCTGGGAAGTCTGGCAGGCAGGTTGATGGCTTAGAGGAGTCTCTGCAGGGCTCCCCCATCTCCCCAGCCACTGACCAGACACCAGTCCAGATTTCTTCCTCTGCATCCAAACTCACTGACACTGGAATGAAGACAAGAAGATCTGCAGCCCTTCAAGCGATTAACAGTCCTTCACTTTCAGAATCTCCCTCTACCCCATCCACTTCTAAGACTTGCAGTCAAGTAGCAACACCACTCAGTCCTTCTGTGTTGAAATCCCCTGGTGTCAACACAATTGCCAGAAGAAATTACAAGGGAGAGACTTTGCTCCATGTTGCTTCCATCAAGGTAGGACCATCATCTTCTAATTCAGCTTTCAGCAGAGGTTTAAAAAGACAATGTTTTAAAAATATTCTGGAAACCAGTTACTTCAGGACATCCTATTTCAGGGAGGGAAATCTCATTTTGTGATCTTTTTCTTCTAGGTTTATTTGGAAGTTTCCAACCTGATTCTCAGATTTCATAAAGAAATGACTGTTGGAATGATCAAAGATGATTGTACTTGGAAACTCAAAGCATTACAGTGTCAGTTACACCTGTGAGTTCTAGGAAGTGATAAGCATTTAAATGTTTTGGCCTTGTGTGCCAGAAAGCCGTCTCTGATTTGTCACAAGGAGTTTAGGAAGTATTTCAGATCTTACTGAGTGACCATGATCAGTTCAGTCTGAGCTGGTAACTCAGCCAGGACAAGATCTGAGTTATGGACATAAAGATAACTCTGTGAAACATTAGTTAACTGTTATATAAGTGTTGAGATCCACCACCTGATGCAAGTGTTGACTCAAAGGGAATGAAGTGCTGCATCCTGTGACTCCCATGCTGAGCCCTATGCTCTGGAGGGAAGGGACAGAATTGGGGTGTCCTCAGTTTTATGTAAGATCAGTATTATTCTTGGAATGACAGCTATCACTCATAATATCTTAACCAGTTCCTGGTGTGGTAGAACTTCATGGCTTTGCTCTTTGCTGGGGCTGTCCTTGCCCATTACTTTGTAAGAGCTGGTAAGAGATGTCCCACTCATGAGTTGCACTCACGGCAGCCCCCTTCCGAGAGGTCACTTAAAAGAGTTTGTAGTCTGGCAATCTAAATGTACTTTGTGCTAAATCATAAAATACAAATGCCATGTGGTTAATAAACTGCATATACTAGAAGAATTGATTCCTCTATAAGCACCTGACATTTATACAGCACTTCTGTCTGGTGAGACAGAGGCTGTTCTTGATAAATAACTCTGTCCTCTTTCAAAGGCATTCTAATAAGCCACTCCTGCTGCACGAGACCTTTTTAAATGGAAGTGTCAGCTGAGCTGAGTTCAAATCTCGTATTTGATGTCATTAATATGGAATTAGGGGGGAGAAAATGAAACACTGTTCTCACAGGACTCAAGAGCTTTGAAGGAGAGATCTCCTGTCACCTCTTGTCATAAGTTCTGCATATTCCTCTTTATTAAAACACTGTTTACAAATTACCCTTCTGTGATTTTCTGGGAATTTGTAATGAATGCAGTCATGACTGACTGGTTCTGAAAAAAATGGATTTGCCCTGACAAGTTTTCACACAGGTATGGTTTCCAGCAATATGCCTGATGCTTCTTTGGAACACAGGTATTTAATCTAAGAAAACAGCATCCCTGCAGCTTGTTGAGACTTGGAGTACTGGCATATTGGTGATATGCCAGTAAGGTTTCATTGCAAAGCATTTTGATGATAAATGAAAAATTAAGCAGTTCATGCCATAGACAAAAAGGATAAACATGTTTTGATTATTGAAGTTCAGTGGTGTTGCTGGCACTCCTTGCTGGCATTGGTACAGCCAAAAAAAAGCTGACTTCCAGCTGGAGTGTGGGCAGTGGGATGGGCTTTTTCAGTCCTGTGTGTGAGTTCCTTTTGGTGTTGTCTTTTGATGTTTATAATTATTGAGCTAAAGTGGGAAATGGCTTCTGTTCCTCGTTAGTTCTGCTGTGGTTTTTATCCAGCAGCTCCATATTCATTGAGGTGCTCATTAGCAAAGGCTTGTGTAGTTAGGTATGGCTTCAGGGTGATCCCAAAGTTTGCTTTGAAAAGGAACTAAAATAACACGAGGGAAGTGATCCCTTGGTTATTGTCTTTTAACTTGCAGGAACCCTGTATGAACTGATAAAAGTATTTTGTCAAACTGGTCTTGAAAATAGCAGGCATTATCCTCTTTGTGTATTTTCAGTGTGGGGTTTAGATTTGTTGGTTTGGATTTTGTTGCTGGTGGTTTTTTTTCCTTTAAATTAGTTATATTTTTTTTTTTTTCTGAAAGAAGCATTTCTCTTCCAGTTTTGTTTTATGGGTAATTTTTTTCTTGTTGTTTACACAGCCAATAATGTTCTTCCATGTGTGTAAAGGGAAACTGACTTGTAGCTGCCACCCTCTCCTAAAATGAAGTCTAATTCTCTGGAACTTCATTAATTATAAAAACAAATCTGTATTATTTTCATTAGCTGTTAGAGTCTAATACCCAGAATTTAATTAAAGTTAATTGAATTATCCCTTTTTTCTTATTTAAAAGAGATCATAAACAATGCTAGCAGGCATGAAAACTATGAGTGTTGTGCTGTTTATAATGATTCTGAAGGATTGTCCCCATTTACTACTACTAGTAGTAGCTATTATTGCACTGAAATCAAAATGGTTCTGAAGAAAGGTTCTAATGTGGATGAACTTAATGTTGAGTTAAACTAATAAATGAAAATAAATGTGACTCTTCCTGTAGCAACCAGCAGTCACATTTATCTTCACAGTCATTAAAGGGGAAAATCCCAATTAGTTAACATGCAAAATGTGACCTGTTCAACTCTGAATATTCTAAACTAATGGGAAGTTGTCCCATCACAGCCCTTCCACGTGGGAATTCTTTTACAGTAGGAGAACAAGTTGTTCCCAGGACCAGCTTTTCCATGGCAATTAAATCACAGCACAGCACCACTTAACGAGTTAGTGCAGAGTCCTAAACGTGCTGTGGAGAGGGGAACCCCCCAGTTCCTTGGCACTGCATTTCAGGTCTGCGTGGTGCCTGTGCTTCTCCTGCTTTGCTGAGGGAAGGGATGGGGCAAATTATGCCACTATGGATTCCAGGGAGAGGGACAGTGAACTGCAACACAAGAGGGTAACAGGGGACCTTGGCAGCAGCCACACTGTTACAAGGAGTGGATGGGAAATAGCTGGGAGAAGGCTTGTGATCCTTCAAGTTAGAAGGAAATAAGGAGGAAAGAAGAATTTGCCTCTGTGCAGAGCATCTACTGAGTTTGAAGAGAGAGGTGGTGTATTTGGACAGTTTTGGTTACCTCCTCTTCCAGGGACCCTTTAGTTTTGCCAGCTCATGACAGCTTTCCGTCCTTGCCACTCTCAGGAGGGCTCACAGAACGGCTTCACCCATGGCTAGCCTGCTGTGCTGGACTCTTCATGGTCATTATAATTAACACAGTAAAATAACTGTGAAATAATTCCTTCTGGGCCTGTGAGAGTGCTCCTTTTATTGCTTTGTTACCAGTTGGCAACACATCAGGAAGGAGAGCAGAGAAGATGTTGTGGTTTTGTGAGCATCTGATGGCAAACATCAGGATGGCTTTTCAGTCTTGTTTTCAGGTGTCAGCTGTGCGCTTCCTTGCTTTTGGTACTGAATCCGTGTGTGTCACGGTTGAGAGATGGGTCACAGAAGAATGTCTCCCCTCCTGGAGAGAGGAGGTCAAGGCAAATATGAAATAGTGCAGTGGTTTCACATGCAGGAATTGAGAATATGGAAACTGGCCCTGAGTCAAAGCAATCCATCTTCCCAAGTGCTGATTTGGAAGCCTGGAAACAAATTACCGTTTCTTTTTCGATAATGCTTGGTTGTTGCTGGTCTTCTTTCTGAGGCTGGGTAACTTCTTGCATGCTTTCTCTTTAATAAAAGGTTAAGCATAGCTTCTTGTATGTTTGTTATTAGGGAAAGGTCTGCTGTGTAGGGAATTCATTTGGATGATTTTGAGGTGAGAATCTTGTCGCATCCTGGAAAGAGTTGACAATTCCTATAAGCTTTTTCATTCATATTTGTCCTCCTTGACCATTTAGGAGTTGTAAATAGTTCCCCCAGAGCTTAAACAAGAAAATGGCATTATGTTTGAAAAGGGGTGTTTTTGGTTCCTTTGTTTGACCTAAAGATTGAAGTTGCTTGATTAAATTTGTAAATAAAAGAAGAAATATTTGGTTGAAGGAGTACAGCTTTTTAGCTTCATCTTCATGTATTGTCCTAATTCATTGGATCTCTCTCATTGATTGGTAGAATATGTTTTCTGGTAGGATATGTTTTCATTTATTTAGTAATCTGACTTTTCGGAAAACACCTTGATTAATGGAAGTTGTAAAGGGCAAAATGGAAAAAAAACCCTGTAAAATAGGACTAAAAGGACACTTGCAGTTCTTAACCACATGTATTAAATTCAGGACTTGAGGGAAAAGGATAAAAAACCTCCAGCAACCTTGTGTAAGCCAAGTAGAGATGGTTTTCTGGTCTTATGCCAACTGTGGCTGCAGGAAGGGAATTCTCCTTGGGGAGAGGAAGTGCTAAAGCCCCGTAAATGCTCCTCTGTGTCTAATCTAGTGCCGGCTCCAGCTCTGCCGACAGATGGCCCCAGTGCCTTTCCTGCTTCTCCGGTTTCCCAGCTCCGGGAGCTGCGGTGCCGAGGAAGAGCAAACGCGTGGCTTTACTGCCTTGTCACTACAGCTGAGCTTTGTTATGAGTGTGAAATGTCCTGAGCTTTGTTTGTTCCGAACGGATAATTCTGTATTCTGCAGCAGCTCCTGCCTCTTCAAGAGCTGGATGTAATCCTTCATTGATAATTAGATTTCAAAATAAACACCTGCCTGTGAATTCTTAATAGTAGGAGCATTTTTCTACCTGGTGTTTGCCTTGTTCTCCCTTTCTGAGGAAGAAGTATCTCCACTTAACATTCCCCCTATGTTGCTTCAGACTGCTAAGAGGGTCTTCCTTGTGTTCCCTGGTTATGGCTTCTTGGTGCAGACTGGTGATTTTCCTGCTGCATCAAATATACTCAAGGAGCTAACTGTGCAAAATTAATTTCAGCATTAGTCAAAGCACATCTTTATGCAGCATGTTGGAATTAGTCATTCCATAGTAATAGGTGTCGTTTCTTCTGGTCTCTTGTAGAGGGGAATTGACATATTTGTGTCTGGGATTTGCACCTCCATGGTCCTTACTGTTTCTTGTTTAGAGTTTAGCAAAGCATTTATTAGCTTATAAATGTTAGTAATTTCATCAGCTTTGGTAGAAGTGGCCAATGTAAAAAAAAACCAAGCCACTTTTTTTTTTTTTTTTTTTTTTTTTTTACTCTTGGATCACAGTTATTTAGCTTGACTTGCCATCTAAATCTGGTATCAGCCTCTGGAAGATCCAGGCAAAATGGCAGAGACACCTATGGTTGCATTTGATGATCTTACAGGTCTTTTCCATCCAAAATGATTCTGTGATTGTGGTCCTGCTTGCAGGAGCGACTTGATAACATGTCTATTAATGATCTGCCACTTGAAATTTCATCTTCTTTTTTTAGCTAAATGATCACCTTATGGTGACTGACGAAGAGCCTCTGAGGACACAAAAGGCACATTCTCCTGGCTCTGTTTTGTTAACATCTCTCTTGTAATCCTGATTGGCAGCGCCCATCCAGTCACTGCACAGCTCATGACAGCTTTCCCTCCTTGCTGTCACTCTCAGTGCTCGGTGCTGGGTGTAGGGAGCAGGTTCCATTTACAGATGACATGATGACAATATTTATCTTCTGTAAGCAGCAAAACATCAATTTTCTAATTTTGACGTGAGCCTGGATTTAAGTCAGGGGGTGTTGTCAGTGCTGGTGTCCACACCAGCAACATTTCCTTTGATGAAGCCGCAGCAATGTTTCACAAATCAATGCTCACATAACTGATCTGAAAAGCTGTGATAGTATCTGATGCCCACACAAATTATTAGCTGTGCTTCCTGCTTTAAAGCAGTACTCCTGAAATGTCAAACCCTTTGCAGTACATGTTTGCAAACTGAACTTTAAATGATAAGCTCAGCTCTTGCTCATTATAGATAATTGTGTGTTCTTTCTGTTGGGAAGGATCTTAATGCTGAGCACTGTCTTGGCTGCCTCTGAATAACTCCAGGTTTGATGTATGTCTGTTACCTTGCAACCATAAAGAATATGCTGCTGCTAGAATCCTTTAATTGCTTTGAAAGATAACATTTTGCTGGGACATCCAGATTGTGAATATAACGCATGAAATTTATCTCTGATGTCTTAATTTGCTTGATGGTTGTAAAGCCAGTGAGTCTCAGCATTTATTTCGGTGAATTTTGAGTTTACAGTTGTTGCTTGCTGTACTTATTTTTGCAGAGCAGTCTGTCTTAATATTTTTTCTAATTTAGAGTAAAGATTAAAGCTATGTTGTTTTTTCAAAGAGTTTCTTGATAGCAAAATCGGATTAAGTTTGTTTTTATTGTATTTAAAGTTTAATATAATATTCTCTCACCTTTTCCAAGGCTTGCTGTGAGTAGCACCTAGGCATTCCTTGACTTTCCACTACTTAAAGGCATTGAACTTGATATATATCATGGATTAAATTTCAGATCTTTTTTTATATTGTATATTTGGCCTTGGCAAGGGCTACGTCCCAGTTTATATATTAATAGTCTCTTCACCTGGGATCTCAGTACCCTTGTCTAGGCAAAGTGTCAGCAGTTGCCTTGAAACACTTCATTTTGCCTAAAATAATAAGAATTGAGGCCTGCACTGCAGAGATCTCCTTGCCTCAGCTTCCACAGGCACCTTCTTACCTATTTATAGCTGCATCTGGATGTGCTCCAATTTTATTGCCAACTTTGCTTTTCAGGGTGTCAAAACCTCTGATTCACAAATTCTGCCCTTTTGTTTCCTTTGCCTCATCTCTATTCATCCTCTTTTCCTTAGGCTCTGCATCAGTTTCCACCCTTTCCACACCTCCTTGCTTACAGTGAAAGCTGAGTATAGCATTTTTCCATAAAGCAAATTAAAACTATTTTGGTAGATAACTGTCAGAGAAAGTGTCAGTGAGATTCAACATAAAGTAGTAATTGCAGTGTTAAATAAAACTCTTCCTTTCGTGGAAAACCAATTTCTAGAAGCTTGTCAGGCTTATTAATTTATTTCACCTATGTTTTCAGACAGTTATTTAAATTAGGTTGAAAAAAAAACCAGTCTGAAGGACGAGGAAATTCTCAATAAACGTTCCTGACTTTAATCCTTGCAGTTTGACTGTAGTGGACAGATTGCAATTAGCACAAATGTTTCCATTTATTTTGAATTAACTCTGTTACATGCATAGTTTTTATCTGGAGATATGTATCTGTGTAAAATGTGTGGGTGGTTTTAAATGAACAGTAATGATTAACTGTGGTCTCCAGATCAGTTGAGTTTTTGTTATCCTGACAATATCTACATGGAAGGCTTATATCATTACATTTTTATTGCAGCTAAATTTATAATTGTGCATCTCTGAAATTTGTGTTGTATCTCTGTATTAATTACCTTTTCATAACTGGTTTTTTCCTTGTGTAGGGTGACTTAGCAGCTGTGGAGCAGCTGCTGAAAAATGGGGCAGATCCCAATGTCAAAGATAATGCTGGCTGGACACCACTGGTGAGTGTTGAAGGCTTCTTTCTGTCATCTGTCTTCTAATCAGATTTCCCTTCATCCCTCAATTCCTCTCTGCATAATTCTCTGTCACCTAAATGTGTGTGAAGGGAACTAAAATATCAAAGTGAAGAAGTGATGATAAACAAGGTTAAAAGAATTCATCAGCAATCACTGACCTGCCCAGGTGTCATTCTCCTTTGCTGGGGTGTAGGACAGGCCACGAAATCGATCAGCCTGTGACTCTGCAAATGCAGAAAACACAACTAGCATAACTCGAAAATGATCAATTCAAACAATGTTGTATTTAATGGGTTTCTAATGTCCTCAGTGGTTTGAAAATATATCAAGTAGTGGAGTGAAAAAATTGCTCGATTGAATTACAGAAAATAAACAAAAGGTTCTTTTCAACCATGACTTATTCCTCTCCTACAGAATACTCCTGATAGCCTGTAATCTGGAGGGTTTTGTTCCCTGTGGTCTAATTTGCACACAGTTGGCCTTTGTTCAGTTCTTCTCAGGGCTTTTTGTCAGTGCTGGGTTTCCAGGTAAATTCCTGTTAGGAATGTAATGCAGTATCCTTGCATCATCTTCCCTGGCCATCTGCGGGGTGCTTGAAACGAGCTGCCATGAGAGGAGTCCTCCTGTGAGTTCTGCTTCACCTGAGTTCCCCCCGTGGCTTTTCCCACCCAGCACGAGGCGTGTAACCACGGGCACAGGGCGGTGGTGGAGCTGCTGCTGCAGCACCGGGCGCTGGTGAACACCACGGGCTACCAGAACGACTCGCCGCTGCACGACGCCGCCAGGAACGGGCACGTGGCCATCGTGGAGCTGCTGCTCCTGCACGGCGCCTCCCGGGATGCCGTGTGAGTACACGGGGAGTGCTGCTGGCATTTCCCACGGCTACAGCATCCAGAGTGGGTGTTAAGTGAATATGAAACAGAGCTAGTGATAAATGTGCTTTATATGAAGTGAGGGGGTGGGTGTTAAATGTGTGCTCTGCTGTGCTTACCAGGTGGGTGTTTCCTCTCCTTTTGGTTTTGTCCTAAGCTTTTCTGAGGACGCCCGAGTCACAGATAGCTGGAGTACTGGAGAGGAAAGTAACAACATATGCTCACCCTAATCTTACACTTTCCTGTTGGCATCTTGTTATAGCTGCTGTCAGCTCTAAGATGCTGAGCTAGATGAGTTTTGAACTGCTACAGCTGTTTTTTGTCTCTTTACTTTTACTACACTACTTGGTAGCAGAAGGCATTTTGCTCCAGTGTCTTATGTTTTCACAAATGACATACACCTAGGCTGAGGTTTGAGAATTTTCATTTTTGCCTTTCTGGATCAAAGCACTAATCCTTGGTAGCCTTTAATTTAAAAAAAAAAAGAAAAATTACATATTTTTCAGTTGACTCGTCTATACAGGTAAGTCTCCTGAAGATTTTGGCATTTGTGTATAGGAGGTGCTAAAGAATCTTTCAGTCTATGAATAACCCTGCAGCCTGTTAGTATTCTGGGCACTAAATGTAATTTTAGGTGTTGTGCTGTTGTTGTGCCAGGGCCTGTTTGTATAAATTTGAGTTGTGTATAAATTTGAGTCCAGTGCCAGTTGTCAATAGGAGAGTGTTTGTGTATAGAAACACAACAGGATGAAGTTTCTGTGGCAGCCACATGAAGAAGCATAAACAAGTTCAGCTTAATCACTTCAGCTCTCAATATTCACACTCATGAAGCTTACAGAATTAAGGTGCTTTGTGGGAAAGCACAGGGTTTTCATAAAGTCCTAATCTTGAATATATTAGAGTTTAAAAAACAACAAGACAAAGCCAAAACAAAGCAACAAGACTTCCACTCGACTCAAGACTTCAGTATGGAAAAGTAAAACAAGGATCAGTTGATCTTCACATTGTTCTTGAGCAGCAAGGACCAGTGCATCTGGAAAAGCTGACAGCTTCAGAGATTTTCAAGCCTCTTGAATGTGAGGAGCTGGTTGTATCACACTTACCATGTGTTTGTCTGATGTTTGAAAGCACAGCCAACAGCTTTTCTGTGAGGTTGTGGCAGGGTTTCAGCTTGGATTTGCACAGCCCAGGCTCCAAATGCCAGCCATGGACTCTGCAGGGCTCCTGTTAGCCTTGGTCTCTGCTGCATGTGCTCACACAAACAGAGGTCAAGCTGAACCTCTTTCAGCTCATTCTACCTGAGCAAACATGACTCTGTTGAAGCAGAAGCTTTTTAATCAGGGAAGGGGAGATTTATGTAAACCTTAAGCCCTGCTTTAACTTTTCACTTGAATGTAGATAATGTTCAGTTGAAATCGCTGAGAACAAATGTAGCTGCCATTAATCTTTGTGTGATTTGTCTTGGTGCCGTGGCACAAATTCAGTCCTGTCCATCCCTCCTGGAATAACTTCCAGGTCTTCTGTGCAGGCTCTCTATCTCTGACTGAAATGCCACCATGTGCATTGCAATTGCTCTGATGATGGAAAGGGGTTGGGGTTTTCCCTCACCTATTTTTACAGAGAGCATTAGAGCCACAGAGAAATAGATATAGAAGCCAAGTGTTCAGGCTTGCTCTGCTGACCTCTTCCAAGCACTGTCAAGAAACAATAGAAACAAAACCAGTGTCTGAGACTCCTGAGAATGCCTCATGCCTCCCTTCCCTCCTGTGCCCCAACAGCATCCAGCAGTGAATGGTGCTGTGATCTTTCCCTGGATCATAACTTTGCAAATCTTAGTGGGTGTTTTTGCAGCCACTGCCTCTGCCAGATGTAGTCCTAATTAAGCAGTGGTTGGATTTGGCTAGGTAAGTAGAGTTGAACCTTCTTGCATATAGAAGGTTAATTCTTTTTCATTTAACTAATTCTGTTTTCCTAGTGGATGCAGATACCCTTATAATGGAGTCACATCTGACAAGAAGCTTGTTTTTCTTCAGTGACATTTTTTCCTAGATCTCTGAAAGCGCTGACCACAGTTCTGAAAGCAGGAGATGAGAACAGGCTGATCACTTAAAATGGTGCAATTACAATTAATTTCATTATGGCTAGTTGTAATTGGTCTCTTTGTACTTAATGCTCACCTTCACATGATTATTTTACGTTCTTTACAGTAGAAATTGAAGCAGTGATGAGTAGAACTTGCATCTCCAAGGCTTATTTTCTTGAGGAGTGCCTTAACTTGAGAGGTGTGCAGTGTGTGAGCTAAGACTATACCAAACCAATTTTATCAAACAGATAAATTGGTCTAATTATAGTTCACTTTTTTTTTCTCTTTGTTGTATAAAACCCTTTCTAGTCCTTTTGTAGGCTCTTCAGGCTTACAATGAATTAACTTTCAGCCAAGAAGAGGGCTCTCCTTAATGTGGTGGGATGAAATGATTCTTCTGTATCTCACAGGAGTGGGGAGGAAAGTTTGATTAGTTCACTGTGGTTACTTCAGTGTTTTACTTTAGCTAAGCTAAGTAAAATGTGAACATGACAAATGCATTCAAATGTTACTTGGGACACCATGAAATAGAGTGTGAAACTTCACACGAGTGAGTGATGTCTTGCTGCTGTCTTAACAGTAGAATTAACTCAGTTTTGTGTCTTAATGTCCCTTGTGTGTTGAAGAGTTAATCTACTGGAACAAAAACAGAGCTTGCATTGAACAGCCTGCTTAGAGCAGTAGTTTGGAAATTTAGCATGATACTCAGTTGTGCCAGGTAAAATTTATTTTAAAGGTGTGCAGTAATGACTGACAGCAGGTCCAAAAGCAGGTAAGACTCACTGGTCTGTGGAGGGATGTAGGATTTATCTGGAAGCAGCTATAGCTGCTTCCTGGGAGACCTCAGTGGGTGAGGTACAACCCTATCCAAAGAGCTGAGACTTTGCCATTTCAGATTTAGATATCAGATATTCACAAACCCATCAAGTGGGCACATTCCAAGTGCCTTTCAGGCTGTGTTTTTCTCCTTTCATGTTAACTTGTAGTGCATTAAGAAATAGCTCTATATAACAGGAAGCAGCCACATATCTTTTGGACCAAGCAAGAACAGATTAGGGCTTCTTTTGCCAGAAATTAATCCTGGGATTTCCTTATTCCTTGGCAAAATTTCTTTTTGGAAATCTGTGAGATTTAATAGTCATGGCACTTCAGTTGTCCACAACTTCATTGAAGTTTTCCCTGATTGGGAGAGATACAAGCTACAAATGAAAAATATGACATGAACCAGTGGACCTATTAATTGTCCTACTGGTCTTGTTAATTTTTTTACATTAATCTCCTGCACATAACTAATTTTTATTTTTATGGCTTTTTTTCAACATGCTTGAATTCTTTTTTCTTTGCTTCACAGCAAGCCAAGTGATTTGAAAAATTAGATCTGTGCATTTGCAATTTCACAGTACTTCCTAAATGCTTTCACTCAAATGGGCTGTCTTTCCAGTGCTTCATGCACAGTAAGTTTAGCATTAGTAAAAACTGTCGTCTTGCTCTGTTTTTTTGGGTGTAGTGGTTGTGAGTCTGACTCTGAACAAACCTGTAGGAATGCTTAGGGCTAGACCATGGTCCTCAATTATGAATGGCACAGGGACAAAAATGATTATAACCTGCAGTCATTCCAGGAGGCATTAGACCCATAGCACTGATATCATTCTTCTGAGTCAAGATAGTGCAGGTCTTTGCTGCCTAAGTGAAAGGAGTGTGTTGAACTTCTTGCTGACATTAGGTTAATTAAAATCCTGGCTCTGTTTGGATATTTCAGATGGTCTTTCTGGCTACACACATTAGGTTTTCTTCCCTCTGTCAGGTTCAGGAAAGGTTTCTACTTAGCACATTCTCAAGATCCAGGTGCTGCCTGGAGAGCCCTGAGCCAGTCAGATTTCCACATGGGAGTGGTCTGGAAGTTAGAGACCTTGCTGCAGGATGTCCATTCACTACTGAACTCTTTTGTGGGGCTGGCACAAAACTTGGTTTGTGGAGCTGCTTAGAAGTCCTGATTACAAAGAATTACAAAGTACTATGTCATTTCATGGAAAATCATACTCAGAAGATTTGGTTGAGTTGCTCTTCACTGGAGTCCTCTTTGTTCTCAGCACAGCCATCTTAACTCCTGGATTGGATTTGTTCCAGCTATAACAGCCCCCTCCCTACTTGTTGACTGGCTAACAGGAGGCTGCTTGCACCCAAATGTACATCTGACTCTGGAATGTTTGAAAAAAAAAAAAACTTCCAGAAAGCCCACTTGCCTTCTGGTAGAAAGAAGGATGCCTTGGGGACCTTGTATTCCAGTTTAAGCACCTCACTGATTTCTCTCTAACAGAAACAATTGTATCTTCCTGTTGAGTGTGGAACTCATCATGTGCACTGGACCCATTCCCAACAAACCCAGATTTGTAGGAGGAGCACACAGAGTTATTGGTATTTCTGAAAACACTCTTTGTGTGTTAGGGTGGGTGTAATGTGCATGTTTAATTTGGTTTTGAATATTGGGTAAAAATTCATCTTAGAACAAAGTGAATGATTTCCCTTGTTCAGCTGGGTTGGATAAAGATGGATGTGAGCACCATTTCCCTAAAGCTTTTGTTTCTCATTCCTCTGCCTTACTAAAAAAGTACAAATACAGTTTTCATCCTTTCTCTTTGAAAAGTAAATCACAGCACTATCCTACTTGAAAATCTGTTGTTAGGATGTGTTCCTGGTATTGGTTTTTATTATGTAAAACCTCTTTTCTCCTGTTTCAGCTACATTTTCACACTCTCCTTAAGCTCAACAATCTGTTTAGTTACAAATATTCTAAACTCTTAAACCATCTCTTGTGCTGGTGTTCCTTTTTCAGACCTCAGCTCCAAAGTTTGTCACAATTTAACTATGCCACCTTAACATGCAATAAATAGCCCTTCATTCTTCAATGCTGAATAATGACGGGACAGCATATCACAATACTCTAGTAAGAAGCAACTAAAGCTTAAAACTGTAGGAGAAAATGGTAAGTGAATACAGAAGGAGGACCCGGAGCTCGTATTTGTACAGTTCAATTGGCAAAAAATGTTCTGTATTTAACTGGGGTGGTCTGTGTATTTTTCTGTGGTAAACATTCATGAGTTTTTTCCAACAGTCAAGACCCTTACTGTGCCTTTGGAGGGAAAAGCACTCCCAAATCTCTACTACTGACATGCAGGGATTCCCTCCCTCCCTCCCTCCCTCCCTCTGCTTAGCTCACAGTGAAAGGTCAGCCAACTAGTCTAAAAGTGACTTTTGGGGTGTTTGATGATATGTTTATATATTTCCCCTCCTCTCTGGATGCACTGTTCAAAGGAACTTTATCTTGCAGCAGTTTGAGTTGAATATTGGCCTTATTTAAAGAAAGGGCAAGAGCTACCCTGATGATGCATGACAAAGGAGGAACAGCATGACAATATTTAATGGGCTGCAACTCCCAGGCCTGGGCAGAGATTTAACCAACTGTCTTTCAGTCTGCAGAGTTTGTATTATGCCTGCACTGTGCTCATTAGTAGCACAGAAGAGCTTGGGATTGGTAATAGTGTAAAATACCATCCTGGACTCTTCTGTGCGGGATTTGTGTGGATTGTTGTTTTCCCCAGGCGCTGTGTTAGTGAGCAGTGCTTAGCCAGGGGTACGGAAGGGTGCTGAGGTCAGACTCATCTTTCAGCTTAGCGCTGGCCAAAGCCTCCTAGTTAAGTCAGAGTGGAGATTTAATAATTTGAGCTTCTCTTTGGGCTGAATTGGGTTATGGCCTTATGTGGAATTCCCTGTAAAGCTTCCTGGATTCCTACTCCGCACAAAAATGTGCGGCCAAGAGAGAGCTCTTCAAAGCTGCAGTGGTCCTATGACCTCTTTAAATGTTTCATTGTTTGATGACTAAGCTTGCCAGGTTTCAGACATTGAGTCAGGGCTTTGTTCTCATGACAAGCTTCCCCTCCATAACGAGCTCTTATTGTGCCTTTGGAGAGCCAGAGCTTCGTGAGGTGAACAGAAGAGGATCAGCTGCAATGGCCATTATTCTCACAAGCAGAATATTTCCCCAGAGTGCTGGCAGAGGCTCCTGTTTGCTAATGGCAATGATACCTGTTCTGCAATTTCAGGCTTTCATCCCCTCACTACTGTCCTGCAGCAGCAAAGTTGTGTGAAGAAGAAATTGAAGCCATGGCTGAGTTTGATGTGCTTATAGCAATCACCTCTGTCTGAGGAGTGCTAAAAGAGGAAATCAGTCTGGAAGCACAACTAATAACTATGAGGTGCCACCTGCAAATCAATAGCTTTGAACAAAATTGGCAAACCAACTAAAATCTGACAGAATTGGCTATAATGTGTTCTGTGGAACAGTACACTGAGGGAAAATGAAATGCACACTCAGATTTTGGAAGTGCAAGGGAGCTGTGGTTCCCAAGTAGGAAGCAGATAGCTTTTCCCATAAAAGCACTACCACATCAAGCTCCCATGTTTAATACACTACAGAGAGTCTTCTGACATGTCTTTTATGGCAAATGGATAAGCCAAAAATACATTTCTTGGTTATATGACTGCAATGAAAGATTAAAGCTGAAATTTCTGGGTCTTGCAAATGATAGCAAAGTGCATCTTGAGACAGTTTAATAGGGACTGTGGTTTATTTAACTGAACATTCTGCTCTGAACATCCCTTACTCCTCAGCCGAATGCAACAGCTTGTAATTCAGTATCCATCTGTCTTGGATGCAATTCTTACTTGAAGCTTTGTGCTTTTAGCTGAAATTACATATTAATAAGAAAGTGGGAGGGAAAGCTACCCAGCTAATATGCCTGGTTAGTTAAGAATCAAGTCACATTTTATTTACTTAAACCCATCTGTGCTTGTTTTGCCAGTAATATATTTGGTCTGCGGCCTGTGGACTATGCAGAAAGCAAAAAGATGAAATCTGTGCTAATGTTACCAGTGAAGAATGAATCATTTTCACTTAACCAGCCCTCTGAGGTAAATGTCTGTGTGGGTTTGTTTTTGTGTTTTGCTTTTTAACAAAACAAGCCATGAGTTCTTCCTTTAAATATTGGAGGCTTGGATGTAAGTACAGTACATCACCTCCCTTACAGGGAGATTTAAAATAGGCTGGGAAGCTGTCTTGGACAATATTTCTAGGATGTATGTGGAACACTGACAAGCTATGAAGTTCTGTGTTACAACTTTATGTGGGAAGACAAAAGATGTTTCTTGTAATGTGGTTTTATTATTGGAGAACAAGCCTGTGTTATTCCTCAAGTATCAGTGCTTGAATTTTGCTGTTGATGTTATTTTTCTGCATATCTAAATTTGTTCTGCTTTCCAAACTGTCTGCAGGCAGCAGCAGTCTTTGTTCCATGTGCTTTTTGTGTGCCTTTAAAAGGCTGTTCCACTATCATCCTTTGTCCAACAATGGCAATATCAGCTCAGCAGTAGAAAATAGCTTTTGGGAGATTGTTCTGGAGTTTTTGTTTTTCTCTTCCTTTGGACAAAGATTTCTCAGGACTTGTAACCAGAATCAGGTACTCAGACTTTAAAAGTTACTGTGTTATAAAATGCTTTGTGCTTCCTAATGGAGGAGGATGAAGCTGACCTGGCTGATAAAAGCAGCCCTTATCTACTCCAGCCCCTACAGCCTGCAATGATCCCTCCTCATTGAGGTCACAAGGTACCCAGTGGCCAAAACTAAACTGTTGCAGCTAAACCAGGACTAATGTGGCTGTTCCTTCCACCTGCAGCAAATGTAAGATGTAGCTCATCTGTGCCAAACAAACCATTTTGGTATTTGCATTTGTTTTGGGGCGAGTATGTGCCATGGGATGGCTGCTGGCTCACATGGATGACTTGATCCAGAGCCTAAGGCTGTGGGGTAACTGGATCTCAAAGGTGTGTCTGTGCTGTGCAATCTGGAGGGTTTAGCAAAATCCAGGAGCTGAAGTATCCTACCCATGTCAGCATAAAGCTCCTCTTACTTTGCATTAATATTATCCACATCAAAAATCCAACTTAAGCATTGGTTGCTTACAAGGTAAAGTGCTAGGGACTTTTACTAAAAGGATATGCAGATATTAATTATATTAAGTTACTCAATACCATATCTGTTGTTAATAACTTTGCTAAAAGTAGGAGGTTTTACTACTTAATTGGGATTTTTATTCTCTTTCAACACTGCAGTCTGCCAAGCTGTTTACACAGTGCTCAACCCGCTCTATGTATACACCCCAGTGTGTTTAAAAAGCACCAAAGAGGGCAAGGGAGGAAAAACTGATCCATGAGGTGTTTTGGTACCTTGCATAAGCTAAATGAAGTACCTCTAATGTGACGCTTTTTACCTGTGGAGCTGATTTGTTACATGGAGATTTATTCATGGACCCTGTCCACTCAGCTTGCCATGAATTGTGCTTCAAAATGCTTATTCTTGAAAAAGAAAGCTGTCCAGTAAATAAGTTGCTTTCCTTATGTTCCCAAGTACTCAGCTTATTGCAGAATTTTCTGTTCACGCAGGCACTGAGCTCCAGCCAGCCAAGAAATGGACCCCTTGGTATACTGGGGAGCAGTCTTAGTGTGGAGCAGCAGAAATTGCTGAACAAATTAGCAACAGTCCTGAAGGCCCAGAGGTGCACTGAATTTAACAGCAGAGGTATGGAGTCCTGTTGAAATGTCTCTGTCCAAATATAAATGACTACAGTTCTGCACTTTATCGTTTAAGATACTACCTGCAACAGGGCTTTTTATCACTCCTGGGGAGTGCAGTTTCTGAAATCCCTGAGTTGTAGCTGCAGTGGAGTGATGGTGTGTTTTGCATGTAAACACATATAAAGCTTATCTGGCTATCAAGGCAGGAAGCTTCTGGGGGAGCCACAGTTTGGCAGTTTATTGTCTCTTATTTAAAATCCCAAAGTCTCCTCAGAGACCTATTCTCTTTACGCCCCTTTTACCAACTTTAAGGTCTCTGCCCGTGTGAGACATCTTGTAAAGTTTTTACTCTCCAGAAGTGAGTCTTGGGCAGGTGAGCCTTGAGAAAAGAGCATGGCATTGGCTGAAAGTTTACATGTCTTCTCACATGCTGCCTTCCTTTAGATTTTGTTCTTCATTAAAATTGGTGAGCCCAGATTATGGGGTTTGGTGGAGTTCTTTTCCCCTCATTGAGGACAGGAATATTATCTTAATCCCTCCTGTTTTTCTTTGGAGTGCTTGTGAACAAAATGCTAAGGTAATTTCCCCCTGCCATCTTTCACTTCTGGATTACTACTCCAGAATTTGGAGTGGAGTTCTGTTAGCTTTGTATTAAAGCAGTGAGATCCTGTAGTAAGATTCCTGTCAGAGTTAAATATAACTCTAAAAGGATTGGAAAAAAAAATGCTATCCTATAAACTGGAGCCTCATCTGAAGATTTAAGTGTTAGTGTAGAACTATAAAACCATGAGTTTCCTTTTTCACAGCAAGTGTATGTTGAAACCCACAAAATTTCTAATAGCTCTTCTACTAACTCGGATCATAGTCTCAAAAGTCACCTCCTTGTGCTGGAAAGAGTGGCTGATAAATTATTATAGTCTGCTTATTCTTTAAATAATGATTGATTGCTTTTCAGCCAGGCATGGTTCTGATTTTTCTGTGCTTTTAGTTTTACTGATGTAATCTTTCTCCTAGTAACTCATCTTGTTATCCCTGATGTTCCAATGCCAACTACTGTCAAATGCATGATGGCTGTTCTGACTGGATGCTGGGTCCTCAAGTTTGAATGTAAGTATTAAATATGTGGCATTCCTTGGGGTTTTTAAACAGAAATTGTAGATGGGATTCTAGAGAAACTTTTTTTTTTCCAACAACTGCCCTAGTATCAATGCTATCTTGACACAAAGTGCAAGGGATTGTTTTCAAATCTCATTGATGACAAAAAATTAAATCATAACTTTATAATCATGTATTTCATTAACTATAACTACTACTTGCTTATGATAAGTGCATTTCATCATTAGGTGTGTTGGATAGATCATAGCCTAAGTATCAGTAGGGAGTAAATTTTTTCATTGCTACATTAAGACTGATTTGGAAGATTATGGAAGATACCCTGGGAGAGAAGGAAGGGTTTTATTGAATTCTAGGATTTGTTATGAGCAGTTTGAATTGAAATTGAGAGGAGGCTTTAGCTTGCTTGGGATATGTGCTCAAGGCCTGTGGGAAGTGAGCTTATGTTTACAGACAAGCTGAGATCTATTGGAGGTTGTTAACTTCTAACCCAAGTTAGCATGCAAATCTTGTTTCATGCAGTCTGTAATTTGTGTTTATACAATGCATGCTTTTTTATACAGCTGTTCTGTGGACTTAGACCCTAAATTTTGAGTTTGTTTATTTATTCTGATATATTTCTTAGTATCTGCTTTCACAGTAGTTGCAAAACCCATCTTCTTCCCCTTGACCTTTATGGCTAAGTTCCTTTAGCTAATAAGTACACTACAAATGAGTTAATTACATGGAAAACTTACAGACAGATTTCATTCCAGTTTTCTACTGTGTGACTAAACATCAGAACATAAGGATTCTTTAATGGCCTGGGCACTAATGTTTATGAAGACACTGTGCAAAGCCTCAGAAGCTGCAACCCAAAGCACAGCATCAGGTTGGACACTGGACTCAAGGTGTTCATTTGGCTTCCAGACAGTTTGTTCCATGCTTTTTTTTTTTTTCAAGATTTAACACCCTGTTTCTGTGGTGAATCCCCTGGCAGATTCTTGGCTTCACTCAGCCCAGAGTGAATACATTCTATCCTACATGCTTCCTTTATTTCATTTCATCTTCCTGCTAGTCAGATGCTGAGAAAACATCTGAGTGGTAGGGAGATTTCATTAGTGAGACCCGAATTTAAATCTTCATGGAAGAGCGTTCATATTTAGAAGTGATTGGGGGAAAAAAAAAAAAGATAGTCCAGGGGTTATTCAGGGAATTTTTAATGGTTTTTTTCACAGTTGAGTTTTATTTTATGTTGTTGGTACTGATTAATACAATCCTGACTGCTAATGCTCCCAGCTTAGTAAGCAACATACTACTTAAAGCAAGTGATTCTCCTCCCTAGTGGGAAATGTTAGCAATAACTCATGGGGTCTGATGCAGCTAAGTGCCTGTAATTAACAGCACCACTCCATCTGTTCCCACCAGTCTGTTATCAGTCTTCTTCAGAGTCATTACAAGTTAAAGATTGTTATAACAAATAATGGGACTCCTGCTGATGGAACATTTGTCTAGGAAAAAGAGGTCCTTGCTTTTCCTTTTCATTACCATTTATCGTGGCTTTTTGACTTCTATTTGGATAAGTTTCCTTAAATGTGATGCAAATAAACTTCCAAAAGTATGTGCATTTTCTGGTTATATAATAAATTTAAGTTGTTGTTTACAGTTCACTGTTCTAAACTATTCACTTAAAGTGAATTCATGTTGAAAAAATTCACTAAAATATTTGAAAAAACAAAGCTCAGTGAGGCACTTAATGAAATGCTGACTATGCATAAGGGAGTGTTTGAATTTTTTTTACTACAAGGTAAACTGCATTTGACTGTTATCCCTACAGTTATATTTATAGCCTACACATTATACCACTTCTTAAAAAACATCACAAGCTTGCAAAAACAGTATTTCATTTGAGAGTCTCTTATGTTAACTCTTCTGTAACAGCAGGCTGTGAATCTCTCTCTCATAAAAAGCAGTTTCCTTCTCTTGGTTGCTTCTGTGATACTCCTGTTTCCATGTGTCCATACACACAGGTCCAGCATCCTTTCATATTGGCAGAGAGGTAATGTGGAATTTTCCAGCAGTTTGAGCTGAGTGCTGGAGAGCCAAGATTTAAGTATGTATCCTGAGTTTTGGGGTTGCCTTTTGTCCTCAGGTGGGAGATCAGGATGAAAGGATGTCGCCACTGAGCAATATTAGATCTTCACAGAAGAAAAATTTCATGTTACCAGTTGCTTTTCCACCTTTTCTGTATATAGCACACTGTCAGCAGTACATCCACTTCCAAGGCAGCACAGAATTGAATGGAGGCAGTGTTGCCACAGTGCTCCTTGCCCTTGGCCATATCTTTCAGTGGTTTCATTATTTTATTGCCTTTATTATTTCTGGGATGGTAATAGGGCACGAAGTGGCGAGTCATTATCCTTCTGCAAGTGGGCTGAGACAAAGATTCAAGTATCACTGTATTTCCTCTAAGCTTTATGTGGAGCATAGAACAGTGTAATTAAAACCAGCAGAAGTCTTTAATAGCTTTTCAGCTTGTTTTTTTTCTTAAAGTTATTGTCAACTGTTAAAGCAGGGAATGAAAAATGATCTCAGTAATGATATGCATTGAAACAAGCTCGTGTCAGTCCTGGCAGTGAAATGTCTGGCAGAATTTTAAACATCTGATTGCTCATTCCTTCCTCTGCTTTGCTTACCTGAAAGCGGCAGCAATGATTTAGCTCTGATCATTATAAGGAGGCAGAAAAGACTGCTTTTCCTGTAAGGACTCACAACAACAGGGAGTTGACTGGAAGAGCTAGGGGACTGCATGACTGACATTTCAAGGTGAAAACATCTTTCTGAATTTTCTATGCCCATCCTTGTTTAGGCTATTAGAGCAGAGGAGTGCAAAGCAGCTTGAGCTGACTGCTCCTCAGGCTGGACTGTCTCTTCCATGCAAAAACATCTTTTAGGTAACTGGCTGATTCTCAGCAAAGCCCTCCCTCCTTGAAACACCCAAAACTTCTGATCACTAGAGTTTCATGCTCTTTTTGTACATGGAAACTTCCTTCAGCTGCCTCCTACAAAAGGACTCATAGCTCTGAGAAGCTTTAGAACTCTCCAAAGTGCAGCTTCTGGTTGTATTGGGTGTGCAGCTGAGGGCAGTGCTTCAAACCAGCAGGGACTGAACTTTGCACTCCCACAGTGTCTGCACCTGCTGGAAAGGAGCTCAGAGTTTTACACTCTGAAGCTGCTGGGGTTTGCAGAGGAGAAAATGGGAGTGAGAATATCTTCAATGTGGTGTCTGCAGAGATTGGCAGTGGGTTGGTTTGAAATAAGGTCTAGAAGAAAAGGAAACCTTGGTCTTTCCAAAGCTCCCTCTGTTCTGTGTCATCCAGGTACTCAGTTTTCTGTATTTGTGGAGGCCTTTGTTCTAGCTCACTTCTGGTTTGAAGAAAACATGGCATTAAGGAAGCCCTTTGTAAGGAAGAGGATAGGAAATAGAACCTCACTCTTTAAAAAGCCTGTGATAGGATCCAGAGGATGAACACTCCTGGGGGAATTTCACCTTCCTTAGGAAGGGCTACCTCCAGTCACTTTGGTCACTCTAGAAAACTGCTGTGGCCAGCAGTGTTTCTTTCCAAAGAAAATAGGACACCTGGGGCTCAGATTTTCAAATCACATGCTCCCAGCTTCTGGGAAGGTTTCAGGACTTCCTAAGCATCTGTTCCATTGTGTTCAATAAATACCACCTGGATTAACTTGTAAGTTACCATTCTTAAGCAGATGCACTGCAGTCTCTGCAGATCTTGTGTTGTTTGTGTGATGAGGAAACAGACTGCTCTTGTTTCACCAATGAGATCTCTACCTCACTCCATGGAAATCTGTGTCTGAAGTCAGTTTATAAGCATATAAGAGACAGTGTAAAAATTCTTTGCTGTAGTAGAGGCCAATAATGCTGTTTATGAAAACATATTGAAGCCAGCCATGCCAAATTCCCCTAAAGCTTTCTCTCAGTCCAGATTTCTTCCTTTCCTAGGAAAAAAAAAATCCCACCAGGCTTTACTCAATCTGTATGTAAGTTTTAAAACCCAGTGCAGACTGAGCTAAGGAAGTATCAGTTGCACTCTCTACTAGATCTTGGAAGTGTAGTATTTCATCTTCTTTGTTGCTATCATGTATTCCTAAATTACTTTTAGCCATTCTAAGAGATTTTTGGGACTAACCCCTGCTCTTTGCTTTATTAATGCAAATCCAACAAAACTCCACTAAGGCTAATTGAGTTACTGAGAGATACCCTTGGGTATCTGTGGGTGATTACAACTTGTTCTTGGCAACCAGGTTTTTTTTTGTACTTCATTCTCTTTAAATTGTTTTTGCTGATGCAGTTAGTTTCATTACAAACCAATAAGACTTACATGAATAAGGATTAGAGAGCTCTGATCTTAAATTTTGCAAATCATGATTTCTTTTATTTCCAGTACTAGCAGCTGCACTTGTATCACAGGTCAATTAGAGTGGACACCCTGTTAACCTGCTTGCTCCTTAGATCTCAAAGGTGAGAAGGCAGGGGCAGCTGCTCAGGTAATCAGGATCAGTGTAGGTGGTGATGCTTTACTGATCTTGTTAATCAGGGGGAAAAAATGAGCAGTGCTCTGTGTGCCAAATGTGGTGGCACCAAGCTAAATGTGGATGCATTAAGCTAAAACTTAGTTCTGCCATGTTTTCTAGGGACTTCAGTGCAGGCTTGAGTTTTGCTAAAATTTGGTGCAAATGACCTTGTTTATACCTAAAACTTGCAGGTGTGAAATCAGCTCTTTAAGAGGCTTTGGAGCTTGTGATGTTCTGTATTTCTAGGGCAGAACTCTGCATGACCCCTGTGCCCATGGGACCTGGCCCCACAATGGTGTTGTGTCAGGCCAGCTTTCTCCATCAGTGCTTGCACACTGACCTTGGCATTGCAAGGCAGCTCTGCTCCATGAGAGTTGAAATGCCACTTGCATTCCTGCAAGTCTTGCCCTTTTTTGGGTGATTGATCCATCTACTGAGATTAAACTAAAGGGCCTTTAACACGTAGTTGTAATAATCCCCTCTTCTCTTCAAGAACATGGATAAACCTGAACAACCTCAAACTTAGATGGTCCAGAGCTCTTCTTGGCAGTAGTATTAAGGAGTAAATCAAGATAAATCAAGGCTGAGATCCTGTGCAGGTTGAATGGTCTTATGTTAGAACAGAACAGACTAGATTTTTAGTCAGGCTTGCTGGTCAAGAATGCACAGACTGTGAATGTGTGGAGGAAAACAACACAACCCTGATCCCTGCCTCCTCCTAAAATTACAGGTTTCTTCTCAAAAGTATGTATAGGTTCCCTTCAATTTTCAGAAAACTCCTTTGTCCTGTTTTGAACAATTTTTGCATAAGTACTTAAGGTGTCCATCTCAGTTTCAGAAGGGAGATGTCATCCTGGTAATTTTTTAAATTAGGATAATAGCAATTCTTTTTTACAGTCCATTCATTTGACCAGTGCTTGGCATCAGGTTCTCACTGGTGGCTTTTCAGTGTAGTGCTAGGGAAATGAGAGTCTGATCTCAGGAGTTTGGGGAGTCAATTAAACATGGCTCCTGTTTGAAATTGAAGGGGAATTTTGACTTAAATAATTAAAGGTCAAAAGAACTTCTGGAAAACTTCCTGTAAAAGTAGCAGACTGATATTCCTGTGAGTAAAGTATAGAGTTTTATTTTCTTTTATATGTCCTCTTAATCAGGATGATACCGAGTTGGATGAAGAGCCCATTAAAAGGGAACTGTCTTGTTATCCAGTCACTTATACATCTTAACAGTTTTAAAATTAATGCCTACTGAAGGAAAAGACCTGGGCTATACTGAATGGATTCAACTTAGTACTCAATTTTCACAGAAAATAAAATCTCTAGCAGTAAAAAAAAAAACAAAAAAAACCCCCAAAACAAACAAACAAAACAAAAAAAACCCAAAAAACAAACAAAACAAAACAAAAAAAAAACAAACAAAAAAAAAAAAAAAACAAAACAAAAAAAAAAAAACAAAACAAAACAAAAAAAAACAAAAAAAAAACAAAACAGGCTGGAAGGGTCTGCAGTGTGCTCTAATCTTCTGCTTGTTTCCCTACTCTCAAGTGTAAAATTGGGATATTACGGTTTTTAGCACACGATCATCTTGTTGTTGGTTGTACTGTCTCCTGGAAGAATGGTGAAACTTGTACATTCCTGCTGCTTCCAAATGACACCATAACACAACCAGAGCTGATTATGCTGTCTTTGAGAACCTCACTTGGGCTATTGCATCCAACAGGATTCACTGCACCTGAAAATGATAATGGAGATTTAGAGAGCTAGAAGGAAGTTGTGGCCTGACACAAAGTTTTGTGTGGAGAGGGGGTGAAAAAGAACAGGAGAATAACTTTTTGTTTAGACAAATCAATATGGAATTAGGTATAAAAACAGCTTGAGCCCTGTGTCATTTTATCTTAAATATGAGAACAGGGGCATGTTTTCCTTTTGTTTCTTTTTTTGTTCTGATGCTTGACTTCCTTAGTTCTTTAATACAAACTCTGTAGCATGCAGGAGTCATTGAGGAGAAAGGAGCCACTTGGCAACAAATCAGTGTGAACAAATCTGCAGTTAAAGGCCATACTGGTTTCCATCACTTATATTCTTTTGCTTTCCTTGCTTTAGTCAGGAATTCTTCCTCCATGGATAGATAATCCTTGACTGTTTCCCTCAGTGTTGTAAGCACCTTCCTCAGACACTGGTTGCTGCTGACACCCACGTGGCAGAACAAGTTCTCCTTCTAGATCTTGTATGAAAAATATGTTCACTAATTGAAAATGTACTGTTTTTCCATCACCAAAAAACCCCAGAGGGTCTGTTGCTCCATGAAGGGGTGTATATGTAGGCCCAGATGTCATCTCTTGAAATATTTATGTGGAAGGAAAATACCGGGGCACTGAGAATTTATGCTCTTGGCTCTTTATGCTATGTGGAAAACACATCCTTTGTGTCACTAACCTGTTGAGACACAGATCTTGCCTGTTTTCTAGCTGGGAAAGAAAAGTTGAAGTTACTGAGAATGCTGATCATGCAGACACTTGGCTGTTAGCATGTTTCCAGTTTCTCCAGGAAACAGATGTCTGCCTTGGGGTTCTTGTGGGCACAGGGAGAACAGGATACAGGTGGAAGAGTCTGTCTTGTGGCCCTCTTGGAGGATTGTAACTGCATGTGACATGGAACTCTGAGGCTTTCAGCTCCTCGGAGGAGCTGGCAGTGTGAAATGGACTGACGTGTGCATGCAAGACAGACCTCACTGATTTTGGATTCTGTGACAGCAACACTCCTCTGACGTTAGTCACTTCCTTTACTTCATTTGTTGTTTTCCAGGCAAGCAGCAGTTCAAAAAGACATTGTAGTCTTTTGTATTCATTCAGTCTTTTATTACTTTTGTATTGCATTTGCTTCATTTACTGATGCTGGCACTGGATGCTCAATTTGTGATGTACTTATTGTATAAAAACCTCATCTCTGTGGTGAGAGTCCTTGAAATCGAGCTTTTGATGGTGGATTGAAATAAAACATGCTCTTAATGAATGGACAGTTCCATTGTTAAGATTAGATGAGACTTCTTCCTTTATGGTAAGTGGCACCCATTAATATCTGTATTTCCTTGGAGGGAAGGAACAGCAGTGTAAGTTAGAGGCACATTGATACAAGAAGTCTTGTTGAATTGTGGTGATTTAAAATAAATAAATAAAATGTGAAATAGCTTTTAGATTTATTTCTGAGTTATGAGTACTGAAATTAAGTTATCAGTATTCATTGCTGTTATCAATAATGAATATGTAAGTTGCCTTTCTGGAAAATCCATGACTAGGTTTGCCCTTCTAGTTCACGTTAATTTTCCTTGAAGGAATGAACAAGTGCAAATAATCAATCTGATCCTTGTACAAGGAGGGAGATATTTGCTGCAGCATTCAGCCAGTTGTAATTTTCTGTAGGGGTTTTTCTTTTCTGATGTAAGCACATTGAAGGCCTTCTACTACCTAAAATGTGAGTTCCCATTGTATTTTGTGAGTTTGTATGAACTGACAGCGAATTACTGCGAGTTTCTTTCAAGATCTCTTCAGATTAGATATTCCTTTCCATTGGCTACTGACTGCCACGGCATCCAAGTGCCTTTGTCAGTGGTATTTCTCTTCACAGCCTTGGGCTTTCTTCCTTTTTAGGGTCAAACCTGCACAGTTCTCTTTTGATTTGGTTCAGTTTTTATAGTTTTTATATACTGTGGGTTTCCTGTTTTCCCGGTGCAGAGAAGTTGCCCGAATTAGAAACGCGGTGGAAGGAGTGAGGTGCTATAAAAGTTACAGCTTCAGCCACATCGTAAATCCTTGTAGAACCCTTTGCAAAATCAGCTTTGCAAACTTTTTCCTGGGTAATTCTTATTAATGGCTGCAATGTACATGCAGGCAAAATGTTCCATCCTTGAATGGGTGACCACAGCAATTCCTCTCCCCGGAGTGAGGTCAGGCAGTACATTTTATGGACGTTAGCAATGCATTACTATCAGTGCTTTCTCCATTGGAAAAAATAACTGGCCTTAAAACAAGGTAAAAACATGTTGACTCTAAAAGACAATCTCATTATGCAGCAGTGCTAACAGAAACGAATGTCACTGTTGAACCCCAGCATAAATCTCCAGTTCGTGCTGATCCTGGAGACCTTGAAATCCCATCTGATTTGTTATTTGAGGCTGTAGCTGCTCAGAAGCAGCTTTGTGCTTGCCTTGTAATTGCTCTTTATCAGGCAATTGTGTCCATTTCATAACTGCCGTGTTGGCTCCACACGCTGGCTTTGAGCTTCCAGTGATCAGCAGCTTGACATTTGACATTAAGTGCTTGACCTTTAGAGGGTAAGAGGAAGAGCTAATAATTCCTGCTGTTTATAGCACTGATTTTTTAGTGCAATATTTACTTCTCACCATCTCACTTGCATCTTCAGGCACTGTTGTAAATTTTTTTGGGTTTTAAAAGCAAATTGCTAAAGCACACCAAGCTTTGGTGCTGTGGGAATGTAATGTCTTGCATTGTAATAATTTTATCTTGGCACAACTCCTTAGTCCCTAAAACGACATGCAGGCCTCTCTTAAAGCCTAATTTTTACCTCCCTTACTGTGGTTTTACTAGGGGTGCAAGCCTGTCTGCAGAGCTCAGCTCGAGAACAAGAAGAGAAGTACGAAGTCCAAGGTGGCCCACGGCGAGGGCGGCTCAACCGGGAGCAGCTGGTGGGTTTTAGTGCTCCACACAGCCTGGATTAATGAGCTGGGGCTGGGCAGCTCTGCCCTTTGCCACACACAGAGGTGCAGGAGATGTAAAATTTTAATGTGGTCTTGTACAGAAAATTTGATTATATGCAAGGTGATCCAAAGAGCTGTGAACACGCATAAAGCTGTCATTTTTCTCTGTTAGTGGAGATGTTGCTGTAACCTTGTGAGGGGAACACTGTATTGCACTCTGTAGTACCACACCTGATGGGATAAGGAAGTGATGTGCTTTGGCCTTCTCTGCTCAGCTTTAAAACATAGTTGTATGAGAAACTATTTCTATAAGAGAAATGGTTTTATTACTATTTGTTTCCATTTAGGGCCATTTTTACATTTAACTGGGTTCATTCCTGATTATTTGCTGGATTACACTGGAGAATTTATTAACTGCATCGTAACAGTAGCTGTAAATACTCCTAACTCATAGTTCAAACGCTGCTGTGCTGGAAAGTATTTAAACAGAAGCAAGAATTTACCACATAAACAAGCTTTTCTTGGTTGCACACTTACCCTGAGAACCTTGCATGTTAAGTTACTGTTCTGCTTTCCAGTGGTGGTTGTAAATTGTAGGGGTTTTGTATGCTCCGATTTTTCCTTTCCACTTTTTTCCTCTCTGTTCAGCTGTGAAATCCTGTATTAATGCTTGTTTCTTGTTTCTTCCACACAGCTGCCTAAGTTGTTTGATGGATGCTACTTCTATTTTTTGGGTCCTTTCAAACAGCACCAGAAGAGTGACCTGCTGGAGTTGGTGAAAGCAGCAGGCGGCCAGGTCCTGGTTAGGCAGCCCAAACCAGACAGTGATGTGACACAGACCATCAACACGGTGTCCTACCACGCAGAGCCCACCTCTGACCAGAGGCTCTGCACTCAGTACGTCATCTATGACGTGGCTTCCAAGTTCCAGCCGGAGAAAATCCGGCAGGGCAAGGTGTGGATGGCCCCCTCCAGCTGGCTCATAGACTGTGTGATGTCATTTCAGCTCCTGCCTGTGAAGTGAATATCAAATAGAAGCATCCTGAGAGCAAGGCTTTAAAATGGGCTGAATCTTGGGCAGCTGGGATGCTCTGACAAGCTGCTCTGAAGCTGTGATTTCTGTTTTGGATTCAGGAGAGCTTTGAGCATTTTAAGTGAGTTACTAAGGTGACTGATGGAATAAATGAACATACAATGGAGGAAAGGATTGAAAAATGTGCCTTAGCTTATTTAATATGCTTTATTTTTGCATTGGACTTAATAAATGCCTAATAAATAATCACTGACATTTTGTAACTGGGACTTTGCAAAATGAAACCTTTTGCTTTCTTGATTTGAACCAGCCCTTTGTAGGCAATTGAGCATGACCCCATTTATGTTGTGTTTAACATCTGTTGATAAGGATCTGCTGTAATTATCAAGATTTCCCAGGCCAGAAATTGTATTTTTTTAAAAAAAAAAAGGACACAATGCATTTGAACCTGTGCAGACATGTCCGGTGACATTTATTATAACTTCTTACAAGTGAATTTTGCTGGAAATTGTTGGCATGGGATAAGTCTTGTGGAAATCAGAGTTGAATTAATGACTTGAATTCATCTGGAAGCAGACACTTTTGAGAACACTGTATTTAAATATCTTGGTCTAAAATTTACTTATTTGTAAAAAGATTCATGCTTTACTCACCTCTGTCCTCATTCATGCTTGTAAACATGTAACTAGAATTCAGTTCTATTTTCTGAAGATTTTTAAGCATTGAGATCCTTATTTAATTATTATAGTAGATATTTTTGTATATTTGGATGGTTGCTCTCATGGCTACTTTAAAGAAAAAAAAAAAACCAGTGATCACAAAAGAATTGCTTCACTTTACACCATTGTACCTAAACAGCTGGCTACCCTGGATCAATGTTTGATTATTTCATATTTGTTACAATATTTCTCATAATGGCTCATAAGTTATTGTCAGGATCTTATGCCCTCTTACATGCTCTTATGTAATGTTTTCTATCTTAGCTTGTGAATTTGCAATTGAGAAATGGTGTCTTGGAATAGTACACAATAAGAATGATGGTTGTGGGCTAGTACACAAGTTTTGTGTGTTTGTTTTTGTATTGTTTGTAATAATGAAACTTTTTTGTGTGCAGTAAGTTTGGAGAATCTGTTGCATGAGCTTGGCTGCAGAATAAGTCCATATCCCATACATATCTCAACAGGTAAATGCAAGCACTTTTCTGTGAGCTCAGTACAGCTGTGAAGATGGTGTGTCATACCAAGAGCTGCTTTTGCAGAGGAGGAGAGCTGTTTTCTGTAACCATTGCTGCTGAAGGCCCTGTGCCCTGTAGAACCCTTAGAAGGATTCTCAGCAGGTAGAACAGGTAGAGTTTTCAATAGCATCTGCTAGATTTCAGTAGTTGGAGTATCTTAATCTTATCACTTATGCTAGACTGAGTCATTGCTGTTCACTGAAAGCAGGGCTCATTAGTAAGTGGAACAGCCCATGGGATTAATGTGGTTTGGGGTTTTGTGCAGATGAACACTGGCAGAGAATGAGGTACCCAGTCAATACTATGTGGGCTTGGGCATTTGTCTTAACAGTCACAGCACATCAATATATCTAATGCAGTGTTCTTTGCAAAAGTAGCAGTGAATCTCTGCAAAATTCTTAAGAACCGAGCTTTTCTGCCCTGTATCAGGGCAGAAATTTGACCCATCAGTAATCCTGCTCCATGTTCTAAAGAGGAGGCAGCACTTGTACAGATTTTAAGAGCTGTTGTTCTTTGGCAGATGCAAAGAAACTCAGGAAACTGCCATGAACATTTTGGGGTTTTTTAAGCCATGCTCTGAAACTTGGCCTTGTTCCCTTGAATACAGTTGTGTTATCAAGCAGTGTTTCTCTCCAGTCACATTAAGAATCTCTCCATATCACACGGAGGAGAGACCCTTACCCAAGATTAACTCTGGCCCATCTGCTTCAGGTCTCTGCAGGAATTCAGAGTGTGATCAGCTTATGTACAGGTAGCCTTGAAGAGCCTCACAGTAGACTTTGATGCCAGAGCTACAGTAGGTGCCAAACACTACTGAAGCACTGCAAGTATACAAAACTTGAAGGTCAGTGACACAGACCCTGCTTAATTTGCTCTTTCTCATTGTTGAAAACAGAGGGACAGCGCTTGATAAAAGAGCCTTGTAGTAAGCATAGATCAATCCCATTGGATGGTTTTTGGCTCCTGAAATTAAGGTTCTAAACTCCTGAAGCAAAGTAAGGAGTGTGTAGGGATCATTTCTCACTGTCTCTTCTAGTCTAAAACCCAGGGTACCCTAAAGGAAAGTACTAAGAGGCAGGTTGAAAATGGGAAAGGTATTTCAGGAAGTGTGAGAGACTTGGGATCCTGATGGCCATAGTAGCCTGGCTTAGTCAGAAACAGTGAGTAGATGAGTTTATCAAAGAAGATCTATATTAAAGGTTAATGAAGAACTTCAGCTGTAACATGAATTTATATTAGTGTTCTCCTGCTAACCTGCATATACTTAATGTGCACTCATGAATGGGGTATTTCATAGAAATAAAGAATGGGTTGGAAGGGACCTTAAAGATCATCTAGTGGTCATTACCTCACGTGGAGAGAAGTTCAAGACTTGCATTCAGGATTGTAGATATTTTTATTGACCTTGATCAAAAATACTGTGCATCACAGAATGGCTTGGGCTGGAAGGGACCCCAAAGCTCATCTCATCCCACCCCCTGCCATGGGCAGGGACACCTTCCACTATTCCAGGCTGCTCCAAGCCCCAGTGTCCAGGCTGGCTTTGAACACTTCCAGAGATCCAGGGGCAGCCACAGCTTCTCTGGACAACCTGTGCCAGGGCCTCCCTGTCCTCACAGGGAAGGGGTTCTTCCTCAGTTAATGATTTTCAAGCATACTTTCTTGAAAATTATCTGTTTCTCTTAATTAATTAGTAGATCTGGGATCTCTGATAGCACCTTCAATAGCAGCATCTGGGGTTCAGTGACAACATCAGTTTAACACCCCAAATAGTTAACAGAAGATAACATTTTTCGTAAATACTGTGAAATCTTTTTGAGAGATGTTTCAATATTTCTGCAAATGGTTCAGGGAAACAACAGGCAACCAAGTAGAACCAAACAGCAGTAGCTGCTTTTCCTCTCAAATCAGAAATGGCTTACCTGGGAGGTGCTGTGGCTCTGTTTTTCACAGCCCTCTTGTAATGAAAACAAGCATGGGAGTGTCCAAAGATATATCTCTGGTAAAAAAGATGTCAGCAAGCGCTTCACCCAGCTGGCACCTACAGAGCCTTTAGGGGGATAAAGCCCCTTTCTTCTGCTCTGTCCCAGGCTGTGAGCTGGGGTTGAACCTGACCCAACATGGTCATGCCCTGATCAGCCTGGGCAAGGCTCACTGGAGGAGTGACTGAAGGGAATTAGTTCAAGGAAGGGAATAATTCTAGGCAGGGGATTGAAGCTGGTTCTATTTCCTCCATAGTTCTAGTGTCTTAAGACCAAGCTTGCTCTGGGGCAGTTATTTTGTGTGGTAGTCTTCCAGGAGAACTGCATCTTGGCTGATGAAATTTCTGCATTCTGCTCAGGACAAAGCTGTCTGCATGGAAGCTGTGGCCTGGTGTAAAACTGAATGTTGGTGTGGGTTATCTGGGGGAAGTGTATAAACACAGGGATCATCTGGTGCCCCTGCCTGTGCTTGCTGTGCTGCTTCCAACTCCTGAAGGCTAGCTTTGCTGCCAGAGTGGCAGAGGGAAGGCAAGCATCAGCTCCTCACTGCCTGCCCTGCAGTGCTGACAGAGCTGCTGTGCAGGAGCAGTTTTGGCTTGTCCTGTCCATTGGCTGAGCTGCCAGCAAAGTCTGGGTAGCAGCATCTTGGTATCTTGTTGACGACAAGTCTGTGAAACAGTAGAAAAAAGCTTTTCCTTTTTCCTCCTTAGGCTATTTTGTACTTCAGTGCTGGAAGATCACCTGGAAATGGGGCAGATGTGATGTCACATTAATCCATTTGGCCCCATGTCCTTTTTCTCCTTTACTCCCATAAGCAGTTTGATGGAAAGGTTTGAATCTTTGATATCTAAGGGTATTGCTTTGTATTTAAAGAGCCAACAAAGCAGGCTTAAATACCAGCTTAAAAAGTACAGGTCTTTGGACAGCTGGATAGTACTGGCTTGGAAATGGGCAGCAGTGTCTCAGTAGAACAAATGAAGATTCAGTTGTTTTTAATAGCAGTGCAGCATGTTCTATCTTTTCAGACTTGTTTGATTTAAATTAATGGTAGTTTAACTAGTGTTAAATTGCCCTTAAAAGCAGAAGAACATTTTGTGTGTAATCAGACGGAAGAAGGGGAGGAAGCCTCCCCACCTTTATTTATTTTTTTTCCTTTTTTTTCCTATGGAGAAGATGCACTTTGTGGTCTTCAATTAAATTCCCGGCAGGAGGGCTGGGCTGATGAAGTAGCAGAGAGCTGTCAGCTCCCGCTGCGTGTGTGAGACCCCGCTGGCATTCCCTGCTCTCAGCTGCCGAGGGCCGCGGGGAGGCTGCTCCCCAGGGCTTGTCGTGCAGCAGGGGCCGGGATGTCTGGCTCCAGCGGGGCTCCACGGCTGGGAGGAGTTATGGAGCAGCACCCCCCTCGGCTGCCTTACAGTGCCTGCCCTGCATCTGAATGTCCGAGGGTGTTCCAGAGGCAGGGAGGCTCCTTCCCTGCTCAGCACAGCTTTTGAGTTCTGAGCTGCCGTCGGGGCTGTGCCTGCTCAGTGACAGTGGCTGCAGCAGGAGTGGTTCTGCCAGCAGAGCAGTGCTGCCACGGGGGCTACACCAGGCCGGGGCTCCCCTTCTCAAGCCCCGCAGCAAAACAGGTGCACAGTGACAACAGGGTTAAAATAGGGATTAAAAAACTGAATGTGAAGCAGCAGCTAAGCTCGCAGTCTTGTTCAGCTTGCTGAACTGATAAAATGTACTTATTTCTTCAGCTAGTGTGGGGCTGGGTTAATTTCCTGCTAGTTTAGTGAACTGCTAATTCTCAGAAGAGCCAGACTTTGGTGGGGGGCTGCCTCTTCTGGGGGCTCAGTTGCAATAGGACAGCCTCTGAACTGAGGTTTTTGGATTGCCATACACTGCTGTGTGCTTCCCAATGCCCTGAGGGGGTACCAGTCTCTGCAGGGTTTGTGCTGGGTGCTGCTGGCAGCCTGACCAGGGAAATGGTTTTTCCTGCTCTGCTGGAAGTGTCAGCTTTGAACAGCCGGTGCCAGGAGAAACCCAGATCAACTATAGTTTGGGTCTAGCTGGAATTCATGGCCTAGCAAAATTTAATTCTGCAGCATAAAGGATCAGAAGGAACATTTAAAAAAATTGTGAGCCTTTTAATTGAATTAAATATTAATATGGATAATG
The DNA here is from genome assembly GCF_026979565.1 of Vidua chalybeata. Taxonomy (NCBI): domain Eukaryota; kingdom Metazoa; phylum Chordata; class Aves; order Passeriformes; family Viduidae; genus Vidua; species Vidua chalybeata. The sequence goes on from NC_071536.1 coordinate 3,703,017, forward strand.
CAATCAATGCTTTATTGATTGCATTAGCCACAATAATGTTTAATTCAATAAGTCTGCAGTATTGGATCTTTTTCTTCCCTTGTGCAGCAAGGGAATGCCATATGCTCTGCCTGGCTGTGCCCCCCAGGCTTGTTTTAGGAGAGCAGGAGGTGATAGGATTGGGAGAGGGCAAAGGAGCCAGGCTGTGCTCGGGGTTGAACTCCTTCATGTGCCCTCAGGTTGGCTGTGTAAAGCCAGGGTCACTGGCATGGCTGGATTCAAACCAGCTACTCTTAGTAGCATGCATCTTTTCTAAAGCTCTCTTACAAACAATATTGTTATTGATGCAAATACTGCCCCTGACCCCCGTGTGCTTTGCTTCTGGAGCCCGTGCCCGATGCAATGCTTCATTCCTGCTCTCAGCAGTTGAGTCCCAGCAGCTGTGTCTGTCAGAATGAGAAGATTTTCTACGCAAAGCTCACTAACGTGCTTCTGAAGAGGTGCCAGGTTCTGGTTTTAAACCCAGCCAAGCTTGAACAATTTTATCTGTGGTTGTAGGCTTTTATTAAATTAAAGTCACAGTTTTGTTTAACTGCAAAATTGGAGGCAGATGTTCTCCTCAGCTCAGTCCACTCAGAGTACAAGGTTTCTGGCCTCTGGTTCTTTGCTTGCTGTGTACCTGTTGCACAAGGTGTGGTAAAAACATCTGGGAAGGGCTGGGAATAAACATTTGGGGGTTTTCCTGTGATGTTTTTTAGTGGCCCCTTAGAGTGCTTGATGAAAGCAACATTGACTCAGTAAGGAGAGATGGTGGAACTGCCTATACAGAATTAGCACCTGCTGCAGTGTCTGAGGCTCAGAAGTAGCCTGTCCCTACCTAGGCTTGGGTCTTGGAAGCTACAGATGTGGTGTCCCAGCCATCAGCAGGACACCAGAGTTGCCCAAGGGGCTGGCTGGGTGTTTGTGCCTACCCTGCACCCTGGCCCAGCGTGGGACACTCAGGCTTTTACCAATCTCTGTGGCCCCTGAGGAGATTCTCACCAACAGGCAGAGAAAGTGGGGGGGGAGAAAAAGGTCAGGATTTGATTTGGTCTTGTTGCATCCCATCTACATTTATCAAATCCAAGGAAAAGCCCATAACCTTGCTTTTATTTCCTCCTTACAGGGCCCATGTGTTTCAGCACAAAGCCTTATTAGTATGCAGGGAATCTGGGTGCAGAAAGGATGGGCACAGTGAGCTCAGCTGCAGTCAGCTATCCATCAGGACCAGATTTGGACACAGTCTTGTGTTTTTCCCTTGGTTTTGAGAGCGTGCAGTCAGGTACTTTAGCAGGATTTGGACTGAAAGACAGGCTTTGAATGCAAAATGCAGTAGAAGCTCCCAAATTCACACATAAATGAGTGAGTGATCAGATGCAGCAGCTCCTGCTATGGTTGAGCTGCTGTGGTTGTTGCACAAGGTGGAAGGAGCCACAATTCCTGAAGGCCAGGCAAGGCAGTACAGGCTCTGGACCAGTCTCTGGATGGCACCACAGTGAGCTGTTAAATTGGGGGTGGCACTGGCAGTACAGGCATGAGCAGTAATATTTGACTGTGGTAGGTAAACACACCTGAGTGCAGCAGGGAGAGAGGCTCTCACCAGGCCTGGGGATGTGCTGCATAGTCCCACACATAATTAGTGCACCTTAATGTAAGTATTTCAGCTGTCTTTGTGTATTGTATATTCACTTCTGGTCTCATTCTTTCCCCTTTCTCTTCACGTCACTGAAAGAAAAGCACTTAAGTCTTACAATTCCAAAGCAGAAAACACAGAAAGTGAAAAAACCCTCAAATAAAGGCATTAGAGGCTGTTCTGTCTCTTCCTTGCCATGGTCACTTTCACCTCTTCTGTTCCTTCTTCACTCTCTGTCCAGGCTGCTCCTGATATTTCTTTCATCTTCAAAGAGATGATATTAAAGATAATTTTGTACCTGCTGGAGGAGGGAAAGAATTGTTTTGGTGCTTCCCAGACCAGCACAAGAACTTGGGAAGGAGCTCATGTTACACTGCCCATCAGCATTCATGTGGCAATGGAAGAGGTTTTATACAGGGGCTTCAAAGCTCTGCTCTTGGGATGAGCAACAAAATTCTCCTGCTAGAGGGGCAGCTGCAAAGCTCACTTTCTGAATCCTCACCTCCCCAGAGCCTATTTTGCAGGATTTCTCTGCCCAAAGCAGATTGGAGAGCTCTCTTTGATCATCTTGAACTTGTAACCACCTTTGCATGGGTCCCTGCTGTGCCCACTCCAGAATTTTAGCCTTATTCCCTGCATCAGAGCAGTTCCACACTCTGCTTCCCAGGTGTTTCCCTGTAATGCATTTTGCATTAGCAGCTAGTATCAGGAAATCTAGTACCAAAAGGTTAATGTACATCCATTAGTCCTTTTCCTCCCCTTCTTTATGTGCTAGTAGAAGACAACCAGTTTCATTAAATACATATAGGTCTGGAAAGGGTCTGGAAGCACTTGAAATTCTGTAAGTGCAGAACTGTGAGGCTATTGTCCTGTCTAAGCACTGCAGGTAAAGTGGCATTTGTGGATGTTGAATGATACCTTTCAGGTGTTTTCCAGCCTCCACAACCTTTCTCTTCCTCTTAAAAAGAGTTGGGGGTTTTGGAGACCTGCACAGGATTACTTGCTTGGGATCTTCTGCGTGGTCTCTCAGCTATGGGCAGGGTAAAGGAGGAGGGATGTCAGGGAAGTTGGATGGTTGTGTGGGCAGCTGAGCTGGCTTTGACAGCCGGACTGTTCTCCAGCTGCAGCAAGTGGTTTTCTCCTTCCTCCCCCTGAAGCCAGCATGACAATTTCTGTCCCACTAATTAGAGTGAAGCTGAACCCTGTGAGTATCTCACTGCATTCTCTGACCTGCATTTTAGACAAGGTCAAGCTGTTTCAGTGAAAAAAGTCTATTACTCTAATGATCTCAAGTGGCAAGAGGGAGGGCTGGCTATTTGTTTGCCTCCTGATGTGTTTATGATTTGAGGAGCGTGCCACATTCTTTAACTGAAACCTTATGTTTTAGCACATCAGACCTTTGAAAGTCAGTAATTTGGGTGGTGGCCTCCTGTCTCTGTGTTTTGGGTTTGCAAAGCAAGCCTGTGATGCACTGACTGCAGCCCCTATTCCCTGTCTCCCATTGCCACTGGGGGAGAGGAGGTAGACAAAAAAAAGAATATCTCTACTGAAGGCTCAGGGACATGAAGATTTTTAGGTGAAATGGGGACATACAAAGCAGGGGGCATGAGCAGATCTGGGTGTGCGAGTTCAAACACAGCAGAATCATGGCCAAAAGAAAAGAAAAAAATTCCCACGGGCTTTAATTTCACTTAATGAGAAACCATTCACAGTGTTCCATTTCTGATCCATATCTTTCCATTCCTATTCTAATGGTAATTACTGTAGCAGTTTATTAACAAAGAAATCATTTGATAGCTTTCACATGATCCCATACTTCAAGTATCTAACAACTTATTGATTCAATATCTTGGCAGTGTTCCTGATTGAGGAGCTGGAGTTTGATTTTTTTTAATCACTTTGATCGTCTCACATGCAAAGGATAATTATTTTTCTGGCTGAAACATGGGCCGGATTGCAGAATGATGGAATCTAAGCATGTCCTTGTGTAGGATCCCTGCTGCACCCACAGTCAGAGTGAGCAGTGTCTGTGTTTTTACAGAGGGCTGAGTTACTGCAATCAGGTGTGCAACGTACCTGTACAGAGGTATTTGCAATATTTGTCACTACTGAGTGTAATTATGCTGCCCAGAGAGCTGTGGATTCCCCATCCCTGGAAGTGTCCAAGGCCAGGTTCCATGAGGCTTGGAGCAACCTGGGGTAGGGGAAGGTGTCCCTGCCCATGGCAGGGGGTGGAACAAGATAGTCTTTAAGGTCCCTTTCAACCCAAACAATTCTATGATGATTCTTTGATCTCTTTATGGAGGGTTTTGTGTTTGCACCTGTGTGCCCTGCTCTGCTGAGCCCCAGGTGCTGCATGGAACAGGTTTTGCAGTTGCAATGCCTTTTGGCAGCCCTCCCTCGTGCTGCAGACTCATGGCACTGCTGGGTGATTCTCCTCCCCTGCTCTCACTTTCTGCATGGTTCCTCACTTTCTCAAGGTGACTGGGGAAGTTTCCCTGGACAGCAGTTCCCACTAGGACAGAAGACCAGAATCCTGCAGGAGCTCCTGGAGGGCTGTGCAATTTGTGAAGGGGGAGTCTGCCAGAGCACACAAGCCCAGAATTGTGGTCCAGCCCCTCAGAGACAACCAGCAGCCAGTCTGCCACTACCCTGGGAGAGCTGGTTTGTGTTTACACAGGAGTGCAAAATAAGGTTGTGTTTCTGGGAGCAGTGTGTGGCATAGGCTGCTTGTGCATGTTGCTGTCCTGTTTTTTGAGGACTTCTAGGAGATTGTTCCCAATTTTATTGGAGGCCAGTGTGGGAATTGTGTTTCTGCTGTTTGATTGGTAAGCTTGCCTAGACAAAGGCCCAGCTAGTTGAGCAGGTAGACTTGGACTAAATGCCTTTTGTCACATCATGAGCCCTTCTGAAAGGAATGAGGGGAACAAAATGAATGAAAGCAATTTGCTGGAAGTTTTCTCATGCAGGTTTGGAAAGAACAGAAACATCTGACCTCCATAAGGAGAACCTGCCACCTGTGTCCTCTCAGGGCATTTTATGCACATGCCCCAGATGGGTCCCTGAACTGGTTGGTTAACAACTCATATACTTCTGGAACAGCCTGGATTGATCTTGCAATGCCCAGGTGACCCTACACCCTGTTGGGAATAAGGTGCTGGGAGAACTTGAATTACATGTGGGTCATTTTCTCATCTCATATATCACAGACTGAAAGCTTTATGACTTTAGAGCTTACTGTATTAATTTTATGCATGAGTGCTTTATTTTTGCCATATGAGATATATCACTGGCTTACTAGAGCAAAATATCATTAGACCTGGAAAAGGATTTGGTCACTTAAACTTTGTCACCAAGGATCATTGCACAGAGATTATGTAGGGCTGTACTGTGCCATTTCTCATGTGTTTATTAAGTGATTATAAATATCAAACTGTGTGCCTTCAGGGGACACTTGAGATCGGTGACTGCAGTAACATTTCATTTAAAAGGTGGCACACACACAGTGATTTGTGCCTCAGCAGGGCCCATCAAAGGGTTTGCCTGGTGAGAAGGCAGAGGTCTGTTCCACCTGAAGGAGCTCTCCACTGTTTCTAGGGATCAGTCACAGGTTGAACTGGATGGTCTCAGAGACCCTTTCCAACCAAAATGGTTCTGTGGTTCTGTTATTGTGCATTTTCTGGCATCCTGGTGGCTGGCATCAAGGTCAGGATCCTGTGGCACCCAGGCTCCAGCCCATGCCTGAGCTCTCGAGTGAATCACATCAAAGTACTTCGGCTGCTTTGGTTTCCTCCATCTCAGTTCAGGATGTCAGTCTTGGAAACACCACAAACCTTTCAGAAGTGCTGAGCCTACACTGTTTATTGTTGCAATAATAATGAATGGAATTTTTATATGAACCCATAAGATACAGCTGTTCACCCTGAACATTCCCACTCTTTCTGCGCAAGCCATTTACTGGCATCAGGTGATAGGACAAGGAGTGATGGCTTCAAACTGTCAGAGGGCAGGTTTAGATTAGAGTCAGGAAGAAATTCTTTGGTGAGGCCCTGGCACCTCCAGGTTGCCCAGAGAAGCTGTGGCTGCCCCATCCCTGGAAGTGTTCCTGGCCAGGTTGGACGAGGTTTGGAGCAATGTGGGATAGTGGAAGGTGTCCCTGCCCATGGCAGGGGGTGGAATGAGATGGGCTTTAAGGTCCAAGCCAGGCCATTCCATTTCTGAAGCTGTGCAGGACCATGGCTGACCACACCAGAGCTCTTCCACTCCTCAATCACCAAGACCAAAGAGCAGCCCCATCTCCAGATTTTCCTTTCCATTTACTGCCAAGACTGCCAGCAACCTGATCCCTTTAGTCAAGTTTTCCAAAGTGCTGTGTTCCTCTTCAGTCACTGCAGTAGGTTCTATTTTCAACAAAAAATTAGCTTGTAAAGCATCTGCAGGAGAGCTGGTAAAGGCTGGGCCTGTTCTGGGAATGGATGCTTCTTTAGGTCCCTTCTTTTCAAGTAAAATTTTATATTTAAATGTTTCCTGCTGGATAAAGCACAACCTGGAATTGTAGCATCTCCATTTCTGGATTTCCACTTATAACTGAACAACTCAGGCCCACCTTTGATTCAGTGATCCACAGAAGAAAAAGCAAACCTGCTATCTGCCTCTTAAAAGTTAATTAATGCTTCTGTGATTCACTAATGAAAAAGACCGAGATGAGAAATAGGTGAGCAGTAAAGAGCTGCATAAATCCACCAACAAAGCTGACAGAAGCCTGCAATTGTGTTCTGAGCCTGAGAACACGAAGAAATGGGGTTAAAATGATTTGTGACCAGGAGAAGGAAGAATTTCCTTCTGTTACATGACTGCATGTAACTTTTATTAGTTTGATGATGTACAGAGGGACTATTTCTCTTGGAAATGGCTTTTTGGTTAACATTTCATTTTCCTCCCCAAAGTTAGCTCTCTTGCAGTGATATGAAACACAGCTCCCTGCAATTTCTTAGCCCCCAACTTTATTAATAGCACTTGTTGTCATTGCAAATGATCTATTTCAGGCCAGGCCACAAAGCTCTTGTTTGCAGGTGAGCAAGCCCTCCGCCCTTTATCGTGTGGCATTTCCACAGCAGGGCAAGGCTGAAAAATTGGTTAATAAAAAATAGCAAGAATAAAACTCATAATAGGTTGCATCGCTAGTTGCATCACTTTGATGTCAGCTGCTGCTCTTTAGGAATTTGAGTCTGTGCACTAATTTAATGTCACTAAATTTTCCTGGTTTTTGTGTGACCTATCCCGATACTGCATTTCCAGCCTTTGTCACTTTGGTATTACTCAGTGCATCCAAGTAACACCTGGAAAAAGTACTAAAGTCACTCCTGCCTGCAAAAGGCACAGGTTTCCAGGGTTTGAGAAGTGAGGCAGATTACCATGCCATGGATTAAGATACATTTATCACCAAATAGATATGAGAAAATCAGATGGAGTGGCCTCTTGCCATGGGTATAATTTCCTGTGGGGAATGGAGCTTTTAAGATCGTGTCTTGGGAATGGGGAGAGATTCCTGCTCCTATTGGTGCTGGATGTAGCATCTTCTCATGAGGCTAGTTTTTACCCCTGCATCTTCTCCAGGAGATGGTCCAAATTTCTGTTTGTTTGAAGGGAATGTGGCTCAGTTGTTTTCATGTTTCTTTTTTTTTCACATTTTCTAACCTGCTTGGTTTCTCTTTTCGTAGGTAACAGAAAGGCTTTGGCTTCAAGCAGAAGTCCCTCCAGCACTTGTGGCCTCTGCACATGGAGGTAGCAGAATCTTTGCTATGTGTTATGTTCTACAGGTGTTTCTATTCTCAAAAGAGTGTTTTTAGTCTCAAATTTAAGGTCAAATGCCATGGTTGTGTAACACTACTTGGAGAGCGTGCCTGACAAAATGACAGAACAAGTCTGTGGTGGATGTGTGTGGATTTCTCAAAGCCTCTCTGTGCCCTGCTCAAGGTTAGAGGTGCAACAGGCCAAGCCTGGATAGTGACACTTCCCTTGCTGGGGTACCTCCTTCATAGGATGCTTCAGTGGTCAGGAATTCAGGTGTGCATCCACCTAAACTTTTATTTCTACTCTGACCTAACCTGCAGGATCTTGTCTCCTATCTGGGAATTTCTTATTTCTGCTCTGAACATGATTTCACAGAAGAAAATTCCTGTATTTCTGCCAGAAGGCATCATACTCATGGGTAGCATACAAACACTGGGGGAGTTTTGAGCTAGGAAATGATGGCTTTGGTTTGTGATCCACTTCCTCAAATCCAGAAGGATGCAGAGAGGTGGGATTGCAAATGGTGATTTGGTCCCCATGCTCCAGCTGGATGGAGACCAGCCTTGGATCTTCTCAGAAGCACCCAAGAGGAGCAGGCAGGGACCCCCATGGTCTCGTGGCACTTGTGCCATGATTTTAAGGATTGTCTTTCCCTAAGTGCCTCCTGCTCCCTTGCCTGAGGCACCTGCACCTCTTTCCATTTAATGTTTTTCACGCTGCTGAGAAAAGCAGTGGGATTTAGGATGTCTTTTAGGAGGGCTTAAATATCCCATGGAGCTTCACAGCAGGATAAGAGACACAGACTTTATTATCCAGGCACGTCTCCATTTGCTTTCCCTGCACGCTGGCGGGGCAGGGAGGGGCAGTGCTGTTTGTTTGGAAATGCAATTAGCCCAAGTGTGCAGGCCCGCGGCCAGCGGGAGGATAACCTTGGATCCAGGGAAGTTAGGGGAAATTTAAAGCCATCTGCAGCTCCAATGGGTCCCCACACACCCCTTTGGCTCGCAGCTTCCATTCGTGCCAATAAAGTGTGAGAAGATTCGCAATACAATGGGAAATTGCTTCTTTGGGTATCGCAGTATCTTGACTTAGAAGTGCTTTAACCTTGGCCTCATGCTTCCTGCGGGGCCTGTTTGCTGTGCTGCAGAAGTGCCAACACCAGCCAGGAATGTATAGGATTTTCCATCTGAGGAAAATTAAACCCCAAAACCTTTACCATCCTCTCGATGCCAGACATGCTCTACCTGCATTAACTTGAGCTTAATAGACTGCAAAACGAGCCTTTCAGCGTGTATGGGAGTGGATTATTTGCAGGAGAGCAAGTTCCTCACATTTTTATCTCTTCCCTTTCCCAAAGCTTTTGTCCTTTGGAAAAAAAAAAAAAAAAAGAGAAAAAGGCAAACACAGCCAAATTGTAGGAAGAGAGTCGGGCCCTAGGAAGTCCAGAAAACTGTTCGGGCAAGGCAGAGGGTGCATCCACCAAGTCAGGTAAGTAATGAAAAGAGCAATGACCATTGCTCCCTGTCTCTTAAACCAAACTGATGTTTATTAGCCAAGATCTTGGTGGCAGTGTTGGGGATGGTGCAAACACTCCAGGCCACACTTTTCAGCACGCTGAACTCCTCACCCTGGCTTTATTGCAGCCAAAGTCCTCCAGGGTAGGACCTGAGGCTGCGAAAGACAGAGCCTGCTGCTGGTGGGATGCTCCTGTCTGCAGTGTCCAGTCATCATCTCACCCTGTTGCACAAGGGGTGATGGTTTTACACTGAAGGAGGGTCAGTTTATACTGGATATAAGGAAGATGATTTTTGCAGTGAGGGTGGTCAGGCCCTGGCACAGGCTGCCCGGATGTGGTGGCTGCCCCATCCCTGGAAACATTCAAGGCCATGTTGGATGGAGCTGTGAGCAACTTGGGCTAATGGAAGGTGTCCCTGCTCATTGCAGGGGGTTGGATTAGATGGACTTTAAAGGTCTCTTCCAACCCAAACTATTCTGTGAGTCTGTGATCATCACACATTGTTTGGAAGGGCAATTTAAAGCCTGGTGAGCCCCGTTTTTCACCTGCTTCCTTGGAGTTTTGCCTTCCAGATTCACAAGATTTTTTTCCCCAAACTCTGTAGGCTTGGATTTGGCTGTTTCTCCAAACACAGAGCCAAGGCACCACTGGAATCCCTGAAGAGACAATCCATATGGGTAACAGGATAATTGCTGTGCAAACTGGCAGGGAGAATGGGCTGGTGGTTTCTCTTCAAGCTTTCATGGGTTATCACTGTCAAGACAAGCAGCATGGAACATTGTGTGTGTTTAATGACCAAAAGTACCTTCACTGTGTCCTTCCCAGTGCTAGATGCCTTACAGTCTAAATGAGGATCTTTAATAGTGGCATTAATTATTACTGAAACCCTGCTTTGTCCCACTGAAACAAGTCTAATAGCTCACAGTTGCTCTGCCTCTCTCCTCCTTTCCCCAGATCACCATCTCCTGTATCTGATGCCAACATCAGAAAGGCTCCTTTCACCTGGCTGCTTGGGCCACCAGCATGGGGTGATGTGCAGAAAAAGTCAGGTACAGGTCCAGCTCCAGTGCTGCTCCACGAGCTGAGGATTGGGAAGGCTGCTTTGGGAAGAATGCCCTGAAACTGTCAGAGAGCATCACTTGGTGCTACCATAGCCACACTCTTGCCTTCTCTTGTGGGAAGCCCAGTGCCAGGAGAATATCAGCTCCCAGCTCAGAGGGATGCAGATAACTAATTGAAATAATTAATTAATTAAATGCAGATATCTCTTCTCTGTGAGGGTGGGGAGGCCGTGGCACAGGGTGCCCAGAGAAGCTGTGGCTGCCCCTGGATCCCTGGAAGTGCCCAAGGCCAGGTGGGATGGGGCTTGGAGCAACCTGGGAGAGTGGGAGGTGTCCCTGCCCATAGCAGGGGGGTGGGATGGGATGATTTCTCAGGTCCCTTCCAACCCACACCATTCCCTGATTCTATGAAATAGTGGCTCCAGGGGAGCCAGCACAGTCACGTGTCATTGCACGTGAGGACATGAACTCCTGAGAAAGGAGAGGCTCTGTCTGTCTTGAGCATCCATGGATAAGACCCAGCAGTCTGCCCAAAAGATGAGGCCATCTCTGCACATGGGTGCAACCATCACCTGCCCCCAGGGCTGAGACCAGTCAGTGCTGGCAGGGGTGGCAGGGGCACCTTCTCGTTCTGTGCCATCCCAAAGAAGCCTGGCTTAGCTTTTGTGTTGGGTTCTGTCTTTCCTTCCAATTTCCTAGTGCATAATTATCCCTTTGTCTGTGTGTGGCTGAGTGGGGGCATGAGCTGGCATCTTCTGAGAGCAGAGCTCTTTTAAGTACTGGACTTAGTCATGGTAAAAAGATACTTTCTCTTAAAAAAAAAAAAAAGTAATCTATCTGCAAATACAAATAAATCCATATGGTGTATTAGATGACCCTTGAAAGGTTCCAACCCAAACCGTTCTATGCTCCTAAATATATAAATACAGGCAGTTCCTTTCCATGCCTTCCATCCCCTGTGTTTTAAAAGCTGAGCTTCCACACCACAAGGAAGGTGGATTCTTGATAAATTTTTCATTTTCTCTATTGACTTTCTGTTGCAAACCCATGTCCTTTTGCTGTGTAAAGGGCATTCATTTGCCCTGTATCCACATGGGCCCTCTTTCCCCTTTAACAACCACCAAAGAGAAACACATTATTGCTCTTGCAGTGCTGGAATCCCAGGATTTGCTCTTGGCTTTTACCTCTGGCAGAGCTGTGGCTGGACAGGGGTTGCTGCAGTGGATCTGTTATCCAGGGCATGGTCACCAGGGCACTCAGCTCACCGTGTGCCACTGAAGCCACTGTGTGCTGCTGCCTCAGGAGCTCTGGTAGGAGTACCCGAAGTTGGGGATTTTCCCAGGCTCAGCCTGGTTTGGAGCATGCTTTGCAGCTTCCTGGGGAAGAACGACATTGCCCTGCTGTGCTCCGGAGCTGAGTCATTCCCCCTGGGGTGTGCAGGAAATAATTCTGTAATTATAAAACAATCTTGACTAATGGCATATTAATGAGGACAGGGAAAGGTGATGCTCCTGGGATGGGCTTTCCCACTGCTAGGAGAAGGAGGAGGGAACTGTACACAGCTGCTGCATTTGGGGGGCAAAAATGGCATCACATCAGCAAGGCTGGGGTGTAAGAACCCTAAGAGGAAGCACTTTTTCTCACTCTGGGTCTGTTTCTTCTGCAAAATTCGCTGTTACTCCTGCTGAAGGTGTTGCCTCCGAGCTGTCCACTCTCTGACCTGCTCTTTTGCTCCAGTTCGAGTCCTTTTGGCTCCCTTTTCTAGCCACATCTGCTAGGCTGTACCATTTCTGTTTCCCCTCATTTTTCCTACCCATCAACTCCACCTTCCCCTGCTTTCTGCCCTACCAAGCCCTCTGCCCTTCTTTACCCCTCAGCATCTTCCCTCACCTCTATCCACCTCCTCTCCTCCATCTCCCACAAATACCTGATGTATTTTCAAGAGTGTCAGCCTGGGGGCATGGGGAGGATGGTGCCCACGGAGGAGGTTGTGCTCTCCCATCTGATAACATATGTACCAGACACCTTTCCCTTCAGCTGGCAGCCTCTGGAAGCCCAAGATGAACCTTTCAACAAGATTAAAGAGATGGTATTAATTGCTATCGATCACGGGTCAACAAATTAAATTGCATCTGCAACTGCATCTCTGAAAGGTCTAAATGAGAAGAGTAGTTAATGGGTCTGGCTGGCCCAGAGTTGTGATTAATTAAAGAAAGAAATGAACTACAACATTACAAAAAAAAAAAAAAAAAAAAAAAAAAGGGAAGGAGATTGGGATGAGGATGACATTCTGCAGTGTTTTTGGAGAGTGCCTGATGGGAATTCAGTTCTGGTTCCACCCTGGCCTGAGAGAGGCTGATGGGAAGCAGAGTGGTGGCTATGATTTTTGGGGCTACTGGCACCCCCAGTGCTGTGGAGATACTGCCCACCTGTGACTGGCAACTCTTCCACATAAACAGGGGAAGAATTCCTAGAAAATTATGAGTGCCCTTCACTTCTCCCTGTGGTCCCAGACCTTGTCCCACTGATGCCCTGGTGCCTGGGGAGAGCTGTGGGATCCCTCAGTGGGACTGTGTCTGACACTGCTGGACTGGGGGGAATCCAGCAGTTTCCCTTCTACAGTCTGAGCCACAGAGACCTTGCAGACACATCCACGATGGGGTCTGCAGGGCTTTCCCTCCTGTGATCCACAGCATGCTCCATCTTCCTGTGTGGGGTCCTTGGGGTCAAGGGGTCCCCCTCCATCTGCCTCTTCTTCCCATTTTTTTTTCTCACAGTGTTGTGAAAGAGTGAAGGGCCAAATCCTGAGCACTCCCATGTTCCTTAGCAATCCCCCTGCTCTTTCCATGCCAATCCAGCACTTCAGCATCCCACTGGCAGCTGGGAGAAAAGTACTCCTGGGTGGGAATAAGGGCGCTACTGTGACTCCTTGGGAAATAATGAAGTAGCACAGCATGGAATGGAGATGGTGCTTAATTAATAACGAAGAAAATAATAATATGTGGCACGTATAGTGCTGTACTTGTTCCAAGCACTGTACAAACATTAACTACAGTAATTAAGCTGTAATTAATTAGAGTAACTACTAATCAGTGTAAATAATGATGCATCTGGAGGTACCAAAAGGAGTTTGTGAACTGAAAGCAAATTTCCATGTTCAGGAAATGGCATCAAATATAAAATGGCAGCAGTAAAAGTAATTAAAAAAGCAGATGGAGGTTAAAGTGAGAGCCTGGGAGCCGTGTTGGTCCATGGAAGCTCCAGAAACGGGAATCCTGGTTTGGCAAAACAAAACTGGTTTAGTGAGTTACTGCTGAGACACTCCCTGAGCAATGCATCCCATCCATGGGATTCTCATGGCTATTTCCAGGCTCCTCACCTGCTCTTCCCACCCCAGCTGCACTCACCAACACTGTGAAGAGACAGGAACTGGGGCAAGGGATGAGATGGGGAATTGGGAGCTTGAGGGGCTGATGATCAGCAGAGTAAAATACACCACAAATATATAATTTTGGGGTTTTTTTGCTGGTTCACACACTTTATATTTAACAAAATAATTTTTTAATAATATAATCTTTTGCACATCAAATATTGTTTCTAGGACCCCTCCCTCCCATTTGTACAGTAGGTTTTTTTTTTTCTCACTAGTTTCAGGCACACTATTTGAAGGTTTTGAAACTGGATAGTCATTGACAGGCAACAGCTTACAAAGAAATGTGGCGATGATGTCTTGAATGATACCAGCTCGGCCTGCAGGGAGCCAATGCTCAGCCACAGGACAGCAGTTGCTGTGCTAAGTGCTCCTCCCACCCCTGCCCTCCAGGAAAACACCAAAATGGGGAAGAAATGAAAGTATAAAGGCATTAGTGTGTATAAACTGAGCCTGATGTGCTGATCTGCTTCGGTGAAGATGCTGTGGGGAGGATTTGCTGCCGTCACTGTTGAGAGCAGGTGCTGGACAGGAGCCTGAACTCTGAACAAAACAAGCACCACCACCCCCATGGCATTGACCAAAAAGCAGGGAACCAAGCGTGGACAGAGATGGGAAAGGCCCCTGTGCTCGCCTGGCCAGGCAGGCAGGGACATGACATTGGTGGCTTTTCTTTCACAGTATCGCCTGGAAGCTGCAGCCTGAGAAAGCAGGAGGTACCAGTGCTGGAAAGCCTGATGGGGACCCTTGGCTGCTGGGGACCTCTGCTCCTGGCAGGCAGGCACAGCAAGCAGCTGTTTTCAAGAGACAGCCCTCACAGGAGCCCAGCCCAGCCCTGCTGCACCATGGCTTGCCTTATCCCTGGCAGTGTGGATGCTCCCAGGGAGAGCCAGGGCAGCTCCCTCCCACTGTAGCAAAGGGTCTTACCTGCCAGCTGAGCCAGTTTAGTGCTGCCACAGCCATGGGACATTCCTGGAAACCTCCAGAGTGGGGTGATCCCATATTTTAATTGTGATCTGCTGTCACTGAAGGCAATGAAACACTGCCCTTGGCTCCAGTGAGAGCAGCTTCGGGATGGGACAAGGCAGATGAGCAAGTGCTCAGCCCAGGAACCAGGACAGGTGGGGCCCTCTTCCCTCTGCTCCACCACTGATGCCCCAGCCAGGAATCATACACAAACAAGCCAGGTAAGATGTTGCTTTCATGGAGCACCTTCTGTTTGGCTGCCCCAGCCTGACTACGCAGCTGCTGTGGGCTCTGCTCCCATCAAGGTCACATTGACTGTGTAGGTGTCTTCAACTTTATTGTCCCCACTCAGTGGAGAAAGTGTAACACAGATACAGCTTTGTGTCGTGGCTGTCCGGTCTATACCTGTGCATCTACCTCAGTCCTGCTGCAGGTTACAATCCACTTGGGTTTTTTCTTTAACCCCCCCCCACCCCATCCCTTGTAATTTCTACCTCTCTCCTGTCCTTAGTGCCACCTGCGCTTACAGACACAATAAAAATGCTCCATCTATTGCTCCACTCTTAGCTGTATTGTCCTGATGATCCCAGCTTAGGAAGAGACTTTAAAAAAAAAGAAAAAAAATCACAATAGCAAAAAACCTTCAAATAAATAACTGTGAAAAACCCCACGATCCACACTGTAGAAAGTGAGAGCAGTGAATCCATCGGTGCCTCGGAGGCATCGCCAGGCCAGGACCGTGCACGGGCTGTTTTCCTGCTGTCCTGCCCCGGTCCGAGCAGCGCGTCCCTGCCGAGCACCGGTGGCTCCCACAGCAGAGCAGACACCTGGACACCGGGAACAGAGTGTGCACAGCGGGACAGGAGCTGCAGGGGGCACGGGGACACCCTTCCCCGCAGGTACCGATCTCTGCTCGCGTGGCACCCTCGCAGGGCTTGCTGGGGACCCTGCTGCAGCTGGCAGGAGGGCGGACACGTGGGCAGCATCGAGGCCGTTCCTTCATCATCGCCATCACCACCATCACCGTGAGCGGGTTGTTGGCCAGGGGGCTGCTACAGAGCCTGCTTGCCCTGGCACTCGCGCTTGGAGCACTGCGCCGGCTTCCACCAGTCCCCGTTGTGGCAGTGGCAGATGTTGCAGTCGTCCACCTTCACCTCGATGCCCGCGGGAATTATCGTGGTGCCCGCAAAGCAGTTGGGACCTGCGGAAACACACGGGGGAAACAGGATAATTACTCTGTGTTTGGATTGGGGGCAGCACTCTGCCCTAAGCCTGGGACAGGCAGGGACCCAGTGCCAGCCCCTTGCTGTGCTCTGGCCATGCCACCGCCACTGCTGATATCTGCAGCAATGCTCCCACCTTGCTCAGTGCCCAGCCTTGGACCCACAGCAATCCCTTCTCATTTTTTGATTGCCTTCAGGCACTGAAGGGGAAAAAAAAGGCCTTGAAACTCCTCTCTGCTTTTGCACCCAGCCCCTAGAACAAATGGCATTGGCAGTCAGCTTTTTGCATTTGGCTGGCCACTAATTTTGTACCTCATTTGCCTTTAATTTTGGCTGCAGGATAGACAAGACCATGAGGACAAGCATGAAGACACAGCCCAGCCTTCACTGCTTCAGCCTGGTAAGCCTGTAGGGAGCTGCAGGGACCACAGCCAATGCTCCAACACCAGGTAACCCCAAGGACCTCCACCAGCTTGGAGCTATTAACCAAAAATTATTTCTTGCATCACCTCTCAAATTAGCTTTCTGATAAAATCTTGGTTATTCTCCTCAAGGGTAATTCCTTTAATCTGCTTATTATTGCTTTGGGTATTTTTTTTTTTTTTGGCTTCTTTATTACACAATATAAAAGCTGAGCAGCAAGTCAGCAAGGACCTTATTTCCCAGTCACAGAATTGTTGGGTAGGAAGGAATCTTAAAGCCCTTTCCTCCTCCTCATAAAAGCCCCACAAATATCCACTGCCCATTGTTCCTTTGCAAGCTCTCTCTTCTTCCCCTCTTACTACTTCACCACTTAGTGCCAGGAATTAATGTCAGAGCCAGCAGCACACCAAAAAAAAATTCAAGGCAGTCACATTGGTGGCATCAGGGAAGCATAAAGACATTTGAAAAGTGTTTTGTGGCCAGAGTGCTGCTCAGAAATGTCACCCCTTGACTGGCCACCAGTTTTAATCTATGCCTCCAGTGCATGAGGTGCATTCCAAAGGTGAGAGCGTGTACAGACATGGAGTTACGGGCAAGTTGTTCCTTAAGTCTTAGGCTTAAGGCTGGGAAAGGGAAACAGGGTCCCTTATGAGGCTGGAAAGAGGCTGAGCTGTAGCCAGCCCAGTGCCAGGGTCCCATGTTTTATAGTCTCAGAGAGCTATTTATGAGTGCCCTGACTTCAGTAAGGTGCTCCTCAGGACCCTCTGTTGAACAGGCCACAAGTCTTGCATGGCTGGGCTTGACCAGATAATTCAGAGTGCCTGAGTGTTACTTGTGTTTCAACACCCTTCTGCCTTCATTGAAGGCCCCTTCAAACATGGCTCTACAGCAACGTTTCACATCCATCTTCATCAGGCCATGGCAGAAGGGCTGGAGAAAGATGCCTGGATGGCTCCTGTACAGAATTTGGGGTGACAGGGTGTACCCCAGGGCTGCTGCTTCTCCATGGGCAGGGCCTGGGAAGGCAGGCTGTGGCTCTGGGGAGGTCTGTGCTGCTCCATGCTGCCTCCTTCTTGGCTGAGCCAGCATGTGAATTCCATCAGGATTCCAGGAAGAAGCCAGCTTTTACTCCAAACAAGGAGGTTCTGCTGCACGTGCTGAGCCAGAGCACAGGTGACACAGGGCTGCTGGCACTGGAGCAGCCCTGTGAGTTGGGATGTTTTAAGGCTGCTGTGAGCTGGGCCTTGAGCTGGACAAGTTCCAAAGAGCCCCTCCAACCTCAGCCATTGCAAACTGCAAAGAACTTTAAAGCCAGGAGCTACCAGCTGAGAGCATGAAGAGAACAGCCAAACTTTACATATGCATACATGGTATCTGTGTTTTTCCTTGCAGGCATGAGGTTAAAGCAGTCATGAGCTGAAGATTTCCCAAACTGGCATCTGTCTGAAGACACCATCCTGGTGGGAAAGGCTGTGATTCCAACGGTGGTATGTCTCTGGCAACCCACTGAAGCTGTCACACTTTCCCAGAGTCCTTATGCTGCCTGTGCCACTGCCTGTGTTCTTCACCCCTGGTTTAATTCCCTGTTTCCTGGAGCCCAGTGGGTGGGGGTGTGTTGTGACCCAGCGAGGGTGTCGCTGTCAGGTCATTTGCTGCTGTTAAATGTCCAGGGTTCAAATGCCATGAAAATTCCAATAACTGCAGGTAGCTGTATCTGAAGTTGAAATAAATGCCTGGGATGGCATTTTAGTGGGATGCTCTGACTGCCTGTTGATGTCTGGGTTGCCCAGGGTGGGCAGCCTCTGTTCAACAGCCTGCCCTGCACTCCCACAGCAAAAAAACTACTTTTCACTGTAATATAAACAAGAAAAGTTTACCCTGGAGATTAGGGTGGCAAGGAGAAGATCATCTTCCCTCTTGTTGCCCTGCCTGTTAAGCAACTCATTTGAGAGGCCAAGTGCTGCCTCCACACCCACACGTGTCTCCAGACACAGCTTCATCTGGATTTACAGCACTGCCAGCCCACTCTGGGGGCTGGGAACAGATGGGAGGCTGGCAGTGAGGGAGCCAGCAGGTTTGCTCACTCACAGGTGAGTCAGCTTTGCCTCTCAGACAGGCTTTGGGGACCCAACAGCTCCCTCAGGGGACTCTGGCCCCTCAGTGGTGCAGGGATCATGGTCAGCCAAGGGTGATGGCATTGGGACTGGCTGATGGGGTGCTGCCCACTGGGAAAAGCTTATTTTTCCTTCATCCAGCTTCTCTGTCCATTTCTTGGCTGCCCTTTCTTCTCCCAGCAGCCCCAGGTCTCTTCTCCCTCCTGAGCTTCCCCAGGGGGCCATAGGGAAATAAAATAATCAGTAAAAACCCCTCATTAATGCCCCAGGACAGGGAGGAGCAGAAAGCAGACACTGAAGTGGAGATGGATGAGGGGGATGTGCTAAAAACATCACCTGCACCTCTGAGGTCCCCACTGGAGAAGGGATCCCTTATTCTGGGGACAGCAGCACAGCAACGTTCCTGCCCCAGCCAAGGACATGGGGCAACTCTGCAAATCTGTAATTAGACACTAATGATCTGCCCCTCTCTAATTAAACACTAATGATCTGCCCCTCTGATCCCTGGTATCTGTTGAGCTTGGAAGGACCTGGCAAGCATCTCTAACAGAAAATCCCTGGGATAGTGCCCCACCCCAAAGGGGCTGGGTAAGGCAAGGGGGAAATGACAGCTATGCTGGGTAAATCACAGGGACTGTTAAACCAACCCTCACTGCAGCAGCACCGAGCATCCCTGGGCTGGCCAGGGAGCTGCACTCAGAGGCTGAACTGAGGAAAAATCACAGCAATTGGGTTTGTTTTCTTTCTTCTTGGCTTTTAGCAAAATGGAGAAAAACATGACCCAGGGCTCTGCTGACATCTGCCTTCCTGTGGGATGTTCTGCCTCTCTCCCGAAGGACTTTAGTACTTTTAATTCGGGCCAACTCTGCCACTGCTCTGGACCTTTTCTTTCCCAGCACTCTCAAAATAGCCCCTTCTGCATTGCCTGAGTGAAATGCTTTCTTTTGCTCACCACTGTGAGCTGGACAGAGCTTTATTGCATCCTCTCTCTCCCACTGCTATCCCCCATCCCTACAGAAACATGGATTTCTAACAGAAGGCAAAATTTCTACACTTCATGTGTGATAATGCAACTGAAATTCCCATTGCCTGAAATCCAGTTTTCCAGCACAATCACTACCAGCCAGCCTCTCCCCCCTGCTTTTTTTTTTTTTTTTGCTTCCCATTTAAACTTCTCCCACTGTCCCACTGGAAAACAGGATCCTGTTTGTCCAAACTGGGATGCAGTGAGCATTGCACCTAAGGTGAAGGCGCGAGAAAGAGGCACTCGGAGAGGGACCCTGCGCTGCTGGAATGTAGGTGAAAACGTGCCATGGCACAGAAAATGCCTCTTGGCTGGAGCATAATTCACCAGGGAGTTTTCCAGAAACTTTGGGATTTATAGAGCTACTGGTGGAGATAACCTCCAGCACCTGGGGATCTGCATGGCTGTGCCATGGGCCTTGGAGGGGCCGGAGCCCTTAAAGTCACATAAGAAGAAATCAAGTCCTATTTTTTTTTTCTGCTGTGCAGCAGAACTCAACAGACTCTTTAAAATTCTCTAATATTCCTTTTCCCTCCCAACATTTCCAAAGCTCAGGGCCTCAACTCAGCGCTGCTGAGGACTGGCCTGAGCTTTTCCCACCGTGGCTGCTTGGAGGAACTGGATGAGACCAGGGTCTGCCAAATCAATGCCAGAACAAACCCCCAAAGAATGACACAGAACAGCAGTATGGGTTTTTAAGTTATTATTCAAAGGAGGACACTGCTCAGAAATATTTGATGACATGTCAAGCACATCAGGTTACTTACGATAATAGCAGCAGGAACAAGAAGCTGCTTTGGGCAAGGCTGTTGTCCTGCTCTTGGTAAAAGCGTCTTAAACCACGACTGTGATGATAACAGGACACTAATCACCCTTTCTCCTTGCTCAGGGAGACTGATGGGAGAAGTTTGCTGCTCCCATAGACAGTGTAATAGTGAGATTTGCTTTGCTTAACATAGTTAATACTCATAAAAGCCAGCAGCACTCCAAGCTGTTTGCTAGAACAGCTGTGAAGATTTTTATGGAGATGTATTAGGGACATTCAGAAGCTGATTTGATGGGAGAGATGTAAAAAGAAATCATATTTGGTTTGTTGTTTGGGGAGAATGATGGAAAATTTTGCAACCATCTGCTGAAGATCAGGTACTTGGGTGATGACCCTGCTCCACTGCACCCCTGTTCTGGAGGGAATTCGGGGGCCAGGCTCTCTCCAGCACCATGAGCTGATGCCGTGGAGCCACTTGGTGCCAAACAGCAGTGTCCCCCCAGCTCCCTGTGACTCTTCAGATGGGTTTTACTGAACTCAGCAGCTCTGCCTGTGGCTTTCAGCAGCTCTGAATTTAGCTTTGTGTGTGCAGAGAAGCAATAAAAGGAAATCAAATGTTAATCAAACAGCAAGCACGGATCACTTCAGGCCAACTGTGATATTCAGATGTGCCCTGAATAGCATCTTGCCCCAGACAAAGCTCATCATCTCCACCAGAATTTCTCATTGTGCAACCTCTGATTCCAGCAAGAGTGGTAGCTTCCCCTCAGTAAAATATGCCTCCTGCCACTTCTTTGAGAGCCTCCCCATCCCTTTAGGAAATATTAAAGCTGACTCCAGGAGAATTTAGCTTATTCAGTCAATGGATTCCATCAAGGAGAGAAGTGCTGATGGCTACGCTTATCTGCCTAGTTAAGACAGCTGCTAAATAGCAGCTCAATTCAGCAGCCATCCCTCAGGCTCCCAAGTGGTATGCCCCACAATTGAAGTTGCAAGGGATAAGTGGAGAACTGTGGTGTTTCCTGACAGTATTTAGGAATGGATACACCCTGGAACATCCCCCTGGATGCTCGCTCAGCTGAATGAGGCTCAATGGTTTTGCTTTTGGAGCTCGACCATGAACACAATTGGGCATGGGAGTTTGCTGTTGGCAGTGTGATTTGGCCTGGGGGAGATGTTTCTACTGAGCATGGCCAAGTGTCTTCCCAGTGGGAAGGCAGATTTTCCTCTGCATGCCTCCACAAAACAGGCCTCTCCCAGGCTTCACCATGACCATCCCACACCACAAGCCATGCAGTCTCCAGCACTGGTGTCTGGTGCTGGAACAACCCCTTGCAAAGCAGCGACCGAATGAGGATGACACTTGGAATCCACACAAGGATGCTCATGGATCCCCAACAGAAAAAGAGGAAAACCACAGCAGAATCCCCAGGCTCTGTCACAGAGGCAAGAAATTGCCTGTGCCTGCATCTTGGAACTTTTTCCATGTCTGGGCTGAACTCTCTGCTCAGAAGGGAAAGAAAACCAGCATCTTGTTTTTAATGATGGCCTCCGTTTCTGGAGGTTAACACCGCTCCTCTCTGCTGATCCTGCAGGATCTTTTCAAATGTTCATTTAGCTCTGGCAATGCTATTCATGTGATCACTTCAGATTGCAAGAGAAGAGCTCAGTTTGTGGATTTAATTAAGGAGTTGGGGAGGGAAGAAGTCTTGTTTTCACTGCCTGGTATGGAGAGGGCCAGCCCCCTCTCTCTGAGGGAAGGAGGAGGCAGTGAGTGAAGCCGGAGGTGAGACATAAAGAAATCAGCTGGTGATGCTGAGCTTTGCCTTGCTGGAAATTAAATTTGGTGACACTGCAGGGGCAGCTGAAAACCCTACCCAAAGAAAACAACCCTTGAGCTTTCTTCTGTTAGAAGGAGGCCAGACCTGGAGATCCTGGCTCGGAGCACGGCTGAAGCCTGAGGGTGCATTGGGAACTGGGCTGCCATGATCCCGGGATGTGGGGCAGTGCGTTCTCACCCCAGTAACCCCTGGCTCTGATCCATGTCTGCCACTTCTCAGTGGTGGCAGGAGGGACGGCACTGTGCAGTGGCTCTGCCTGCTCCCTGCTCCTGCAGGTGATGTCCATGTCCTCCAGGCTGCAGAGGACACAGCTCCTACCAGTACAAACACCAGGAGAAAAGAACACCCTGGACTCCGAAGTCCATCATCACCCAATCACCCAACCTCCACAGAGACTCCTGCAGGGCTGGAAATGGGACTGCTTCAGGTCAGTGTCCCCATCCTGGTCACCATCAAGTCTGGAAGCTGCTTCTCAGCCTGCTCTCAGGCAGCAGTGAGCTCTCCTGTGATGCAGAGACTGCATCAATGCATCATCTGCCCCCTCAATAAAATCTGTATGCTGCTCCATACAGAGCAGCATACAGAGGCACTAAGAACTGAATCTACCAACCCATGCCAGCCTGAGTGCCACAAATTAAACCTCCCTCCCTCCAGTGGGCCAGTGGTGGCTCCAGCACCCTTCCAACCCCTGCCATTCAAAAGCTTAGGAATTGATCTGTTCCCCCTTTTTTGGATTGCTGTTGATACTTTAAAATACCAAAAGAAAGTCTTGGCCTCTGTCAGTGTAACCCCATTCCCCCTTGTCCTGTCACTCTGTGGCTCCCAGCTGTGGTAACAAGTGTCTCCTCCTTGGGGTGACCCCGAGATGGAAGGTTCACTCTTCCTCTGCCACCCTGTCCAGCCACCCAGGAAGAGCTGTCTCTGGCTAACAGCTCCTGGAGTCATCTGGTGATACCTTCTAGATGTCCATGGGCTTTCAATCATGTGCACCACTGCCCCAAAGAATTACTCTCCTCTGAAGCTGATCTGCAGCTCTTTTCCACCCTTCCTGCATTTTTCACTACTCAGAAGTCAATGTTAACAGCCCTTCTCAAGTGCTGCCTATTTACAGGAGAGATTTTTCCAGCCATAATTCACATTACTGGGTGCCTAAAAGTTATTTAACCTCTGCATTAAAATATATATATATATATATATCTGCAGTATCCTTGTCCCAATTAAATCCAAGTTGCTCACTCCAGGCCAGCCCTCCATCATTAGAAGGAATGCATTAAGAAGGCGAGGGGGAGGTTAATTCAGGGCAATGGGAGCTGTTCCACTGACTTTTGCCAACGATGCAGCCACACAATAAAGAACATATAACACTGCAGCAGCCCAGCCCAGTGGGACAGGGACCTCCTGGTGGCCCCACATCCCCTCCTGGCTCTCCACACACCGAGAGGGTCACATCACCTAGGCTTTGCTCAGGCAATCCCAAGTATCTGCTGCCTTGGAGTCTAATGAATGCAGGGGCCCCACTTGAGTTCCCTAAATTGTGAGCTGGCACCCAGTGACAGAGACTGATTTAGGCTCACTGCTTTGCACTGCAGTTAGAAAAATACTGATGGCTCATTATCCGTCTTAATCAGCAGCAGCAAACAAATGAGGGACAGGGAGACATCCAGAAGGGAATACACCACATTACTCCTCCTTATTGATAGCACAGTTACTTAATTTGATGTGGAGACATAACTTCAGGCATCACTAAATAGTGGAGCAGGGATGGTTTGGTGCAGGGAAGATCTATGGGTGCAATTTAAAAGCTGTCTGTTTGGCAGCAGTGACGTCCATGGGCGCCGACACCGATCCCGGCTCCGTGGACAGGCTGGACACCATCCCTCACCACGACAAATGAGGACGGTGTCCCTTCCACAGCTAAAATGCATCAGCTGAAAATGGTGGAGCCCACCCCACTCTTCACCTTCTATGCTTGTGGGATGAGCTGGACAACAGGGGACCAAGCCCAAGACTGAGCACAGAATCCCAGAATGGTTCGGGCCGGAAAGGACCTTAAAGCTCATCCATCTCCACCCTCTGCCATGGGCAGGGACAACTTCTGCTGGACCAGGCTGCTCCAAGCCTTGTCCAACCTGTCCTTGGACACTTCCAGGGATGGAGCAGCCACAGCTCCCAGCTTCTGATGGCTTCTGGATGGTCATGTCCAACCTGCCCTTCCCTGTGCCAGGGCAGCAGAGCTCTGGATCAGAGCTTTGGCACAGCTCACTCGGGGAAGGCAGCGTGGAGATGGTGGAGCAAAGCTCATGATCTGGGGACATCAAAGAAAATAATGCAAGCAGTACATTTCCCACTGCTTTAGATGATGGTATCTGCCTCCCCATATGGACATTTCCCCCAGTCCTGTGCATCCAGCCCCTCTGTTTCTGATCCCAAGTGCACCAAAGTCGAAGGTGGGAGCATATCCAAGTGCACTTTGAGCTCTCTGCAAAACCTCCATCCCCAGTCTGCCCATTTGACTGGGTTTCTAATCCAGTTGTGGGTTAGGGATTGCTGGCCAGCAGGGTTAGGCCTTGCTGCAGTGGGAATGAACAGGTATCAAATCCATAACCATTTATTCACTCTGCTGACTCATACACCCCAACGGGGGCAGTCTTGAAGAGAAACCAAGGAGGTTTCACCTGGCTGGTGGAGCCAGCATGTGGATTAAGTCCTAGACAGCAGAAGAGAACTCCCAGTGGTTCAGATTCATCTGTAAATCCAGGGTTTTCCCCCCTCCTTTTAGTGTAAAATGCGGGTTGGCATTTTCAAAGTCACCTAAGGGATTTACATACCAAATTTCTTTTCATTTTAAAAGGATCTGTGTGTGCAAATACCTTGATCAACTCTGAAAAGTTTAGTGTATGGTAAAAAAACCTGCAAAGGGCCCAGCATTGCATAGGCACAAACTGCATCCAAAGCAGGTTTTCTAAAACCAGGTTTCAATTTTACCTGAGCAAACAAACAGGATTAGCTCTTAAAATCTTTTTGCAGACAGCATAAAGTTTTGCGAAAATAGCATAGATTTTTTTTTTTTTTTTTAATACAGGTAGATTGTAATTGTGGGCAGTGAAAGCTGCTCTGAGGTAATTTTAAGCTTTCAGGTAAGTAACAGGCTTTCAAAAAAATTGTCTAAATAGGTACTTCCCAAAATGAATTCTAAAAGTACTGAAGGTACACTCATTTTTTTAATGGTTCAAACATAGTGTGAGGTGAAGTGGGGTTTTTTGAGCTGGTATGGAATAGATTAATTTAAATGAAATTAATTAACAGAACTACTGTTAAACTACTGCATCTGCTAACAATGTTACCAGTAAAATCAACAGCCAAAGGGAGGAAAAGTTGGACCTTCCAGAGACTAAACCTTTAAGTGAAGAAAAAAAAAAATATAAATGCATGCATAATGTGCTGTAGTGTTTGTGCTGCCTTCACCTCACTGGCTCAGGTGCCAGGAGCAGCCACGGAACAACGCGTGCCATGGAACAGGCTCGGTCCCAGGGACTGTGTCCTTGCAGCCAGTATTTCCCAGGAAAGGAACTGGGATGCAGAGAAGCAAACTCATCCAAGGGCTTGGCTGCATGTTCACCCTGCAGTGGTCTGGGCAGCTCCCAGGGACACTGGGACGCTGTCAGGGAGCAGGCACCTGCAGCTCTTGGTCCATGCAGGCGTGGGAGGACACCCTGATCTAGGAAAATAAGGGCCCAGATAGCCCCTGGATGCCAAAACACCAGGCCTGCGGTCCCCTGCCCAGGTATCTCCACTCAAAGGCAAAGGTTAACAACAAAAGAATAACAAGCAGGACTTTTTCCCTGGGTCTTGTGAGCTTTTAGCTGACTTATTCACCTCGTGGTTGCGCTTCATGTGAAAATATAATGATTTTTATGGCCCACTTTAATATTTTTATGTCTTTTTTCTTCAGAAAAAAATTCCCACATTTGGTGTAAGAATTAAAACAGTATTTCATGCTTAACTGCAATCACAGATGATGTATGGAAGAGAGCTGGCTTCATGTCAACTCAATATAAAGCCAGAATTGAATCTAACTTGGTCACTACAGCTGTGCGATGTTTTATGGGGTGAGGGGATTTTTTCAGATCAGTCATAAATGAAATGGAAACTTTGACTGGGCTCATTTTGTATCAAACAGGAGCAAAAAAATGTAGGGAAGAACCAGGAGTACTACACATTTGTCTGAGTTGTTCCTTTAGAGGTGGAGCGTGCTGTGCTGCAAACCCAACCCAGCACTGGGCCATGCTGCAGTGGCAATCGGTGCCTGTTGGCACAAAGGCCCTGCCAGGGGCTTCCTGAGCTGTGGGGAGCCACATGCTCGGGATCAGCCTCCAGCTCCTGTCTGGAAAACAGCATCACTGCAGTCCAGATCCCTGTGGATGGGGACAACTGATGGAAAAATGCCCTCAGGCCTTTCTGCCATCATGGCATGAATGTGATGCTTTGAGGGCACCAGCACAGTCCCACTTGTGTTTCCCACCTGGTGACGGATTTTTCTGATGGCAATTTTAAATGTGGGGTTATATTAGAAATTGGACTTCAAAGCAAAGATAAAACTTTCCATGTAAGGGAGGAGCTGCTGTGGAAACAATTTCTTCTTGCTCTGGCTTGTGTTTGAGTTGTTGGGTTTTCTGCTGCTGACTTGTAGCAGAGCCCATCTCCTGCTGCCTTTACCACCGTTCCCATCTCCCTGGCCTCCACAGTCTCCACCACTCTTCCCAGCCTCCTGGCCTCTGTGATGATGGACACAGAAATGATGGCCACGGGCAGGTAAGACATGAAAGGGGAATTTAATGGTAAAAATTAAAGTCAGTCAGCAAAGGTTCCCCTTCCAGTCAAAGGATCGACCTTCTGGGGAGTGTTTAACAGTATCAGCCTTTGGATCTGCCTGTTTTCATCCCTATAAATTTAGGATGGGCTGCAGTGGCAAAGCTCCCATTTCTATGCAGATCCATACAAATGATTGATTACTTGTAGAAACAGAATAACCACAATGGCAGAAACAGTATTTCTTAGTTTATGTG
This sequence comes from Vidua chalybeata, assembly GCF_026979565.1. Taxonomy (NCBI): domain Eukaryota; kingdom Metazoa; phylum Chordata; class Aves; order Passeriformes; family Viduidae; genus Vidua; species Vidua chalybeata. Next base: position 3,729,891 of record NC_071536.1, read on the forward strand.
GGGAATTTAATTACATGCCTGTGGCACAGGAAAGGAAAATCAGGAAAACATCTTCCCTGACCCCACCCCAACCATTAAGCCTGGTGTTAGAGAGACGGGACGCGGCACTGCTGTGCCAAAATCTGCATCTCCTGAGGAAAGAGGAGGAGCAGGGGATGGAAGGGGCAGGGCAGGATAGGTGCATGCGTCTTGAGGACACACATGGGGAGACCAAAGCACGGCAAGGACGGGCACACCTTGGACTGAGGGACAGAAGAAACAAGCAGAGGTTGGTGCTTCTGGAATAAACAGGCCCCTAAACACTTCTGCTGGCACCTGTCCTGATTTCTCCAGCAGCTGCAGAAGCAGCTGTGTAATGTTTTGTCCCAGGTTTTGCCCTTCCCATGCTGTTCCACTCCCTGAATTTAATGGTGTCCATGGCATTTCCAGGATGCTTTCAGATGTTCAGAAAGAGTCCAGCTGGTGACAAATAAAATGAGCGGTGCTGGTTTTGCATGGGAACAGCTGCATTTGATGAAATCACCCAATAAAAAAAGGAAGGCCCTTTCCTTTGCTCAGAACTCTGGGTGTCACCACAGAAGGCATAAGCACAGTGCACGTGGGCCTTTGTGCTCTGCAGGTGCAATGTTGTGCTGATGTGCTGGGACAGGACAGTTATTCTGTGAGGTAACAGCTGGGAATGCTGAAAGGTTGTGGAAAAATGATGGTGTATACACGTGGTTCTGCATCCTTCCTGCCCAAACTTCTCAAATGCTTTGTTACCCTTCTCTGCAGTCTGTTTTTATTAATTCCTGGATGAAATTCTTGCTCACCCTCTGGTCTCAGTGGCACTGCAGCACCTGAATGGCTCACAGCCCCTACCTTCCTGCATTCCCCGGGGACAGGGAAGTGCACTGGGCAAACTGAGGCACAGAGGCAGTGGGGGCTCATGAGGGGATGCAGGTTATTCAAAGTGCCTTCTCAAGCGTGATCACTGGCAGAGGGAAGGACCTGTGGGACAGGATGGCAAAATGAGGGACAATGACAGCCAAAAATTCCCCATTTCTGAGTGTTTCCACACTCTTCAGCTAGTATTCCCTGCCTTGTTTTTCCTGCATTCATTTTGTACATTAGAATTTTTTTTTTAAGCCAGAAGAGGGATTTAGACATTAGAACAGCTACTGACCTGATAGGAGTTAATGATTTTATAAAACCCCTAAAAAATGCTTTACTTTAAAAGATTGATGTTTCCTATTGTATTTTTTCAATGCCAATTAATTACTTAATTCATTAGCAATGTAACACAGGAATAGTCTTTGAAAATCTGCTGCTTTGTGTAGATGCCTTTAATTATGGATAATTAAATACTGTGGAAGGACCTGATTATACCTCTGAGCATTTTCTAATCTGGAAAATGAAACACATTCTTGTACTCCTGAACACATAAAACAAAAGCTGAGCTCAACAGCCACAGGAAGTAAAAAAAGATGGGAAAACAAACACCCCCAAAGCCAGAACCACTCCAAACCCTGCAACTAAAAGAGGGTGGGAACTCCTGGGGAGGCTCGAAGGCTTTGTGCATGCCCTGACCCAGGGTTGGACCCTGCCTTGTTGGGGTACAGGGAGGAGCCCAAGTGCACTCAACGTGGAGCTGCTGCAGCCAGCAAGCAAACACGGGCCCAGTGAACACAGCTCCCTGTTAGCACTTGCTAAAAAGCTGGGAACAGATTTCCAGATGGTCTCTTGTACATATGGCAGCAAAAGCCAAAACTGCCACAAAGAGCAAAGCACTCTCCACAGCTGACCTTGGAAGAGGAGAACCTGCCAATTGCAGAAGTTACACTGTGGTTTCTTTCTGCCTCAGTTTTAGCCCCTGAAGAAAGCCAGGGAAATGCTTGTTTTGAAGACAGCATTGCCCCAGTGCCTCTGAGACAGATCCACTCCCTGACTCTTACTTTGCATCCTTCCTACCTGGGCCATGAAGCGATTGCCAAACTCAGAGAATAAACTCCCTTTATTTACTTCTCAACTGGCAAATTTTTGGAGAAAAATTAGGACAGGTCTTGTGAAACATTAGGGGCAGGATGACATGAGGGGCACAAATACATGTCTGGCATAGGTTGAACTGCAGACACTAAAAGAAGGAAAATGTCACCCCTAACATGGGGGTCAAAGGAGCAATGTGGCACACTGCTACTGCATCCCTGCCCGTGGCAGGGGATGGAACTGGATCATCTTCAAGGTCCCTTCCAACCCAAACCGTTCTGTGATGATTTGTGGGTGCTGATGTCCAAGCGTTGCCCTGCCCCAGAGATCCCCTCCTGCCAAAATCCTTGACACAGCAGCTGATTTCAGCTGAGAAATGCAGAAACTCAGCCACTGTGGGGTGAAGTGCACGAGGAGACACTGCAGCACATGGGACACATTGCTGGGATGCAGTGCCCATGGCATTTGTCAGGATTCCTACTGGATGCTGCCAGGTGCCAGTCCTGCCAGCAGTGCCACACCCACTGCTGCTCCCACCTCACCCGCTAGTGAAGTCTGTGACATGATGAGCTTATGTGGGGGACTTTATTTAATTATTTTTGCCCAACAAATTGGTGGAAAACAGAAAGTCAATGATGTCTTGCTGACCCCCACAGCTGTGCCCTATTAATGCACTCAGTGATGAGAACCATTGGGTTGGCCCCACCTTGGAGCCAACATTAAACGAGGCCATGCAATCCCTGGATTCCTGCAGACTTCCCTGTGCCAACACTTCCTGTACCAGGGCACGTTGTGGCTAGAAAGCCCAAACCTCAGCCAGGAGAACAAAAGGCACATGTTTTCTTGATGCACTTTGAGCCTCACCTTCACATCTAGCAAACCCTATTCCAGCAAGGAGAAGCTTTCACACAGGGCTTTGGAATGCTGGTGCATCCATGGGTGGAAGAGCCCAGCCTGTTTGGCACAGGTTGTCCCAGGCAGTCTGATGGTGCCTGTCAGCATCCCACGAGAACCTGTCAACCACTGCCACTGCCACTGCTCTTAATTAGCTGATCCTCTCCCTCTCCTCTCCTCTCCTCTCCTCTCCTCTCCTCTCCTCTCCTCTCCTCTCCTCTCCTCTCCTCTCCTCTCCTCTCCTCTCCTCTCCTCTCCTCTCCTCTCCTCTCCTCTCCTCTCCTCTCCTCTCCTCTCCTCTCCTCTCCTCTCCTCTCTCCTCTCCTCTCCTCTCCTCTCCTCTCCTCTCCTCTCCTCTCCTCTCCTCTCCTCTCCTCTCCTCTCCTCTCCTCTCCTCTCCTCTCCTCTCCTCTCCTCTCCTCTCCTCTCCTCTCCTCTCCCTTTAACCCTTGGTTAAAAGAGGGGCTTGGGCACATGAACCCAAGAGAGAGAGCGCAGGCAGCACTTCCCTGAGAGGGAGAAAACAAGCACAGGAGAAGGGACAGTGCAAGCTGCAAAAACACTGTGCACGCAACAGAGGAGCAAGGAAAGTCCTGGGTGTTCTTTGGTGGGGGCTTGTAATGCCTTCTGTGGAGGCCACTCCTCTTTCAGAGCACTCCTCTAGCCTTTGGATCCATAGATAAGAATTGGCTAAATCTGTAAAGAAAAGTGGGCACCTTTATTTCAGGGGTTGATCCAACCAGGAAACCCAAATAACCATTTGGGCAGGGATGTCTCTCAAGTCCAGGTGAAACTATCCACGGAGGGGTTTATGCAGGCACAGGAAGTGGCCCTGACTCCTTTTTCGCATGTGAAACCTTCACTGTCTGTGTCTCAACCTAACTGAGCTGTTAGGATGAATGAGAGAGGGGACAGATCCCCAGCTGCACACAAAACCTGGATGTTTCCCTTGGAGCAAGGCAGCCAGGCCGGTTTACACCAGCCTCAGGGACTGGATCACAGCATATTTACTCTCTATGGGGGGCATTGTGTAGGCAAGACAAAAAGTGGTTTCTGAACAAAACACAGCAAATATATCTAGTCGTTACTATCGTGGGCAGGTTTTCATTTTTTATCACAGTTTCCCATCTGATTTCCAATTTAATAATTACAGTTTGACGTTGCCTGTAATAATACATTTCTTTTTTGTTTGGCACAGCTTGAAAAGTAACCAGAAATTCCCTCTTGCTGCTTTCCTTGTAGCACAGGCAGTTGTTAGGGGGTGATCAGCCACTGCAGGGTGTTGCAGCCCTTTCTGTACGTGGTGAGAGCTTCCAGGGATGGGGCAGCCACAGCTCCTCCGGGCAGTCTGTGCCAGGGCCTCACCACCCTCACAGGGAAGAATTCCTTCTGAACGTCTAAACTCTGTCAGTGGGAAGCCATTCTTCCTTGTCCTGTCACTCCAGCCCTTTGTAAATAGTATTTCCATTTTCCTTGTCAGCTTCCATCAATCCTGGACCTGGTTACTTACCCAGGTGAGAGGGAGAGCCAAGCAGGCAGGACATTTCCCACCACAGACAGAGCTATTTCTCCTATTACTCTCCCACTCACCTGGGCAGGGAAAGTCAAAGGTACAAACACTTTCTGCTTTCAGTAAAAATCAGAGCAGGCTGTCTGAAATAACAGGGCAAAAAGCCCCTTTGTTTCTGTCTTCCCCATTGAAATAGTCAAAAGTATAAAATAAAGATCTACATCTAAAACAATGTCACCCCTTTTATCCTCCCAGATTTGAGGGAGTTTGTTCTGGAAGCATTAAATGGGGCATCTCATCACTTCCAGTTTTTTTCCCAAAGCTTTCTAAGGTACAAACAGCGAGTTTGCTGTAATTGGCCCTTTTCCCAGGGAGGTTTCAGTGAGTCAGCATTTTCTGACCGACGTATTCCCATCTTCTTCAAATACTTTCAGGCGGCTGCAGTGGAAAAAGTCAGAACTTTGACAGCCTGGGGAGAACTTTGTGTGCTCATCTTCACACAGATCACAGTGCTCCCAGCAGATCCTTGGGCAGGACACCAGCACTCCTCTTTTTGGAGCATCAGCTCCTGCTCCATTTATTCTAACAAACTGCTTCCCTACCAGCACTACCTGGCACAAAACATTTGTAACTGGGACAGACTGTGGCTTAGTTGATGTAAAATGAGTTACACCGGTTTGCATCAGTTGTGGTACTGGTTCATAATGACTCCTTTTACTTTGAACTCCTCACTGAGTTCCTTGAGGGGATTATGATTCCAGAAGTGGGTACAAGTGGAATATGGACATCCTGGAGTTCACTTCCCTTTACAAAGTGCTGATAGGGTCCCATGGGCGACTCCTCTACCCTTGAGCTGCAAAGAACTGACCCAGGCCAACCCCTCCAGCCACAGCAAAGAAATTAACATCCTCCTCTTTCCCACCAGGATTTTATTTGCTCATGACCATGCCTAAGCTCTTCAGTCTTGGGCAGTAATTCAGATCAACACTGCAGAAGGGTTTTCGAAACATGAATAAGGAGGGCAAGAAAGGAAGCCCTGCACCAGCCAAGCTCTTTTTCAGCCTGTGCTGCAGGGATGGAGCCAAGGGAAGCCTCGTGCTGCAGGAGCAGTGCCCTGGTGCTGGGCCTGGTGACCTGCATTGACAGCTGAAGGCATCTGTGCAAAGCCAGAGCACGAAGCAAGGCAGCTGGGAGTGAGGGGGTGGGCCAAGCAGGGGAAGGAAATGGATGCTGATGTTTGTGGACAGCAGAGCACCTTGCACAACAGGGATTTATGTGATGGCCGGCACTGTCCCAGCCTCTCCCCATCTGACAGGAACCTCCCACCGGCAGCACAGCTCCACCCCTGTCACACAGCAGCACCACCGCCACCCACACGCGGTGTCCTTGCACCCTCACCTGGCTGTGCTGCACCAAGTTGAGGGTCCCTCTGGCAAACGGCTCCACCAAAACTGCACTTATTTTTGCTCTGCCCCGGTGATGCACTTCACCAGCAAATCAGGGAAAGAGACGAAGAAAAACACACCTTCAACCCACTTTTTAGTCTGTCCAGCCAGTGATGGGTGAGTTGGCAAGTGACAGGCTGGGGTAGTGTATGGCCACACAGTAACAGCCAGGCTGGGATTACTGCCCTGCTATCCTTCACCCAGCTGTGCCCGTGTGGGAGGGACAGAAGGCTGCCCTGGAATGCAGCACCCTGCCAAAGGAGAGGGGATGGAGATGTAGGAAAGGTGGAGGGAAGGAAAGGAAGCAGGAGGAGAAAACTTGTGTCTTTCTTAATTCTAAGTGTTCTCAGACTTGCTTAGCTCTAATCTTTAATTCATATTTTCATTACAGTCTCTTTGCTCTGTAAAGTCTGCATTTCATGTAAAAGGAGCAGCTCAAACATAAATTATTTGAAATAAGTCAACTCCTTCTTAAAGACCTCTACTCTACATATGTGTAGGCTCCAATAAAGAAGCATTAAATATTCATCAAATTAGGAATACATGAACACAGTGTCTGCCACTCTTCTCATACAGATATGCTTCATAATCCCAACCTTCTAGGGCAGCCAAAGCAAATCCTTTCAGAAAACCTGACCATGCAAAACACCCCAGCCTCCTGCAATGTGCCTCTGAGCCACCCAGAGGTGTCAACAGGTCAGATCCTCAGCTGGAGTAAATCAGAGTAAAACAACGCTGTGTTTTACACCAAGTGACACTGACACAGAATTTGGTTTTCAGCTTCTCTTGCAGCAAAATTATTTACAGCAATGTCATTGGATCATAAAGTCATTTTTGGTATTTTAAAGTCACACCAAGAACCAGGTGGGGAACAGCAATACAATGCCTGCTTTAATTTCAGTACTGCCCAGGCTCCTTGCATTCTGCAAAGGAACCTGGCATCCCAATGGGAATCTAGGAACTCCTCCCTCCCCTCCAAAAAACCCCTAACCCACCCCTTCTCTACAAGACACGATGAAAGTGAACCTTGAACTACCACTCTCGCAGGCCAGTGCACATAAACTTCAGCAACATCTCCCCAAGGGGGAACAATCATGATGAGCAAAAGCTTCTTCATAAATATTGCTGAGTTTGAAGAGTAATGCAGAGCAGGTAACGTGTTTCCACATCTCTGAGAGCAATGTCTGCTGAAAGAGAGCTTTGGAGCTGGTCCTGTCCCACAAATGGCTTCTCATGATCCTCCCTGACCCTTCTCTTCAAGGTGCCTGTTACATTCATCTGAGCTCTGCTGTGGTGGAAGCACAGAAGCATGGTTAGGACCTGGGGTACAAATTCAGGGTAGCAGCTTTCAGCTCCTGCCTGGCCTTCAGCAGTCAGGCAGAGCTTTTTCCTGCCCTGTTTAATTTGTGAATTATCCCTTTCTTGCTTGCTGGGCCGAAGCAGAGAACACAGAGGCTTGGGAAGCAGCAGGTGACTTGTGCAGGTGAACACAGCAGGTTCGGGGGCTGCTGTCCCACTGGCTCCAGGCTGCAGCTCCCTGGGAATGGAGCTCTTCCAGCAGCATCCCTGTCACTGCACAGCCCAGCACCCCGGCTTTGTGTGAGCACTGAGCTGTGGGATGGACTTAATCACATTAAGTGCTGCTCAGTTCAGGGCTTCTTTGTTCTGTAAAGGCTTTTCCTCTCCCTCTGAAACTTCAGGAGGTGGCAGATTCAACTCAGCCCTCCCTGATGCTGTCTAACATCAGGATGGCTAATTTTGGAGGTTTCAACTTTTCAAAAGCTTTTCACTGTTATAGAGGCCTCTTGCAACAGCTTCCAATCTTGAGTCAGCAGGACATTTAAACACCTGGATAATCCAAGTGCTGGAGATTTCCAAAGCAATGGAGGATCTAGCTCTTGACAGATGCTTTTGTGTCTAATCCTCACCAGCAAGTTCAGCATCTACATGCCTTTAACCCTTTGGCTTGAAGCAATCAGATGGATGAGCTCCACTGAAAATCAGTTTCAGGGAAATGACTTCTCAAGGAACAGTAAAGCAAGCACTGGAGTATTTTGTCAGGTTGGTGTCTGCCTGGCCCAAATACACCTCCTCATTTTCAGTCTTGATCTTCTACCAGCTTTCAAATTGATCCTTTCTTTCCTCTGTTGGTAATCAAATCACTGCTTCAATTGAGCTAAGAGGGCACCACAGTTCACACTCCTGCTGGTCATCACAGAGAACATTATCCAGTCTTTCCTGCGGCCCCTCGGGCTGACACCTGAAGGGGGTGGTGGCTGTGGGGGTGACCAAGTGCCCCAAAAGCTGGCTGCCATCAGTACTTCACAACCATGCAGGGTGAGCTGGCTACGCTATGCTACTCCCTTCAGCTGCCAGGACCTGGGGAGAGGATGGTGGAGTCCAGCAAAATCCGGCGTGGGGAGCACTTCTTCTCCTTGGCTGGGCACATTCCCTTGCATCTGCACAACCAACCAGCACATTGCATAGACTGTGACTGAACGGGGTTTAAGTGCAATCTTAAAATCTGGCCATTTCAGGAATTCCTGAAATAAATTAGAAGAGGAATTTTATTTAGTTGTTGTTTTTTTTTTTTTTTTTTTTTCTCTAAAGGGATCTCCCCATGGCTCCAAATCACTGTTTTCCACAACGTAAATGAACATGAAGTCTTCTCTCATCCTCTTGCCACAATATCTGTGTCGCCTTTATCCTCCAACAGTTGTATATAATCAAATGGCAGACAAAACATCCTGTCCCCAAATCCTTCCCTCTTTTTTCCTCAAACTTTTAGTATTTTTTTCCATGCTTCCTTGATTTTTTTTGTCACTGATCAAGTTGGAAGCAGAAGCTTTCCAAAACAATGACCTGGAGCTTCAGCGATCCACATCTTGCAGATAAATAACAAGCTACATTTATGCAATAATACACCAGCACTGGATTATTCCATATTAAAATCTTGGCACTTTTCAAGACAGCAATCATTTGGAACAACAGAGACCATGTGGAGAAGGTTTTTTGTCAGTACTGGTTACCAGCATGCACTGTTAATCCATCACCTTCACCCACAAGAATTTACACTGAGATGGAGCCTTTTAGGTGGGTTGCAAAATCCCAAAGGGTTTTGCAAAGTGAGCAGCTCCCATTGCCCTCCCAGGGCAATCCCTGGGCATGGGTTTGGCTGTCCCTGGCTGGGAAGGAAGAGCTCTGCTCCCTGATTGCATTGCCAGTGCCTCTTTCTGTGGCATCCAGGAATTCCTGCCCTGCTTACTTTGGGAATGGAAATGAAGTTCATGAACCACCTCTGAACTGGCTGGGCAGGACAGGAATAGCCTGGCCCATGTCCAGACACCAACTGCTCACTGCCCACAGCACAGCTGTTCCAAAGGGACACCCCTGGGCCTCCCAAACATCTCCCACTCAGAAAAAACGCATTTCTTCATAGCACTTGCTAAGAAAAGGCAGCATCAAAAGTCTGCCCCCAGGTGTTATTCTACACAGAGACATGCAAAGCTCACTCAGGGACATGTGTAACAAGGATTTGTTTGCCAAAGAAGAGGCTTCAGCAGGCTGGGAAAATCCCTGGGGGGTTCCTGAGCAAGACACACTGTATTACAGCAGGATCAGGCTGGGGTGCAGAATGCTTATTTCAAATTAACTCCCAACAGAGAAATAATGAGCAGTGAGTTTATATTTCAGTAAATTAAGAGAGAAGCTTAGGTAAAATGTAGGTTTATATGCACGGAAATAAATTATTATTTACTCACGTTTGTGCTCATGCCCTCAAATATGAAGATATTTGTAGGGATTTATTAATATTTATACCACATTATAATAAATACCCACAAGAGCTTTGCATGAAGACATGCTATTTTATCAATGTAAAATCTATTGAAGGTCAAAGGGATCTTTTACTTGTGTGTGGATGGCAGGATCAGCCTCTTTACTTGGAAATCTGTATCAACTGCGATAATTTAAAACTTTAATTAAAGATTCAGTGACAGATATTCTACAAAATGTCTTCCTGCTGCCCAGTATTCCATCATGAATGTCTTCAGAAGCCCAGGCTGAGTAAGCACACTTGCCAGGGAATATTTCACTGTGGACATGTTGGCTTTTATCTGGCTCGTTGGGTAACACATTCTTTTGTTGAGGATTGGTGACAACAAAAATTAAATTAGAGGCAAAACCAGACCTCAACCCAAAAATTTATAATATTTGTTTTGTTCATTCCTCAAGAGAATGAAACACAGGGAATTTCTCCCTTTGTGCACTGCAGTAGGTGAGAGTTGCTTGGAGCTGGCAAAGCAGAGGAACCCATTTAATCTGGATCATGTTTAATGAAATGTTTAATGAAACAATGTGAGGGATGATACAGCAGGGATGCCCCCCCGTCCCAGCATCCTACACTGTTCCCAGACCACATCCAAACTGGGAAGAGCAACCTCCAAGTGATGCACAGGAAGGGAGTTAAAGCACACACACACACCCCACCAATAGAAGGGCTCACCCCACAGCAGTGGATGGGTCTATGGGGAGGGACAAGCAGAGGGCTGGGAATGAAAAGCACAGGGGGAGGAGAGGAGGGCCCAGGAACACCACACAGGCACCTCTTCAGCCCTGGCCACGAGCACGGGAATTTTGGCTTGGAAAGGCTCCAGCACAGGTGGAATGGGGGGATGTTCCCACAGAAATGCAGCAGAACCTGGGGCAGGAGGGACACAGGTGGTGGCACCACGAGCTGGACTCTAACAGTGACAGGCCACTGGGAGATCCCGCAGAGGAGAGAGTTAACAGCAGTGACACACTTTTGTCTGGAGAAGTCACAGGGACTGGAAAGAACAACTCGAGGCCATAATGCTGCAGTCTGTCACTACCAGGAAACATGAAATCCAGTGACCTTTCATCTCTGTGACAGAAATGCTGCACAGCACCTGGAGCCATCACCCTTAAAATCCACTCTGACAAAGTGGATGATAGGACATGAAGGAGAAAACATCCTCTGCCTCCTTCACCCCCAAATTTGAGCCTCCCAGTGAAGTCTGCATGCTCCAAGGAATGTGCTATCCCTTGCCAGGAATAGCCAGCCTTGAATGAGCTGCTGTGGTTAGTGAGGCACGAGATAACAATTTCATTTCTTTGGCCAAGAAGGAACAAATCTCCAAAGCCATTTGTTCAGACTGCTCTTAAATGATGGGAGAGAAATCAGTATTGGCTTTCTATGACTCTTTAGGCCAGGAATGTTAAATCAACAGATTTTTGCATTATCACAGGATCAAGGAATTCCACACTGGTTTGGGTTGGAAGGGATCTTAGAGATCATCCCCTTCCACCCCCTGCCATGCTCAGGGACATCTTTCACTATCCCAGGTTGCTCCAAGCCCCGTCTAACCTGGCCCTGGACACTTCCTGGGATGGGGCAGTCACAGCTTCTGTGGGCAGCCTGTTCCAGTGCTCACTGAATCACAGCACTTCTGCCCTTGGCAGGATGTATTGAATAAGGTTATGAAAATCTGACTCCATGGAAAGAGAATTATTCTCTCATTAATACCAGCAACAGCTAAACAAGCAGGCAAGCCATGCTCCTAGCAGAGTGCAGCAAATGATGCAGGGCTGTGTTTAACCTAAAATGAGGATTTTCCTTACCAAAATTTTAAGGGATAGCTTTTGAATTGAGGATTTGCACCACAGAGATTACTCTCCCCCAACAACTGTATCCCTTGAGCTCTTCTGTTTGTCAGTCTGAAATTACAGCCACAGGGACTAAAATCTTTTCATCACACCACAACATGGCACTGTGTCTTCACCACTTTGGCAGAAGACAAAAACTACTGAATGGAAGGAAAAAACCAAATAAATTTTAAAAGGGGTGTTTCAGTCATTTAAGTGGGTCTGTCAGCTTGTTATCTTCATGCATTTGTGAAACTTAGCTTTAATGGACTGGATGAAGCGGAGAGCTGAAAGACAAAATTTTGGACTCAAGATGAACACAGAGCTGAAAACACTGTGCTCCTCATTCATTAGGATGTGCCAGAGGGATTCAGATGGGAAGAGGCACAGGAATGGCTGCTACTTCCACTTGAATCTCCCAAATTGTAAGAGAAAGGCGAACGGTGTGCTCCACCCTCAGCCACGTCCAAGAGCAGTAACAAACTCTGATCATCAGATTCCCCACGACACAGGAACTGCCTTGGTGCCTACCAATTTCTATCACTGTGGGAATCACTTCATTACACGTGTGAAGGACACAGCCAAAACTGCCAGCTTGGGCCAACTATAAGCCAGTCAGCCCCAGCAGCAGCAGGAGGAGCAGAAAGCCCTTCCAGCTGAGGGGTCTCCATCCCTACAGCCAGGCTGGGACACCAGGAGGGGTTCAGCTCCCCCCACAGCACCCCCATGCAGACATGTTCCTGCATCCCAAGGAACAGCCACGACCCTCCACTGGCTGAGCTGTGCTGCAAGCCCCAGAGACCAGGATTCCCAAGGCATCCAGGCTGCTCTGATGGGGATGGTGAGAAATACATCCCTGCCTAAAACAGGTCTCAGATGGAGAGCTTTATGTGTATCCCTAAGAGATGAGCAAAGAGAGTCGTGGAGAGTTTTGGATGAAGCCTCCTGGTTTCCCTGGGAGAGTTCCAATGACTTCACTGTGTCCCACAGTCTGCTCAGCACCCAGCTGATCTTCCTCCTGTCCTCGCCCCCACCAGCAGGAGCTGCTCCTTCCCTTTCCCACTGGCTGTTGTGGGAAAAAATATGCTTCTCACCCCTGGTCACCAGGGCTATTGGGGACTGCAACACAGAAAGCCACCAACCCCCAAAGGGGGCATGTGGTCCTGGGGGAAATGATCATGGTGGGGAAGGCTTGGGAGAGAAATCCAGCAGCTCCTGGGGCTGTGAAAGCCCCTCTGAGCCTGCACTCCTGGGAAGCCTCAGGGATGCTCACCGGTGGGATTCATGTGACGCAGACTGGATGGGATGTGCTGCCGCTGTAAATGAGGGGATTTGGGATGGTGCCCTACATGTGATAGGAACACAGAGGCCACACAAGCTCCAGAGGTGTTTGCTGGGGTGTCAGTGGGTCTGAGCTTGGTGACAGGCCTGGGGACAGCCAGTGGTAGCCCCGAGTCACCAACCCAGGACACCAGTCTTGGTGAGTGTGATGGGAAACTTCACACCCAAACACAGCTGTACACAAAGGTGGTGCATGGAGCTGGGTAACAAACCTCTCCTCTGAACTTCAGCAATAAAAACAAAACAATGAGATTTCCTACAAACATTTTCTGCTTTCCAACAGAAACACAGAACTCAATGAAAATCTGACAAAATATTTTTGAACAAAAATACAGACACAAACCTCAGGATTTCAAGTAATATTTATGGCATAATTTTCCAAACATTTTTTAATTTTTCAAGTTCCTTCAGTAAAGGTATTTTACCTTTCCAACTCTTTGCCTTTACTCTGTTTTACAGAGCAGAAAATGTGTTGAAAATGTTATTTCTTTACCAACATTTTCATTTAAGTAAAAAAGCAACCATTACTCTTATCCAGCAGCGGTGATGTATGTAAGAGCAAATATATACGGATAGTGAGTTCTAAACACAAGGAGATGAATCCAAGTAGCCATTTCTTACATGTTTAGAAAGCTGTGAAAAGGTTTATGTGCAGCTGCCTTACCTTTTAATACGTCTTCACATCTGCATTAGGAGAAAGGTGCTTTTTCAGAGATGTATGTGAATACAGGCTGTGTACTCACAGCCCAAGAGACCTTTTTGGAAACAGATTTATTTTCCAAAGAGGTATTTTCAGTCATTCCAAAACATTTCTTGAAAGTATTGATGAATCTAATTCATGAAATCACTTCAGCAGGATAATGAGGCCCAGTGCTACACAGAGACTCCAGCACACAGCAAACAATGTTCTGGGCTTGGTGGGTGTCTTACTGGCCAAAGGGAAAGTTCTGCCATTGATTTTGGTGAGCTTTCCCTTGGTCTAAGATAATAACCATTGGTTTGTTAATGCAGGGACAAACACTCTCTCTTTTCCCATGTATTTGACTCTCTGTTAGACTAATTTTGAGAAAATAACAAAGAAATGAAACAACAATCACTGATATCAGGACTCAAGCCCATAAAACCTTTGTCAAGCCAGCCATTCCATCTGCTTCCAGGAGAAGACACAGGCCAGGAAGGGCAACTTAAATTGTGAACATTTTTCACCCCATAACTGAAGCACCAGAAGAAGGCCCAGCTCATGCCAATGGAAGCAAACCTCAGTAACAGCGTTTCAATCAAATGTTTCCTTTATATCTCTGTTAAAGCCAACACGGTTCTTTCTTACCATTTTTGCAGACAGGGCAACACTGCTCTGGTTCATAGACCGGGTTGACACACTCGGGGACTGCGCAGTCTGCTACAACACAGTGAACTTCATTGCTGGGCTCGCAGCGACACCATTCGCATGGCGAGGGCTAGGAACAAATCTCAAATTAGCCCATTGCCTCCCGCAGCTCACAAGTTTGCAACATTCCCATCCTGCCACAAGATAAACACATGAGCTTTCAATATCCCTTGACTGAGTCATTCATCATGGGTGATACAAGTTAACCTCTGGCACAAAAGAGCAACAGCTGAAATAGGAAACCACAACATCAGAAAAACCAGCCAGCGTCAGCCTTGTTTTCCCACGCAGAGCTTTTAGGATTTTAGGTCCCCAAAAAAACTGAGCTGCAGCATCTAGGTTGTACCTTGCTGTAGCCATCTGTTTTATCTTACATGTGTGGCCAGAAGAAGAGCAGGATTTGTGGAAGGTCCTGAGTGGTGGTTCGTACCAGGAAGGGAGGACAGGCTGATTTTCCAGGCCATATCCATCGCTCATGTAGACCACCACTGCCAGCCACCCCAGGTTGTTGGAAGGGTGCTGCTGGGATGGCCTGCCCATCCCCCAGCCTTCTTGGGGTGTTTTCATTCCCACTTTTCAGGGCAGAAGAGAACAGTGTCGCTCTTGGAGGGGCAAACCCATTTCTTTCCATGTTTTTGCAGCACCTGTGTCAGGGGTCTGTGAGCACTTCCATAACACAACCACGAGATCTCAGCCTGGCCCTCTCCTGATTGCTTCAACAAGGTTTGTGAGCAACAGGCGCACATAAAATACGTAAATAATTAAGAGACTGAGTAATTTTGCTGAGTCAGGGAATTCAGGATTAAAGCACCCAGCTAAATGGTTTTGTTTCAGCACAATCACTTCAGCCCGGAAGCTCTATCCACTTCCAAACTGCACAGAGTTGTTACAGTCTCAACCTTTAAAAAGCTGTGAAAATCTGCTGAAAACATAGAAAGGTCAGTATTTTAAGGTTGTAAGTGACTTATGTGCATGCTAGTGTCATGAAAGCATGGCAACAGAGCTAAGGAAGGAGAATAAGAGGAGAATTGAAAGGAAAATAACTTCCCTTCAGTACCAGTAGGTTTGATATGTAACTCCCAGTTTCTCAGCATCCATCACCAACATTTCAATGAGTAAATGTGGGTATTGGGAAAAATTCTGCTTTATGTGAATTTGCAGCTGTGGGAATTCCTCAATAGTAAAAAAATATTACTCAATATTAGAAAATAAAGTGGGATGCAAACAAAGAAGAATTCACCCTGATGTATTTCAGACCTCAGTGATGGGTCACTCATTTCTACAA
Source organism: Vidua chalybeata (assembly GCF_026979565.1). Lineage (NCBI taxonomy): Eukaryota > Metazoa > Chordata > Aves > Passeriformes > Viduidae > Vidua > Vidua chalybeata. The sequence goes on from NC_071536.1 coordinate 3,745,382, forward strand.
GACAGATACAACCTGTGAGCCCTGTTTGTGGCTTGTAAGAAGCTCTCCAGTTCACCTCTAAGAAGCTCCATGTGTCTTGAGTAGAATAATTTATTCCCAGGAAATTTATTTCTACCTTAAAATGCACTAATTAAAACTTCCCTTGCTTTGTCTCAGCATCTGCAGTCTATAATTCCCATCACCTCTCATTTGCTCATGGCTTTGGCAATTTAGATAAAATCAGCACTCCTTGAGCAAGGGAAGAAGTGTGTGGAGGTGGAATTCCTCTCTCTAATTATCGTTCCTCTTTCAATCCTGCTTTGATTTCTCTCTGAAGCACCAGGAATCTAAATTCATTTGACTGACATTTCTTATTCAAGGCTATTTAATAGGAAGAAACAATACAGAAGAAAACAGACAGAGCTATTTGCTGAGGGATCAATAAGAAAATTGCTGCTTTGTTTTTACTCATTTTAATCACTAATTATATGGAGCAGTAGAACTAGATCTTGTGATTTGTGGAAGCTTTCACTGACGTCTCCTCCAGGGCTTGTACCCATCCTCACTACTCCAGTGGCTGCAATGCTAAGGGATATGTGATGCTTTTCCAGGGCTGCTGCCCAATCCATGGCTCGGAGAGGATCAGCACAAGCAGAAGCCGCCCCTGAACGACTCTGTGGCTGAGCAGATGAGACATGACACACACATCTTCTGCCTCAGCCTCGGTGGAGCAGCCTGAAAATGACACTGTAACAAAGCAGGATGTTGCCTGATGCTCAGAGCAGCTTTGCAAGCAGGAAGAGCTGCACACAATTAGAGAAGGAAAGCACACCCTGGCAGAACACCAAGTAAACTGATGCCTTGAGAAGGCTGACCTAGAACAGAGGCTGGACAGAGTTAAAGAATAAAGCAGAATAAAGAATAAAGGGATTTATTAAAAGGATCTCCTCAATGGATCCACCTTGGGCAGCACAAGAGCCCAGCTAGGACTACACCCAAGATGAACCAAAATGGTCACAAAATGGACAACTGGTCATGGGGTCTCTCACTTTTGTAAGTTTTGGCCATTTGCATATTGGAGTTAATTGTCCAATTACAGCTTCAGGTTATGAAGTTCCATCCTCCTTGTTTTTCTCTCTTCAATTCACCATTGTCTATAATTTTTGGGCCTGGAGCTTGTAACAGTTGTCCTTGGACAAGCTGGAAGAGGATTGTTCTGTCTGCCTACCCTGTGAAGAGAACTTGCTAACACTTAATATGAAGCTCAGAGTTACACACTAAAGCAGCACAGAATTTGAAAAATATAAAAGCTAAAACCTAAGGCATCATTTCCCCCCTTTAGAGGCTCGACCTAAGCCACCAGATGAAAAGGCTGCTTTGGCATGAACCAGACCTTTCCCTGCCACCTCCTCCTCCTCACTGTATTAAGGTCAAGCCACTTGGTCGTGATCACTCAGGATTTTCCTCTATCTGGCCACTTTGGTCACTTGTCAGTGCCACTTACCATGAGGGACTCCAGCCCTCCTGTCCACTTGGTTTATGAGAGCCTTGGCACATTCTTCCCTGGGATGTGCTTTGGGATCTGACCTGCAAATCCCTGCCCATTCAGAAAGGACTTTGCCCCAAGCACACTGATTGAGCGTTTTGAAGCTGTCTGCAGGCTCTGCATCTGAGCTATTACTTTCCCTGGTGCTACCCTTCTTGTGGAACAATTCTGGGACACTGGCCAAAAAGTCCCTGTCTATTAGTACAGGCAGCAGGAAGACCAGGCAGCAAAATGACAAACTGGGAACCAATGAAGAACAGGGAACCAGCAGAAGATGCCCTTAAATTTGGTTTCCTGTTTCCCAATTTAAAGATTTATCCCCCATGAAAGAGGGGTGGTTTACACTTCTGTAGCCACTGAAGTTCAAACAACAGTTCCAGAAAAGGAACTCTCATCCCTGCTAAAGAAGGATACTGAAAAAACACAGGGGGGTTTCTGGAGTAGGAAGGAGAGAGGACACTTTCCCACCTGAACAGTGCAAATGCTTTATCTGCGTCCCTTAAACTGATATTCTAGAAAGAGTGTTAAGATTAAAGGATCACAAAAGGTGGTAATTTATTCACCCCCATGTCCAAGGCAGAAGAATCTCTTAGAAAACTCTGTAGGGAAGGATTTATTAGGCAGGATTTCAAGAGCTGTTGGTGAAGAAACATTCTTCTGACCACTGCCCAAAAGGAAAGGGTGCTCATGATGCCCAGCCAAAACACGGATACACGTCTGCACCATTCCATGGTCCTGCACTGCTCAATATGATTTCAGAAATGATTCTATCAGGAGCAAACTGGGCCCTTCTGTAGAAGGTATCAGTCAGTAGGGCAGTTTGACTTGGCCAAACCAGTGCAAAGCACTGAAATTCTTTTTACCCCATCTCCACTCCTAATAGGGGTGAGAGCAGTGACCCTCAGAGCCAGTGGGGTGACACGTTCTTGGATGTTGTCAACGTAGGGGCCAAGTCAAGCCAAGCTGGTGGGAAGCAGACGTGGCCAACATCTATCCACCATTCAAGGGCTTTTACCAGCAGCTGAAATGGGACACAGAGCACAAGGGACCTTCTCAGTCTCTGCTCTGACCCTAAATCCCCTCTCCTTCAGCCAGTCACTTCAAAAAGACCAGAGCAGCACAACCCATTCATAACCACCCCTAAGATCACAGCCCAATTTCTCTTTCTCTTCTGTTCTACTGATCTCAAGGAGGTCTGTGAGCCCAGGTTTGGCTGGGAGGGCAGGTTCAGTCCCTGGGCAATCCTGTGTGGATGGCCCCATCACACACCTCAGGATGGCTGGAGGAGGGAGCCAGCACTCTTTCTGTTGTGTGGCTGGAGAACCTGAGTCTCAGGTGCAGTCAAATGGGAAACATCTGCAATCAGCAGAGTTTGTTAACAATGCAAGAAGGAAGGAAAATTAGAACAGAGAATAGAAAATACACACGGCTAATAAAGATTTTATGTGCATGAGCACATAATGATAAACTTGATAGATGATATAAACAAACACATGAAAAAGGCAGCATAGGAAACAGAATGAAAAACAAGATACCCCTGAGCAGGGGAAATTGGGAAACAACGAGGATACAGGTGCCCCACCTCCTAACCTTCACTCTGCACCCATACACACCAGCTCCCCACTGCTCTCACCCTCTTTTTGGAAGCAAATGCCAGCACACGTAGGAATTGTGACTGCTAACATCATCCAGCTACTCCTCTCTTACAGGGTTGGGCACCACGTGGGTCCTTCTTTAGTCAGCTACAAGGTTTCAAAAACCCACAGAAATTTCATACCTCTGAGAGGTCTATTTTGTGAGCAGGTCCTCAAGTCCTCTAAAAGGACTGGTGGACAGCCACAGAGATCACACAATCAAACAATTCTTTGGGCAATAGCCTACAAAACTGATTATTCCCAAACATAAGGGAGAGGTGGAGAGAAGAAAACGGAAATCTGAATTCAGAACTCAGAATGTTAAAATCTACTCCTTTATGCTTTTCTACAGCTGAAGAGATCTGAATCAAACTTTTTTTTTAGACCACGGCAGCTGGTACAATCACACCAATAACTGACACACAAAACTTTAAGATTTTAGGCAAGACCTTGCAAGAAGCACCTCAGTCATCTCATTTAGTCATAGGAATTTTCTTGTTGCAAGTGCTTACTGAACCTCATCTCTGTATTTCTCCCTTAGCTCATGTCTTGGCCATAGTTACAGCGCCTAAGCCACCCCTCTGCTGCCCCAAACATAGGAAAGGCTTTTCTATATCCTCACCAAGTAGGGAATATTCTCCCTGAGTGAATGGAGGAAGCATATATGTATCAGTGAAATATAATTTTGCAGCCCTCCTCTTGCTTGCCTGCAATCAGGATTTCTCTGTCTTTATGTCTGCTCATCAATCACTCTTAGCTGCTTCTATACCAACAGCTCTGGAGAGGTGGAGAGGGAGTGATTTACCTAAGACAAACTAAAAACCCTGAAGATTACATCTGACTGATACTTTTTGTTCACCTGTTTGTTCTGTCAGTCAATAAGAAGCCATTTTCCTCACTTTTTGCTCTGCTGCCACATTCACCAGGCTAACTGGTTTCCAAGTCACCCAGCTCAGATGTCTCAGACCGAGTTTTAAGGCTGCAATTCCCTGTGATCAGTTGGGATTCTTCCAGCTGGCTTTGCTCAGACTTGGGGTTTGAGGGTCATACCCCTCCAGAAGCTGGGAAAATGCTGCTCATTTTCCAAGAAGCCTTCCAAGACTAAAGTGCTATTTGGCACCTGAATATTTCAAGAGCCAGTTGGTCTTGTATCATTAAAACTGACCTGTTACTCCTGGAGACCTTCCACTCCATGAATTTAGATGTCAGCTCCTCCAGGCATGTTTAGCACAGCATTTCCTAACACTTAGACCTCTCTTCACTTTTCCAAGAAAAGGCCTTGAATTGTGTGGCATCTTCTTTGATCCTGGGTTTTCAGCCTTCAGTGGAAGAAGATTTACATCTTTACTGGATCCAGGCTGCTCAAAGCCTGAGATGCAGTAATCAGGATTTGTTGTGCTGCTCTCTTCCCCCTCCTTCCTATAGCTAAGCCTGAAGAGAGTTCTTGTACAAGGATGTGCCCTAATCCCATCCTGGAAGGCTTCATCTCATTGCCAAGGTCCCATGCCTGACACACAACAGCCCTTCACCAAGCAGATACAGCTCCTACCAGACAGGAGCAGAGCAATCCAGGCTCCACAGCTATTGTATCAGGAATACCTGACTTTTCTTTTGGGGAACAAAATGACTGTTTACAACCATCTCATCATGTTACCATGCACATACTGATCATCGTGCAGGGGCTGTCCAAGTCACTGGAAGACAATCCAAGTATTTCCACTGAATTGAGTGTATCTGTTATTGGGGCCTGTGGTGTTCTTCAGAGTCAAACAGGTGAATTACCAACATGGCCAGAATGACTGGAGCAATCTGCTTGCTTGACTGGAACACAAAGATGGGTATAAACACAAAACCAAGCCAGTGGGCTTGATTCTGAGCTCTGGGGAAACCCAAGGAGCCATCACACCAGAGCAAAGGCAGAGGAGATATTGGGACTCTCGGTACCACTGCAAACCAAAATCAGCTCCTTCAAACACCAAAAAGGACGTGGTGTGCAAGAATGTTCCTCTTCTAGCTGATACTGCAAAGGGGAAAATGCTTTTATTGCCAGTTTTACTGAATACAGAGTTGAAATGCTTTCTCCCCCTTTGAGAACACATTAGAAGAAGAAGTGCCAACCCCTTAAAAAGGAAGTGCCATCCTCTGCATTTCTGCTGATGCCAAGGTGGTTTGGGATGCAATGGATCTCACCTGGCAGTTCTGCACACTTAAGGCATCATTGCCATAGATTCAGATCCACGAGTTGTATCCTCATACACCTCCTGTCTACACTCTGGATGTGTCCCATCCCCTGCAAGTGCTGGGCTCCAAGAAAAGGAAGACTGGAAACCATTGCTGCTGTCAATCCCCCCCTCTTTTAGTTTTCAAGAGACTCACAGAGATAATCCCATCCCTCAGACAGGCTGGACTGAAGGCATCCTGCTTGATGCAGGCAAAACAGCAGGAAAAGCAGAGCGATGCAGAGTGACGTCTGTCAAATTGGGCAAATTACATCTTAAGAGGAGCTGTAACTTTTAATGACACTAAGGACAATGGCAATTCTGATGGAAATTATCTCTGTAGCTACAGTTTCAGGTGGGGAATTTATTGGCAGGAAGCAAGAAAGGAAAGAAAGCTTGAAAGGACCTGATGAATAAATTTGGAGGCAAAAATGGCTTCCATATTATGGCTGAGGTGGGAAGTCATAAACCAGGGGAGAGGAATGAAAAAGGAACTGGGATAGCATTCATCAGAGATACTCCTGGGGGAGAAATTAGAATCATTTTCATTGTCATTGAAATTGCCTGTGATCTCAGTCAGATTAGCAGAAGATTGCAGGACAATTCAGAGAGCTTTCAGCTGAGAAATTTTGCAGGTGCCAAACTTGTGGAGAAGGAGCTGATGAACAAGTCCCACCTGAAAGTGGGACTGAAACCTGCCCATTTCTCTTTTGAGCTGCTCACTTGGCTTTCACTATAAGCAGTGTGTAAATAGCCATCTAATTTTTGTTAAAAATTTGGTAAATGGCTCTTTTGTATGTGCCAATACAAAAACCTGCAAAGGGCAAAAATTCCTCTCATTTTTGTCACTTACTTAATAAAATAAAAATCATCCAGCCAGCTAGTGGAGATACAACATCAATTATACTACAAAAACTGTAACCACCTGGATTTTCCATAGGTGGAAAGTTGCTCAAATCGACAATATGTTGAGTAATTATAGACAAACACACTCACTGAAAACAACCATCAGGTTGCAAATGACTTTGCAACAGGAAAAAACTATTAAGTCATTAGATAATTTATCTGCAGTGAAAAAATTGGAGCTGTATCCTACTTATATGGAGCACTAGCAACACAAATCAACTTTGCCATCCAAAAATTGAAAAATGCCTGCACCACACTGCAGATTGGCTAAACCAAGGACCTGGCTTCCAAGAAGCAGGAGAAGCAGATGCTGAGATCCTGTTTTTAAGGGAGCCCTCAACACACACGCAAACATTGCTAACACAAGAGTCTTTCCAGCGTGCTGGTGACCAGGCTTGGATTCTGGAGATGGAAAAGCACAAGGATGCTTTAATCGCTCCAGGTTGTGTATTCCTCTCCTCCCCTCATTCCCAGGCCATACCTGTCCATGATCATAAACAACATTACTCTTGCCATTGTTTTGTGAACATTCCTGGGGAGCCCTACAGATCAGCAAAGGCAAATGAAGGGCACAGAAGATGCACCTCATCCTGAGTATCTTGGGCCCACATCTGATGAGTCAGGGTTGCGATGGCTTTAGGAGCTTTGTACTCATAGATTTGCTCTGTGCCACACAATTTGATGAGTTTAAAAGGCTCCTGGAACCCTGTCTGGATCTGAAGAGTGACTCCTCCATTAGCTGATGAGAGAGACAACCTTGAGAGAGACAACCTTGAGCTGAGTCCTGGCCCCTTTTCCACCAGAGCTGTGTATCTGCAGTCTCGTGGTTCCTTTTCTCTCCCGAGAGCAGCAGCAAAGCTTTCTGTAAAAACATGACTTTGCACTTCTTCCGTGAGAACGCTCTCTTTGCTTTGATATATGTCTCATTTTATTCCTTACAATAGTTGCACCTCACCTACCCTGGGGCTCTGTTACTTTGGTGATAATTTTTATGACTCAATTACAGTAGTTTTTTAGTTCAGACATGCCCAGTGCCCAGGGAAGGGGACTCCTTCTGAAAGGTTACAGATATGACAGATGGGACTGTGGCTCCAACGTGTGAAGTGCAGCCCCGTTTGGACACAGACAAAATGTCTGTGTGTGCTTCGCATTTTTTTTTAAGCTCCTTTTAATGTCAGCAAGGAAAGTGAGCCCAGCTGGCATCTTTGTGCTCTCCATTCCCTCCTGGTTGGCTTTTGCAATGAAGGAGCCATATCTAGGAGAAAGGCTCTTGGAGCAGGGAGAAAGGAACGGAGGACCTGGTTGGAAAGGTGATCCCTTTTACATGCGTTTTCTTTCCCTGTACCTGAGTCTGCTGTTTCCTGCTTTGTTCACACTGAGAGATGGGGGAGGGTGGAAGATCAGCTCCATGTACTGATAAAACACCGAGTTGCTATTATGGAGGTAGGTATAATACAACCAGACATCACTGGGGAGGAGGTGTGGACCTTGGTCCTCTTCCTTCTGCAGCTGCCAGTGGTGTCTGGGAGGTTTCTGCTCCTCAGGGGATGCCATCATTTGGTTACGAGCACAGGCTGGGAAGGATGTGAACTGAAAATGAGTTTGAACGGGTTATCTGGGCTGAGAGAATACACTGGGGTCTGCTTACACAGGGACCACACTGGGCTAACCCTCAGTCAGAAAGGTTTTGCTGACTGGGATGACCACAGTTAACAGACTGAGAGATTCCCCACTTTCAGGAGCTGTTTCAAACCCTATTGCTTCTCCAAGCATACTGATTTTACTGTAATTCCCAAAGAATTACCTTTGATATTACACAGAACAGAGTAAGGAAGCCTCACATGTCCTTATTTTGCAACTAGACTGAGCATTATAACTTATCTAATTATAGCTTTTAAAACAGCAACTAGAATTGGCTGATTGAGCATTTTTTAAATGAATGCAATTCTGCATAGAGCACATTCCAGTGGCAACAATCACATACCTGCACTTTCCCTCGCTCTGGCAGGAAATAGTTTCCTAAAAAACCTTCTCACCAATGAGCTGTGAATGTTTCTAAGGATGACACCCTTCTTCCTAAGCTGATGACCCGAGGACCTCCTGCTCACCAGCCCCACAGAAACAGCCTGGGTGACAGAGAAAAACAGCCTGGGAGAGCCAAGGGATGAGCAGCTCTCTCCTTGGCCCCACGGAGCATTGTCTGGCACAACAATAAAGCCTCAGACTTGATTTTACCACTCTTGGAAGGAGCTGGTAACACCTGCATGTACTACATACTCTGTTTTCTTAACAGTAAGGCTCCAGCAGCCATGGAGGGAGGGCAGGGAAGTGCCAGAGCTTCTCCACTGGCTGGGCAGAGATATCCTCTCTCCTTCAGCAGCTGCCTGGACAGTGCTGATTCTGGAAGCCAGCAGAGCTGATGGGCTATTTCCTGCAGTGAATAACTGAAAGCCCAGCCCCAGCTCTGGCAGTACAAATGTTGGGCACACATTAATTCCTGTGTCATATTTGCTGGAAAAATACCATTCCCTTGGGATTGCATGTACAGGCTGAGCTCTGCACTGGGCTGCTGCACCGTGACTAAAACTGGGGGCTTGTGCTCAGTTCCTGCTGATTCTGAATTGTGGGGATTCAGGTTTTGGGTCTCATCCATTTCAGTGGGGAGCTCTGAGACTGTGTGTGGCACAGCCAGCACTGCTGAGCTCTGAGCTTTTGGGGCCTCCCATGCATTACTGTGCTCTAGGGAAGAAAATTACATGGATTTTTTTTAGCCAAATTCTGAATAAAGCCCACCTTCTTTCACCTATTGTAATAATATATTTGTGCATAGTGTGATATATATATTACAGAATCAGTAGCTAAATTCATAGCATAATTTTAAAAATAGGTTTCACTATAGATCAATATGTGACAGGCCTATCTATTTTAGTATGTTTTCTTGGTACAAATTATGACAGAAATACAGTAAGTCAGTAATTTTAGATTCCTTTGCATAGACATTGTCACTGTAATTTTGCCAGGAGGGAGATAATAAATCATACTTTTTCATCTGACTGATGTTCTGTTTCCCCTGTCTGATTTCAATGGCTGTATGCTATCTTCAGAGCTAGCATTGTTCATGGCTCTTTTTATTAAAGCACAGGCACATTATTGAAATTTCTTTTGTATTATGATTTTCTAGCCATATGTGAAATTGCAGAACACACAAGACAGAGAAAAAAAAAAGCCCCACTTGAGTCATAGAAAAAAAAAAGCCTGCTGCACACATCTGGGAAAGAAAAAAGCCAATATTTCAATGGGGGCCCTCTCCACCCAGGGCTGCCACACTCTTGTTTCTCACCTAAGGGCACCACCCCACCAGTAACACTCTGCAACATCCCAAGTGCTCCATTCCTATTTGATAAGCTTGCACTCCTAGCCTGGGTACCTGGCGGTCTGAGGCAGGCTGTTGTTTACACCACTTAATTTCTATTTCTGGCACAGTTCTGGGGGTGGGGAATCCCTTTTTGGTTTCACTGCCTCCTGCTGCCTCCTCCAGCATCAGGATGGACACACTGTGTTTCAGGGGCTGAGAGCTGCTGGGGTAGCAGCTGCATACCTGCTTGCATGTGCCTTTTGATGAGAGGCCTTGCTTTGTTCAGTTAAATTCAGGTAATTACATTAATAAAACATTTTAAAGAGCATTAACAAAGGAGAAGGAGGTGCCACTATTCTGAAGTAAAGGTTTCCATAATGAGCTGAGAATCAGTGTGTGATAATGCTATGCTTACACAGTCCCTCATATATTTCGGGTTCTGATTACACCCTGAAGAACCCAGCTAGAGCTGTGTCCCTACTGTGCAAAGCACTGTTCAGGAAGACATAAAATCAGCAAGATACAAAAACCTTCACTGAAGGATTACAGGTGATTTACAAAGCAATGAACTTAAGATGTAGTGGCAGGGAACAGGGGAAAGAAAAATGAAGTAGAACTTTAGCAATGAAATCCTGTCTCTTTTCAAGTCAGCAAAAACTTTGCCCTGGAAGGAAAAATTTCACCTTTCCTGCTTTTTTTTTTTTTTTTTCTGTTTTTCCTCCAGTGTGGAAGAAAAGGGCAAGAGCAAGGTTTATTTTCCCACCTCTCCACACTTATGCTGATGCAAGGGACAAATACTTGGGCATCACCTAGGGACTTTTTCAGTGAGGATAGGTTTGGGAGGAACAAAGGTGGAAGGGGAGAGAACAAGGAAGTGGAGAAGTCATTGGGAAGGGCAGGCAAATAAAGGCAGCAGCAAAGGATAAGCACTGGCAGAGCCAATGGCTAGAAGAAATTGCAGCTCTGTGCTTGGCAGAAAGGAAGACAGCCACTGAAAAGCATCCAAAAAAATGTCCAGAGTATTTTCCAAGCTCAAGTTCACAATTGCAGGCTGAAGCTGCCCTTCTCACTTGAACATCATCAGGACGGCCAAAACCTCTGGTGTTCCCACCCAAAGGACAGCTCACCCAACGTTCTGCCAGGCTAACACAGATATTTTAATGTCTGTGCTTAGGAAATTTCTGCCACTGCCTTGGAGGAGGATGGCACCATGCTCACTCTCCTGCAGGGACAGGGAGCAGTCCCTGCCTGTCAGTCCAAAATGGAGAGAATATTTCAAGATGTCAGCTTGACAATCTCTTGTGAACTGACCATTTATCTCCCAGCAATGGCATTTTGCTACATATCCAGAGGTCTGCAGGAGGTTATTCTGGATGTGCCTCTGCTGGGTGAGAAACCCAGGAAGTTGAGAGCTGATAATGGACTTTCCAAAATGACAACCCAATCCTCTTCCAGTGGCTCCTCACTGTGGCTACAAATGCACTGTAACCACGCCATAATTCCATTTCTCAAAGGTGTGTGCTTTTCTGCCAGTAAGTTATGCAAGAGAGCAAGAAGTAATCAGCACTTAGGGACACTTGCCTCAGTGACATTTGCAGGAGTTCTCCATCAGCTGCCAATGAACATCCGTCACGCTGGCAGAACACTGTCTCCTTAACTTTACATCAGCTGCTGGCTGGGGACATTCATTTAAAACACAGCCATGTGTACTTACAATAACCAAGACCAATCTCCATTTGCTTGTTTTCTGTCTCTGAGAAGAAAGGGGAGGATTAAAAGCCTCCCTGGAAGATCTCCTCTCCTACAAGCGAGTGCAGAGCACTTGGGATTCAGACCTTAACCTCCAGGACTTAAACCAAAGCAAGCATGATGTGTGAGAGAAAAAGCAGCTGCCAAGTGACCCCGAGAGTCCCTGCCAGATCCCTCTGGAGAAAACAGCCTGAGACTTCCAGCTTCCTTCACACCTTCCCTGCAGCCACCACAGCTGCCTTCACCCCTGCTCAGTGGGGACTTGAGAGGCCACATTCTAGTCCAACAAAGAGAAAAGCAGAAGAAAGATGGGAAAGAGAGTGATGGATCCCAGTAAAACCTACCAGGTCTGCCCTCTCTCCTGCTCCACAGGTATCAGAATCCTGACCACCAGGCATCAATCTGTATTTTAATCTGCACATTTGAATCAGATCATAGCTAACATTAGAGAGACTGTGCTGGCCTTTTCTGCAGGGGTTTCCAGGTGGAGCCCCAGCCTCAGCCAAAGCTGGGGGTAAATCCCACTGAAATCATGGAATGAGGCAGGCTCTGTACAGGCAGCTGGGGTCCCAAACCCACCAACATCTCCCAGGACCCATAAGAGATGAAGATGCTATGAAGATGCTGCCTGGGGTTACTAAGCCATCTGTCAGACACAAAATTTTACAAAAGGATACAAGAAAAAACTCTCAGTGGGTTTGGATTTATAATTGAACTTCAGTTCAGCATTTCATTTGTACATGTTTATGATTGAGGGGCACAAGCATAAATATTTGGACAACTGTCTAAGCTACATGGCTTGTTGGCATGCTTGTATTTTGTGCTTATGACTGTTATGACTCAAAAAAATCAGATGTACAAGATCTGTTCACTAGAAGAAAGCTAAATATTCAAGAAATGGGCCTTTGTAACTACGCTTTTACTCTGACAGCATCACAGTTACTGCCAGTGGTAAGAAAAAAAGATTGAATTACATTTACATTTCTCACCCCAAACCTGAGAAAAAAAAAAAAAATCTAGAAACAATATAGGATAATTCACCCAACTGGAAACCTCTCATAGGTATTGATACCCTAGGAAAAAATATTCTGAGAGAAAAAAATTAAACCAAATTTGTGAAAGATCAGGCAGCTGAAATTTCTACAAGATGAGTCAGTCCTGGCACACACACACAGACACACACTTGCAAAAGATTTTTAAATAGAGGCTAATTTCAGCTGAAACTCAGCAGTGACAAGCACTTCTATAGATGACGATTTGGAATCTACATACCAGCAAAAGTAAATCAAGTGGGTGAAAGGGTTCTGAGACCACATAAAACAGTGCCTCTGTTTCCACTGAAAGCAGCCTGGGTTTGAGTCAGAACAGCCTCTCGTCTTTGACTTCAGTGTGTGTGCAATGGATGTGAGAAAGTTTGCAGACCTTATAAATTCAACAGGATGAGGGAAGAGCAGAGCTCAGAGCCTGTAAAACCTATGAGCTGCTCAAGATTTCATCTGCAGAGATAGCAGGTATAATCTTTATTCTGCTGAAATAAACAACAAAATGCTTGGATGCCTCATAAAGTCAAGACTTCAGAGCAGCAGCTTCCTGAATCTTGAAGTTCTGCCTCTCCTATAGAATTTATAGTCATAGTTCACAGGTGCTTCTTTTTTCCCCACAAAACAGTGATCTTCCATTGTCTGACTCTCCTACAGTACTTTGAGGAAAAAAGCAATCCACTGTTTATTCTAGGTAAACACAGAGATTTCCAAAACATTGGTTTCTGCTCTATCCCACATCATATTGAGCTTTCAGCAAAACACAGATCCAGGTCAAAAGTTTGACTGTCAGCTAAATTAAGTGTGAAGGATCTCACATTAGTTCTGGACAGAAGGTTACTGTGTGTCAGAGTGGCGTGACACTGTCTACTTTGTGCTTCTCAGAGTGTACTGGAACTTTGCTTTCCACACAGCACCCCAAGTATTTGAATACAGCAAGCAGGGAACCAGATGGCTCCTAACTCTCTCCAGCAGCTTTTCTCTCCTGTATTCTGTTTTCCTACAGTTTAAGCTGTTATCAGGATAATTTCTTTCAAGAAAAGAGATCATCTCTTTTCCACTTAAATCACATGCAAAAGATACTTTAATGACAAGATCTATCTCTCCCACTGAAATCTCTTCAAAGAGTCCTTACAAATTTCTGCTTCCTAAAAATGAGACCTTATACCTCTCACATGAAAACTTGATCACCTAGGTGGGATATCTCACCACCTGACAACACAGCTGCCAAAATACAACCACTGAAGTGTGATCATGGGATGAACTTGGGCCAGGCCTTCTCAGGGCAAGAAGAAACTGTTATCTGAGCAGTTCACAAGATCAGCATCTTCATATCCCTCAGCAAAGCAGAGCAGGTTGATCAGGGTGGCCCTCAAGGAGATGCTCCTCTTACATTTGTATTACCTTGTGCTTGAGACATTAAACTGTCTTGGGCAGACTCAGTGACTGCAGTTTCAGATGGACAGAAAAAGATAAACATACACCACACATGATAGAAGAAAAGAACTACTAACTGCTACCTTCCCTGAAAATGAAAATTTCTGTGAAAAAGGGAACTGCCATCTATGTTACTGAGAACTGGTGAAGTACTCAGACCTATATGAAATTATTTTCCTTGCAGGGAAGACAATGAACTGGCCAAGTGTATAATAAGATCTGGCACTCAGCCATGAAGAGTTCTGGGCTGTTGTTAATTATGGAGGTTCAACTCTTAAAGCCACGTGACCTGGAAGAACAAACTTGTAACCTGCAGCTTTTACAGCCCCTGTTCTTCATTGTGAAATGCTGTTTTCCATAGCAGAATTGAAAGCTTGTGATCAAACTCATTAGAATGAGAATTGTAGGTTGTGTAGTGGTTTTGGAAAACACTGACTTGTATTTAGGACATATTTCAGGATTTCTTTATGACATTCCTTACAATAACTCAACCATTACAATGAAACCCCACGCTTCTCATTGCTTGAGATGCTCATCTGCCTAGGATTTCACCTTCTCCATTCTAGACAGCCTTATCACAGTTGAAATGAAAAAATTAAATAAACTTTGCCATCTACTTATTTGCATGCACATACAGTTATGAGTAACAACTCTCAGCACCACGCCATCAATTTTTTGCTATCCAAATTGCAAAAGGGGTCCTTAAAAAGCACTCAGTACTGGTTTACACACCCTTGGTAGTCCAGCATGACTATGAGCATGCTATGAGCAAAGGAGGCAGATGCAGAGGGCTGGCAATTCCCACAGGGTCTTTTGACTGACCACTGGCCCTCAGGAAGTGCACATAAGGGGGAGGTGACAGCTTTCACATGAGCCAGACCTGTATCACAGCTAAAAATGACTTCAACTTCAGCATTCATCCATGGCAGTAAGCAAATACTGAGTGCCTTTGAGAGCTCCCAACAAAAAATACCATTCCTAAAGCATACTAATATGAAATACTGAAGAAAGGGCTCCATACCTTAAATTCCTCCAAGATTTTGTAACTTTTCCCATGATATTCACAAAAGTTTTTCACTTCTTTGCATTCTGGACAGCATCCATTGTGTTCCACTTTTGTGCACTTTGGGTGGATTTTAGGGCATTCTGGTTGATCACAAACAGGTCCATCCTCAGTACAGACACAAGGACAGTTGGAATGTCCTGGGAAAAAACGTTCTCCCAGTTTGTACACAAAGCCACTGTCATCCACACAGCCCTTCCCCCGGTAATCATCAAAGATCAGATTGTCATTACTGGAGGTCTGGTCCCCTTCATCAGCGGGGTAATCTTCATGATTGATGGCAGCTGGAGTGACCAAACCAGGGAGCACAAAGAGAAGTATCCAGGCTTCATGGGTGTGAAGAGCCATCCCCTTCCTCGGCTTCTCCATGGGACCTCAAAGCCAGATACAAACAGTTGCTTCCATAGGGAGACCAGTGTTGTGGTCTGAAAACAAACAGTTTTGAGTGAGAAAAAACTCAAAATTGAAGGAATATTGACTCATAAAAGTCATTCTTTCAACCAGTACCAAAGAATAAATCAAAGTTTTTAACTACCACTGTTTCATTTGATTTTTTTAAACCTCTTCTTAATTATTGGCAAATAGAACAAAGCATGTGAAATACCTACATTAGACACACATGCCTGGAAGCATATGAACATAAAATATCCCTGAAGGAATGGTGGTTCATAGAATAATCAAATTTTTACTTTCCTCATTTTTGCAGTTGAGTTTTTGGATGCACCAGAAATTAAACCAGCTGCCTGAAATGGCATGGTGATGGGCAGCTTGGAGGGTTTTGAAGCCAAGTTTAAGACTGGTTTAAACCTCCTGTGGTGGCCACTGTCCCTTGGTGCTACGTATGGAGCACAGCCCACTTCATTAAACTGAGATGGGAAACCTGAGCTGAAAATGAGTTAAACATTATCTGTTGTCAGATCTGTGTCTGATCTGAAAGATGGTGCTGGGTTAAACTTGAGCTGCGAGAGGTGGAATAGTACAGAATCTTATTTACAGCGTTTCTGAAGAGGGACTTCCTGGGCTACCAAAACAGCCCAGCCCACAGCAGGTATGTTTAACCCTGTCAGAGATCAAGATGCAATTCACCTTCTCCATTATTCAGCATTTCAGTAATTCCCAGCAAAAAACGCGGAGTGCAGGGCGTTAAATGCCTGCATAATGCATGGAGCCGCTGAAATGTGTCGGCCCGATTAAGCTGGAGCCTTTCTAAAACTTCGGGAGCGATGCAGCACGGCCCGAGCTCCGGTGAGCTGTGCTGAAGTGGTGGAGTGAGGACGGAGCCCGGCAGGGAGAGGGGCTTTAAGTGACCCCCGGGAGAGTCGGCGCCGGGAGAGAAGGCTCCGTGCCGGTGTCTTGGGAACACTTCTGGCTGCCCACAGTGCCACATCACTGCCACCAACCTGCCCACGCACCAGCCCGCAGCCAGTGCAACCCAGGCAGCAAACTGGTTTCTGACCCCTCTTAAAAAAACTGGGCAAAGTATTACAGGAAACTTTTAAATGAGATGAAATATCAGCATTACATGGACTGCAGAACTACGGAGGTAGATGCTGGCACAAACCAAAACAAGAAGGACTGTTGGGGTGTGTGTGTCATCATCCCTTCTTTTCCTCCATTCCCAGAGCATGCACACACAGGCACACAGAATCTACACAAACATGCATTAACCTACACACACGGGCAAACACGTACTCCTTCCCACCCCTCGGGGGGACATTGTTATATATTGGCATTTTTGGTGGACTGCAGATGTTCAGCAATTAATTCTCCCTTAATTGAAGCAAAAAAAGGAGCAGTAGGAGGAGAAAGCTTTAATCCCAGAGAAGCAGCTAAAGGATCCTGTTGACCAAGCAGTTTTTCCAAAGCCACAACAGAGGGAGACACCGGATATTACACAGGATTTATCAAATTCGAAAAGATATCTTCTTAATTGAAGTACTAGCTGTGTTTCCATCACAAGGACTATTGTTACTCCTATTAGCAATATCCACTGTAAGATGCTGTTTGGAAATCCAGCGATTCATGCAGATACGGCTGCTTTACATATCTACAGAGCAGAGAATCTGCCCACCTAATGCTACAGGTAGGTTGCAACACTGCAGATTTGTGGGCATTTGGGGTGGGGGGGAAGCAGCAAACAGAGTCATTCATATCTGAGGAAATGTGAAACACTTGTGAGAATCTGCTGGAGTTTTATGAGGAAGCTCTCAAAACAAATGCATGTGTATACATATATGTATATAAAAGTTCTCCCCAGATATTTTACTACAGCAGCTGAGATGTCCCACAGCAACTCACAGGCACTCGGCTCGATCCTGGAAATCAGACAGACTGCAGACGTCTTGCACGGACACATTTCAACAAGTAAACAAATGCTGCTTGGCTCAGAATTAGTTTACAGCTTGAACTTTCTCATCATTTCTCATCCTGAGAGAGGCCAGGATCGTAGGTAAGTCTCTGAAACGTTTCCATCCGCCTTCCCTCACCCCAAGTAAATAATTCACACCTACCTGATCAGGCTGGATGTGAAAGCTGAGAGGGGTCACAGGCCAACATGGACTGAAAGGTTAGAAAGAGATTAGTGAAAGCAGTTCATCCTAATCACGTTTTCGGTGTTGACTCACGGACAATCCCTTTTCCTCCACCTCCCATCGCAAAACGGGAGCGCGGCAGCCCAGCAACCACACCATGAGAACTGAGCTTTAACCCGGAGCCGACGATTCAGAGGGAGCAGGATTCAGGCGGTCCGGAGGCTGCGATGCCGCGGAGAAACCCCGGTGCCAGCAGCAGAGTCATCGCGGCGAACTTGGGCTGCATCTCCTCAGGTCTCGGGGCGGGCGGGGGAGAGAAAACAACCCATCCCTGTCCCCTCCCTGTGCCCGGCGGATCTCCTGCGGCTCCAGCTTCGCCTCGGCGGGGGAAGGGGGGGAGCGATCGCGGGTTAGGCGGGAGGCAGGCGGGGGAGGGCGGGCGCAGGAGCCCCGCGCCCGGCGGGCGGGCAGCCCCCGCGCCCCTCCGGGGACTCCCCGGCCCGGGCGCCGGCCATGCCCGCGCCGCGCAGCTCCGCGCTCCCTGCCTGCCCCTATTAGGATTAATTTTGTTTTTAGGGGGGTGGTAGTAAAAAAAAAAAAAAAAAAAAAAAAAAAGGAAAAAGAAGAGAGACGAGCCGGGGGGTAAAACCCAAAAAATAATGCAGGGGCGGGGCGCCCCCGCCCCGGCCGCTGCTCCGCCTGCCGCCAGCTGGGGCGACGGCTCTCCTCAGAGCTGCCGGTCCCCCTCAGGTCCACCGGCTGGAGCTCCCCTCAGCCTGGTTCCCCTCAGATGCACCGGCTGGAGCTCCCCTCAGCCCGGTTCCCCTCAGAGGCACCGGCTGGAGCTCCCCTCAGCCCGGTTCCCCTCAGAGGCACCGGCTGGAGCTCCCCTCAGCCCGGCTCCCCTCGGATCCGCGCGCTGGAGGTTCTCTCAGCCCCTCCGCGCTCTCCAGCTCCGGCTCATCGCCGCTGCCCCGGCCGTGTCCGGGAAAACATCCCCCATGGCCGCATTGTGGAAACTTCGCCTCATCTTCCCACAGGCGGCTGCGCCGGGGAAGGGGCGCCCCGGCTCCTGTGGCTCGTGCTGCGCTACATCAAAAATCAATCTCCTTGCAATTCGGCTGCGCCGGCATTAGGCGTCATTGTAAAGCTGTTTCTCCAGACACCACCTAAAGAGAGATTCTTGGTGTTGGGGAAAACACGGTGACAGCAGAAAGAGGGAGAAATAGAGGGGTTTATTTGGATAGATGCTAACTAATGCTCCATTTGGGCGAACATTCCCCGAATAGTGCAAACACGAGCTATGAAGCAATAAGCCCGCAGTGCTGTTGTCAGCCCGCTCTTGTGGAAGGCGATGAGGGCCACCTGTGTCACTGTGCCCAGGTCCAGAGGCAAACCCTGCCATCGGCGCCCGCGGACAGCAGGGAATCCTGGCCGTGGAAGCGCACGCAGCGCACCTCGACCCCGGGGCCGCGCAGGACGGAGAGCTGGCCCACGGCCAGGGACAGCACCTTCACGGAGCCCTCGCTGCTGGCCAGAGCCACCAGGTCACCTGAAACACACGCAAAGGCATCACTGAGGTTGGCAAAGGCTACACAAGAGGGCGGCGCGGGAGGTTTTGAGATGCTGGCTTTAAAGAGACTCACGTGTACTCCTGTTTTGTGAGATAGATTAACAGAAAATTGGACGGATCAATAACAATGAGATTGGATTTTGGAGTGATTAGGCCAGTCTGGAGACCTCATGTTCTCCTCACAAGGAGCCTGGCTACTTTGACAGAATCACAGAATCTGCTGAGTTGGAAGGGAGCCACAAGGATCATGGAGTCCAACTCCTGGCCCTGCACAGGACACCACAAGGGTCACACCATGTGCCCAAGAGCATTGTCCAAACCTTTTTTGAACTCTATCAGGTTTAGTGATGTGCTCATTCTCTGGGAGCCTGTGCCAGTGCCCAAACACTCTCTGGAGGAAGAACCTTTCCCTAATATCCAACCTAAACCTCTGCTGACACAACTTCAGGCCATTCCATTGGGTTCTGTCACTGGTCCCCACAGAGCAGAGATCAGTGTCTGCCCCTCCACTCCCCCTCCCCCTGATGAGTCTCCCCTCAGTTTCCTCCAGCTGAACAGACCAAGTGCCCTCAGTCACTCCTCACACAGCTTCCCATCAAGGCCCTTTGCCATCTTTGTTGCCCTTTGGATGCTCTCTGATAGCTTAATAATTTTTTTTAATGTTACAGTGACCAAAACTGCATGCAATACTCAAGTGCTTCCCCAGTGCACACCAGAGCAGGACAATCACTTATATTTGGATACAATTATTCAGGGACAGATTCTGAAACACAGACTGAGCACCAGAGGAGTAGATGCTCTCCTAATACCTGGAGGTATTGATATCAGAGCATGCTTTTGACACTGCTTTTCTTGTACTGCTTAAGACGTGAGGATATGAGTTTTCAGCTGGATTTCCAGAAGGTCAGGCATCTAACTGTACTGAGTGCTTGCTCCCTTATATCCTTTTGGAAAAAAACCCAATATTTAAATCCTTAGTATAGAACAGGGTTTTAACAGTAGAAAAAATAAAACAGAACCTAAAAAAGGTTCTTAGGAGTTCTCAGTTTCCATGTGCTTTTTTGCAAATGAAATGGACTCAGTTTTCAACACTTTTAAGGAAGCAGAATGTGTTTATAAGTTTATCATCTTCCTGCTTAAATAAAAACACAGGTAATAGCTGGTAAGTGATATGTTTGAAGTGCCTCTTACCCAGTCTCCAGATAAAGACTCTCCTTTAGAAATTAACTATAATAATAATGAGTTTCACGTACCAAAAAAAAAAAAAAAAGAAAAAAAAAAAAAAAAAAAAAAAAAAGAAAATCTATTCCTTCATTTCAAAGCTGATGTGGCCCTAACAACAATGGGATCACTGTACTGTCAGTCGTGATCTTGGTCAAACACCTTTTTCTATTTAGAGCAAGTTCAATACACCTTCTGAGTGATTATAGCTCTTCTTATGTATTGAGATTTTCTCTCTGAAAGCAAAGACATTGCCAGCAGAAGAATAATTGAAATTGACACTGACCAAGTCAATCTGGCACCAAGGTCATAATTTTTGGGAAGATTATGGAAAACAGGAGATATTTTTCTATTTTTAGTAACTCAGGTTATTCACCAAATAGCCAATGGGAACATACTGCCCAACAGACATGAGCATGGAGGAGTTTATCCCAGTTTTAACACTTTAGGGCCCTGGGTGTGCCTATGTGATGTACAGTTTATCCAGGGAATATATTGTCCCTCTGTTCAAACTAGGTCATAACAATGATGCTGTCTGTTCTGCTCATGAAGATCTGATGGCTTCATTTCACCATTTATCAAAAGAAACACGTAGCCTAAAAAGCTTAAAAATGCACTGAGAATATTTAACCACAACTTACGCTTAGTGTGGTCATGGATATTTGTGCAAGAAAAGGAACTAGCGAGTGGAGCTAACCATGATAAATATGCCCTATTTGCAAACCTTTATAACTACTCAGCTTCTTCATCTAGAACAAAGCCTGACACAGCAAAGATCTGTAGAATGGATTAGAGTGTCCAAAGCAGCAGATGTGAATATTTATTATAAACTCTCCTCCAGCAAGTCTTTGCTGACAGAAGCATTGCATATGGATTGCACTTGCAGTGAGACTCTCCAGGCGATCGCTGGATGACTTCTCCAGGAGCCAAACAAATGCCATTTTGCCTGCAGCCCTGACACCACAACAGCTGGGCAGGGGTTAATGTCACTTCCAGCTTCTCAAAACCACTAATGAACCCAGCTGCTACAGAGAGGGACAGGCAGGAGAAAAGGTCTGGACAGCTGCAGTCCACTTCCAGAAATAAGGGCAGGACAGAATGACAACTGAGACAAAGCTTCAGCTCATTCACTTCTTGGGTTGAGCAGGGCAGGGACAGGCCCCAACCCTGCATTTTTCTGCATGCTTTGCTAGGTAATCACATGCCTGAAGCAAAACCGTAGCACTCATCCTGTCAGTCCATGCCAGTATTCTGACAGTCCTGGGAAATGACAAAGCTGAGAGGAAAATAGAGAGGGTCAGTAAAAACCAGGCAGCTAGGAGGTGCAGTAGTACCCTGCACTGCCTCCATCGCTAGCACTCACTGGGGAAAGGATGGAGGTGCACTTGGCAGCCCTG
Source organism: Vidua chalybeata (assembly GCF_026979565.1). Lineage (NCBI taxonomy): Eukaryota > Metazoa > Chordata > Aves > Passeriformes > Viduidae > Vidua > Vidua chalybeata. The sequence goes on from NC_071536.1 coordinate 3,767,032, forward strand.
GTGAAGAATGATTAATTTCACAGGAACTTCTCCCTGAGTTAGGATGTGTTGCTATTGCTGACCATGATACAGCCTGGCTCAGTAGCAGCAGGATGCACAGGCAGATGCATGCGAGGGGGAATGCACAAAATGACATCTCATTTCCGTCACCCTTTATGTCAACACTGATCTATGGGCTCATAACAATTTGCTCATTATAATGTAAATTTACTCCCTCCTTCCTTCCGAAAGGAGATGTTTCATTCTGGGAAGAGGGAACAAATTGTGTTTTATTGCTCTTCCAAAATTTTTTTCCAATTAGGAAAGCAAACAAAAACTACTACATAATTGTGATGCAAAGCTGTATTTTAATGAAGGATACTTACTTGTCACTTACAAAGGCACTTTGATATAACACTGGAGGAAAGTAAAAGTCTGAAGAGAGGTTGTTCTTCATACCTTTGACCCAACTGTCAGGTGGGGCTGGTCTATGCAAACTCACTGAACTGAGCAGTTAGGCTGATTTGCATTGAAATGAATAGATTCTGCTTAGAAGATGCAAAGTCTCCAGGACTCTGACCTCTAGATCTCACAGCCTCTAGATCTCCAGCTCACAAGGCTTCCAGAACCTGCTCTGGATCTGTTGGTGCACTTGACAACATGGGGAGACAAAGCGAAGCTTTGCTCTGGCTGGCCCCATGCCAATCCTGAGCTCAGCCTTCTTCCTCAACCTGGCAAACAAGGAGTGATGACAAAGCACATTGCCACCACAAAGAGACCCTACAGTAGCAGCCTCTGTACTAATCACAGCTGAATTGCTGTTGCACATTGCTAAACACAAGTACTAATTTTTCTGATGTACCCCTGTTATGTCCTTAGAATAACATAAGCTCTGACCATCTGGACACTTGCTTCAAGAAGGATGCAGTGAGTTGGAAAAGGTAAAGAAAGGTAGCAAAGCCAATTAAAGGTACAAACAACTTCTGTGCAAGGAATCCTTACAAGGGGATGACAGCTTAGCCAAGAAAAAACTCTGTGCATTAAAATGTACTTGGCTGATGGTGCTTACTCCATGTGCAAACCTCAGGCTTCAGTCCTTCCTTGGGGATCCACAGAGAAATGTGGAGCCAAGCCAGACCCCAGATTGCCCTCCAGGCGATGGTGAAACACAGGGTTTCCATGAAAATGCTCATCTGAATCCCATCTCACCTGGGAGCTGTGGGGTAGCCAGAATCTGGAACCTCTGGACAATCACCTTTCTGCTTGGACCAGACTGAATTTACTCTGGGGAATCACTGCACTTTCAGCTCCCTCTTTTGCTCAGCACTGGAGTTAAGTACTGCTGTAGGTTTCCAGTCCCAGTGTCCTACAGAGAAAAGCTCTGTTCTTGTCTCCAGACTGGCAATGCTCTTTGTTTTAGGCATTGATTAATTACAATGCAGTGCTGTTGTTTGGGCTGGAAAAATACATTTGTACTTAAAACAATAAAAATCATCCATGCCCTTCTAGAAGAACTATTCCTGCTACTAAAACTGTATATCTACATTGTTTTGAGACCAGAGCTGAACCCTAAAATTATTTAGTACCTCAGAGACAGTAATATTTTAGTAATTTTTTTTTTCTTTACTTTTAGGATACATATCCCACTCTGGAAAAGGGGTTAGTTAAAACTAATTATGTTGTATGCAAATCTGTTCTTGTACATTTTCCAAATGTACATAAAGTTATGGGTTTGATAAAGACTGTAGCCATAAAGTGCCAAAAGCAGGAATCTGGCAAAAATCCCACCAGATTTACTGGAGTGTCCATACTGACCTAAACACGTGAACTTAAAAGCAAAGTTACTGCATTCAGTGAGGCTCAGTTGTGTTAGATATAAGAAAGCAACCTGCTTTTTCTCATCTGCAAGGAACTTTGCATACCTATGGAAAGGAATCCTAAGGAACCAAAGCCCCTCCTGTGAAATCAGTATGAAATCCATCTCCTAATTTGAACTGGTGGATAAATTTAAAATAGTGCAGGCGGGTTGAAGCAATCTAATTTGTTACTGCATTTCTTCAGAAGACAGAACTAGACAAGATTAATTTGCTGGGTTGATGGTTCCAAATTACTTGGGGTAAAAGGAACAAAACCTGTACTTGTCAAAAGACAGTTTGACAATTTATATTTCATAAGAGCCTAACAGAAATCACAGCTATGATTACTGTCTTCCTGGTACAATGAATTTTGAGTGAAACCTTGCCAGGACCACACTACACACTGCTTTACATGTCCAAACAGCTGCAAACTGTGACAGTTCTGGGGCAAACCATCACCACTCCTCACCGGTGAGCCTTTTTATATGCCCATTAAAACATTTAACTTTTCTTTGGGCAAATTAATTTACTAATTCTGTAACATCCCATTATCAAATACTCTGAAAAGTTCTGTTTTAGCCTGCCAGTACTTCATGTTTCTGGAGCAGTCTAGCAGCTTCAGTGCTAATAAAACAGTGTTGTAACAAAAATCACAAACTCCACAGCTCCCCAGGCACATCAGGCTGAGACATTCTTCCTGATAACTGGCACTGTTTGCTCACTCCCAGTAACATCTTACATAGACTCAGCAGCTCAGGCAAAGTCTTCTGCTCAAAAATGGGGCAGAACAAGGACAGTGACAGATCAAAACCTCTCCTCTTTGCTCCAGCAGCTCCTTCTCTCAGAGACAACGGAATAGTCGAGGAGCAGGAACTGGGCAGTTGTTTCTAGTAAAAGCACAGCAGTTACTTTGGACTTCCTTGCAAATAATTCTGATGTGATAACTTCCCCAATTTAAAAATTACTTGCACTGCCTAACTGTAAGCAAAGCATCCATCTTCAAAGACAAACCCAGCTATTTCTAGGTTTAAATTAAAAAGAAAAAAATCTTGTGTGGATTGAAGAAATTCTGTTTATCATAACTGCATACAGAAGCCTGAGACCACTCCTGATGGCAGAGATGAAATAACATATCAAAGAAAGAAAGCAAGAAAAGCTTTGATCAATAGGGAAATGGTTTTTATACACATCAGAACCAATTTAAAGAATTCTCCAGGATCAATTTAGATAGACAGAAATGCTTCTCAGCATTTATTACCTGTGGAGGGAATATTGATCCCATCCATTGATTTCTCCTGTGCATGTAGAGCAGTATCTGGTTTTGTTGTGTGGGTTTTTTCCCAAAGAAAGATGACCCAAAGTGGAAGGTATCAAGAAACTACTTATATTTTAAGGACTTGCATTAATGGTTCAACCAATGTTATTACACAGAACTTTTAAAACTTTGTTCAAGAATAGTCAGAATGTAATTTAGCTTAATTTTGGCACATGATTGTTAGTCAATGGAATATATTTTAAGATAAGTGGGTTTTTTTGAACCTTACCTACCAAAGGCTACCACTTCCTTACATTACACATTGCATCAAACATTTTCTTTGCTGTTCCCTTTTTAAAAGGAATGTCTCTTCATGGTATTGTTACAAATTGTACAGCCCTAATGGATTATATTCCCTCTGAATTTAGGTCTTTTGTCATTATTGGAGCTGCAACCATTTGCATCTTCATCAGGATCCCTCAGCCTGGAGTCTCCTAGGAATTGGGCACCTCTCAAGTGAGGCGTGAAAGGTAGAAATATCCAGTCCCTCCCTTTAGTAATCTGGCTAACAGTGAATGTGCTTGCCTACATAAAAGTAAATGGAATATTTACAAGGGCTGCAAACTATGATTGCAGTGGCTGTAGATAAAATTCTTCATTACTGTCACACTAAAGCAGAATGTTATTTACCAGGCAACTGATATCAACATATGATAGATGGTGGACAATATTTTTTTGTTCTATAAACAGCTTTCAACAAATATAATAACTATTTCTTGTACACCATGTTTTGCTTAGGAATGCACTTTTTAGACATTATTATAAGTCCTCCAGTCTCAAATGTGAGTAAAACCTCCTAAATATTCTTGTGGAAATAATGATGACCCCCTTCCTCCCTTTGTCTTCACATTCTGTTTAGCTCTTTCATGGCCAGGGCATAGAAGAATAATCTTGAGCAGTTTGTAATTCACTTGCAGCAATTTGCTAAATATTCTCAGTAATGAAGAGCAAAAGGAAAGCTGGGAAAGAGAGAAGACGTCCAAGAATCTGCTGATACAGGTGTTTAATACACTGGTACCAAAATAAAATCCTTTTGTCATTCTCTCCAGAGACTTTTTTTCTTTCTCCTTTCTCACAAGTGTTTAAATAGACATAGATTTGGCAAAGCATAATAGGGAAAGATAGCTCAGAGTGCACTTAAGCTTGTGACTCACCATATACATGTGAAGTCATTCAACTCAGTGCAATCACGTTCTCAAATGAGGCAGGGTCAGGACACCACAAACAGAGCCATTACTGCAACCAGGACTTACAGCACAAGGTCTTGGAGTGAGCAAACTCACTTGTTTGGCTTTCAAGCAGGACAGCAGTCTGGCCTCCTAAACAGAAGGGCAGCTTTTTAGGCTGAGTACGGCCACATGGTGCAGGTGAGCTAGACCCAAGTATCATAAAAAGGTAATAACAGGAAAGTCAATGTAGAGAAGTTTCTCAGTCAAATTATTCAGTAGAAATTTACAAAGGTGGAAAGTGATTCCCCTGGAACACAGAAAAACCCTATATTATCCAAGCAGTGTGTTAGCAGAAATTCAATTCACATCTTTAAAAATCTGCATGTAGAGATTTGGCCTGGCTGATAAATGAGTGTGGAGTGGGATGATGTGGCCTGATGCATTTCCCTCCAAAGAGTGAAGGTGTGGAGTAATGTTTGGCTGATGGAAAAAGGGGACTTCTCTTAACTTCTTACTCTGTGGAACTGTGACCTAGATGAAGGAGCATTATTCCTGGAGCTTAAACAGATCTCAGAACTTGACAAGTCTTTTTCAAGCAAGAAATCACCAGAAAGTTACTCAGAGCAAAGAAAGCATTTATCTGATAGAAGAAAATCCTTTCTATAAAAGAACTTAAAGCCTTTTTATAAGGATTTCCAGACCATTACTGTAAAGCTCCCTTTCAGCTGGACTTGAGCTTGTTTATATTACATTTTAGTTGGCCTTTTTGGTAGCATTTTTGATTTTGTAAGTAGCTTCAAAACAAAGCAAAAAGTATTAAAGCAGAAACTTTTGAAGCAGAGTCTTCAAGATGCCAAAACCTTTCTGGATGTGTTAATGAGGCATGTTGAATATATTAAAAATTATATCTTGAGAATAAAAGGAAAATACCTTCTTGTCTAGGACTGTTTTTTTAAAATGAAAATATCTGTCAGAGCAGAATATTTTTATGCATATAATAGAAAGGCACTTGTCTAGCTTTCAGTGTTCCCTAGAATACCTGTATGTGGGCAGATGTGTAGGTCTATCTTTCCAAGGGAATCTACCTTGAGGAAAAAACGATGAGGAAGGACCAAGCCATCCTGGCAAAAATCCTTGGATCACTACCAAGTGCAGGACCTCAGGCTCACCAAGCTGTTCTGAAATCAAAAATCCCAAAAGGCAGCATTTGGTTTTTAAGTCACCACTAAAGGGGAGGTGTTGAGTGACGCTGCATCCACGGGGAGCTGCAGTAAAAGGTTGGCTGAGAAACTCCTGAGGTGACATCAGTACTAGTGCTGCTGCAGTTGTGCTTGTGCTGCTCAGGACAACAACATGACAAAAATGTCACATTTTAAGAGAGCGACAGAGGAAGAGACGAAAGATCAGTACCATCTGATGCTCTTCAAAAAGGAATAAATCACCATGAAATTATCTGCAGGAGTTGCCAAGCTGAACCTCTGCTTGCAAAGAAACTTTTTCTGTGATGGCAAATGCTCCAGAGCATGGTTATGGTTCACATTCAGATCTTGTTCTGAAGAACAAGCTCTTCTCTTTTGTTAAACTTACCTATTGGAAGCAGCATGCCAAATACTGTACTGCAAGTAACACTATCTCCAGAACACATTAGCTGCTTTCTTGGTGTTTCAAGAGTTGCACTTATATTAACTAAAAACTTTCATTAAGAAAAATAATACTTACTGATGGGCTATAAGTCACAGCAAAATTTCTGTTATTGAAAATTATTCTAGTTTCTGCTACAAGTGAGGTCCCTGAATATAGATTTGGATGCACAAAACCATGCTTTCCTCTAAACTTATTACTTGGCTGCAGCTGTATGCATTTTAGGCATTGGTATATCTCACTTTTAAGAACTCAGTGAAGTTGAGTGGTGTATAAAGGGATGAAAAATTCCAGGTGTGTAGAACATAGCTCTGAATAATGGAAACACCAATTTGAAAGCATTCAGAGAATAGAAGATAACCTTTGTATTAAGGCTCTGCTCCTTCTCCTTTCCCTACTTTGAGATGCCTGCAGTCTTTCAGTTAAAGCCTCCCTGATCCTCCTTCCCTTCTCAAGCGATAAGATGGATATGCTTGTGTTACAGAAGATGAGACTGGGATATGAACACTGATTTATTTTTCCCTTGGACAGCATATGCATCATCCTTTCCATTAACTCTAAGCAAATGACCAGATGTGTAATCGCTTCCTGACACAGAGTGGGATTCATCTCATCTGACCTTGCCATCCCACAGTGGGTTCAGTTCATGCAGACTCCTTCTGCACCTACCAGGGAGGAAAACTCCCTTTCCCAGGAGCTCCTCTGCCTCTCAGGGACAGCAGGTGGCTGTGTCTGTGTGATGAATACAGAAGGGCCTCCACAGCTCCTCCTCATACAGCTCAGGCAGGGTGACACTAAATCCCATACAGGAGTTCCAAACAGGCACCTCAAAGACATTTTAAAAGAGAATTCCCTAACTTGCACTGTTGGCAGTGCAGAGCATCTACAAATGTACCTAGGCACCTGTATCCATCCAGGGCTTTAAATACCATCGAAAGCCAGACTTCCATAGGCAATGACCTCTATTAAACCCAGGTCTTAATCATTTGCTGCAACTCCCATGTTGTGGCAACAATCCATAATTTCAGTAGCATTTGATAGCAAAGCAGATCATGTGCATCGTCAACATTTCGCAACCCTATTAACTCTGAGATAATGGACTTGTCTCTGCTATATTTCTAAGCTTATTGGACTGGGCTGTAATTAGCACTTCCTTTTTTTTATACAAATCTCTTGACCCCCAGAGCCAGTTCTTACACCACAGCTAATAACTGCTGCAGGTGATCAAAGCCTGAGATGGAGGTGGGACACAGACCTAGAAGCCAAACTTCAGTTTACTTCCAGAGTTTAAGCAAGAATCATGAAAACTGCTTCAGAGAAAAAGCACTTTTAAGGGAAGGTAATATTTAATTCACTTTGCCTCAAAATGTTCTGCTTAAGTGTTTTACCTCTGAATATGCTCCTTAAAGAGAGGTTCAGTGTCTTTATGAGTGCAGACCAGAGCAGCTCTGGCTAAACATAGTGGATTCGTTTTTTTTTGCACTCATCGGTCTTTCCCAGCAAACAAACAGGAAACACTTCTGTTTTGTCCTTAAAGCTAGCTTCTTGTTATCATTATTATTTCAAGCTTAGAGGATGATCTAATGTATGCGGATTCTGGTTTCTGTCAAGCCAAGTCCTTTGTTACACGACACTTCCGGGACATGGAGGCTCATGTGGGGAGGGTTAAAGCCCTGCTGAGGTGGCTGGGAAAGCCAGGCTTGGCTTGTGCCTCCAGCTTAGCCTAAGGTTCTCCTCCTGACTGTGCAGTGTCCCATCTGTTGTAGCTGTCTGGGCATCTTCTCTGGCGACTGGAAAGAGATGAGTGGCATAAAATGTGCTGTGCACATCCACACTCTCCGTTCACTCCACGGCAACCTTGACCAAATGATCTCATTTTTAGGTGGTCAAATAGGTGGGGCTCAATGCTACCCTTAATCTCAAATTTCAGCTCTCCCAACTCAAGTTGGGTTTTTCTTGTCTGTTTGTAAAACTTGCAGGAGAAAAAAAAATTGGAGATTTTAGATCTTAATCAGTGCAGCCTTCAGATGTTGCCTACACTATCACGATGATATACAAGTGAAGCAGCGTTGCAGAGTGGCTTTTATCTTTCTTCCACATTACAACTAAATAGTATTTCACCATGGCAGTAGAACTAGACAGACAGACACACAGGAAGACTCTGAAAACAAAACAAAAAGTAGAAAACTGGGCTTAATAATATCTTCTCCAAGTACAAGCTCCAAGAGACTCCCTTTAACTTAAGCATGTTATTGTCAACAGAGGCATCTTTGTTCAGCTGTTCCCTTAAAAACATTCCTATTACTGTCATTCCTGGTGTTGTCATATTCACTGCCTTGACAGCACAAACACTGTGCTGTAAAATCTGTCAGAGAGGCCAGCTGATTTCCAATATCTTCTGACACTTGCAGGTCTTTAATATCAGGCTGTCAGAACACCTGAGAGAGAGGCGGGTGCTTCCCTGTTCAGGGCTGTTACTGTGACTACCACCACACACACTTTAATCATTAGCCTTACACTGCTGTGAAATCCTGACTTTTATGCCCTTGGAGTCCCATGCCAGACAACGCTGCTGGCATAAATCTATCGTAGAGGTTAGCTGGCTCACTAACCCATGGAGTTCTATACCTAAAACGAAGCCTTTATGTCTTTATGTTTTACAAAGCTTATATAGTGTTTTCTTAAACTTTCTTCTGTGACTTTTTTTTTTTTTTTTAGAGGGGAGCTGTAGTAGGTGTAAAAATTACTCAGTGACAGGCGTAGGTGAAAGTCATCTGCTTAAAATAAATCCCTCTGTGCCAGGACCCTTTTGTCTTTGGGTGTACTCATGAAGCAGATGAGCTTGGTGGGCAGTGAGTTTTCTGTAATGCAAAACTCCTTAGATTCAATATTAAAATGAAACTGAGAGAAGCAGAACAAATCAGACCAGAACAGTCCCTGATCTTTAACTGTTTATGGCACTACCTTTACAGGGATGAGAGCATCTGTAATCCTGCTCCTGCTCGGCTGTTGTCCTCCAAGTGACAGTGAACTAAGTGTTCCTGGGCAAATAATTATCCTGGGATACTTGGATACAGAGAAAAATAAATGAAGAGCTGTTAAAAAGATTTTATAGCCTCCCAGATCAGGGTGCTGCTGAGATGTAGCTGTCTGTGCTGCTACCAACAGCCCAGCGGATCTCACGGTGCGACACGGCACCACAGAAGCCACACGGGCACTGGGTTTAGGAAATCCCATTCCAAGAACAAAGAGTGTGGTAAGCAAAGCATGTACTTCCAGGTAGCATGAGTCAGGTAAGCCACCACGAATGATGGATGAATGTTGTGTAGCTTTAAGTGACTGTATTGATGCTCCAAGAGTTTCTGCTCACAGAGAGGAGAACAAAAATTTAGGTCTTTAGTGCTTTAATTGCTAAAGAACATGCGCTGCAGGAACTTAATAACTTATTTTTTCACGAATCCACGAACACCCACAAGAGCATTACTGGAGAATCAACAGAGTTGTGGCTGAGGCAGAGGTAGGATAAGTTTGGAGATCAGTTCCAAAAAGTGCCTTGCTGCCTGACAGCACTATTCATTTAATTTCCCCGGGCCTCAGCTCTCCATCTACAACAGAAACCTGAATCACCACTTTGTTCAGCACATCTCTTTAGGCTGACCGGGGTGGGAACCCCTACAGCTTGTCCACTGGAGCCTCTGGGCATTCTTGAAAAAAACCATAAATAATCACAGAATGGGTTGGGTTGGAAGGGACTTCAGAAGTGGTGTAAGGCAACAGCAGATCTCCTGGCTCTGTGTGCACACAAGGCATTGAGTGAACCTTGGGGGATAACACACAGTATCACCTCCTTGGGTTGCCAAATGCCCTTCACCTGTCCTCGGGGCATGGCCAAAGCTGGGCAGGGAGCGTGGGCTGGCTGCTCCTGCCTGGTGAGGATGCTGCTGTGGGGGTAACAAACGCCCGTGTGATGTGTGTCATTGCGGCATTTATGGCACTAATGCTGAACCGCTGGACAGCATCCAGTGAAAACCTGCGGTGAGGTAATGGGACGCAGCTAGAGAGTGCTGAAAAGGAATCCCCAGCTAACGTAGCTCTGATGGTTTTGAGTCTACACAGAACATCTTGTAATTCTACAGCTAAGTGATAGTTAAACAAACAACAAAGGTAATTGTAGGGTACTTCAGTCACTTTGCAGATTTATGGTGCTTTGAAGGCAGCTCCTTGTGGTGCTCCCTGCCAAGGTTTTCAGCAGGGTTAACGCTTTTGACTCCTATGCTTTAAGTGTCTGAAGGATATGAATTGTGTTTCACTCGCTGTCCTGGACTGACTGGGACATTGCTACTTTTATTTACAGTCAAAAAATATTTTTAATTCTTTATGGATTATTCATCCCTTGCCTGAGAAGCCAGCATAGGTCAAGTCTGAATGAGTTCGTCTCAGACCCTGCAGACTGGCTGCTCTTTCAAGCCTAAGTCCATGACGTGCAACGGTTTCCAAAACTAAAATATCCTGCTAGACACAAGTAGTTTCTGATACATTAGATTAAGATATAAAATCTAACTGTGAACTCCTTGAACTGTGTTCCTGTTCCTTGAACTTGCCATTTGCAGTCCTACTGATTGCTTGGAGATGTTAGTTGCTCTTTCCTGTGCTCACAGAGCCAGTTACACACAAAAATTGTGGTGGTAGGGCTTTGTAAGTCCAATCCATCCCCTTCCTAGGACTGCATAAGCATGGGTGGTTTAAATGATTTTCATTTAAATCCAGGTTACCAAAGCAACCCTGTCAGATAGAGGCATTCACCTTTCTCATCTGCTGGATGACTCTGGCTAATATTTAGGCTGTCATGGTCTCCAAAAGAAGAAAGACTGCAATTCTCCTCTACCACCGTATTATCTTTTCTCATTACTTTTGTATTTTGGCAAACCTGCAATGATAGGAGGTAATTCTAGCTTGTAAGATCTGAGAAGAATTGAATGCAAATCCCAATGCATCCAATATCTAAATATGTAATCTTCTGCAACCTCCCTGTCTCCTCCTGATTTACCCAAAAAGCTGGTGAATACTTTGCTGTTTTCCCTTTCTTTTGAAACATAGGCTTTGCACTAATAGCTCTTTTCCTTTTCCAGCAATAATTTTCCTTCCTCTTGTACTGAAGCTCAGCATGTACCTGCAGATGTTCTCAGTCTAGCCTGGTTCTTCTATGTCCTCTTCTACACCCGTCCAGTTCTTTACTCCACACTCCCTATTCTTCACTTTCTCACCTGTGCCTCAGGAGGTCCCTGGCCATCCATCCATCTGGATAACACATCCTTTCCCCATTTCCAGCTCCACACCAAACCTGCTCTTCTCCTGACACATTTCCAACTTGAAGCACTGGTTTGAACTTTTTTTTTTTTTCTGTGATTTACATATTCTTTTGACAATTTCCAAATAAAATCTCTGTAATTTAGCTTTTTAACCAGCATATCAACACAGCCAGGCTCCTGTAATTCTTGGATTACTAAATCATCTACATGACTATCCTGATGAGACAAAAAATGATCGTACAGAAAATCACTTAGAAATTCCATCCTCCACAAAATTTTAAATGCCTTCTGTATTATTCTTAATTAGTAAGTTGCTTAATAATACTGTCCTGACATAGTCCTGTGAGGAATTATAGGAATTAACCTGAGCTGTTACTATGCACAATTTTCCTTGTCAGAACACAAGTCTTACTCTCAGTGCCACGTGTTTTGGGCCAGCACAGACCAAGGCCCTGGCCAAGAAAAGCTTTGGCCTCATGGTGGGACAGAGTTATCAGCCACGTCTCACCAAAGAATCTTCAGCCTTTGTCTTTCTTCTTCATTTATACACAAAGAATTCAAACAATGATGTTAGGGCAGAATCCCAGATCTCATTTTGTGTATAGGGAAAGCTGTGGGTTACATTGTATTCCTCCACATTGGGAGAGCTTTTGCTTTATGTATGACCTTGTACTCCTGTGATTCTATCCCCACGGATAGAAATCTCTTTCATCTGTACACTCAGGTGAATGGATGATTCCCTAATATTGTTAATGTTTGCTATTAACTTTTAATAACCTTCATAATTCAATTAATTTGAAATTTCCATTAGACAATTGTGTCTGTTCTATCTTTCCACTGGAAGTGAGTCCAGATCTTTGAGTTAAAGCTGCAAATGCATGCAGCTTCAATAAATGACATTTGTTTTAAAATGGGGCTCCTGTCTGGTCCTAGAGTTTCTCAAAAGCTGGAAATGCTCGACTGAATTTCTGATTGCAGCAACTACTGAAGGGAAAAACCAGGCTCCACTTTCATATCCAACCTCTCTCTGATTCTCATTATCCATCTATCTGTCTCTCTGTCCATGTATATGTATCTCCACAGGTTTGATTCAGACTCAGTCCCTGATTTCTTTATGTAATACATTTGCCAGGGAGTTGGTCTGATTTCACAATAGCTTTTCCAACATAACCAAAGCAACCATGCCATGCTGCATAAATGGAATTTCAGCAAGTACTTCTGAACAGAACCTCTTCACCAAATTGTTTTTCTGTAATTGAAAAATATCTTTCAAATGGAACCACTTAGCATAGCTCTGAACTCCATCCAGGATGGTCATAAACTGCTGCTCACTGGCTAAGGCCCAAGATTTTAACATCAGAAACAAATGCAGTAGCAGATGCCAATACTGCCAACACCAAAATCTGGCCTGATGAGCTCCATTTTAAAGGGTTTGTTTCTTTGTTCTCATTTCTGCCTGTAAAATCAAGGACTGCAATGAAAGCAGAGCTCAAATGAAATATTCTTTGGGAAAACCCAGCATGAAAATTCTTCAAGCCAGGCTTCTGGTCTGCCTCAATCTTATCCCAAATAATCAAAATAGCTAGTGATGGAGCCTTCTCCAGAATTCCATATTCTTTAGGAGCAATAACAGAAATATATACTGAGGTCAAGAACCTCAGTATCAGCTTCAATTATTTTCATCAAAGCATCCCAGATAAACATAATTTCAGCATTTCTTCCCTGATGTCTGTAGTGAATCACCTTTAGCTTCTCACTGCACCCCTTTTGATGGTCTCCATTCCCCAGCTACACCAATTCAAACTTCTTTCTCCAAAGACATCTTACTCCTTTAGGTATTTCATCTTCTCCATTCCACCTGTTTAGCTTTCATTGTCTCATTTCCTGATTCACCCAGCAGTTTTTACACCCAAAAGCTCAACATCCCAAATATTGATGCTTTCTGCAAAAACGCAGAAGTCTTGAATGAGATCAACTGAAACCACTGATATCAAACATAATGTTTAATGTTCTTCATGCTCTTGCTAATGGCTGTTGAGAGAACAGCCTTTCGTGGGACTTGCAAATTCAGACATTTGAACAGCACAGACACTGCAGGGGATTCACAGGTAGAGATGTGTCAGCAATGAGTCAAGAAGGCAAGAGAGAGGGGAAAAATGCCTCTTGTATCAAATGGATTATTCTTGTTTTAGCCCAACACCTCTGAAGGCAGCCGCTGTGCCACCACCTTTACCTTCACTCCATGCTCATTCCTGGAGTACAACTCAGGCTTTCAGAATTACTTGGGGCACCAAAGTCTCCGTTTCTGCTGAAAGTTGTTTCCATTTGGCATCCAGCTGTCAATTTTATTTCTAGCTAATACCCCTGGTGCACTAAGAACTACCCCAGTCCCATTCCATGAGCAATGCTTCCTTGGAAAGATGAACCACTGGCTTGTCCTAGATAACAAAGAACTTTGGTACCTTGCAGCTGGAAATCAAGTAGGAAAGTAATGGAAGTTCCAAAAAGGGATCCAGCCTAAGGAAAATCATGGTTCCTGTATTTACTGCAGCTGTTCCTGAGCTAGTATGTCTGGGATAACAAGGATGAGAATTCCAACAGACAGATGCTAATGACTAGAAATAATTTGGTATTATCTGTTTCTCCATCCCTACTGTTGGAGTAGTTTGTTTCTTACAATTTTGGTTTTGCATCACAATAGATCACGGGAAAATTACTGATTAAATCTGAGGTCTTAAAAGCATGAAGTATTTGTAATATCTAGTGTGAGAAAATAATTTAACTCTTAGAGTTTACTGATTAACATATAATTCATGTGATTCCTTTTATTGTTAGAAATACAGTTTAATTTAAAGATAATCCTCTAATCCGCTGTATTAAAAAGCAATTATGGCAAGAGTGCATTAACTAAGAATCAGTTGCCAGAGACAAAACAGCTCCAGGACTTTATTAAAACACACTCATGTGGAGGTGACTGAACAGCTGGGGAGGGCATCACTTAATCCACTTAATTATTTAATGCAACAGGATGAAATTAATGAAAATTAATGAAATTGTTGGATACTGAACACAGGCTGGCTTGTGCACGCCCACTATGGCATCACGGATACTCCTCCCTCTGTTTGCAGGCATGGGGGGTGAGGGGGTTGTGTGCAGCATCAACACTGAGAAAGGCTTCCCAGAAACCTTTGAAACGGAATTTAGAAACTGAGATGCAGGAGGAAGAAGCAATTGTAATCAAACTATCCTGTGCACAACACCATAAAGCTTCTGCACATGCCACTGGCCTGTATGGGATGCACTGATAAATTTAAGGAAAGGTGGAATCCTCTAAGCGTAAAGTTTTAGACAGAAGGGTAGAATCTGTTCTCAATTAAGGAAACCAGGGGAAAAAACCAAAAGAGAAGCCCACACAGACTGAACTCCATTGTTTTGGATGCTAAAGAGAGATTCTATTTAAAAATTAAAATCACATTTTCCCTTAGTATCCAAATATCAATAATTCAAACACTTAAGTCAGCAAAAGCGGTAGAGTATTGGATCTGCATGAACAGAAGTCATCAATGGCACATTCAGGATTAGAACTTGAATCTGTTTCTCAGAACATCTCCTTTTGAAATTCTCTTTGTGCTCCATGGATCAGTTCCCATCACTCCAGCTGCCTCAATAGGATGTGTAGAGTAAGACTTTAATTCCCCTGAAAGACCCAGGCATATTACAAATTATTAGCATCCTCCACTGCCTGTATATGAAATTCATATACCTATTTGTCTTCTGCTCAGTTGTATTTCAATCTTGATTTCATTGGTAACTTGTACTGTATTTGGATTAATTATTTAGTGAAAATGAACATCACTATGTGTGACAAAGATGAAAAGCTTACCAGTGGAGAAGTAGAATTCCCTTGTAGAGGGAATTGTAGCCACTGCCTCTCTGACTGTGTTATGAATGCACACATGATTAACTGAAGTTATTCACCTCTTTCTGAAGTAAACCTATGTCCCCTTTTTGCTGTCTTCAAGCTGCAAGCTTTAGGTGCTCTGAAAACAGATCATGGCCCCTGCAACTTTATATTATTTATTGACATTACCTGCATCTTGCTAATCTGCCCCACACAAAAAGAGAAGCTTCCTTGTTTCAAAGTTAGATTTATCTGGAGAGCTGACTCCGAATTGTTTAAAAGTCTGGCTAAGTTTGAAATATGACAATAATTAAAAAAAAATGCAGCCTGAGTAGAGATTTATTAATCTACAGTAATGAGTGTTTCTTAAACTTCAGCTCACTGTGGTTTTATAGCAAAGGCAAGCATAGAAACTTGAAACCATCTCATATGAACCTGGTTTTAATTGGGCTTGCTCTTTCACTAGTGAAAAAACAAAACACAGGCAATATTAAAAAAATAAACCATGATTAAGTGAGTTGAGGCTGCATGGGGGCTGAACAGGAAACAGCAAGAGAGGCAGGACTGTGATGGGAGAAATCCCTTACTGCATGAAACCAGCTATGATTTTTCTTGGTGGATGTCCCACGACATTGTGGCTGTGAACACCTAACACCTAAGGATGTCAAAAAAATTTAAGCAATTAAACAGAAAAAAACAGAAAGAGTAGTTGATGATAAGTGTTTGTAGGAAGAGGAACAACTGACTGGTTCAAAACAACCAGGTGGGAAGTGGAGGGGGAGCAGGGCAAGCTCTGTGTAGGTGGACCCAAAATGGACCCCAAATTCTTGGTACAATTTCTTTTACTGCCTGTGGGACTCACTGGGTGGGGAGCACAGTTAGTGAAAATAGGAATGTCATTGCTCACTGGTTTTGTATTTTTAATGGTGTAGCTGCTGTCCATGGTGTGATCACCTATCCCATCTCTTCCCTTTCTTCTCTCTTTTCTTCCCCCATCTGCTGTGTGAAAATCACCACCATGGAAGAAGATTTGAAGTGAGCAGCAGCAGCAGAGGAATTCTGGGATGCCTGAGCTATGGGGTGGTGTCAGACCAAAATATTACTGGTTCACAGCTCACACAATCAGCCACTTGCAAAAGCAGGGAGTGCTCTGCTGACCATGTGCCTGGGAACAGCCCAGAGAATGGGCCACAGGGAAAGGGAGAAGAAAGAGCCAAATGACAGTCCCTGGAATCACCCATGGGGGACAGAGCACTGGGAATCCTCCAGAGACAATGGATAATGCCCACTGCCTCGCGTTTCTGGAGTGCAACGAGAAACTGCATTTCTGCTGATAGGTACTAAGCATTAGAAAAGCAGCTAAGCAGAATTTCCAGAGTTAGGAAAAGCAGCTTCCCAAGTAAGCACAATGATACCCTGAGATGAACTGTGGATGGGTTTGCCATATGTTCTTGCCACTTTACATGTCAGCATTCTGTTTCCCTCCCATCTCTTCTGTGATTTCAAAACCAAACAAAGCCAAGGCAATGCTGTGAGCACATCCACCTAGCTTAAAGAACAGAGATTTTCTCACCCTTTTTGTGTGTGACTGAATTTGAGCTGCATTTCTATTGCCTTGTTTGCACAGTCTGGGGCCGACCTGGGAAGAGTTACCAATACTTCTAAGGAAGAGTTACTCATTTAGCAGAACAGGTAATTCACTGCCAAGCTGAAATGTTCAGGCAAATTCCCTGCACTAGCCAAGCTTTTGCTTCTCATATGCTTATGCAGCTTATCTGTTACTGTTTGAAATCCACACATGAATCTTTCCCTACATTCTCACCTATGGCTGCATTCCAAACTTTTGACATTGGAGACAAATACCAAAATCGAGTCCTCCAAGTCAGCTCTCTCTGTTCCCACTACTGCTGAGCTCCAGATTTCTGATCTTAGAACCTGAAGGAGAATAAATATATGGCTTGTATTTGATTTATTTATATGTTATTAAATCTTGCTTGAATTTCACCCAGGTACAAGCAACAGTGTGAACTTATTTCATGCCACAATGGATCATGTCATCAAAAGTCATCATTCCCACTAGAAATACTGCACTTGCTTGCAGGCTTGGGAGCGTATGACACTCCTGACTCCAGATTCTGTGATGGGAATGAAATTCATTGTAAGCTGGTAATTACATCTGGTCCTATCTGTGAAGATACAGGTGTTCAGAGACAAGCATGTCAATACTCTGTGTTTATATTTTTGCAAGATAGGAGAAATTCAATTTTATTCAGATGTTTTCCAGTGACTTTCTGCAACTATGTATCAGCAGAACTTTTTTAACTTTTTATTTTAAAGATAAATTGCTTGGTGCACTATCAAGGATACTTATAATTTAAGATAGAACCTATTAGGCTGTCACTCTTCCAGAGACACAGACCTTCAAGAGTCTGAAGAAGCAGTCTTTATGTGACAGTATAATAAGGATGTCAGGCTCCCTCCCTCCTCCCCCAGACTTCTTGAACGACACTTTCCCCAGCAGGGAAAATTAATACACTTCAGAAGTTACAACGGGCTGGAAAACACACATCAGCCAGCAGCATGATTTTCTAAAATCAAGCAGTGTGGAAACCACATTCTTAATCAACTTTCATAAACCAGCTTTCTTCCTTCTGCTAAAAAAAAAAAAAGTAAAATTAAAAAAAAATTGCTTCATAATGCTTTCAGTGTGTAGCATTAGATTTGCTAGTGAAGTGTGGAATATTTTTCTTCTTATGTTATTAAATTTCAAAGACACACTCCTTAGGGCTTGTCTTAAGTCTGTCATCTGTGCTGCAAGTTAAGATTCTTAACAGCTGGAGAGCCCCATCCTCCCCTTGGATCCCACCAGCAGATCCATCCAAATGGCAGCCCCTGTCCTGGATGCAGGCTTTCAGCAGTGTGCTGGGAGTGCTCCCTTTTCACCTCAGCTCAGCTGGCCCCTGTCACCCCTGTGAGGTGTCAGTGCCACATGGGCGTCCCTCCGTGGGGCTGGGTCACAGCCAGGAGTGACCCAAAGGGTCACTACAAAGGGTACAAAACAGAAGAAAAGCCAGGGAATTTAACTATGGCAAAATAATCTGAGGAAGGAAAAGAGAACAAATACAGAGAAAAGGGAGATGAATATAAATAAGAGGAAGATGACAAAGGATTAAGGAATATGAATCAAGAAAATATTATGTCAACTGGAAAAGCAAACATGCTAGGAAAATAAATTCAGATAAGAGGAAACAATATGAAACAAACCCAGCAGATTCAACTATAAAATAAGAGGTATCATCATTGATGCTCTCCTCCCTGCCAGAACCTTTTGTACCTTTTTTCTAAGGGTGTGTAGAGAGCTGTGTATGCAGTGCTGCCCATCAGAGGGAAACAAGACAAACATGAGTTCAGGGAGAAAAGGGTATGGCTTTGTGAAGGTGGGAAGCTTCACTTTCTGGTACTTCTTACAACCTCAGTAGAAGTTCAAGGTACAGAGCAAGCTGAAAACAGATGTCCTTAACAATGATTCATGGCAACAAAAAGGGAACACGTGCAAGGCCCCTGGATGTTCATCTCACTGACCTGCCTGTGATCAGGGAAATATTGAAACTTTACCTGGCAAACCATTTCCACCATTAGCATCAGGCACGTGATGGAGAATAAAAAATTAGTTAGGAAATCCATGAACAATCCAAGAGTCCTGAACTATATCCAGGACATGCCATAAAAGAGCTAACCCCACACTGTGAGTCTTGCAAGTGAAATGGGACAGTCTAGAATGGTGTTCAAATAAATAAACCTGAGTTACAATGTCCCAGAGCCAACCCAGTGGAACAAGGTGACTGCAGCATCCTCTAGGGATTTTAAAACCCCCCTGACTGAAGCAGGGCTGTCACTTGCAGACGTTTCAGAGGAACTGATCAGTCACAGGGAAAACAAACACTGCCTCTGCACCGTGTTTGCCACTGAGGAGGCAACTGGTGGTCGGTAGCAGTTTACAGCACTGCCAGTTTCCTGATGAGCTCCCTTAGAAATAAAACAAGCAGAGATGACAGATGATGATGTCCCTAGCACTGAGCAATAGTTTTTGCTACACAAATCATGTTATTTTCTGTTTAGAGCAGGCAGTGTGGTTATATCATTAAAGGAATTGCTGACAGCTTCTGCTATTAATGGTCCCAAATGTGCCTCCTGCCATCTGTGATGGGCAAACCATAGAAGCAGGCAGTGATTGGCTTCCTGAACTACACTTAATGAAAAAGCAGATTTTTTTTTGAAGCACAGATCTGTTTCTTAGAGGCTCTTAAGAAAGCTCTTGATATGAGTCATCTACTTTGTAAAATGTGGTAATTTCACAGGGAAGAGCCACAAATTTAAGGAGTAAGCTTGCACTTCTGAATGTATTTTCATTATGAACAAGTTAGGTGGGAATTGCCTTTGCTGTCAGGACAGTAAACCAGAACCAGGGGGGTTTGGCAACCTGACTCTGACAATGCTGTGTCAGTTTGTGATGGGGTACAGTCTCTGTTCATTTTGCTAAAGCTGCAGCTATGGGGGGCATGGCTGGGGTTAAACATTTTGATTTATTTTCTTTTCTTTTGCAATTTCAGTGTGCTTTTTTAGATTTTGTTTGTTTGTTTTCTTTTACTAGAAGGGTATGTTAATTAATCAAGTTGGGGCTACGATGGCAGTCCCAGATTTCTTGCATCAGCTGTTCAAAAATTTCAAAGAATCATCTTGAAAAACAGAGTAAGATGAAAAATGGCTCAGTTGGTTTGTGGTTTTTTAAATAAATCAACAGAAACCAACTGACTTAGTGCTTGATGATTGTTCTGAGCATTTCTGCAAGCACAATGGAAAAAGCCATACAGTACTGAATTTTACCAACTGGTCAAGTGCCAGCAAAGGTGGCTTTGCTGGCAGGCAAGTTAGATCTCCTATTTATCCAACATAATGAACACATTTATTTTAAACTGAAATGATAATCTATTTCTGAATAGAAAAGTTTCTCAGTCCTCTAATATACAGTCCACTAAATATACAGACCTTATGAAGCTGTAAAAGGGCTGTAATGAGGTTTGAATCATGCTAAAAATTGTGTCTTTATTGAAATCCTCAGGTTGCAGCATTGCAAGATGGATTTGCATCTACTTTGGCTGTTCTCAGAATGAGCATTAAAGAAACTTGCTCTGGAATAGAAACAGATGAATGTCAAACTTTTCTTAAATAAAAAGAAAGGGAGTCTTTGAAAGCAAAGACAAAGAAAGTTGTCCATTTTTTCCCCTTCTCAAGCAAACAATGCAAATAGAAATATTTTTCTCTGCTTATAATGGAAGGATAAAAACATCACTTTAGGGTCAAGTACAGGGTACAAGAGTGAAGTGCTGATGTTGCAGGAAATCCTGCCATCAGCTGGAGCAGCCAGCACACAAAAGACATACCTTTTCTTGAATTACATTATGCTATTCACTTTTCAAAGAAAAGTTAGAGGGGCAAGACTTGCTATGAAAAAAACCCTGTAAGCTGTAAACAGTTTTGGTACTGATAGACTCTGACCCAGGAAAGAGCAGAAAACAAGGTGGGTGAGGGGCAGGAAAGGCAGCATAGCTGTAAATGTTGCCTGAAAGAAGGTCAATCTACACTTCTACCACAGCATTTGCACACCATGTTATTTTCATCATGAGTAATTACTGAGAACAAAAGCTACTCATGGCAGGATAAGAACTGCCGTAAAGAAATCAGAAAAACCATCAGGCAATGTCTAATAAGCCCAGATTTAAGAGGGTCATTTTTTTAATTTTAATATTGCAGCATAAAAGATTATTTAATGCAACAGAGCCCAGCTTTTATTTAGGCAGTTACCCTACTGGATTAGTATCATAGTAAAAAAAAATAAGTCAATATCTGCATTAAACATTTCTAGTACTGTATTAATTTAAAAGTGCTCATGCTCAGCCTATCCTGGGGGAGGGGAGGAAACTTTAGGGTAGATCTTTGATTTGAGGATCGAGTCATAGGATCCCAGAAGGGTTTGGGTTGGAAAGGAGCTTAAAGCTCATCTCGTTCCACCCGCTGCCATTGCCAGGGACACCTTGCACTGTACCAGGTTGCTCCAAACCCTGTCCAACCTGACAGCAGATAAGATGTCTTGTGCTATCCCAGAAGGATCCCTGGGCTTGGAACCTCCTCCCAGGGACTCAGTGATGAGCAGATGTGATCCCATCCCATGTCCATGTGCAGAGACTCAGTTCTCCATCAGCACACTGATCTTCAGCAGGGTCACAGCAGGATAATTAGGAGGAGAATCCACCCCGGATCCCTCGTGTGTCTCAGCTGTCATCTGGAGCCTCACAGACACTGATCAGAAAGGCAAGGCTTTCCTGCCAAGGGAAAAAGGCAAAGTGCTGCTGCACAGCCAGTGCTTTGCCATGAGAGCCTCCTTACAAGCACCAGAAGTGGCAGAGAACCACTATATGCTGGGTTTTGGCTTCTTTTTTTTACTTCTGTTAAGAATAGGACTGAAGGTACTTGAGATGGTATTTTCAGTTTAGGCTTAGATGTTTATATTTTCTTATCTATGTTACAATAGGGAGTTCTGCAGTATTTCACTAATAAGGTACAAAATGGTTAACTATCTTTTGTTACAAGGGTTTTTAAGGTTAAACTATCTAATTAAGAAATGACACTTAAATTATTTTTACTTTTAACACAATAACCAAACCACTTGAAGTCCGCAATGCAGACTTTCCTGTCTAATTACAAAATAACACCCAAACCCATGAAGAAGGAAGAAGAAGGTAAAGAAGAAAAAAGTTTTAAGACAGATGCTAGTCTATCTTGTTATATATACATATATTCTAAAACTTTAAGTTTTCTTCCTTGTGATATTATACACTTCTAATCAACTATATACTTGTAATCTTAGTGCTAACAATCAATTTTGAAAGCCTATTCTATGGCTTCAGGTCAAATGTACTGTTTTTTTGGGGGGGGTCAGAGTCTGTCAGCACAGAAAGTCTAAAATTTTTAGCATCTAGAACTCTAACAGCAGAGGAGAGAACAGAAGGGAGAGATCAAGTCTGCATATTCTCCTTCATTTACATTAAGTAACTTTGTATCTGAGCAGAAAGGTGGCTGCAGAATACTTGGGGAAAAATCACTGGAAGGCAGATTTGCTCACAGCTCTCATCTCAGCATCCTTTAAAACACAAAATTCCCACTATCTTGTGCATTTGCAACAGGATTCTACACAAATTTGCCCAGCATCCTCAACGTATATTTATTTAGATTCCAGAATAAAAACCAGTCAGTCACTGCATACTGCTCTGTGAAGACACCTCAAAAACAGAACCCAAATTCTCTTTTGATATTTGAAATTTTGTGTCCACACTGGGAGAGTGGGAGGCTTCACAGGGAATTTTGAACTATTACTCCTTCCAGGTAGATAGAGGGTGGGCCTAGATGATGTTTAAGGTCCCTTCCAACCCAAACTATTCTGTGATTCTGTGATCCAGCCATCCACTCAAATATTACAGGGAAGAGCTGGGTCCGGGATAGCTGCAGATTGCAGAGCTGTGCAAGAGCTGTCATTTTCAAGGGATTTATGTCCTGTAGTGTCCTGGCAGCAGCTGCTGTGGTCACTGACAGGATCTAGTGGGAAGGGATGTGCGTGCCTTTCCCTTCTGGGGCACTGCAGAGACTTGTCAGGTGCTCCACAGCCTCTGCAGGAAGCAGCCAGACAGAAGATTTTTATTCAAATGGGCATGAACTCCACGTGGAGACAGAGAGAAAAACATGGCCAGGGAAGACATGCACGGGGTAAATAATTAAGAAAGCACAATGCTGAGAAAATGAGGGTTCAGAGAAAACAGCAGAAATCTGTGTGCTCACTGGAATGAGAAGTGTGACATTTAAATGACCCAGGAAGTTTCTGGGAGCAGTCAAGGCAGGCGTGCTGCTACAGCATTTAAGGGATTTCAGCCCTCGTGCTTCAGGCCATAAGGCAGTGGCACCTGCCTGAGGTTGGCTGGCTCCACACTCCCCCCGCCACATTATTGCTGAATTGTCCATTACAGGGGTTTTAAACCATTTTCTGAAGCATCTGCTCTTGGCTCCTGTCAGAGGCAAGGCACCTTTGCAGCTCCAGATGAACCATTGCTCTGATGTGTTATGACAATTCCTCTGTTCCTACAAATGTCTAGATTAAACTCCATTTTCATTTCAGCTAAATGGTCCACTTTACAAAAATAGCTCCTGGAAATACTTGGTGGAAAAAAGACAGTAACCAGAATCTCTTGCCACTACGATAATTAAAATATCATATCAAGGGCTTTGCCTAGAAATTATTTTAATTGGAATTGTATTATACTGCACAGTGTAATGGCAGACCATAAGTATTCCCAGCCAATTGACAACCCATCACACCAGATGCAGGAGATCAGTTTGATGCCTGTTTAGTTACTCTGGTGACAAACCCTCTGAAAGGTGAACCTGGATTGCAGCAGTTCTTGAGAGTAAAGAAAACATTAACTCAAAAGCTGGGACAAATTTAGCAAGGCTGACAGTGCCAAAAGAGCTCCTTGCAAGAACAATGAAAAGTTATCCCTGGGGTTTAAGCTAAAAAAGGGCACTGAATGATTTCCGAAAAAGTGGAAACTCTTTTGATTTTAAATCCTTGTAAAGCAAAGTCAAGTTGAAGCTGTCACCATAATCTGAATGGAAGTTTCATTTCAAATCCCTCACAGCCTATAACGTTCTGATTTTAAAGGTTAAACAAGCAGCAAAAGCACAAGTTTATTAACCCTTGTCTTCTCCTCTCCCAAACCATCTAAACATAAACCAGCTAAACTAGCTGGAGGCCAAATTTAACTTCATAGCTGACAGCTGGTGGAAACAGTAATGGAGAAGAAGGAAGAGCAAGAAAACAGGAGCTCTACCAAAGTGAAAAATGATGTCTTAGAAGATTTTGTTCATCGTAAACTCCTGGCATGAGCTGCTTCATAAAGGAGAGAGAAGGAGAAGAAAAAGTTCTCCTTGGAGCACTTTAAGAGACACAAACATAAGGAAAACATCTTGATCCTCTTTGCCAGTCTGATCTGTCAGAATGAACAATTCCCAGTCCAAATCAATCTCCTCCTCCTACTTTATCAAAATACTTTGTTTTACAACATGCTGGCCAAGATCATTTCCAGCTCTCCTGAGTCCATTCTTTTCCCCTGCAAAACCTGGGAGACAGATCTCTCTTGCTTCCAGAAGAGGGAGGACTTATGCTAATTAAATTGATTTCCCTTTAGGAAGGTGGAATGTTCTTCTTTACTGGTGTTTTCATTACAGTACTACAAGCTCTCCTCTTCTACAGAAAGCAAGAAACACAAATGACCTTTTCCATGTACGAGAGAATTGCAAGGCAGCAGGAATAAAGATTCACAGGGTTGGGAAGACACAGAACCTATAGAAAGGGAGGAGGAAATATTTCATTATAAATAAGAGTATAAAATTCTCAGTATGTGGATGTTTTTATGGACTCCCAGAGAAGGAATGGCTTCCAAGAAGCTATCCCTAAGTGAAAAATCAAGCATCACCACAATTGAGATAGACTTGTTAGTGAAAAATCAAGCATCACCACATTGAGATAGATCTGTTATTGCTCTGGGTTTATTATTTATTTCCCTGACAGCTGCCACTCTCTCTTTTATCACGGCAGCCACTCACTGGCATGCAGCCTGTCTCTTGATTTACATCTCTAAATCTGTCACATGAAGCTGAATGACTGCGTGGCAAAGTCCTGGAGATCTGATGGCTTCACATCTCTTATCAACCTGACCCATTTCCCTCTTCTGCAGAGGAAGGGCCATACCTAAGAGGAACATCACAAAACTACTGCTCTTCAGCCCTGAGAAAGGAATGAAGCTTTTCTCAGAGAGCTGAGGATCAACATGGCATCCATCCCAGGCAGATCTCCTGCTCAGGGAGATTCATGGGTTTGCCATCAAAAAACAAAGGCAAATTGACTTGGTTTGGGCAGAATCTTTCCCTAAGGTACTTTCCCTAAGGAATGCACCAGGAATCACTGCATAAAGAGGAATGACCTCTGCAAGAGACTTCAGTTTTGGGCAAGAAGATGCTGGGTGGTTCTGCATGATCCAGTTTGCTCAAGTTGCTTATCTAAAGCTCTGGGCACCTTCAGCATGCCAGTCTGAATAACCAGAAGCAACAGCCACAACAGAAGGGCCAACAGCACAGAAATACTTCCCAGAAGACTTCAGCACCCTTCATTCCAGCAGAGAACTCTGAGAAATATGCTAAGGAATCCTAAGGAATGAAAGTGTTGATATACAATGTCTCAGGCAGGTTTCAAGTTCAAAACTAAACTTTTGAGTGGATTTGTGTTGGGACAGGAAACAGTGTGATACATGGGAATGTCTGCACTCCTGTTGCACACACCTAGCAAGAGGCAGAAGAGAGAATTATCAACACCACCTTGCAAAGGGGATCCCCAGTACTTTAAACTCCACTAAGAATATGTTGGAAATCTCATCACAGCAAGCCTTTAAGATCCTCTAATAAATCCATAGTTAAGCCCCATATTTGCCACTGGGGAAGCAGAGCTACAGCACTGGGGGTTTCTCCGTCTGTAACCATTTGTAATTAGGGAGTATTTGTACAGAACAGAGATTTTTCTGGATTTCTGACCAAGCTGACCAGAACAGCAGTGGGGGTAAGAGAAGGGAGTACAACTTCCATAGAGTGATGAGGAGGAAAAGTGATGCCAACAGTCATAATGTGACCTAAAGGGGCAATCAGAGGGTCCTGGAGGCAAGAGAGAAGCCTCAGGATGTGTCAGGAGGCCTGGAGCCAGCTGCTCTGGGAGCAAGATGCCCTTGCATTCCCCTCATGTGAATCTGCTCCAAAATGTCCTCCAGCTGGAGTAACTTACCTGTCACTGAGGACCCCCCTTCACTCTTATTGCTGAATAAACCATGTCCATTAGAAATGCAAAGCCAACAATCAAATGTCAAAAAAGGATTATTTACATCACAAGAAGCAATTCCACATCATTTGAAGTTTTCTGTCTGCATTTTGTCTTACGTCCTGGAATTGGAGCTGTTCAATTAAGTTAGAATCCTGTCCATTGACCAAAGAACTACTCATAATTTAATCTCCCTAATAACATTAAGAGTGCAGGAGGATCCTTCCAAACTAAGGGTAGGATAATCTATTAGCATTTCAAATGTGTTTTCATGCAGGGTGACTGATAATAATATAAACAAATTCTCTAAAGTATGAGTAGTTTCAATACATTATTTACTGAAACCTGAAAATAGAACCACTGCTTCACCAAAGGTACAGTTTAGGGTTTTTAGGAGACTTCTGCAGGATTTATTAGAGATGAAATGGAAAATATTATATAAGGAAATATAAACTCTTGGGAACACTCTCTTCTGAAATAGATACAATTCTTCCAAAGGATGTCTGAAGTGCCTTTTTTTGGTGCACTGTTTGTAAGGCTCTTGCAAAAGTAATAAAAAACAGAAGAACTTTTCCTGCCTTTTAAGATGTTTCTATGCCAGACTAACCCCACAGGTGAAGTCATGTGCATTTAAAAGGCAACTGTGTGTTGGAATCAATGTGCACAAGTAAGTAATAAAGAACAGTGAAAATGAGTCAGGAGTTAGCATGAGATATAGGTAGAAGTTTTTAAATTAGTTGGTTCCAGGAGTTGGCTCATCAAGAAAAAATAAGCACAAGAGTTAGATTAGTTAGATATAGTTTGATTTATGATGAGGACTAGAGCACAGGTTTTACTTTTCATGTGGCCTCAAATATTCACATTTAAAGTACATGAAAAAATCTGTCTAGAAAACAAAATCCACAGCTCTACTTCATGATGGAAATTACCTATGTGAAAACATATTTTTCCATAAAATGTTTGAAATAATAAAACATCAGCCCTTTTCAGCTATTTCCACCTCCTTTTAATGTCTTAGTTAGTTATCTTAGCAATGGCTGGGTTTTTCTAACCCAGGCTAAGAAAGAGTCCAGGATTGATGAATTTCAGAAGTGTTTCTGGCTCTGCTGGCAGCCCTCAGGCCCCACTGAGGGCAGAAGGGGATGAGCAGGCAGTCAGGAGTGATAGCCCTTCTCCTATGACCTCCAGTTTTCCTGGCAGCCAAAATACCTCACAGAGTTGTAAAGATAAAGGTCTGGGATGATTTTTGAAGCCACAAAGACTCAGAGAGCCATTTTTATATTCTTTATAATGGTATAGAAAAGGGACAGTAGCAATACTAGTGCTATAAAATGACTTTGTGAAGAATCTCCCCTGATCTTCACACTCCAGACTCTCTGTCACAAGCACAAGTCTAATGTTTTCATTCATCATCTCAGCCTAGATAAAAATGATCCATTTTTTTGAGGAGCTTATTGTCTTTGGATTACTTCTTCTAAACACAGAGCCTTATCTATTCAAGGTGGATGCCTGGCTCAACCATGACCTTGTCAATCTCATTAAGTCCTGAATGAATTTTCTCAAGTTTTCTTATCAATCAAGGTAATTGCTTCTTGCAGGAAATCCAATCTTCTGTTAACCACATCATTACCTGGTGATCGAAGTCCTCAAACTCTGTGTAAGCTGGAATCACTCAAATTACCCAAGAGAACAGAGAAGCCTAAATTCATAAAAATCCCCACAGGTCATTTCCATTTCAGCAACTATTCCAGTTTGTCAAGTACCTTGAAATATTTCTCAGAATTAAAAATACTTTCAGATCACAGTTTTACATCAGGCTTTGGAGTCATAAAAGATTACACTATCTTGCACTATCTTGTATAAGATGAGAAAGGAAAAGAAGGAATTACAGAAACCTCTAGAAGAAAGGGGATTTATAGCAGGGACCTGAAGACTACAGTAGATAAGAGCTTAAGAACATAAGAGAAGTCACACAGATGGGGCAAAAGGTCCTTTCAACCTAAAGCCTGCCCACCTGGGAGAAAGTGTGAAAACAGGAATGCAGTGATCCCTCCTCAGAGCATCTCCCTGAGCACCAGCAGCAGCTTTCCTGAGCCAGGGCAGCCCTGCTGTATTTAACAGCCCACACTGGATTTCTCTGGGGTGATTCCACCTGCCTGATTTGAACCTACAGAAGATTTTAGCATGTGCAGTGTCTCCCTATTTAGCCACAAGTGGCTTGGGTGCCATGCTAATTCAGGCCACAGATAACTTTCAAATACAGGAATATAGTTAAGAAGAAGGGTTTGGGGAGGGCTGGAAGCAAGTAAGAAAACTTGCTCTTCTGTTGATACAGACCACAGAGAGATTTACCAAGAGGTGCCCTACTTTCAGAGAGTCTACACAATTTTTTCTCCTGTCAACACAATAGCAAGTTCTGGGCACACTGCTGCTGTGTGCTAATAATTCTAATTAATTAATACTTTTATATTTTCATTAATTAATATGTTTTAATTTTCATTTACAGCTCTGATCTTTATTTTCAGTATTTGAGAAGAGAACATATCAATATAGAGATTTGCCTTCACCTCTCTCCTCAGGATCTAGTCAGACATCCTTGTCCTGTTAAGCTGCTGATGGGAATGCCATCATGGCCTTCAGCACAGCCAAGGTATCAGCTTTGTGGTGTGTGAATCTGATTCAGGTCCCTGAACAAATCAGAAAATTCCTCCTCATGTACAAATCTCATGTGAATAAGCACACAAACAAATGTTGCTTTACGTAAATCCCATAACTGTGGAGCTTTATGTATATACAAACTTTATACAAACTTTAATGGAAGAAAGTATGCAAAATCCAGGCAGCCTCCTGAATGCCTCCCAGCTCACCCAGTAAACAGTGACACAAATGCTGGGGACACTGATGTTCTCTGTGATGCCCTGTGAAGGCTGGCCTAGAACAGAGGCCAGACAGAGTTACAGAATAAAGAAGGGATTTATTAAAAGGCCTCAATTGATCCACCTTGGGCAGCAGAAGAGCTCAGCCAGGGCTACATCCCAGGTGAATATAAAATGGTCACAAAAATGGACAACTGGTCACGGGGTCTCTCACTTTTATAAATTCTGCTCCATTTGCATATTGGA
Organism: Vidua chalybeata; assembly: GCF_026979565.1. NCBI lineage: Eukaryota > Metazoa > Chordata > Aves > Passeriformes > Viduidae > Vidua > Vidua chalybeata. Next base: position 3,796,293 of record NC_071536.1, read on the forward strand.
GTTAAATGTCCAATTACAGCTTTAGGTTATGAAGTCCCATCTTTCTGTTTTTTCTCTCTTCATTCCACCATTATTTATTCTTTTGGGCCTGAGATTTGGATAATTTGTCCTTGGTCCCCATCTAGAGAATGAATTGTTTTGTCTGCCTACTTTGAAGAGAGCTCACCATCCCTTAATATGAAGCCCAGACCCACACACTAAAGCAGCACAGAATCTGAAAAATAGAAAAGCTAAACCTGAGGCATCAGTGTGGAGAAACAATTCACACTCATTCATAAAATTGGCTGGGCAATGCCGAGTTACAACACAGAGCTGCCACACAACCAGAGGACGTGTGTGAAGCCACCTCCTGGAGCCACCTGGGTGTCCAGAAGCACCAGGCATTTACATGCTGAGCAGAGGCATCCACAGCCTGGACACAATGTGGGATTTCCCTGCTTTGGGAGAATTACAGCTTGAGTATTCTGGAAAAGGCTCAGAAGAGACCTAAAGCAGACCTGGGAGCAGAAGCAGACCTGGGAGCTGAGGCAGCCCCTGCTTGGTGTGAAGGGGGAAGATACTTTCCCCCTTGTGATGCCCATCTGGACCTGCACTTGTCCAGTGCTCAGGGCCACTCCACATCACCAGCGGGATCTTGGCACATCCAAATCCAGACCCCAGCTCCACTCTGAAAAGCTGCTGCACTGTGATTACAGCCTGAGTTGTGGTATTTGCTCCCCCTTCCTCCAGCAGTAACCCCAGGCTGTGGCTGAAACAGAATAATGACTTTTAGGAAGGTTTCTGCAGGCAGATCACCGAGGAGAACAGAAGCTCCGTTATCACCAGAGAATTGCAGCTCTGTGCTCGAGGACGCAGCAACAAGAAAATGACTGTGATTGTACCTTACGCTTCACCTCAGACAAACACAAGGAGCACAAGGGACCCAAGGACACAGCAGGAGACCCATGAGTGAGTGACACAAAGTCACCAGCTACTTTATTTCCCCTTTCACCTGACCTAAATCTTTCCCTTTTATATCTCTTGCTCTGGTCTCATAAGGAAAATAAATGCTGGATTTCCAGATAGCCTGCACTCACACAATGACTATATTTAAGCCTGAGAAAGATTTTGGTCTGACTGAAAAAATTCAAGACAGGTTTTGCATTAGAAATAAGACAAAGGCAACCATAAGGTTTTCAGCTTTTCAGAGGCAAAATTCAGTGCCTGTCTAAGGCAGGAAAGGAAGCCTTTCCACTTGCAAACTGCAAGGCAGCTCTGCAGAACCTGAGGAATCCTTACAGGACTCATTTCAATACTATTAACTATGATGAGCCAATCATTGGCAATAAACTAAACCCAAGATAAACAGCAGATGGAAAAAATCCAAATAAAGATCCCAAAATGCAACAAAGCAACAGCTTCTCTTTTAAGCTAAAGGAAAAGATGATGTGGGTGCTTCTTCAGTGCCCTGAAGAAGGCTGCAGAAATGAGCATGCCCAGACTTAAAGCTGTCTGTTCAGAAAAAGATTCCCAAATTACTGTTACATAGAAGATACTCACAAAAGGAGCTTCATCCTTCTCTGTCCCCTCTGTCACTCACTGAGGGTGAGAGCTGGCCTTCTCCTGAGCACAGGTCTGAGCTCGGGGCTTTGGATGGCATCCAGCAAAACCCATCTCCCTCCACCAGCCTGAAAAGGGACTGAAGAGAGCCTGGCCTCCCAAACCCAGCTTAGCTCATGGAGTGGAAGCCTTTAAAGCTCCTTCTGGGGATGCTTAATCCGGTCTGACAGGCATCTCACACGCCTGCAATAATGACAGGATTTCAAGAAATTACATTATTATACAGTGAGAGCTTTATTTTATCAGTTTTTATTATCCCAGTCTAAGAGCTGGTATCCCCCAGGGACCTCAATCAATGATCAGGTTCTATTCAGCACCAAAGTGTATTTTTACATAGAGTAGGATCCCTGTGTATTCCTCTCAGTAGGATCCCAATAAACTGTCACACCATTTCTGTGTGCTAAGAACATAGTGCTGACATTTAAGATTGGTTTATTAATATCTTCATTTTTTAAAACTCCTATAGCAGTGTGTTTCCAGATGCAGAATACAACCTTGGCTTTAATTATTGATGAACACTGCTGCTACTTTTGTGTCTCATATTTTTGGATGATAGACAGAAGTCAAGCATTAAAAATATTCACTTGAAATTTCATTTTTCTAATGCTTAATGTCCTTTTCTGTAGGTATGGAATTACCTGTAAAGCTAATTCCAAAGTAAAACTAATTATAAAATTATTGCTAAATAAATGATTTCTTCTTTGTTGCTCATGCATCATATAATTAATACCATGATGTGATCTAACATATTAAGGAAATAAGAATTTGCCATCAGCAAGCTGCAAGAAATTTGTTTATTAGTTTACTGTGATTCAATTTATGAGAATGTGCTTCAGTGATCTTTGCAAAAGAACTTTAATTGGAAATGAATATCACAATCTATTTACCACACCACTAAACCCAGTCTGCTACAGTTCATTTAAACTACACCTGCTACTTAATTTTCCAGTAAGAGAAAAACTTTGAATTAATACAATAAGAAGCAGTTAGAAAGCAGGCCCAGCACACTGCTGCTGCAATCAGGGTGTTCCTTGCATGCCATTATGAAATTCTGTGAGGAGCTGTGTGCAGAGTTTACCTCAGCTTGCATTCAGCCACTCTGCTACTTTCAACATGCAAAGTCTTTGCCTTCAAGATGTAAAATCCACACCCAGCATGCACATCCAGAAAAAATATTTCCATACTTGGGATATAGGGATGCCCCTGCCCTAAAACAAGGGCAAAAATTTCAAACCAGTCTTTTCTATCTCTGTGTTCTCCAGAGAGTTAAACTGGGGAGAAGGCTCATGTGCTCCTGGAGAGGAGAATCAAGGAAGGAGACAGAGTGTAACACCCTCATGGCCTAATCCCTACATTTAAGCAAGAGTCAGAACAGTCCTGAAGGTCTTAGGGTCACTGGAAAGTGTTGGAATCTTTTCCCAAGGACATACAGCACATGTGCAACCTTTGGTGGGCAAGGGGTCCCTTTTAGGAGTCTGCCAGGGATGAAGACATGGGACCGTGTATTGCGATAACACTGCCAAGGAATTCAGGACAGCAGCCCCTTCTGCCCACAGGTGGGGGAAAATACCTCACCAGGTTCACCTGAATTCACAGAGTCACTGGGTTGGAAGAGACCTCCAAGATCATCGAGTCCAACCCAGCCCCAACACCTCAACTGAACCCTGGCACCAGTGTCACATCCAGTCTTTTTTTAACACATCCAGGGATGGTGACTCCACCACCTCCCCAGGCAGACCATTCAAGTACTTTATCACTCTTTCCATGAAAAACTTTTTCCTGATATCCAACCTCTATTTCTCTTGGTGCAGCTTGAGATTCTGTCCTCTGGCTCAAGGCAGGTGTGAGCCACAGCACCCAGGGCTCAGCTCAGCAAGAACCCCCCATCTGGGCTAGGACTGGGAGGTTTTCCCCCCAAATAATCATCACACAAGCAGCCCCCATCCCCCTTTTCCCACTTGTCAGTCATTTCAGAGCAGTACGCTTATTTACTCTTGATTTAGTGAAGTTCCTCAACAGTGAGCTAAAAATACATATATATCCTGTTGTAATATGTTTGCCTTAATTAAAGAACAGGACTGCAGTGCAACACTGTCACCTCCTTCATAAAGTCTTCTCCAGTTTAACACAACGACTAATTAACAGGGTTCTTTTAGCATGATTACTCTTAGGGTAATACTTTAAGAGATTCTGAAAAATTAATTCTTTCACAGGTTACACTTGTATCATTATAATTTTTTATTAAAGATGTTTTGTGGGGTCAACTTCTGACCCTGCATTTGGGAAAAATGGAAGGCATTAACTACTGCAGAGTTATTATAGATTTATCACATCTAGAAAAGCTGGTATTGCACAGCCTCTGTGGGAGCTTTGCCCTCTGGCTAGTCACACTGCTTCTGACACAATTATTTTTTTCCTTTAGAAACACTGATTTGTCAAAATTGAAACTGCTCTCCCAAATGAAGAGATTTCAGGTGATTTTCCAGACCTGGAAAAATACTGGAAAAAAAATAGGAATGACTAGAATGTTCCCTCTGATTTCTTTAGGATTAGAAATCTTAAAGAGAGGTTTGCATACAATGGCTTTTCATTTTGAAATTTAATTTCAGGTCTCGCTCCCAAAAGACAAACTAAAAAAATGAAAAATAGGACTGTAAGGAAATGTTGCAGCACAGTTGAGACAGCCACGATACACAGAGGAGTTTCAGAAGGCTTTAAGCATTTGCCCATACACACTAACACCTTACCACAGCAGAAGGCTTCAGGCACCTGCCCATACAGAGTAACACCAGGGCACTTCACAAGGCTGCAAGCATCTGCCCTTCTTGTCCTTCAGCCCAGCCTTTTATACCCTCCTGTTCATGCAGTGCACCTGTGTGCCCTCTGCTCCCTTTGGTGGTTGCTCAGTGCACCTGGGCACTCCATGGCTCATTGCTGTCAATGCTGCTCACCTGCTTCTCACAGCTGTGCCCATGGGGGATGAGGCTGGGCTGCAGCCCCACTGCCAATCACCACAACCTGTGTGCCACAGCACAGCCCCACTGCCAATCACCACAGCCTGTGTGCCACAGCACAGCCCCACTGCCAATCACCACAGCCTGTGTGCCACAGCACAGCCCCACTGCCAATCACCACAGCCTGTGTGCCACAGCACAGCCCCACTGCCAATCACCACAAACTGAGTGCCTACAAGGAGATACTCTGAAAACATCAAAAAAGGAAATATTTTCACTGGCCACATGATTTTTTTGTTCCCCTGCTCTCTGAGAATGTATGAAAACTGTCAGATCACCTTTTATTTCAAGTGGGGATACCCTGGCAGTGTCCAAGGCCGGGCTGGACGGGGTTTGGAGCACCCTGGGACAGTGGGAGGTGTCCCTGCCCACAGCAGGGGGTGGCACTGGCTGGGCTTTAAGGCCCCTTCCAACCCCAACCATCCTGTGATTCTGTGCTATTCTTCCAGGAGGGGGTGGATGGTTTCCACTGAGTCTCACCTCTATCCTGGGCATTTCAGGAAGTGCAGGAAAGGCAAGAGTACTGCCAGCAGAGCCAGGCACTCGGGAGGGCTGGGATGTGCTGAGGATGGAGCAGCTCGGTGATGAGTGGTGCCAGTGCTCCCCAGCATTGGAGATGAAGGAAAGCCCTTTGCCAAGGCCCATTTCTCCCTGACTTTCTGCATGGGCCTATGAGTTGGACCGTTACATTACTTTTCCTGCTCTTAAATTGTTCCCTGCTGCCTTGTGAAAGTATGATTAATATTCTTCAGGACTCTGTTATTAATTCTTCATTACAGCATAGTTGCACAAAAGGCAAGGGGAATATTATGTCTGGCTTGTTGCACCTCACCAACCATTTCAATAAATATCTTAAAGAACAGAGGGTGTGCAGAGAATGAAGAGTACCAGGGACTGCTTACATTTTGCACTGCAAAATAGATCACTAATCTGTCTGATTTAATAAAAAAAATAGTACAGAGCAGAGTTAAATCATAGAGCTACATGTTGGAAGTAGAGTATTGTGAATGTGCCTTAATATATTCAGCACTGGGATGGATATGTATTATATATGTTATTTATTTTAGATGCACAAAGGCAAAAAGGTGGCTTTTATGTGCTATACTGGTCTAATAAATATGGCGGTTCCAAAACTAAATTATGAACGGCATTAAAAATGAAGTGCTTCCCAAACATGCAACCTGTACATAAAGAATATCCTATGGGGAGAAAAAGAGCTAAAAGAATTCACCAGTGAATAAATACAGCACAGCATAATTACAGGCTCCTGTGTTTTTCAGCCAGGGTACAATCATACAGTTTACTCAAAAGTCTTCTAATAGCCTCTGGGTACATACTGCATTTAGGAAAAGCTTTCTATTGTGAGCTCTCTCCCCTCCCTGCCTGGCCCTCCACACGCTTTAAATGTACTTTTGGGAAAAAGTCTGCACTTGAAAGGGGATGGAACAGATTCTGGGAGAAATAATTGGCTTTTTAAAAGTTCTAATTCTGACCATTCTCCCTTTCTCAGACCCTCCCCAAGTCTGAATTCTGCTGATGCTAATTCTGCTGATTTTTCACTTGACTCTAACCTTGGACCAGATATGTTTTTGCTAGGTTCAAAGTTTATTTATTCATTATCCTTCCCTGGCTATTAAAAAGAGGAAAATATTAATAATGAATTTATTCTAAGCTGTCACCCGACTATGTTTAGTTAAGGCAATTTAGCAAATCAGTCACTTTAAAGAGACTGCACTACCATGGTAATCCAGCACGTGTGATCACACATATTTAGTACCACGTGTGTCCCCTTTCCCCCATTTTCTACCTCCTGGCAACATGGGAAGAGCAAGAATATAAAGGACCAATTCTGCAAAGTTCTAATTGTTGTTCCAAACTTTTAGGGAGGAGTAATTCTGAAGTAATGTGACATTCTGAGTGCAGCTCCATCTGTTAGTGCCAATTAAGTAGGGTTTCAGCTATTCCACCATCAAGCCCAATGAGAGCTGGTTCTGTTAATGTTTCCCCTACAGGTCACAGATACTCACAAAAACACTGCCAGTTTTGGGAGATATATAAACATTTATATACAGTACTTTGACTGTTTATTTTGAGACTTCTACGACACAGGAAAAATCATATTGTAAATCCAGTCAGAAAGATCTTTTATAGAGATTATTGACTTTAAAAGGACCCAAATAGAGTATCTTAAATCCATTTGTCATTGATACAAATGGATTTACCTATTTCTTGCTTTGATCAATGGGAATTTGGTAGTTTGTGAGGGAGTTAAGCTTTCCAAAGCTCTCCAAAGGAAAAAAAAAATGCTGCTACAGGTTGTGTTTGTGGAAGCACCAACTGGCAAGAATGATAAAATGTGACTGATTTCCTAAAGCATGAAATCAAAGCTTACTTTGTTCAGAGCATTAGCACATTTTCTTTTGACTGTGTATTTATTATGGAAGGTGCACTTTAAAAAAGGAGAGATAGAATAAAGCTATTGGGATTGAGATCGTGGGGATATTGAATCAAACCCAGGTTCACCCAGTTAACCACTAACAGAGGTTTGTATTAAGAGATATTTTATAGCAGTCCTGAGATCCAAAAATAAACTGCCTAGATAAGAATCTGAATGGGCTCAAGAATACTGTTCTTTTTTTATGAATGCAGGCAGAGAGGGTAATTCCAAGTGCAGGACTGCCCATGGATAAAGCAAGTTTGCTCCCCCAACAGAAGTGGCTTACAGAGGACACACATTCTAATGAGAAGTGCTGCAGATGAACACTCCTGAGGTAACAATGAGACAAGAGCTTGCTCTCCAAACCCCACTCTCCCTACCAACCCCTCTCCCTCCCTGTGCCTTGGCTAAGAGCTCTCAATCATTCCTTTCTGTGAAGTACTTGCTGTCTCATTTCCCTCCTGCTCATCCTTTCCCTGTCTCAGCTCCTCTTTGTTCCCTTAGCAGCGGATTAAACATTATTCCCTCTCCCTCAACAACCGACCTCATCTCCAAACACAATGTGCAGCCTCTGCCATCCCTGCCTCATCTCCAAACACACCCTACAGCCTCTGCCATCCCTGCTCCATCTCCAAACATGCCCTTGCAGCCTCTGCCATCCCTTCCTCATCTCCAAACACACCCTGCAGCCTTTGCCACCCCTGCTCCATCTCCAAACACACCCTGCAGCCTCTGCCATCCCTGCCTCATCTCCAAACACACCCTGCAGCCTCTGCCATCCCTGCTCCATCTCCAAACATGCCCTTGCAGCCTCTGCCATCCCTTCCTCATCTCCAAACACACCCTGCAGCCTTTGCCACCCCTGCTCCATCTCCAAACACACCCTGCAGCCTCTGCCATCCCTGCCTCATCTCCAAACACACCCTGCAGCCTCTGCCATCCCTGCCTCATCTCCAAACACACCCTGCAGCCTCTGCCATCCCTGCTCCATCTCCAAACACACCCTGCAGCCTCTGCCATCCCTGCTCCATCTCCAAACACACCCTGCAGCCTCTGCCATCCCTGCCTCATCTCCAAACACACCCTGCAGCCTTTGCCATCCCTTCCTCATCTCCAAACACACCCTGCAGCCTTTGCCATCCCTGCCTCATCTCCAAACACACCCTGCAGCCTTTGCCATCCCTTCCTCATCTCCAAACACACCCTGCAGCCTCTGCCATCCTTGCCTCATCTCTAAACACACTCTGCAGCCTTTGCCATCCCTGCCTCATCTCCAAACACACTCTGCAGCCTTTGCCATCCCTGCCCCATCTCCAAACACACTCTGCAGCCTCTGCCATCCCTGCTCCATCTCCAAACACACTCTGCAGCCTCTGCCATCCCTGCTCCATCTCCAAACACACTCTGCAGCCTCTGCCATCCCTGCTCCATCTCCAAACACACCCTGCAGCCTCTGCCATCCCTGCTCCATCTCCAAACATGCTCTTGCAGCCTTTGCCATCCCTGCCCCATCTCCAAACACACCCTGCAGCCTTTGCCATCCCTGCCCCATCTCCAAACACACCCTGCAGCCTCTGCCATCCCTGCCCTGGCATCCTGGCAGCTCTGAGTGCTGCCTTTGGAGGAGGAGCATCACTGCCATGGTTATGGATGCACAATTCCCAGTGCCCAGGGAAGCAGCACGGCCAGGCTGAACCAGCACAAGGTGAAAGAGTCCTTCCAAAAGGAACAAGACCCCCTGACTTCTCCTTCCAGGCTCTTGCCAACATATCCATTTGCCATGGAAGGTAAGAGTTCAGGATTAAACTGTGCAAACATGAAAGATGGTCATGGACCACTCCAGAACATGCAAGTACGTGTATTATATGTCACCTTAAACAAACCTTTACTCTTCATAAGAACATGTGAGAACTCCTCCAGTCTCACATCTCAAAGGTGAGGTGCATCTCACCCCACATGACCTACCTACAGCTTATACTTGAGTTTTTTTTAAAACAATTTTGGGATGAGATGAATCATTATTCAGAAAATAGCTCTTTATCTCTCCAGAGACTACATGGGGAGAAACTTCCAGATGATTAAAGTCAGATGAGATAGAATCTTTCACAGATAGATGAACAAATTGTACAAAGCAGAAAGATTTAATGGAATATTTTGCCTAATTCTCAACTGAAACATTAATTGGCTATTATTTGCAAACTACAGGATTGAATAAACATAGTTAAACAATAGAATGTAGTTGGAGAAGCAACTTCTATTTTACTTTGAAGCACTGATGTTCATTTGGTAAATTTTGGGAAAGTCAGACATAAGTTGGAATTGCCTCTTAACATAAAGACACACCTTTGATACTATTCTTTCTTACAAGATGCATGATTCACAGGAAAAAATTCTTTTGTAAGCAATAACCAGTTCAGTCTTAAATGACTGATCTTCATACCACAAAATAATCTCTTCACATTCAATGTAACAGCCAAACCCGGCAGAGAGAAAAATACTGAGGAAATGTAGTTACAGCTGACATGAAAATATAAAAGAGATCCAACAATATAAAATAAGCAATAGAGCTTTGATAAAGGAGTGTGGCAAATGCAATTCAGAAATATTCATTCATCAGATAGGTCTGGAGAAGTCAGCAGTGACATTCTGAATTTGGATTAACTGCAGAGGTTTTGATCTCTCTCTTGCTACTTCACCCAGGAGTAGAGAAGGTTTTCACAGAACTCAAATGAGCATACAGGATAGAGAAAGAGTAAAAAAATGCTATTTCAAAAACCAAACATGATCAGACACATAGACTATGAAAGTTTGGATTCATATTGCATATCCTGAAAGAATGTAACTTAGAGATTCAAAGCAACTCCAGTTACAGCTCATCTGCAGGAATATGCTAAACCTGTTACTTTACTCATACTGATTTATCAATCTCAGAAAGGTTCCTCTTAAATCAATGAGTCTACTCTTGAGGTGACAGCATCACACCCAGTGTTCCTCCTGAGGGGTACAAACACAGAAGTGTCTGCTACAGATAATCCCCCATATCTGCAGTGCACACTGGGGAGCACTGGTCATCCTAACACTGACTCTTGGTTAGAAGACAGATGCACGACAATGACAGATTCCCAGAACATGCCAAAGTAGAATTAGCATTCTCATAAAATCAAAGTAGCTAAAAGAAAAAACATTTTTTGCTTGGATTAGACCTTAATATGCCTTGACTTCTTAAAGATTTACTGTACATTATTGCAATCAAACTCCCCATACAAACAGAAATAAGTTCTGCATGAGGGAACAATCTCTTCTCCAACAGGCCAGCCAGAAACACTTCGCCTTTTGGAGTATGAGAACACCACTGCAGAATATCTCCTGAACTCTGAACTCATTTATTTTGCACTGACCATTAGAATGCCCCACTCATTGGAAAGGATAAGCTCTTGTCCTCATTTTTTGGGGGACAACATTAAACAGTGAAGAAATTCTCTGTAGAATGGCTCATCAGGGATTTCAGAGCAACCCACTGCACTGATGACAGACAGGGTTCCCTGATCATGATCTTTCTCTCCTGCTTCCAACACGTCAGGCCTGAGAAAGATGCCTTTGATCACAGGCTAAATCATAGAATGGTTTGGGTAGGAAGGGACTCTGAAGCCCATCTTGTTCCACCCCTTGCTATGGTTCCCACTAGCCCAGGTTGCTCCAAGCCCTGCCCAACCTGGCCTTGAACACTTCCAGGGCTGGAGAATCCACAGCTTTTCTGGGCAAACTGTGCCAGGGCCTCACCAACCTCAAACTGGGATACACACACAAGTGAAGAAGTATCAATGCTCTTTTCAAAGTTCCTCCTGCAACTTCATCTGGAATACTGTAAACTCTAGTTTAACAGCTTAGTCTAAGTGGAAAAGCTGAAAAATCCAAGAGGAAAATCTAGGAAATGAGGAGCCTGGAAGATGTCATGTAGCAGATCCAAACTAGGGTCTGAGTGAGGAAGAGTCTGATGTGACAATGAAAGCTGCAAGAGAAAAGGTGATGTTTTAAGGGAAAGAATTTAAGTGAAAGTATGAATTGACCAATTATGAATAAATGTAACCTAGAAAGGAAAAGCATTAGACTCATGAAGGCTTCAAACAGCTTTCCAGTAGAAATTGTGGGGAGCAAAAAGGAAAAAATGAAAAGCTATTTTTTTAAACAGAGCTTGAAACTTTATGCTTGAGGAATAAAACCATCTGTGATCGCTACCTTAAGAATGACACCATAATATCTGTGGTTTAGAACATCAATTGATTTTCAGTGGGAGTCAAGGTAAAACCAGTGCACTAAACAAACCTCTGAAGAGTAGAGAATGATGGAGCACAGGAAAGGCCAGTCTGTTCCAAGAGGGTGGGAAGCATTCCAGCCTCTTTCACAGGCTAGCTGAACCCAGTGGTTTTCCAGCCCTTTCAGTGGAATATGAAACCCTCAGAATGGCATTCAGCTTTTCACTCACACACGTGTTTAGGCAGCTCTCAATGACTGAGAATTGCCTGGCACACCAGGAGTCACTTGCCACCCAACCTTTCTAAAGGTCGCTAAGTTAATGGATCTAACATTTAGAGACGTGTTTTACCCGTTGTACATTCCTGTTAACTTCCACAGAGTAGCAAGGGGCAAGATTGCTGCAAACTTCCCTCCATTGGTTAATTTATCTGTAGAAAGACTTAGAAAAACTTGCAATACAAAAAGCATTTCATTTGAGAGAGAGAGCAATGGACACAGACATTATATGCAGAGAAGATGGAAAGGCAAATAGGAAGGGAAAGACATGAAATAGAAATGTTTTGGTAATAAATGCCAACCTACCTGAATTTGAAGGCAATGAAAAGAAAAAGCAGATTTAAAAAAGATGCAAATAACAATATTTTGAATTGCTAAATATATTGTTTTCTCTTTGGAATAACTGTTTTATCATACACGTTAAAATGTGTGATTTGCTTCATTAATCACACTCATTTCCCACCCAGAGGTAGGCATATGATCACAACTTGTTCCACAGGACTGAGATAAAAAGGTTGAGCTTTTATTTTCTTTCATTTGAATGTTCAGTCTGATTACTGTGAAAAACATTTCCACCCCCAAAAGTTTAAATGCTTTGTATCTGAATGCACAGGCTGCAATAGCCAGCAGCATCTTTTGCCTATCTGTAGTTGCAATTCCAAATTCCCTCTCTGACTTGGGAAAGAGAGATCAGTGATTTATTACTCTACAGGTTACCAAGAATAAAGGCTTTGATTCTAGATTTTTTGGCTTGGAGAGAACAAAACCAGCTGCAGCATGAGTTAAAAGGGGAAGAAGAGGAGCAAAACCCAAGGCAAGCCCACAGAAATGCTTTTACTTAAAACAACATTTAGTAATGGAGGGAATAACGAGGACTCAAAAAAATCCATTCTGGACAAACTGAATGGAGCCCAACATTAAGGGTTAGAAATCACAGGGAAATTACTTACTGAATGATCAAAAGAAAGGAATGGCAGGTCATCCTAACAAAGAAACTGAGAAAGGTAAAGTTCAGCAATTCTACAGCCTAAATGCTTCTTCCTAAGATGCATTAAGTGAAATTCATTTAATATGAAGAAAGCTTCTGAATTTACAGGCAGAATTTGTCTTTGTGCAGCTCCCAAGGAGAAAAGGCAGGCAAGACCGCACTGAATAACAATCACGAGGAGAAGGGGAACATTTTCAACGACAAAAGAAGTCAGTGCAGGACTGCCTGCAAAAGGGTGTTATTGTCTCTGCAAAAAAGAACTCTGGATGAGCAACAAGCAGAGCTTCAAAATATTTTTCAGTCAATACGTTAGTCAATCCAGCCAGAACTGCTTTTACAAAGGCAAACGAGTTCCCTGGTATTTATCACTGAAAGTACTGCCTGGGTATGAATCCTGGAAATTACAGAGGATTCATTAAAACTGTGCTCTTGGGCAGGTGTTTTTCCTGGAAACTAAAAGGAGACAAAGTAAATACTTAATAAGGAAAAAAAAGAAAAATAAATTATACTAAAGTAAGAAACAGAAGTCAGATTCGCAGCTGGTATAACCTGGAAGGGATTCTTTGTCTCCCCATTGAGGACACACTTGTGTGAAGCAGCTGCCCAATGAAAGCAGTGTCCTTCTTTTTCTCACCTATTCGTAATTTTTAGTTTCCTCCAGTCCTCATTTTCATTCCACTGCAAAAATGAGCAGAAGAGAAAGGGAGAAAAAGGTACTTGTTTCTCTTGGGTTTTCCAATTGCTCCCTGCCCATCATCCACAAAGCCAATGCTACTGGATTTTTCTTAGATTTTACTTCTTTCCACAAATGATATCCCAGTAGCAAAATCCCTGCTTTCCACATGAAGAATGTTTGTGACAAGCCCCTGGCAGAGCTGCAGCTGGGCCATGGCTCCTGGCTCAGCACCAGGAATTACCTTGACACAGCAGCCATGGGTCATGGCCCAGCTCTGCACTGAGCAGGACCTGCCTGCAGAGGTAAGGGCTCTGTCTTGGTGTGCTCCAAAAATCCTGGCCTGTATCTCCAGCCCTTGTACAACAGTAGACATGCTTTGGAGTTACACAAATGTCAACTCTCCAGGGAGGAAAATGGCACAGAAAAGCAGGACACAGCTTTTCAGTTGTGAGAAAACTGAAATTCACATCTCCAAGTCGAGTGACCTCAGCTGATGTTCTTGTTCATTGTTTTGAATGTCTTTCTTTGAAAGGTCAAGCCTGCATGTACCTGATTTCTTCACTATCAGCTACAGCATCCCCAGAGTTGTGTGTCTTTAGTACTGCAAAGCAGAGGTGACACCCTCTTTGCCACTTGTTTCCAGAAGTTAGATGAGCTGCAAGCTCAAAGGGTGAGCTCTAGAGCTCCTACACCAAGAGGAAGTGTTCTTATTAACACTGGGTTTAATGAGTCTGCATTTTAGTAAACTCTAGCTAAGCCTAATAGTCATTTTACTGTACTACATTTGTTCTCTTCCCTCTGATAATTTGTGTGTGTGCCTCCTTCTCTAAAAGCTCCAGGTATAACAATTTTATTTATGTTAAATTAAATTGCTGCTTAAAGGAACAGGATAGGATTGGAATGTTCACAAATGGGAACAGATTTCTCAAATCTTCTCAATCTCAAACCCTTGTGTGCCAGAAGGGTTTGTGTGCTCTTAGAACATTTCCTCATTAAACACCAAGTGTTGGGGCAATATAAAATTGCTGACATTTTTCTAATGCACTGTTGCTTTGGAATACAGCTTTTTATTCCATTGGAGTTCAAGTGGATGGGTTGCATGTGAATAATTTAAAAAAAGTACCAGCAAAACAAATTTACCTATGTTTGCTGGGGGAAAAAAAGAGTCCTGCAATTTAGCTGGCCAAGAGTGAAGAGAAACATGGCCACCCAAACTCAAGGAAACTCCAAGGCAGTAACTGGATCACAACAACAACAACATCAGATCATATTTGATCAAATATGACCTGGTTTGGGAGAGCTCCATCTGCATCTACAAACACCTAGTGGCACTGAACTTCACCAGCATCCCCTCATTCCCTCTGCTGAGTTTTCATCCCTTCTGCACACACAGGAGTCCCTCAGCCCCAAGGAGAGCTCGCTCCCTCTTTCACAGAGAGTGTTTCTCTGCCCAGTTGCTGTTACATGATATATCAAGATGAAAGGCAGAAATCCAGCCTTGGTCCTTCATCCCCCTCTCAAAAGCTGCCATGTCCTCTCTACCTTTCTCTGGAACTAAATTTAAGTTCTTAAAATAGCTCAGGAATGTCTCCTGTGTAACAACAGAAAACTCTAAAGTCCTTATGCAACATGAACAATACCCAGTAATCCAGGGGTAAAGCAAATAATCCAAGACTTTTAATGTAATAATCTGAAGAGCTTTTCAGAATTCATTTTGGTAAAAGAAATGTTGCTTGTTATCTAGGAATGGCCACATTATTCTAGTTCTTATGATCAGCATATATGAAAAACAGTGCAAAGTGCACGGGAACCAGCCATTCAGGGGCATTCCCGCCAGAAACAGCTGCTTGTGTTGATCCAGCTGTATTCTCTGAGCACTGGGATCAGTCACACTCCCTTCAAACCCACCCCTTCCCAGGTTTCTCTTTCCTGAGGCACACATGTGATAGGGGAGAAATGAAGCTCTGAGCCCAGAAGGAGAGTGTGGAAGATAATAGATATTCTCCGAGCAGGCAGCCTCACTAAATGCAGATGATATGCACTATATGATCCCATTTACGGGCTGTGCCTGCTCGGAGGCACGCTGGATTTGCTCCTCTCAACGGTCAGACATGGATTATCGTTATTGCCGCTTATTTTATGGCCCACAAATAGTGAGCTAAGCCCTTCAGAGGAGTGCAAAGATATAGGCCCCTTATCCCAGGAGCTGTGTTAATTCATGGAATAAAACCTGGGGCTTAGGAACTCGCCTTACTCTCCTGCACACTGACCGAGTTCAGCTTTCGCTATTTCTAACCTGGAGAACTGAAGGGGAATATGAAAGAATAATTCAGATTGTTACAGCGTGAAGGCCTAAGGCAATTAATGCTTCAATCGACAAAGTGCTGCGTGCATTTCCCTAACAACCAGAGATATGCTAATTTAGGGAAGGGAAAAAAAACCCACAAACACAATGACTTCTAAAATTTGAACCTGAGAAGTTCAGACACAAAAAATATTAAAACTTTTAAACGGCACATTTATATGCAGGCATGGTGAGATGTTTGTCTCCTTCATTTGCATGCACACGTCTGGCAGAGACAGGCACAGCCTCCCCACTGAGCCTGGCTCGAGGACACAGCTCACCCTGACTGAATCTGGTTCCTCCCCACAGAAGCAGAGGTGCACAATAATTTCCTGCTGCACCTTGCAGGCCAAATCATCGCTCTGACAAGAGAGTGGCTCCTTGATTCCAGGTTTAGAAATCACAGGAAATTACTTACTGAATGATCAAAAGAAAGGAATAGCAGGTCATCCTAACAAAGAAACAGAGAAAGGTAAAGTTCAGCAATTCTACAGCCTAAATGCTTCTCCCTAAGATGTATTAAGTGAATGCATGAATGGTACATAGCTGTAGACAGTTTATCCCTTTCCACAAAGGACTTAATGTCATGACCAGCAGATCTTCCTGGAGAACTGCAGAAAGCACCTGGGATAACTCACATTCACCTGCCCCTGTTACTGGCTGTAACTACCTACGTACCCATCTCCTAGGTCAGCAAGTGTGTCTGAGTAAACATAGTTTGGTTTTTGGTCCAGGAAGTAAATTTAGTTATTGTGTGTCTAGTTATTCAGGAAGGACTTCCCACACCTGGAACTGCTTGGCAGCCAAACTGTAGCTACACATTTAAAATTCCCTCTAGGAAAGAATACATTGGGTGAGCACTAAGTTAACTGGTGTCTGCAGTTTCCTGAGAACTCTCAATCCCAGTTTCTGCTCCCAGCAGCTCCGAAGCTGCACACAGCACCAGGCTTTTGTGCACACTGGCCCCAAGCACAGGCTGTCAGTGCTGGCAGAACAACAGCTAGTGCAGATATTCATATTTCCAGATTTATTGTGCATCACACACATACCTGCAAGGCTGCAACATGGGAACAGCACTCAGAGTCACAAGACTGACAGTATTACCTTGACAGAGAGTCTTTTTTCATTTGTTCAACAGACACAGCCTTTGTACTGCCAAGGGGGAGCTTCTGAGGGACTCTACGATGCTATCCCACAAATGCCGTGTGATCCAAACCCTGTCACTTCACTGCTCAGTGTCACCAATGGGGCAACTGTCCAAGGAAACACAGAAATCAGCAGAACACGACACGATATGCAGTGCACATCAGTGAAATGCAGACAACGTGACAGTTCTGAGGGGGGTTTGCTACTGCAGACAGCTCGTACTATTACATTATTATTCTCTTGAGCTGTGACAGAGCAGACAGAGGGCTGCCTTGACTGGCCTGAATTTCCCAGTGTCCTCTGTAACATCATGGGAGCTCATCAGCTCCCCACACAAACATCTTTGATCCTCCTCCCTTGCAGTCTGCACACGTGGCAAAGCCATCCTCAATTACTTTGTGAAACACTACATTGTCTTTTTCATTGTTCTCCTAGTCCTACCTATTCTAAAATTACTGCAAGAAAATGATTAATAATAACATTTGCAATATCAGGGGGAAAACCTGATATATTTGCATGATTTTTTTTCATATAGACAGACATTAAACAGCTG
Organism: Vidua chalybeata; assembly: GCF_026979565.1. Classification (NCBI taxonomy): domain Eukaryota; kingdom Metazoa; phylum Chordata; class Aves; order Passeriformes; family Viduidae; genus Vidua; species Vidua chalybeata. The sequence goes on from NC_071536.1 coordinate 3,813,580, forward strand.
CTTTTCTGAAGAAACAGCAGGAACACAACAGGATTTAATTCACTTGGAGTGTAGAGCTGCCTGCAATAATCACAAAATAAAGACCTGCCAATGGAGAAATCATTTAAGGCATCTTGAAGAAACATAAAATATAAGACACTAACAACAATATCCTGCACATATGGTTTTCTTGAGTTTTGTTCCTGTGCACAGGTTATAGATGGCTTTTCAAAATTAAAAGCAATAACAGAGCTTCTCAATAAATCACAATACAGAAGTTACTGGTGAACACATTATGGCAAAATCTGCCTTGATTCCAGCAAATAACTTCTCCTAGGAGTTCTTACACTGAGCCTCACTCTTCTGGATATATATATATTTTTTTTTTCCATACTATATCCCAGTGGTATATATTAGATTGTACTTCTTCCACTCCCATACTTCACATGTCTCCTGTTTATGCTTTTATAAACCCTGGGGCTTATGTAAGTTCTTGGGAAGAAAGAAGAGGCCTGTGTGGATCCCAGCAGCACAGTGCCAATTCCAACTGCAGCCTCTGACACAAACACCACCTGGCTGTTCCTGGGGCAGGGATGCAGCAGTTTGCTGCTCTTCAGAAGATGTTTCCAGCTCTTACACTGGACTTTGTTTTGCATCAACTTGCAGGATATTAAAACTTCAGCTCTTTCTTGTCAGATCCGCTCTGAGTCAATACAAATTCAAGGTTTGGATTTCTTAAACTCTGTCATTCCTCCTGAAAAACTGCTTGACAGTGACCCTAAGAAGAAAAATGTATTTTCCACCATGCAGTGCCACATGTCTCTTTTAATTAATCACTTCTTGATCTTAATAATACAAAAAGTAGTGTCAGTACAGGTGACAACTTGCACAGCTTTGGCACTGATGTTACTAAGATGATGAAAGGCCTGTCCACTGGCAACACCTGAAAGATTCAATATATTGTATTTCCACAAATCCTGCACACTTTGTGAAAAACCCACTGTCCACAGTGTAACCAGAACTCACGCTAAACCTCACAGATTCTCCTGATTCCTCTCTTTCAGGGATTGAAGTTTTCAGAAGTTGCCACATATGTTTCAAAGTTTGGCAGAGAATAAACTGGCCTGAATGCTTCCTTTTCTATTTTAATTAAAGTCAAGCTTCTACCTGCTTACATTTTCTTTAAAAATGCATAAAACTATGAATTAAATATATGCATTATTACTCATCAAACTATTTATCCCTGTACTGATTTTATATGTATACACAGGTTAAATATTCATGTACTCCTTCTCCCTTTCAGACTATCATAACTCTCAGTTCCCTATTCTCCTGCACTGGTGTTTCAATGTGCACTGTAGAAGTTGAAGATCATTTAGGTAAAAGCATCCTTAGGGACCTCTGCCTAAAAATTCCAAATTAAGTGGTTTTATTCCTATATTAGCAGTGGAGAGCTGTCCATATGCTTACGTTAAGCCTGACAGATCTTTGATTACCCCTTAGCTTGTAGTTATGCAGCTCTAACGCAGTTTAGATACATTCCATAGTTGTTAATGGCTCAACACACTGAGACCTTGAAGAATAACAACCAAGGTTATTTAGTAATGTAACACTGTAAAATAAAATAGACTTCACCATGTGTGAAAAAGTAGTAAATGCTTTGCTGATTTTAAGACATATGTTTCTTTAAAGTTCTCAGAACATAAATATTTTAACTGCTACAAACACAAAATCACAAGCCAAATTCACTGCAAACCTCACAAGCTGCAAGAAATAGGTGAAGGCATAAATTGCTGGCAATTAGGAGTTTGCTGAAGAGGGTATTTAGGGGGATTGCGCTGATTCAGAGAGCTGAAATGCAAATCTCAGGCGCTTCGTGCCCAGGGCACTGCACCTGAGCCTGGGCTGAAGCACAGCATCAGCAGGTCCTGCCCACCACAGGGACCCGAGGGTGCTGGAGCACAGCAGGGAACCTGCGTGTGAGCAGGAGCTGGGCTGGTGTGGCACCTCCGAGGTCCTCCCACGCTGCATTCAGAAAGCAAAACCGCGAAGCCAGCGCTGATCGCACCAGTTCTGCTTCCCCTGCAGACCTGAGGCACTGGCAAACTGGGAATGGCAGCTGGGTGCTGGGAGTCCTTCACTCAGAGAGCGTCCCACTGCCTCCATGTGTCCTGTGTCTTCATGGCACATCCCTAAGGAATGCCCGGGCCACAGCTGAATGAGCATTGCCAAGAGCATCATTTCAGCTCCTGGAGATGAACACAGCCCAGTGAGGATGGTCAGGGATGGGCAATGATCAAAAGTTGGGATCCATTCCTGTGAGTTAGGAAACTTCCATCTACTGAGTTCCTTCTCTACCAATGGATTCAGGTTTTAACAAATCCTTGTGGAGTAGTCTAAGCTGTGGCCAAGGGCTGGGGGCTTTGGTGAGGTACCTCTGCCAGGATCACAGTGCCACTTCTGTAGAGGCAGGCTGGAACTGAAGGGTGGTGACTTACAAGCCAAAGGGAATCACAGAATCCCAGAATCGTTAGGGTTGGAAGGGACCCCTGGAAATCATCTAGTCCTATCCCAAGGCCAATACAGGAGGGAAGGAGCACACTTGAAGGTCTACAGTGCACAACACACAGGAATCCTACACAGACTCAGTGGAGCCAACACACAAATGGAACACAGTAGCTGGCTCAGCCTTGGCAGGCAGGAATGCCATCTCCTTACCCTGCCAGCCATGTTAGCAGTCCTGGTCTCAGGACAGGCACACATCAAATCCCAAACTGCTGTGCAAGTGGCAGATGAACTTTCTTACAGAGTCACACAATCTCCGGGGTTGGGAGGGACACACAAGGATGAGTCCAACTCCTGGCCCTGTTTAGATGCTCCAGGAGTCACATCCTGTGCCTGAGACTGCTGTTCAAATGCTCCTGGAGCTCTGGCAGCCTTAGGGCTGGGACCATTCAGTGCCCAACCACCCTCTGGGGTCAGAACCTTTCCCTAAAATCCAACCTAAGCATCCCCTGACACAGATTCAGGGCATTCCCTCAGGTCCTGTCACTGGTCCCCACAGCAAAGAGATCAGCATCTGTCCTCCTCTATCCCTCATTAGGAAGCTGTAACTGCAATGAGTTTCCCCTCAGTCTCCTCTTCTCCAGCTGAACAGACCAAGTGCCCTCAGCTATTCCTCACATGGCTTCCCCTCAAAGCCCTTCACCATCCTCATGCCCTCCTTTGGATGTTCTCTGACAACTTAATAATCTTTCTTATGTAGCAGTGACCAGAACTGCACACAATACTTGAGGTGAGGCCAGCCCAGCCCAGAGCAGAGCAGGACATTACCCTCCCTCACCTGGCCATGCTGATACATCCTAGAAGTTGCCTTTAGCAAGATCTAAGCCATGAGAAGTCTTTTTCTTTCCATTCCACGTACGTGGTTGATAAGCCAGGACTGCATTTAGCATCCAGTTGTTGGTGTTGAGCCTCTGTGCTGTGCATGCAATGCCCTCTGCCTTCAGATCAAGGGGGGTTCACTGGCCACTGGCAGGAGGAATAATTTTGTTGGGATTCAGTCTATAGCTAAAGTAAGCTGTAACACAAGCCAGGCTCAAGGGAAATCCATTCAATGAGCAGCTTGAACAAATCTGTGTTCAATTAATGTAGCTTTTCAAACACTGTGACAGTGTTTGTGCTCTGAGAAGATGGTTAAGACATTGCTGCCACCAATCATTACGGCTGTTCTCCTTCCTCTCGGGAAGCAGTGTCAGTCCAGGAAGGGAGCACAATTAGCAGTAACAAGAGAGTATGTGGGGGAGTGCAGGATGAAAGGCAAAACTGGAATTGCTGTTGAGGCATTCCTTCAGAGAAAAGACACTTATGAAGAGAGGATGAGGACACAGAGGTGAAAGATGGAAAAAGTAAGAAAAGATGAAATTTTCTGAAAGGAGAGAAAGTAGAGAAGGGAAAAGAAGAAAAAAATATGGAGGGAAATCAAACAGAACCTGGAACTTGAAGAAGAAAAAATATTATTCTGCAATCCATGGTATTCAGGTTGTCTAGTTTTAGGTAAATTGTATCTCCTGTTGCCTTGCCCTCTTGCCACAACTGCTCACTTATTCCGTTCAGTCAGCACAGATGAGAAATAGCACCAAGGCACAGTATCCAGTAAAGGATATTACTGAACAGCCATTTCCTGCCACATATAATGTCCAGGGCTCAACTCTGCCCCATTTTCCTCGATTCACTACTCACACTCTCTGTCCTGTCCCCAGACACTTGTTTTCACAAAACCTTAGGGAGTTTGCCCTCTCAAACTGTGCTGCCCCTCCCTCTGCTTTAGCTGCAGTTAGCAAACAGGTTCCAGGTTATTAAAGGAGGATTGACAAACACACAGAGGGCCTGACAGATGGACTAATTATATAAACTTTATTTCATCAGGCATCCAGGCTGAAAAGAGGACAAACCATGAGCAACACGATTCACGCTGGGAGTAAAGAGAACTTGTGTGGATAGGTGGCTGAAGGGATGTGGGAGCAAAGGAATACGAGAGGAAAGAAATTGCTCTAAGGGAGTTGAAAGGAAGGAATGAGCAGTAGAAAGTGGTGATGTTACTGGAAAGGTCTGGAGTTACGTGTCAGGAAAGGCAGCTGGTTTTGAAAGGGGAGTGTGTTAGCTGGAGCTGTAAAGATGCTCTGTAACAACAGGAGAGCCCTGGGAGAAAGAGTTTGCTGGGAACATGATCCAGGAAGTAATAAAAGGAGCACAAGAAGTTGGAGGATGAGGTAAAGAACAGAGAAGCTGTAAATAACTCTTGAAGTCTTCAAGGGATGAAGAAAAAATGAAGAATAGAATAGATCTCACCTTTGTGCAAAGTGAGATTTACCAAATTTGATGTTGCTATGGTGATTTAGACCACCCGAGGACTCAGGTTCAACTGTTTAAGGCAATGCATATAATTATTCTTTTTATTTTCACAAATAGTTACTTTCAGCCTCTTGCTTATATATAATGTGTTTTGTAATTCAGAATTCTGACACAGTTCAACAGCTGGCTGAAGTACTTGCATTACCAAAAGTAGCAGTAGCCTTGACTGGAAAGGTACAATTAAGAAGTGTGTTATGAAACAAAGGCCCTTTACAACTTAAATGGTATCTAAAAAAAAGTGGTTAATTTAACAGGTAAGTATAAAAGAGGAGAGAAGTAAAATCCAGTCTTTAGAAGATTTGAAAATTAAAGAAAGGACAGTAACAAAGGATAGTGCTTAAAGGGTGATGGAGACCTATGTTATCCTGTGTAGACAGCAGGGATCCAAGAATCCAGCATTACTAGAAACTTCTCCTACAACTTCTGGTAAGTTATTTAAACCCCTATGCTTCTGTTTCACAACTTGCATAATTGCTGGAACTAAACTTACCCGAAGGATGCATTTTGAGACTTCAGTAATAATTCCTAAGTGCTTTGAAAAGCACTACATCATGTAAGTGAAGAATGTCATTATTAAAATTGTGCTTCAGAAATCATCACTAACAAGGGTTTGTTCTACAGCTAAAACTGCACCAAAGACATTATTAGCTTGCAAATCACAAAGCTCCCATTGACTCAGGAGAGCAGCAGTGACAGAGCTGTGCTGCAAGGGGACAGTAGGGACAGCCAGCATGAGAGCAGAGGAGCCATTGCTGGGCTGAGCCAGGGCAGGGTGCATTGCTGGCTAGGGGCAGTGTGGCCATGCTGAGGTGCCACGAGCTTGGTGCCCCTTCTGGGACCTCACAGTCACAGTTATTCTGTTCTCAGGTGGTATTTTTAGAAGAGGATTTCCTATGAGTTTAGAGATCTGGGACACCTTCCTTTGCATGGATGTTTGGTTTGGAATAGCTTCATGTGATTGAAAAAATATGATGTGATGTTCACATGATTGAGAAAACCTGTCAAGATGCATTTCAGAAGACAGCCAGAGATAATATAGAGAGGGAGCTTTATTTAGGAACAACAAGGAGTGTATGTAAAATTTAGCAGAAACATTATGTGAAAAGCAAGCCTGCCTCTATCCCACTTTGCAGAGAAAGGAGTTAAGCTAAGGCTATTAGAAAGGTGCTATTCTCTTAGAGAACACAGTTTGTTTCCTGTAAACTCTAATACTCTGAAATCCTAGGAAAGCTGCTTGTGAGTTGGAACAGCTCTACACAAGTTGTTACCTCTCTCTAACATGCTTGTCCCACACGCAGGACAAATGTTCCTGTAACCTGTATCAGCTTTATGTAAACACTGAGGTGAGTGATTGTGTAAAATGAGGTTACTGGATGCCATGAGAGCCTGCTAATGTGAAAAGCTTGTTAGCTGTCTAGTTGTCTGGCAATGCTTAACCAGCTTTGTCTATACCAACTCAGACAGAAAAACCCTCACCCTCCCAAAAAAATTAGAAAAGAGGTAATGTTTTCTGCAATAGATATGTAATGATTTTCTTTCAAGATTTTATTTAAAAAACCCAGTATTTCAAAGCATCCAAAGTTTGTTATACAAAGGTCAAGCTTTGAACTTAGTTCAATCTTTTCTAAACTTCTTTCATACCCAAGAAGGGCGAAAAGAAGATTTTGGAAAATGATAATGAAAATGTTTTAAATCCTTCCTCTGGTCTTCAGGTTTCAACAACAAGGACAGATGCAACTAAGCCTGAGTTGTCTTTGTAGGGCACGTGTTACATATGCATGAACTAAAAAGCTCACCAAGACACATGACAGTGCTGAGCCAGCTGAAGGGTAAAAGTTGATTTTGAATCCAGACGTAGTTAAAAATCTAAGTTTTCCCATCTTCTATGAAAGGTGTTATGAGCATCCTTCCAATCAAAAGCTGAAGTTGTTGGTTCAGCATTCTGTCTGCAGTGCAGATACATGCCAAACCTTCACAGCCAGGATGGCTCCTAAGGGAGATGCATTGCTCTGGCTATGAACCAGTGCCTAAGAACCACATATTTCTGCAGACAGGATGGTTATATCCTTGATTTACCTCTTCCAGGATACCTTTTTTGAGCAAATGAGAAATGCTTGCCCTGTGGTCATAAATCTTATCTAAGTTTACTCCAATTGGTACAATGGAAGTACATAAACTGCTTCATTTAACTGTGATGCATCGAACACAGCCAGGATCCAAAGCCAGTTTGGTGTTCTTTTACAAACTACTTATTTACCTGAATTTATAGATAAAAATGGGACACTCTACAGGGACTCACTGCTGCTGATGGGGCACTTTGTCCCTTCAAGAAAAAAACCTACTGACAAAGGTGAAACATAAACTACAGAGGAGATGCAGAAGGGACTGTAAACACAATGACTGGAATTAGGTTGAAGTTTTACTTTCATAGAATCATAGAGCATCTTGAGTTGGAAGAAACCTACAAGGATCATGGAGTCCAACCCCTGGTCTTGCACAGGCACCCCAACAATCTCACCCTGTGCCTGAGAGCATTGTCCAAACACTCCTGGAGCTCTGACAGCTTTGGGGCCATGATCATTCCTTGTAATTCAAGACCTGGAATGCTTCCTATCTGAAACAAGCCAGCACTCATTCCTCATCACTGCTTGTTTTTGGCAGTGATGTCCCTTACAAAGCCATAGAGGTTGAGCACTTCTGCACCAGAAATTATCTGAATCCCCTATTTGTGCAGAGAAAAGTCTTGAGGGTTACTCAGAAGAAACAAAAGCTGTTTTCAGGGTGTATTTCAGATAAAATACAACTTAGAATGGCTCCTCTTACCTCAGCCAGGCCACAAAGTCACTGATGAGGCTGTGCCCAGGTCTAATGGTGGCTGGGCTCTGTGCCTCCCTTTAAACCTCCTCTCACCTCCCTGTCCCTTCCCTCCTGCCCTGGCTGCTGCCCCTCAGCCTTGCACTGCACAGCACACCAGGGCATCAGCACTGGTGAAGCACCAGAGCATTGTTGCTATAATAATGCCAGAACACTTCTAAGGAAGGTGCATCAACACTTGGCAGATTTGGCCAAATGCTCTCCCATAGTGCCCTTTCACAGAATCTTTCAGGATTTGGTAAGACACCTTTACAGCTAGAAAGACAAGTTTAAAATAAAAAGCGTTCATTGTGTTCTGGAAAAAACAAGGCATACAAAAGTCACTGCAATCAATCCAAACTTCTTCCTGTTAAAATCTAACCCTGTCTTACAGCTTTGTTTTGTTATTTTTGTCAGATCTCCAGATTCATCTTGCAATAATGTGCTCTCTCCCCAGAGAGCGAGCCAGTGCCTTTCATCAGCAGCAGCCCTCCAGAAGTTCCACTTAGCTCACAAAGCAAACACAATGTTTGGCATAATATTTCAGAAAGGTCATACTGTGCTTCCTAACTTAATGGCCATTTATATTGCTTTACAACATTCAGATTCACACTCTGCTATCAAGTGGAGCCATTCCATCTAAAAATAAATGCTTAAAAGCTAAATTAAAAAAATGCCCTAGATACCTGGGTTTGGAAATGTTTTCTGCTTATCTGAAGAGAAGTTCTGACGCCCTTCTTGAGTCCTTTAACTCCAGGGCAGGTCCACTGAAAATAGCAGGATTGATGCTGAGGCTGTTACTCACAGATAGCGCCACAGGTTCCAAAATACCCAGAATCACCCTCACGTGATCACCAGCAGAGCATCTACGTACACATCTTGAATCAAGTTTTTATTTTCACAACTCCTCATTGGAAGAAGGAAAGGGTATCAATGGCACAGGACTGATGCACAGAGAAATCCAAAGCACACCTATGCCGTGTGCCACATCCCAGACAGGAGCTGGTGCCAATCCATGGATCTGGAAACCACATCACTTCCATACAGGCTCTGAAGCTGGCACAGGTACCCGGGCACAAACAGCTAAAACACTGACATCTCCCACCTGAGTGTTTACCTTACCTATAGTATTTACAGTAACTCCCTATCCTTTGGGAAGGAATCTCTCCAAATGCCACTGACCCAATGCTGGCTTCCTAATTTGCATTGCTCGTACATATTTCACTTTACTGCCTTTCAAGCGCTGCCAAATCTTTGAAAATTGCAGTGTGCCAAAATTGTAGGCAATCCACACTGACAGTTTCACAGGCCTGGGAATCCTCCCTTGTTCATTTGTTTCCACTTATTCAAACTACAGGTTTTCACTCACTTGCATACGAAGATAAAGCAATCCACTTATTTTCAAATATGCACATTCACCATTAGGCTTTCCAGCTTTCCAGGGGATGTTAAAAACCCCCTCTATTTTATGAGGAAGTATGATATAAAGCTGTGAATTGGCACATCAACACCACAGTAGATCAGAAAAGGGTACCCAAAATGAAAAAGCATGATTTTTCTCTTTTTATATTACTTTTACATAGCTATGCTATGTAATTGTCTGTTATTTTAAAAATCTCCATTTCCTACCAAAAGATGATAAAGGTTAGATTAATGCAAAAGTGTTATTGTGTATTTTAATTAACAAGGCCCAAATTTACTCTGCCACACAGTATTACTATATATTAATATTATAATATTATATCACTTCTGTATTTCTTACCCTATGAAGCCTGAATTTTGGTTTTGCTGATATCACAATAGATTCTTTATGAAATCTGTCTTAAATGTAACATGTTTTACACTAATTTCAAGTCTCAATTTTTCCCTTACCATAATTATGGAATAGTGATTAAGGAATGCATACAAAAGGCTATGAGAACATTTATCCCAAATCCAGAAGCAGCAGGGGCCGTGGATAATTTTTCTGCTGGAGTTGCACTCGTGACCATGAGAGAGATCTTGGGCAGCTCCAGTCAGCATTTTTCCCCTCTGCATCACTGTTCAGACTTCCTTCATTTCTGACTCTTTAATCTCCCATAAAGACATAGTGACAGCCAAATATGCCAGGTGACTTTTCACTGACTTCCAAGGGCTTTTTCAGGTGGTGGCTCTTTCCTCACATTACATCAAGAGCCATTCCATTACCTTGGTCTGCACAGCACTGGGGGTGGAAGATTAAACTGGAACTATTTCTCCTCCTTCCTCTAAACAGCAGAAGCAAAAACCATAACAAATTTCTCCAAGGGTTGTCCTTCCAGAGAGAAAAGTGGCAGTAGCTGCCCCACCACTGGCTGTGCAGTGACTGGGTGATGTTCTACTCAAAACACAGATTGTCTGCCCTGAGACAGAAAAAACAAATATTTTCAAATAAAATAACCTTTTCCCTGCTATGATAAGAGACAAATACTGCAACATTCCCCAGTTAGCTGCACAAATCAGGGAAGTAACAGTTGTGCTAAATTATTTCATCCCATAAATTCTCTTCCTTTGGGCACAAACTACTTTGAGTATTTACTATTTAAATAACTACATCATATTCTTCTATGAACAGTGAGAATAAACCAGAAATCAGATGCATGGCCATCCCCTGTCACATTTTTGTGGATCCATAATGAAACACTTGAGAAGCTGTATTTGCTGCCTCTGATCACAGTTGTTATGTTCATTAGTAGACATGTTCCCAAGCAAACTCTCAGCCACACTGCCAGTTAAATCTACTTACTTGTGTTTGGGAGCTAATTAATAGCAAATTAACGTTCTGAATTCCACGCATATTTGTCATCCAAACATTAAATTTATCTCATGGCTGGCATTTCAGAGGAATTTTTTGTGAAATTTTCATCCAGCAAAAGAAGTTACTAAAATGGCCTTTGTGCTTTGTTTTGTGGTGGCACTGAAAGGCATCCTTCAGGATATTTTACCAAATATTTTCAAAGAACACTTTTTCCCTCCTCATATTTGTAGTAGCTGTCTACACTGCCCTAGTATTTATAGAAGTATTGTCAAAAACTGGAAAAATAACCTCTTTAAGCTCCTAATTCATTTCACCCTTGCCTGTTCCCACTCCTGGGCTGGTATTTCTCCTTTCTACCTCCCAGGCCACCAGATGTGATAAAGGAAGCCAAATGAAATCACATATGCATCAGATAAATATCTGTACCTAAGGCAGATTTTTTGTTTGCCCTATTAAAACATTTACATGGTAAAAATGAATTAAAACAGTTACTCTTGACATGCAAGAGTAAAGAAGTTGAAGAACAGTTCCAGAAAAACAGAAAAGGGCCATAACTGTGTGTCAGGCTTTCATGCTAATTTATTGATAGACCCTTTGTTCCCTAAGCTTTCTGCTGGCCAGTATTTTTCCATATTTTTCACAGAGATTTAGCTAGTTCCTTCATCAGTTTGCTTCTATATTTGCTGTGGGCCATGTAATATTTCCAGGTCCAGACTGAGTCCAGGTCCCAGCTGGCCATGGGTCCCTGAGATATCTCATGAAGGAGCACATGGTAAATCACTTTTGTGAGAGGAAATTCTGCAGCAGGGCCAAGTTAAATGTGCTGTTTTCTTTGCCCAGGAAAAGCAAGGACCATGCAGCAATCAGCTGCTGGAAACAGGGAGAATCCAAATTCAGGGCCTGGTAAAACTACAGTGGTGAAAGGTACTTTCTTGACTTGGTGCTAAATTGCATGGGTGCAGTGATTGGGCTACAGACTGTCTTAGGTTGGAAGATGTGGCTGGGGATGTGTATTCTATTGCCATCTGTTAGAAGTGGGGCAGTTATCTGCTGTTAATGGGGCAGGTTTCTTTATCTCTCCCACAACCAATCCTCCCTCCAGGAGATCTCTGCTGTCCATGGCCAGTGAGTGTCCCTGCATGGCTGAGAAAATTCCATCATCCCATGGGGAGATGCTCTGCCCAGGGGAGGAGCCAAGCATTCCTACCTGGATACAATCTGACTCCTGCAACACCACAGCAGCCTTTGCCCACTGCATTCCCAGAGGAGCAGCTTTCTTCCCCACTGCATTCCCAGAGGAGCAGCTTTTTTCCCCACTGCATTCCCAGAGGAGCAGCTTTCTTCCCCACTGCATTCCCAGAGGAGCAGCTTTCTGCCCCACTGCATTCCCAGAGGAACAGCTTTCTTCCCCACTGCATTCCCAGAGGAGCAGCTTTCTTCCCCACTGCATTCCCAGAGGAGCAGCTTTCTTCCCCACTGCATTCCCAGAGGAAGCCCAGGCCCATCTCCAGCAGCCCTGGAGCTTCAGAGGAAAACTCCAGCCTTGTCCAGGATCCTGCTCCAGCAGAAGCACAGCTGGCACTGCAGGAGGGCTGAGCCACCATTCAGTGGTACTGCTACCAACATCCTGACCCACAAGGTGTCAGGTCCTATTTCACTCTGGCAGTGGGTGTTTTTTTTTTTTTTTTTTTTTTTTTTTTTTTTTTTTATTGCATTTGTATTTTTAATTTTCTTAGTAAAGAACTGTTACTCTTATTCCCATATCTTTACCTGAGGGCCTCTTTATTTCAGAATTATAATAACTCGGAGAGAGGGGATTTACATTTTCCATTTCAAAGGTAGCTCCTGCCTTCCTTAACAGACACGTGTCTTTTCAAACCAAGACACAGACCCAAACCATAACAATGGCAGAGCAGCCTAATTAGGTTGATTAGTGCTGGGACCTCCTCAGGGACAGAACCAAAGTTCACACAGTTACTTCTGTGGCAGCAGCACACAAGGAAGGACTGCCATCGTCCAGATCAAACCAGTGCAGCTGCAGGGCTCTGGGTGCATTCCCCTTCTTGTGCATCTCGACCAGATCAGGGATCAATAGCCCAAACCTGTCTCACTGAACCTCCAGGGCCACAGACTTCAGAGGAGTTGAAGGACACACAAGACCTCCAGTGACCACAATACCAGATTCAAGACTGCCAATTGCTTGTTCAGGAGCCCACCATGGTTTCAGAAGTCAGCAGGAAGGACAAGGAGCCACTAGAAATGGAACATAATCAATCCTTTTTGATAACAGCTATTTTAAAGAACGGTTGAGGTCAGCTGTAAAATATGACAGCAATTGTACAGCTGAGCCTGTAAAATTACCCTTTGCTAATACAGCTATGGCAGCTCACACGGAGCAGTCTGTGCCACAGAACTTATGGAAACATTACATTTGCTTAAAATTCCACTCTGTTTCCAGAGGATGACACTCAGAAGGATGTCTGGAGGGAGTGTCTATATGTACTGCATGGTTCTGAGTCACCAGGTAGTTCTGTGATATAATTGTCTATGTATCTCAAATGGTGACCTGCTGAATAGAGGCTAAAATCAGACAGGAACCATTAAATTACTAGCATTTCTGAAATAAAACCTGTTTGAAGTGGTTTTGTGGTGACCAGATCCTTTAGGAATGCTCCCCTGCATGTTAACATGTCAGAAGACATGACAAATAAAGAGATCACAAATCTCTGAAAAAAAAGAGATTACAAATCTCTGTAGTTTCTTCCACTAGCACTTTAAAATAATGCTTCATCTGATCTTCCAACTATATTTAAATTAATTAAAACCCATTTATCACCACAAGTTCTCTGAAGTACTTGGGGATTGAAGTCAGTTTTTCTTGCTCTATCAAGTATCCTACTTTTCTAAGTGGGTAGGATGTGACCTATAAATTACAATGACGAATAACTTTGTGAGTAAGAACGTGGGTCAGTTTTTCATTAAAATTAAAAGGTCCTCATTCTCTGTTGTCAGATTCTCAAGTGCTGCTGCAAAGGGAAACAAAGAGCTGTCAAACAGAGTGATGATGTTTTACACCCAGTTTGCCCTGCTGTAAGGAATATGCTGTGTTACAGGACACTGCATAGGCACAACCATTACACTCTGATTTCAAGGACAGCAAGTGAATTCTGATTTATTCATGGAGAAGAAATTTCTTGCTGGTTGAAACTTGCTTACACGAACACACAGGGTCAATGTACCACTTAATTCCTATATAAATCTTCTGAAGATGAACAAATTTCAAGTAGCACAATATTGTATCATTTCTGCCAGTCTGAAGGAAAACCAGCATTACTGGAAAATCCTTCTCCTCATTCAAGGGTTTTGAAAGTCAGAGGAATGTGAGCAGGCTGTCAAGTTATGGAGACTGCAGGTGAAAGACAAATTTTAGGGCATTCTTCAAAATGCAGCAAGGAAGCCTCCTGGCACTACTGTGCATTTTACACTGACTGAAACTACCAACAGTAAAAGATGCAGCTGAGAATCCTTAAAGAAACAGTTGAAGGTACCCTGAAAACAAGTTCAAAAGCAGCTTGAATACTCTCAGGACACAAGATCACAACTTCAAATTGCAACTTTTCAGGGTGGGGACAGCTGTTCCCAAGCAAAGTGCTGGTGGATGCCATGTAGGAAGAGAGAAACTGCTTACAAAGCAAAAATCAAGTGCCCCAAGGAACCTGCATGAAGAACAGAAATACATTTCTCTAAAATATGGTCATGGGCATTTGTAAGAGCCATGAAGGAGCTCAACTGGAGATGTGGTATTTTCCCATTTGTAGTGGCAGCTCTCTGGTTTGCACATGCCCTGACTCCTGGAGAGCAGGAGGCACTGGAGGGAACTCTCTGTCCTGCCAAGGGGTTGCTGTAATGCTCAGAGACTGGAAGGAGCTGCCAGGGACAGCAGAGCTCTTCTCTTCTGTTCCTGTCACAGACAGGAGACACCTTTGCATCTCCAGCCAACCTGCCTCTTCTCCAAAGCAGTCAGTTCCCACAAGAGAAGGGAATGGATCTGACAGGGCTGACATTTTCCATCTACGCCAGTTTTCTGATGAGAAAGGACAGGGGGATCAGCAGAAGAACAGCAAACTCTTGTCCTAGAAAGAGAGATGTCACCTACACAGTTCTCCCAAACTCTGTGAGGCCACGAGGGAACCAGAGGTGAGGCTCTGCAGCAGATGCTTTTTGAATTTGGTGGTTTTTTTATTGGTTTACAGCAGTGCCCTTCACAGAGATTTGCAGGATTGTATAAAGCAGAACAAAGAAATGCTCCAAGTGTCTCATCTCAAGTGAGTAGACAGAAGGAATTTTTAATGTTTGACCTTAAACATATTGAAAGCATAATATGGTTTCATCTGTTTTCTCAAATGAGCAAAACATCTATACCAAGAAACAGCAGAAAACATAAACAGAACATGAAGTGAATTACCTGACCTGAAAAATAAGGCTTTGGGCAAAAATGTGAACATTAATCAGCACACAAAGATAAGGAATGAGCCAACAAATGAGGGGTTTTCACTAGAAATAATGAAAATTTGCATTCTAATCCTGCTTTTGTGTTAAAAGGGAGCTAAGGAAATTTCCTGAAGATAGATGTGAGAAAGATGGATGGCAGAGAAATATAACAAATATGTTACTGAACTCTGAACAGGTCAAAATGGGTAATGAACAACACAGAAGCATAATACAGATGTACTGTAAATAATAAAAAATATCACAACTATATAAAATAACTTACTTAAAGCACACTGTGACAAAATTCATAATCAGATATGTGAAGGCAAAAAAAGTGCATCAGTTTCTTGTGAGTCAAACTCACACAGCTTTGAACAGTAAATTCCTTAGAAGCACCTTATAATGACTTTATGTCCTCCCTGAAAACACAGGTTGGTTCAGCCCCACACCAGCCAGAAGAGTGACATGGGATGTTCAGAACAGCTTTGACATTCCATAGGATTTACACAGGTGTATTCCCTGTGCCAAAGGTGAGACCCAATTGCCCAACCCATACCCTCTTGTCTCTGCAAACCCACACGAGGTCCAAGGTACAACATCCCTGTCCCCCAGAGAAAAGGAACTCTGGGTGTAACTGGTGGGAGCATGAGCTTTGGCGAGGCTGCAGAGAAGGGGAGGTGTGTGCAGACTGATTTAGTGAAGATGGCTGAGGTGTCCCTGGAGATGCTGCTTGAAGGTGTTTCCCCAGGGCAGCCCAGGGACCCATCCTGATCTGTAGGAAGTCCCAACTTGGCAGTGCCAGGAGCTCAGCAGACTAACACAAGTGAACAAGGCGCTGTCTCTTTTATCCTTTAAAGGAAAAGGGGAACAGCCTCCCTCCTCAAGGGCAGGCACCAGCTCCCCAAGCACAGGAATTGCAGCTCTGTGGATTTCAGTGACCTGAGATACAAGCTCTCAGAGACACAATGTGACTATTTTGAACCTACGTGCTCCATCTTACTACAGAGATACGTTTTTAAAGAGAGGATTTTAGAGCGAGCAGCAAAGCATAATAATGATTAATCCCCTGATTGCCAGCAAGTGCCCTGAACAACTCTTACTCTGCAGACAGTGACATTCTCTTGCTAAAGTGAAAACACAGTGGCATTTCAAGTTTAAAAAAAAACAACAACAATGTTCATTGAAATAGAAAAAGCATTAGCTGGCACTGAGAGTAACAAATGAGAAGGTCAGCTGAACAGACACAAACAGTACAGAACACAGATGCAACATACCCTGTGCAGGATTCATTCCAGCAGTATTGATAAAGCTTACATTAGTTCAACAAAAAGAAAAATGTATTACATTGCATTACGTTACATTTTTTGATTAAATGCAAATAACTCCTAATCAGCACCTTCTAGCAGGGTTGCTAATGGAAATGTATTAATTAATGCTGGACACCTATTATTTTATTCTGGTTTGAAGAGTCACTGTTATTTGCAGTTCTGTTATCCAGAAGAACACCTGTAATTTTCAGAAAACCCAATCAAAGCTTCACAATAGAGTTTTAAACTGCGATTCAGCAAAGGCTCATATGCTTAAAGTCCTATCAGAATAAAATACAAGGTAAGCACCTATCAAATCTTTTTCTGAGGATGAAACAGAAAAAAAGTACTCCTCCTTTTCCTTTATCTGAAATCAAGAAGAGCCACTGCTCCCTCTGTGCACCTCCAGAGGGTTTATGGCACTCCTGACAGGTAAGTCAAGCTGGATTTAAGGCAGCTCTCCAGCTTTGCCCAGCCTGCATGTATTGCTTTGTGCCTGGAGGTTTGTAGATAAGGCAACACTGGCCCAAAAGGCCAAATTCAGGTCAAAATGGATAACCAACATCTGGAGCAAAAAGGCTTCTCCCAGGAGAAGCAAAATCCACACCTATGAAAAATCATTGTACATGGAGTATGCAGGAGTCTTAAGTGATCAAAATGAGAGAAAGAATGTACAAATTAAAGATTTTCTGTAGTCTGAGGTAGTAACCCACAGCTACAATTGTTTTCTGATAATAAGTAGAAATACAAGTTAAATTTGTATCAAAACAGTCGCTACCTGAAGGGGACTGGAATGTATCTAGATTAAACAGGTGAAATAAACTGGTTAAACACGTTTGAAAGTGTATTTGGAACAGAAAGAGTTTGTTATAAGGTCAGTGTTACCACACAATGAGGGGCTCTGCCATCCTGCTGTAGGAAACACAACAAAGAAAATATTTTCAATTAGGGATTTGTGTTTTGTTTTTAAAAGCACAGACCTTAGAAATAACATTTTCACCCATACACTTAACATTACCTGAAATAAAAATGGAACAGGAGTGAATCAGCCTCTTATCACATACTGATGAGTTGTAAGGAGCCCTGAAAACCCAGGATGCAGGGAAAACTAAACACTGTATGGAGTGGCTTTATCACCACAACAAGAGAGTTTTTTTCTTTTTGGTTTTTTTTTTTTTTTTTTTTTTTTTTTTTTTTTGACCAAAAGAAAACTTTGACTGAAGATAAACTTTATTTGCATTCCTTTAGGATACCAAATTAACTGCTACAGGGGAAATTATTAAGCTCAAAAGTATTGGAATTAGCACCAAAACATACTTAAAAAAAACCACCCAAACAAACTGGCTGATAGGGATGAAATAAGATGTGGTAAAAGAGAAATTATCAAATGGGGAGAAGCTTATTAATGCAAAACCTCCAGTACTGGTCCCAAGACTCATTTTATTTAGCATTTCATCAGTTTTTCTTGGCACGAAATAGAAGAACCAAACTAATTAAACATTAATGGCACAAAGTTAGAAGGCAGTGACCATCCTAATGAGGATCCCAATCAAATACAAGAAGAGCTGGATGACATTAAAGACTGGAAAAACAAAAATTACAAAGATCACGACAGTAAGAAGTGCAAGGTCTTGTCCTGGAGATTAATACCAATTTCTCTCTAATCTGAGGGCAGGGGAGGTGTGCTGGACATGGCAGTGTGATGGAACCCAAGGAGATATTGCAGGAAGATTGGTTCATTAGGGTGGGGGGCATCAGAGAACTGGAGAGATGATCTTATGAGAGGGATTTCAACACCCTCATTATCCATCCCCACAAAGCAATGCTGGCAGAGGGTACCACTGCTCAGTGAAATTCTGCTAACATTCATTCTCTCCAACAAGGAGAGAAGGGCCAATACACACAGGAGAAGAGGTGCTTCGGGGTTGGAACTCAGAATAAAGTTTTCAGCTTCTCAGAGAGCAAAGTTCCAAACCAGTCTTTTAAAAGTTAATAATTTCTAAGGCCAGTTTTATAAAAAAGAATTAGCTGCCATGTTTGCCTGCAGTTACAGAGCAGTAAACACGTTCACTCAGGAGAGCTGCCTTTTGCTTCTACATTCCCTGTTGCTAATGGCCAAAACCAGCTCAGTAACACAGATGGAGCTTCAGCACTCCTGCCAAGCCTGGATCTGAACTTACAGATCCCAGAGATCTCAGTCAGGGACAAAGGCAATGCAGCCCAGACCCTGCCCCACTGGGCTCTGTTTCATCTCCAGTAGCACTGTGGGTTGGAACTCTCTCGGGAGACCTCTGATCCCTCAGAAATTGGTTCAAATAAGCAAGCATTTTCTAGTTTTCTATTTTGTGAGTATTTTGACAGTTGTTTTCATGTGACTTCCCACAATATTTTAGTGAAGGTTTTTTGAAGCCTTCATAAAATCCAAGCATGCATTACAAGAAATGACTAAGTTTACGACCTGACATTATGTCATGTAATTACGTATTAATGTAATTTTTAAAAAGACAATTTTTCTTCTGATTGCAGCAGAAATGCTGCCACGCATATAAATCCAGCAAAGCTGTGTCCTGCCTTGGAATGTATTAGTGTACAAAAATGGATTTTTTTGGTCTGACTTTGAGAAGTGAGCCCTTGCTTGGCACTTGCTGTTCTCACAGAGGCTGCTCTGAATTCTGGGCAGGGGAGAGGGTTACCCTTGTCACCACAAAATGTTACACAGCAGCCTCTGAGACATTCCCAGCTCCACAGGTTCACTGATGGTTCAGTGACTGGAATCCAACTGCAGTTTTGTTGTATGGCATGGAAAGAAACCCACTCAAGCATGGAGCTTTTCAAAAAAGATTTCAGATGCAGTGTTTCAAATATACATCTTGGTGATGTAACCATGAATTTTAAGTGGTCTAGTTTTAGCCTCTCTCTACTAGAAACTCTTAAGGAAAGCTTAGCTCTCATCATTCATTCTTGTCAATTGTTGATGCTCATAATCAAAATGAAAGACATGAAATAGTGTTTAATAACAATAACTAAACATTGTCATTTTAGCTTTTCCACTGATTTATCAAGAATTTTTGCCTTATTTGCCACCAAGCAGTGAGTGTTCACTGATCTTTTATGGAAACAGAATTATTAAAGTTGTCTTGACCTTATTTTTCTATTTATGAATGGATATTCCCTAAAATTACATTAAAATACTCCAAACTTGGCTTTCATATATCAGGAGCCTCAGAGAGCAAGGCAAATCTTCAAAAATGCCAAGTAATGCCTTAACTCCATCCATCTTTTACTCTGTCAAAATATTAACTTTTTACTCCAGCCCATTTCTATGCCATGTGCAGTAATTACGAGGTTGACAGAGAAAGGCAGCCTGGCAGGTTGGGAGCCTGGGCAGGCGCCACATTTTAATGGGGCTGATGAGCCTCAAGGACTCTTTTGCTACAATGGGGGTGTTGTTCTGCAAGTATTTCCACATATTGCTTTAAAAAAGGAAAGCAGCAGCAAGGAGAAAAGGCAGAAAGATGTAGAGAGGTTAAAAGCAAGGTATAAATCTCACTGGATATTTGCCAGCAAGTGTTTATTTATTTGAACTGGCACATGCAGAATTGTTTAGTCCTTTCTTATCTATGCAAGAAAACAAAATCTAAACTCTCCTGCCATTGCAGGGGAAAAAGGGGCTGGCACTGATAGAGGCCCAGCATTGTCACTGACACAGAGCTGTTTGAGCCCTGGCTCACTGCAGGATGCCCTGGTTCACCCCTCGCTGGAGTTCCTGCCATGACTCTGTTATCTCACCGAGGAAAATGGACTGCAAAAGGCTCGGACAAAAGCACTGTTACAACTACTCATTGATGGGAATGTAGCAGGCAAACCTCTGCTTCTGTCAGCTCCTTATTTTGAATCTTTCCATTCCCCTTCCTCTCCACAAGTGCTGCAGCTGCAGAACCCACAGAGACCTGGGTGTATCCAGTTGTGCCTGGTGGCACAGCTCAGAGAGCAGCAGCTCTGAACACATCTGCAGCACCTCCTTCAGTGCTCACTTTCAGGAAGTGCTGGGCTCCCAGTCCTCTCCTGGGTAAACAGCATGACCCTGCAGTACAGTCACGATTCACCCCGAGCATTTTGCTTTTTCTGTACTTTCAGGGAAGATGATGTGAACACAAACTCCTCATCTCACTGGCCTCCTTTGTCATCTCTTTTGCAGAAAGAGAACTAACAGCATGTTCCATCTGCTGCCATGAATCACGAGCTTCCACTGGCTGCAGATCAGCCTGGGGCCAGGCAGCATTAATACAAGGCAGCAGCCCTCCAGCCAGAGCTCTGGGAGCTAAAGTGATCTAGCCACTCAAGATGTCTTTCCAATAGCTCCTGGAAAGCCAGCAGGCATGTCAGATCCTCAGAATGCTGGAGGAATGCTTAAGAGGTCATCTCTCTCTCTGTCATCTCAAGGCAAGATCAACTTTACTGCAACTCTATGTGACAGATCTTTGTTCTTGGAGCTGTAAAGGCTGGAGCTCCTCCCCACAGATCTTCTCAGCGTTGCTTTTCAGCAATAGTTAATCTCTTAGAAATTCACTTACATGAAGAACCTTGCATCTCTGAAGACTTCAGAAAAGACACAGGTACTTAATTCACAACAAAAAAGCTGATGAGGGGAAGTTGAGCTTGAGATGTCTGAGGCCCATTACTATCCTAACCCTTACAGCTGTAATTCCTACTCTTTCTGATGGTGAAAAGGCCCAAGTGAATTTTTCTTTCATGGCCTTTCTTCTTCTTAAACTGTTAAAAAGAGAGATCTTTCTCTGATTAAGTCAGATCAATACCAAACAGAAGAACCACTGGAAACATAATTTTTGTATTGCAGAGGGTTACAATGCAGACTGGAATAATTTATATGACAATTACCTGCCCAGCTGCTGTAGAGAAGAGCTGCAGAAAGCCCAATGCAGGGAAACATCTGAGTGGGAGCAATCCGTAAGGAGTCACTCAAGGAGGGCTGGGAGTGCCCGGCTGCTGCAGCATTGGAATGGGGGGAAGGCACAACACAGCAACCAAAAATTCATGTCCACATTTGTCCTTTTTCTGTCTTACCCAAAAAGGTAACCTGCACAAACAAACAGGAAGATGTGATCTCATCCCCTCAGGCCCCTGCCAGTCTGGGAGGGACACCCAGCTGGTGTTGCTGCATAACCTTGGCCAAGCCACCTCTACCCGTTTCTCTGACCACCGTTCCTTTGTATTGTTTACTTACATTATGCAGTTTAGGTTCCTAAAGGCACTTAGGCACCTAATGCCTCTGTGGACACATTTTGAAGCCCACCAGGTGAAGTACTATCTCTCACACTGTGCACAGCCCAGCTTTGATCTCAATGCCACACTTCACTATTGATCCCAAAATTACCATCGCAGCTCAGCTCTGAGCTTTTCTGGTCTACATATGAATATCAACCACAGGGTCCTGCCGGAGTTAACAAGTGAATTCAGTTCTTTTATATAGTCACAAATGTCAGGATAAGGATTCAGACAGAAGGAAGAGCAGAATGAGGATCCACGTCACGAAACCACTGTAGGCAACCCTATCCACAACAATGACAGCTTGACTTTAACTGTAAATTTCGTACAGAAGAAAATGTATGGAAACATCATTTTGAGACCAAAAACCTCCCACAGTATGTGCTGCTCAGCAGAGTGGGCTCACCACACTTGACTTTCCTGAGCTTTAGCAGCCTCATGTGGCCACATCCAGAGCAAGGGGACCACAGAAAAATTCTGGACAGTTGAAAGGATGGACCAGGAGCTGGGCAGCTGCAAACACACTCAGTCCCAAAATGCAATTCTTAAGAAAACAAAGGCTGAAATGTGACCTTAGAGCATGTGTAAGCTTACAAACAGAAGCCAAGGGAGCTCCTCAGTCTTATTAGATAAAGATATCATCAACCCCATCCTCTGATAGCTGGAGAAAATCAGTTCTCTAAAAGCTGCAGTCTCATGGTGGTGTGTCCTTAAATGCTGGTGATGCACCACCTGAATTTTTTAGCTGCTTTGCAGAAGAACTACTGGGAAAAACCCTTGCAGTGTATCTGTAATACACTGATCTGGTCACAGGATGATCTATCTCCTGATACCTCAAGACCTCTTTAAAATGTTAATATTTTTTATTATTTCTATGTTTCTATAGGGGCTCTTGTGGCCTCAGAAGATGGAATCTGCCCTAGCTAAGCACTGCTGCGGTGTCCTTATCCCATCCCTGAATAGAGGCCAATGAATAACATGCCCCATTTGGCAAGTGCTTTCTCAAGTGTAAACAAGTGCATTTTTAAAATGCCCCTCCCCACTCCTTACAAAAATAAACCTAACTCACCATATTAACTGATAAACTGTGTACTAAAGTACTGACAAACCCCAGCAATAAATAATAAAAGCACAGCTCTGCATTTCAAAAGAAGCAACAGAAGGAGAGGTTATCTCTTTAGCTCCCAGGAAGAACGAGGATAAAACAGCAGTAACATTGTGCACTCTGTTTTAAAACCTTGGTGAGATCAGGAGGAGAGGCACTGTAAGATATCAAATTATTACATGGTATAGTATAAGTTCTATAGGGATTGAAATGCTCATGTAGTTGTAAGCACTTTTATCCTTCAGGTAATTTTTCTATTACATGTAGTACAGAAAAAAAAACAAAACTACCCAGACACATATTTTCATTGCTCACCTGAAGGAATTTCAGGAAAAAACTCAAAGCCTGCATTCTGGGTTTTTTTTTAATACATGTTGTACATTTAGGAAAACAGAACAAATGGAAATGAGCAGTGAATGTAGCAATTAAAAGCAGATATGTGAAATAAAAGATGTTGCTAATCTGCAGCGAGTTCAGTGGAGGGTCACCACGGTGGTCCAGGGGCTGGGTACATCCTCTGGGAGGTGCTGGATGGTGGGTGGGAGACAGAAGAACAACAGGCACAAACTGAAACTAAAGAGGTTCCCACTGGATAACAGGAAACTTCTGCACAGTGAGGAGAGCTGAGCACTGGAGGTGGCTGTCCCGAGAAGCTGCACTTTCTCCATGCTGGAGGTTTCCAGGAGCAAGCTGGATAAAGCCCCCAGTGGTCTGATGTCACATCTGCCCCTGCTTTGGGCAGGAGGGTGGCTAGAAACCTCCTGCAGTTCCTCCCAACCTGATCTGCTTTATGTAAGATCCCACTTTCCCCACAATGCTGAAGGCAAGGGAATTCTGAGGAAAAGGGGAAAGCCACCATGTTCCCTGCCATTCTTCAAGGTGACCCTTATGCAGCTTCATATGCAAGATCATGTACATTTTCTACTATGAAAGGAGAACAATTTACAGTGTAATCAGGGGAAAAAAGGATGTGGTAAAATTGCTTTCCCAAAGCAAACCTTTCATTCACATAGAAACAGGTGCTATAGTTGAAAAGGACAGAGGAAGAGGTGGATATGAAACTCTAGATCTTTAAGCATCAGGTAAAAGAGCAAACATTCTCTGGTGTTGGTCTTGGAATGTTGAGTTCTCTAAACAGAAAACAAAAAGCTCCAAAACCTCAGGCACTGTATCCCAAGAGCTGTTCCAGTGAGACACTAATCCCTTCCTGAACAGGATGAAATGAAAAAAGAAAACTTCAAGGATTTTAAAGTGTGTTTATAGTCAATCACTGCTCAGTCAGATGTGTGCCTTTCAATGGTGAAGGTACTGTTCCAATAACTTGAGACTGTCCTCAAGGAGCTCAGTTTTAGGAGGAGTTAATTCAGAGATTTAAGAGACACAGAGAAACTTGGCCAATACATAGAGGTTTTTTTAAAAATTCTATGTATTCCCTGATGTAGAGACAATTTATGATTCTGTTAGGGTTGTCTTTGAGAGCAGGAAAAACATTGGATTGAAATAAGACTTCAGATTCATGGGAAAAAAAACAAAACAAACATTTGGAGAGATCACTTCAAATGAAGGCATCTCCAGTGTTAAGACAGATTCCCATCTTGTACAAACCCACACCAATAACACAAAGCATCAGAGACCCTGACATCAAACAGGCACAGCAACAGATTCAATTGATAGAACTCCTCCTGCAGCCTTGAAATGATGCTGTGGCTGGATCCTCTAATTACTGCAGGCTGATTATTGCAATCCTCATATCAAAACTTCAGCTTCTCTCTCGCGTCAAAAGTTTCCAGAATGCACAGGAGCTTATGCATTGTCCTACTATAGAAAGGGCCTCACCAGGAGGAAATCTCGGTTTCACAGGCACAGAGATTTCAAAATAAATGGAAGTTTAAGGGATCTGTGTGCCCATCCCTGCAGGCCTGAGGCAGAGACACAGGCTGTTTGGAGAAACAGCTTTTTGGGGGATACATCAAGCTACAGGAAGGGTACTTCAACTCTGGGAAGATAGGGAGCAAAGAGCTGTGATTAAGTCAGGTTTTGGGAGAATAAACAGAATTTAAAACAGTGGAAAGACAGAAACTTCAGTGTCACAGCTGGGGAGTTTCCATCCCTGATGCATCCCATAATCTGTGCCTGCACAATGTCTCTAAGAAATCTAACCTAGAAAAGTGCTAGCATAGAGGAAACTATTCTTAACATATAAAACCCCCTGTCCTCTGCACTCAGTACAGAGAGAAATTTAATACTAGTGAGTGTGGAAAGGGGAAGTCAGCTGGCAGAACAAAATTTATCTGTATTAATAAATACCTGAATAGAAATGTGCCTTCAGGTTTGTTATACAGATTTGAGGATGAAAAGTCTTATTCACAGTTCTTGAGATAATTTTCCACTTTTCTTTCTATTAAGGTACACATTTGCAGTGTATAAAATTATGGTTATAAAAGAATATTGGGGGAATTCGAAATACATTCTAGTTTAGATATGGAAAAATAGTTAATGGAGCATTTAAGAACAAGGCTTGTATAATATTGCACAGATTAAGATTCACCAATATCTCCAGACAAATTACAGGAAGAACCAGCATTTCTGTCAGAAAGAAGTTACAGAAACTATTTGCCTTCGGAGACTGATTCTGGTGTTTTTCTTATCTTAAAGTCAGGTTCCTATTAAGTCTTTGGCTTTACTGTGAATGTGTTCTAAATCTTGGAAAATGCCAATATTTTCCTCCGTTTCTTTCCCATTTATTGCAGCATACTTCTGCTTTCTGTCAGCCTCCATAATTGGTGGAAAGTAAGAAAAAAGCCCAGCACAGTGCTGAATGTAACAGCAAGTTACAGTAGCTGGAGGATCCAAACTCAGCAAGGAACTGCATTTTCCCAAAAGGCAGGAATCTCTTGTATTTTGCCTTCAGGGCCTTGGGAGGAACCTGTGGGCCAAGGGAGGGGGTAACACTAAGCACAGCTCAGTGCAGGACACCAGGTGTCTGTGCCAGACCCAGGGGCTGCCGTGGCACACAAGGTAAGCAGGTGGTTTGGAGGGATTTCCACCACTTCTTCCTTTTTATATTCACCAGACCTTTTAATTCCATGCTTTTAGCCAGCTAACTTCCATCTTTCCCAAATAAGGAATTAGAGGGGGGTAACCTGCCCAGGATAAGCTTCTGCTGTGTACTATTAACAGAGCAGAGGAACTACTTAGAGCTGCAAGTTCAGAGCCCAAATCCACCCTGACCCCGCAATGGCTTAGAGAATATTTCAAATTTGCAGGGCACAGCCATACATTAACACCAGGGCTAACAAAAATAGAAGCCACCTGAAAGGTTTCCATTTGAAGTTACTATTCGCTTACTGGTAATTGTGAGTTCCTTTCTTGGTGCTCTTTTTCACACTCTTTAAATAGCATTTCTCTGGTTTGCAGCCTGTTGTCATCCATTCCTATTGCAGAGGAAAATGAAGCAAATAATAGAGTGGAGCAAAAAGAAAAGATAACACCTTAAGATTTCTAGCAAGGAAGGATGTAATTCCATCTAGTAAAATGCACTTAAAATTTAAAAGCAAACCAAATTTATAGCTGTACAGCTACACATCACCTAAATAAAACATATCAGTTCAGCTATTCTTGCTGAAATTCAATCAGCCTAAGACTCCACTCATTTTAAAAATAGCATGAAACAATGCTTATTAAGCCATCTGAAATATATCTTAGGACATGTATTTAAACTTTTGAAGCAATTTATATAAAATTCAGATTTTGGCTCTTTACTAAAATACATTAATGAATCTTATGCTCATTTAAGACAGACAGATTCTTCTTGATAGATTCAAGTGCTAAACAGAAAACTGTTTGGATGATTTCAAGCATTATTGCTCTCTAATATTCATGCAGCAGCAAATTAATAAATAAAATTAAGTAGATTCTTCCTAGGGAATTCACTTAAAGAGAAATATTGTGACTTTATCTTGAATTCTACTTAAAAAGCATGGTGGACTTGTTAATTTCTTTTAGAAGCAAAGCAAAGACTACTTATCAAAATGATGTAAATCAGTCAGGAACCTCTTCCTGTGTCTCTGTTTATTTCATGAGCTGTTGCATTAATATATAGAATCATAGAATCCTCTCAACTGAAAAAGCCCTCTCAAGATCATCAAATCCAGCTCTTAACCTAACACTGCCAAGCCCAACAATAAGCCACTTCCTTAAGCACCTGTCTCAGGTTGGAAGATGTGGCTGGGGGTGTGTATTCTATTGCCATCTGTCAGAGGTGGGGCAGTTCTCTCCTGTTAATGGGGCAGGTTTCTTTATCTCTTCCACAACCAATCCTCCCTTCAGGAGATCTCTTCTGTCCATGGCCAGTGAGTGCCCCTGCATGGCTGAGAAAATTCCATCATCCCATGGGGAGATGCTCTGCCCAGGGGAGGAGCCAAGCATTCCTACCTGGATATGATCTGACATTTGGAACACCACAGCAACCTTTGCCCACTGCATTCCCAGAGGAGCAGCTTTCTTCCCCACTGAATTCCCAGAGGAAGACCAGGCCCATCTACAGAACCACAACACCATACGTACACATTTTTTGAACACTTCTGGGACTTCGCAGGGCAGCCTGTTCCATTGCTTGACCACCCTTTCAGTGAAGGAATTTTTCCCAATATCCAACCTGTATCACAGCAGAGTTGTTCCTCATGCTGATGGGCCAGCCTTTGTTTGGATTCCACACCCTCCCAGTGTTTGCCAAAGCAGAGGGAGGCTGGAGCCCCAGTCCACCAGGGAATGCACAGAATGCCCTGCCACAGGAGGTAGGGTGCCAGCAGCTCCCCATGCACCTTATTCATTGAGCCTCCAGTGACCCAACTTGGCCACCCCTGCTTGAATAACACCAGGCTTTCCTTTTTCTAAGCATAACTGTGTATTTTGCTCCAGTCACTTCGCCTCCCCAGACTTGGGGCAACCGAAGGAAAGTGCATTATATCTGAAGGCCCTTTGTCAGTTCATCTATAACTCTCCCTTTCAGCAGAGATCTGTGAATATAAACAGCCATTTGATGCAAAAGTCTCCCATTCGACCCAACACACAAACCCATACAAGCTCGTTATTTTTAGCATAAATCTATTCCCTCCACCTGGAACTGGAGAGCCTCCCACTCATGCTTTGAGAACAAAATATGACAGGGAGGGAAGAAAAGAGCTGATGTATTACACTTTGCTCAGTCCAAACTGAAAGCCTACATGCCCTAATGGCATTTTGGTTTCCAAATGAGTTCTTTGAATAATATTCCCTTCCCCTCTTTCCGTTAGAATATCCAGAAATTAATAATTTAGTCTAGTAATACTGTAGGCCACATGAGTGGTAACTTCTGAATAAAACAATAACCATTCATACCCACACTTAAATTGCTGGAAGGCTTTTGAGGCTCAGTGCCAAATAACTCGCCCATCTCAAGTGTTCGGAGTATCTGGGACTTCAGAAAAGCAGCTGCAGCCCAGTCAGCATTAACTTCAGTTTAGGAGCTTGGGTTTAACTTGTTATGTTGACTTGTGTGAGACTTTATATCCACAGGGAAAGGGATGCCCAGAGAAAGAACACAGCCATGGCTTCTACAGCTTAGTGGAGCTGCCCTGGGACTTCTCCAACTGCCAGGTCACACAAAGTCTCTGGGCTCTGACCCTCTGTCAGCCTGTTAGGAAGATCTACAATCACAACACTCCTGTCAGCAACACCGTATCCTGACAGGATTACCATGCCTGAGAACTCTGTATTTAAAAGATTCATCCAAGTTTGTGCCAGGATCCAACGTTTACAGGGGTTACCACTATGTCTTGTAAATGCAATCAGAAAAAATAGTCGATGAAAGGAAAAGAAAAAAGGGAAAGAAAATGTTTCTGTAGGGCACATCAGTGTAGAAAACTCAAGCCCTGTATTGGTGATCCATATATTGCCAGGTCAATTCCCTAAGAGCTGCAGCTCAGAGGTTGCAAACTGCTGTGTTTATTACACAGGGCACAAGGACAATTGTGGAGGCTCAACCCGTGCACCTCAGAGGGTTTAACCCTCTGTGGTGAAGGTTAGCACCTCAGTGGTGTCCCAGGAGCCAGGGAAATCTGCTCACCCCTGCTGGCAGCTTCCCCCTACTGTCGCCTCCGGCCCTCTGGCTTGATGTTAATTAAATTCTCCACTTTAGCACGCTGGCTTGGAATACAGGCAGAGTTTAGTGACTATAATTCCAGACTCCAGCTGTGACATTAGCACAAGACATGCACAGAGCACATCCAGAATTAAAAAAGCAGCTTCCCCCTCACTTACATGATGAGATGAGAAGGATTCAGCCACCTCAGACATGAGTGTACCAGAAGCAGGGGTTGTGGCACTGAGGAGGAGTATGTTACATGCCTGTTATATGCTTCCAGCTTCTCAAAAGCATTACTTCAGTTTTGCCACTTATTTCCATTATTCTCTTCCTACTTATTCCCAAAGCCAATTAAAATGCAAACAGGAGATTTTAAAGGGTTCAGTTTGATAACAGGCAGCAAGACAAGCGAGGCATGGGACAGCACTGAAATATGGCTTTGTAATGCAAGCATATTAATAGAAATAATTGGATTCCTAAAGGCTCACAATTGAAAGCGTTACCTCTTATTGTCCATTAAGCCAATTGACATCCTGCATTTGTTATTGCAAAAGTGTGATTCTGATTTCATGAAGAGTGCTAAACACACTCAGTTTGCTCTAATGAAAGATGTGGAGTTTTCTTCTGAAATACATCCGACCCTCATAGCATGCAAGAGATTCGATGGATTCCTCAAAGCCAGCATGATAAGTGCCACCCTTGGAGAAGTTAAGCTCTCAGTTTTGTCTTTAGGAAGGTCTGAGTTTCATGCCAAACAGATAATGTGTTATTAAACTTTTAGTAGGTATAATAAAAGAGTTACAGAATTTAATCTCAACTTTTCAAAAGAGCTTATGAGAAGAAGATGCTGGGGCTCACCAGAATTTCATTGGGAGGCTTCACACTGAACATTCTCAGGAAAGCCATGCCTTTCTCTACAGCTGATCTGTGAATTTTGCATCATCTGGTTTTCCAGTTTATATGTTCAATTCAAACAGTTTCCCGTAGCTATGGCTGTCAGGTGATACAGACAACACACTCTTTATGCCCATCTAACAAGGCAGTTCCCAGTCCACCTTACACCCCCCTGTTCCTGGCTGCCTCTCTTACACCACATCCATGCTTAGGGGGCCAAAAGCAGAGGAATATAAGCACCCCCAAACACACCTTTTGTCTGTAGGGCTAATTTTCTCTAGGAATTAGCTCCCTGAAATTCACTGAGATGCCAGGTAAGAGTAGAGAGAGCTCGAGGAGGCAGAAGGGAAACAGCAAGGTCCCAGGGGAGCAGAGGGCAGAGTCATCTCCCACAGTCCCAATCAGCCACTAAACGTCACTTTCTTGTTGGACCATGCTTGCCAAGGGCTGCACAGCATTGATCTCTCCCCTCCTCTGATGGTATAATTCCAGTTCATTTCCCCCAGCAGCAAGCATGCTGCCCACATAGGTGTTGGTTCTGCCCTCCTGCCCGTTCCCTGGAACTTGTTGCTTGCCCACTCCTTTCTGCCAGCTCAAATATCCCTGGGACTGTGCCGAGAGCTGAAGTGGGAAACAAACACAGCTGGAAATGCAACTTCCATTTCTCAGAGTGGGGTCCATTTCTCTGAAGTGGTTCCCTGCTGTGGCTCCCAAAGCAGATACCCTCCACCCCTGGCAGGAACAGGGGCAGGGAGAGAAGTGCCTGTCCCTCGGAGCAGCACTGTGAACTTCTGCCAGAGCTGTCCATGGAGCTCTGGCTGGGATCTGAGAGCTAAAAGCTGACCCTCCAAACTGGGAAAGGAAAGGCAGCTGTCTAACTCTGCTCACAGCACAACATGCATCCAGCCCAGGGAATATCTCAGGAATGAAGCTCCACTAATGAGAAATTAGAATTATGCACCAGTCACATGGCTATAGATCAAATTCCAAAATTGAAAACATAAATTAATATTAACAATATATACATTTTTATACTTATTAATTTTCTATTAGTTATTCCAACATGAATACTTCCATATCTACAGCATGATAAATGATTATCTTTTTAAGTCTTCCTACAAGTAAGATACCAGTTTTCTTTTCAGCTCCTTCAGACAGTGCCTTCTAGTGCCATGTTTTTATTACCACTAAATGCAGAATAAGTTATTCTTCCAGACATTATGATAACTATGTCACAAAAAGTAAGAGCCAAATGTGTCTATGTTTCTTCTTTAATGGTTAAAAAAAGAAAAAAAATACCACTTTTGTTGTATTTCCTGGAATAACTGTCTGGAGGAGTTGAAGAACACTTTACATATACCTCATAGTCTTGTACACTAATAACTTCAACAGAGGGCTGACAGTGAAATTGCTTTTCACCTTAAGGTAAAAACACAAAAAGCTATGTCAGGGATTGAGTGTTTACCCAACAGAAAACTAAGTATCTCAATTGAAAATTTGAATTACTGCAAATGAAGGGAGAAAATAGTGACAGAGTTCAATTCTAACAATTCTGTCCTCAGTTCTGCATCTCTTAATTCCTATACTTAAACCTATTGCATTGAGTATTTTACATTCAAACATGGAGAAACTAATGAAATGTAAAGGTTAAAAGATAGAAATCAGCATTATAAATGATCTGCACTCAAATTGTGAGCAAATAAAAAAACACAGAGACCAAGTTCAGCATTGTAATCCCTCTGCTCTGGACCACCCCTATCAAGTTCTAAATGCAGCCTGAGCACCTCACTTCCTTCACTGAAGTGGCATCACAGAGAGAAGAAAAGCATCTTTAAAAATTCCACTAATACGAGGCTACAAACAGCAAAATGTCTTAATTGTAATTTTACAGCAGAATTTTATCTCAGTACATATTTTTTTAGATGCCTTAAACTGCTAATTTCCACAAATTAACACGCCTGGGTCTCCTTTAATAGTAAGCATAACTTCGCATTTCCTGCTTGTAATGCTTGGCTTTAGCATAATTACAGTATGTTCCTTGTTTTCAGCCCCATAAGGATCCCTCTCACTGCTCTCTCTCCAGCCATGCTCTGCTCAGAGTTTTGTATCAGAAGAAGCACAAAATGAACCTGCAAAATTTACTCAGAGATTTGCTGCATGCAGAATGCTTGCACATGTATATGCAAATTCACATTTGCTTACTCCAAACGCCTGCAAACATGGCTTATTTTGGCATGCTCGGGCTGTACATGCAAATTCCCTTCTTCCAGCACCAATTACCTACTCCCCCACAATTGATACATCCCCTTTCCTAAAACAACCCATTTCAGACCCTATATTACTTTGCGTTCCTGTAAGTCAATAAATACTGCCATGTCCTCCTACAGAAACGTCTTTGCCCAATTGTTTTTTACGGATTCTGTTGATTCTGTGTTGGTCCCTGTTTTCTTTCCTAAATCTTCAGCTCCCTCTCCTTTTGCCCAGACCCTGCTTTTGCTCTCACCATGAAGAGAAAGAGCAGCAGCTCTATCTGTTCTGCTCCCTGATTCTCACCAGACAGAGGCACCTACTGCTCCCTTTGCTAAAGAAACAGCATCCCCAAAAGGTTTCAGTAGGATCCAGGTAAGGGACTGTGACTAGGGCTTGACAGGCTAAATTTACTTTTAATTTTCCCCCACGTATAAAGCCTATTTGCCTAATTTAATGTTTTACAGCTATCTTTAATGTGCAAATACTTTCCACAGTGAATATGCAATATATAAAAAACAATCAGGAACTCTCACTCTGAAGTTGGACTATTTATTTCCTTCCTGAAAACTCAGCTGAGTGAAGTCAGGTTAATTGCCTCTAAGTCACTATGAATAATGCTGTAGAGCCTTGCACTGACAGTCACACCATTCTTCTGCTGGTTGTGTATCCCAGAGCTATTTCAGTGGATAACTGTAATTCATTTTGGCTGCTAGATCTGCATGTAAAGATAAAAGCTGGGAGTAAACTTCCTTTACTCTGCCTCTGCTTTCCTCAACTTTTACCCAGTGGGGGTAATTTTGCACATGTTACATGCTCCAAAATAAAGGAAGTCTTTGCTGCCCTTACTGTATTCCCTGCATGCTGCCATCATTCATGGTGGCAGCAGCCATCCGTTGGCTCATTAGGTTGAGCTAATCTTGCTACCTGATACTCTTCTCACCAATCAATCAGTTGATTACAGCCAGTTTTAAACCATGGCCATAAACAGTACTCTGAGATTTTTTTCAAAGGACAATAGAATCCAAATTAATTAGCATGCAGCAGAGGAAAACCAAAATCCTCATACAAATAGAACAGAGAAACCTCAGAGCCCACAAGGACACTGTTTATGGAGCAGTGGATGGCCTCTCACACACTTGTAGAGCAGGAGAGCGTGGCATCCTCAGCTCCCAGACACCTCTGAGGCTATGGAGCAGCTAATTCCCACACAGGAATTTATTAATTACACCTTGAAACTCTACCAAGTTAGCATGTTATTGACACCAGCACTCCGACAGCACTCATGCATAACTCATCTTTACAACCTGCAAGCATGAGGATTTGAAGCTTCTGTCAGAAGTTATTCCAGGTTACACTTCCTAGGCTATCACACACACACCTCACAGAGCCAAAAGCTCTCCCAGTCTGACATTTACATGGATAACTGTCACAGCACACATCACAGTTGAGACAGCCACAATACACAGAGCATCACCACACAGTTTCAGAAGGCTTTAAGCATTTGCCCATACACACTAACACCTTACCACAGCAGAAGGCTTCAGGTACCTGCCCATACAGAGTAACACCAGGGCACTTCACAAGGCTGCAAGCATCTGCCCTTCTTGTCCTTCAGCCCAGCCTTTTCTACCCCTCCTGTTCATGCAGTGCACCTGTGTGCCCTCTGCTCCCTTTGGTGGTTGCTCAGTGCACCTGGGCACTCCATGGCTCATTGCTGTCAGTGCTGCTCACCTGCTTCTCACAGCTGTGCCCATGGGGGATGAGGCTGGGCTGCAGCCCCACTGCCAATCACCACAAACTGTGTGCATACAGAAAACCAGGGGAAATGCATGTGAAAAGGGGAGAAAAAATGTACCTGTTTTCTTCAAACTATCTTTACAGTATGTTCCATAGTTGACAACATAGCAAGAGAGGAGGTATAGATTAGATGTTGGGAAGAAATTCTTTCCTGTGAGAGTGATGAGACCCTGGCACAAGCTACCCAGAGAAACTGTGGCTGCTCCATCCCTGAAAGTGCTGAACAGGGCTTGGAGCAACCTGGGATAGTGGAAGGTGGCCCTGCTCATGGCAGAGTGTGGAGCTGGATAATCTTTAAGGTCACTTCCAATCCAAACCCTTCTGTGATTCTAAGATTAACCAGTTCTCACATAGGGAATGTTTTTCAAAGAACGTTACTATAGATTGCCTTTGAAAAAGAGGTAAAAACCCCAAAAGACATTATTTACATTGCTGGCATTTAAAGAAATAACAATAATAATTCTCACTTTTATGGAAAACAGTAACACTTGCAGTCCAAGAAACCATAAATATCCTGTAACAGATGACAATCACCTTGCTGACACGATAAATAAAAGGCATTTAGTTCTTAATGACTTTCATAATTTCTTTTTTCCTTATGAGAGCACCACTCTGTGTAAATGTAAGAATAAAATGCATTTTAGTCTTCAGTACTTGGAAGCAAATTCACACATTATTATTCTACATTAGCTTCATTTGTCAATTTGATGACTAAAGACCTACTGGCCAGATGCAAATGCTGCTTCCTAATCTTGATCCATCGTGCACAGCAGCCATGGGATATCATTCCCACGAAGGAGGATGAATCAGGAGAGCTGTTCCATAAGGGAAGGTGCAAAGATAAACCAGATGCATTCATTACCTGGAGGAAGTTCTGCTTTCCTTCTGAGAACATTTAGTTACAGTGAAAAGCCCCAGTCAAAGTAGCCCAGGTGCAAGATAAGCCCTGTCAGAAGTGCAGGGTTTCCCAGTCAGAAGGTGCTGGCACTGGTCTTGGCTCTGTTTGCCGAGGAGCTCTTTGCCCTTCACCAGCCACATGTGAATAGTCTGGAGAAGTCAGCATGAATTTTGATGCTTTACTGGATCCAGGCCAGGAAATCTAATATACTTTATTTCTCATTTCCATCATGTGTGCATAAGATGATATCCTCGAATTCAGGCATACATAAAATAATTAACTTCTTTTTCTTCAAGAAAGCATCAGGAGAAAACAGTGAGATGTGTTAAGGGTTTGCTAATTGATGATATATTGCCTTAAATTAATTTTCTACTATTAATGTTACTTAATGGAATTTCATATTTCTTATTTGAAAAATGAGGGTCAAAGGAAGCAATGATGAGAGACAATTACAATTACCACTTAGGACCATTAATATGTAAATATATGTGTAAGTTAAGATTGTTAATTAAAGTTTCATAATTGCTGGGTATTTTTGAAGTTAGAGCCTAATAGGTTCTGCCATTATTCGTGTCTGCTTTATGCATACAATGTCAATGATTCTTACTCTTAACATACCATGAATAACAGCATGGCATTTATTTTATTAACTGATATGGCCATTAATGTCTCATTATGCCATTAAAACATTTTATTCCTTTCTAAAAATACAACTGGTTAAAAAATTATATCCCTTATACACCTTCATGCATCAGCTCATGAGTCAACCCCAAGAATATCCAGTGGGTAGATCTCTCCATAACCATCCAGTGCGCTTTTTCCGACCTTCCTTTGCAGCACTTGATGTTAGCAACTTTAAAGCACAGATATTTTTAAAAGGTCAAGTCTAGAGAATGGACTTGATCCAAGGATACCCAACTACAGCAATCCAAAAGTCAAGAGAACTCTATCAAATGTCAAGAGAAACTGGAAAAGACATTGAGAAATCATTTTTGCAATACTGCTCATTTATGCCATGTGTGCACAAGAGAAATACTTTAATCGGTTCTAATTCAATAATATTTCACAAATTTCATCTTATTTGAAACAAGTAAAGTATAAACAATGAGAATTTACTCAGTTATGGTATTATTTTTTATGAATTTTACACTGTTACCTAAAACTTTTAAAGAAACACCGTCCTTCAAAAAATATAATCCTAAATTATGGCCTGTTCTACACAGACCATGAAAATAAAATCAGAAATAAAACACTGCAGCCCAGTTATAATCTCAGTGCATTATTCACTTTAATTTAAAATAAAGTATGTGTTCTCAGAAGAATACCATGCATCCTTCTCACAGAAGTGTGAAAAAATAATGATGGCTGTAGGAACTTTTTTATATATGACTTTAAGAAATCTTTGAAAATATGTTTTTTTTTCCCCTTAAGGTATATATCTAGTGCAAATATTCAGTGTCTCACAGTAAAAGTTTTAAGTTCCTAAAAGTGCAAGGAATTTTCAGTACTAAGTATATTTGCTAAGATATAACCAAACTAAAATCATTAAATCTTCCTTCTCCTTGCCTTGCATGATTTAAAATAATGCTTGGTTTAAAATAATGCTTGATCATTTTAGGAAGGCATCAAATAAAATCAAACACTATCATCAGATGAAACTATTTTCTTGGGCATGTCCAAAGACATTTATGTAAACTCTCTTCAAGCACACCCGAAGCATAAATAACTGTGTTGATAAGTTGTTGCAACAACCTAACAAGAATCTCCTTTTATTTCTGTATCTCTGTTCTGCTGCAAATGGAAGAAATGTTTTGGACCCATGAAGAAGCAACTCCCTCTCCAACATGCCCTTTACTCTGTAGTAAGTATGATGTGGCCTTTCTGTAGACAATTCACTCATGTCACTACAGAAGATATAAAAAATAAATCAAGCCCAATATCTGAGCCATCTGTAATAAAGTTTTAACTACTGATCCCAGAGATATTTTCCCCATAAATTGACTCACCGGACAATTGGGATTGCTCCAAGCCTTTAAGGCTTTATCTGGTAAGTGTTTGGAAATAGAGACGGTAACTCCCCGCAGCTGATAGAGCCAAGCAGTTAAGAAGTGTTTTAGACAGTATCTTCAAAGGTCTTGACAGAGAACCCCATAATACTCTGAATTTCTTTAGCTGTGATCTATTCTTAAATATAAACCTCTCCTTTAATTCATGCTTTGGACTGCTGGAATCACTGAATGGGTTGGGAAAGGTATTTTGTTACAGCTGAACAGCTGAAGACTACTATGCCCAAATGCCTACAGAGATATGGAGAAATCTGTGTAAAATCCTGGAATCCCAGAATCATTAAGGTTGGAAAAGCCCTCCAAGGTCATCGAGTCCAACCTGTGACTGATCCCCATCTTGTCACCCAGCCCAGAGCACTGGGTGCCACATCCAAGAGATCCTTGAGCACCACCAGGAATGGGGACTCCAACACATCCTTGGCAGCCCCTTCCAATGCCTGACAGCCCAATCTGGAAAGAAATTCTTAACTTAAACACAGCTAGCCACTGTTTATAACAAAGAGAATAAAAATTAGGTAAAAAAGTTCATCCTTAGAAGTGACACGACAATTCTAATTTTACCTTGGCAATGAAGGCTGGAAGTTCATGGAAAGTCTCCACTAGGAAATGCCATGGTGGGAAGCCCAAAGAGTAAGGAAAGTTTTGGTGGTCACAATGGAATTTCCTACCTGGGAAGAGAGCAGCACTTTTCCAAGCACCTGAACCACTACAGCTGGGAGGTCACTGATGGAAGTGAGATGAATTCACAAATTTCAGTTCCAAAGAAGCTGACAACGAGAAAACCCATCCTCATTCTAAATCTGTAATCCAAAACTTGCAATCAAGTCTAGATTTCTTAGAAGGGGCTAATTTAATTTGCTCCTTTTTTGACTTGACCTAATTTTATTTTTTGTTTGCCGTGTCACAACAGTTTGTGTAAAGAATTTACACTTTGATAATTAAATCAAAAGTTAGAACTCTCTTTAGAGGTTTTTTTTTTTGTTCTAAGAATTCTAAAGCAATTTTACTGAAGTTCAATAGAGTAGGAAGAAGATTAGGCCACCAAATGAAAGAAATGCAAATGATCTTCAAAAGCTGGCATCCTTCCATCTTATCATTGAGAGTGGATAAATCCACTTTGATACCAGGATTTAATAAAAAGATCAAAAAAGTCCACATGCTTATATCTGACGTTATTCAGGCAAATTGTTGTTGAAGTCGTTCTAAGGATAGAACCTCAGCCAGGGAAAGTACAGCATTAGCTCTACATTTGCAGAGATTGAGGGACACAGGGAAACCCAAACTTTGGAGCTTCTAACTCCTCTTTCTCTTTTAAAAATAAGTTTTACAATAAAAGAAGTTTTACCCTGCAAGCAGCCTTTCCACATGACCAATTATATATAAAATAACCTATACCTTAGGTTTGACAAGAGATGGTCTGAGGCGCTCCAGATGAAAATAAGGAAGTGGAAGGGGAAAGAGAAACAGGAGATAAGACTTTGAGACACTTTAAGTATGTGCACGTGGCTTGCAAGTGTTTGTATTCATTATGAAATCAGAAGAGAACAAACTCTTTTAATTTTAATGCTAAGTCCATAATTTGTCTTGCAAATGTTCTATGAGACCACGCGAAAAACATTAATTCTATAGTTTCTTATAAAGAGAGAGGAGAAACAAGAGGAGCATTCTTGAATGATAAAATGTCTGAGGGATCTGGTGGGAATTCTTCACACAAGATGTATTCTTCTTTAGGGAACAGGTGTAGATGTAAACAGATGGGCTTATATAAGTACAATTGGCAGCTCCACAGATAGCTGCTTTCTTTTCTATATGATTTTTCAGACTTGCCAGGGTATTCAGGACCACTCTGCTTAATTATTCTTAACATTTTGCCCATTTCATATGCTCACAATATAATGGGCAAATATAAAAATAATTTAAGCAAACTGCAGTTTAAATCTCAATAAAAACAATCCATTTTATTCCAACAAAACCCTTAAAGAGGGAACTGCCTATTTTATGAATGTTAGTCCATCTGTTTGCAATAGCTCCTTTGGAAGTATTTGCTTTGCTTAGAAATACCCAAACTGATTATGTATGTGGCAGTAGATGGGCTGAGCTGTGCTCGCTGCTTTTAAATCACTGAGCATATGAAGGTGTTTTTACTTTAGTTGGGCCAGGACTACAGAAGGCATGAAATGCTTGAATCCGAGACTAGAGCACCTCCTCTGTGAAATCAGGCTGAGACATTTGGGACTATTCCGAAGAGAAGGTTGTGTGGAGACCTCAGAGCCCCTTTCAGTATCTAAAGGGGCTACAGGGAAGCTGGAGAAGGACTCTGACAGGAACTGGAGTCACAGTACAAGGAGAGAAGGGTTCAAACTGACAGAGAGTAGTTTTAGATTTGATATTAGCAAGAAATTCTTCCCTGTGAGGGTGGGGAGGCCCTGGCACAGGGTGCCCAGAGAAGCTGTGGCTGCCCCATCCCTGGAAGTGTCCAAAGCCAGGCTGGACAGGCTTGGAGCAACCTGGGCTAGTGGAAGGTTCCATGGCAGGCAATGGAATGAGATGACCTTTAAGGTCCCAGCCCAAACCAGCCTGTGATTTGGTGATTCTGTGTTCCTCTTCTGGGGAGGCTGTACCCACCAGCATGTTTCCATGGTGATGGCCACGCTGTACTGGGGTTCAGTTCTCCTCTCCTCCACCCATGGCAAGAGAAGAACAAATCAGATCAAACAAGAGAGGAGTCCAGAGCAGGACACTGTGAGTTCATGCACACATGGTAGAACAGTGCCCACAGCACAGGTGACAGAATCACACAAGTAATTCAGTTGGGAGCATGGGATCTACCATTTCCCAGGGGCAGGATCCTAATGCCCACTCTGCCAAATCTTGACACAAAGACCAGCCCCACACCTATCTATGGGCTAAGTTCTGGAAATTAAATTTCTAGAAATAAAACCTCCTCGTCCAGCCTTTAGTACATCATTCCAAAGAGCACAAACAGACTGTGAAGATGGATGTTAAGAGCAAAACTGTGCAGAGCCACAGGCCCATAATCCACATGTACTTGTACACAAGATTGATGTCAGCTCTGTGTTATGGGTGTGATTGTGCTCTCAGCTATGGAGCAACCCAGTCTGTGTCATTTTGGATCTGCTGAATTATTCACTCACCTCAGTACTACTCAAACTTATAATTGCAGAGAACATCAGGACAAATTACAGAAGAGAACATCAGATGTAATAACAGAAGAGCTTTTATTGCAGCAAAAGAGAAGTAACAACAGACAACAAATGAGCAAAGAATGAAAAGGAATTAGTATAAAATATGTTCCCAAGCCCTGGTTAGTGCAAGAGTTCGAAGCAGGCAGCCCCAGGAGCGCTTGGGCCAGCAGCAGGCACATGCAGAGATTTAAACTCTCAAGGCTCTCAGTGAAGCTGTGTTTGGAAAACTTCACAGAGCTGGGATGAGTGAGCCAACCAACCACTACAGAGACAGGCAGAGCAACCTGCTGCAGGTTCAGACCGCATCTTCCCAGCTGGGTGCCCTGCAGTGTGGGGGATGCCCTACACACACAGCACGGTGCCTGCTGGCAGGGGCTGGCTTGGCTGGATTACAGAACAGCCACCCAGAGCATGCTGCAGTTTCACAGAAGTCAAGGGGAGGTCACAGGCTCAGACTTCTTTTCTCTTCAAAGGACCAACACTGTGACTCAGGACATCCTGCACCTTGGCCCAGGAAGCCCAAGGCTGCCACAGAGAACCTGCTGCACAAGGTACACAATGCCATGAGGATGCTCAGCACTTCCCAGAAAACACTGTTGTTCTCTCCAAACATTGTGTTTATCTACCAGATTAAGCTGTAGGCAATATTTCAGGAGAGCACCTTTTTTCATTAGCTGAATGAGGTGATGCTTAATAATTTCTGTGGGCTTGGTTCTTCTTATTGATTTCCTTTCCCATTTCCTTTCCCTATGACTTGCTCTGATGCCAGAGAAGAAGTGTTCATTATATTCAATAACCTTGTGTTTACTGTGCCTGCAATATCCCATTAAGCATCAGAGTTGTCTACTAATTTACTCAAATAAATGTGTTAATTAAGGAAAAAAATTAGCAGAACATTACATCACTCACAATACCTGCATCATAAGGCTCAGCAGTCCCAGATTCAACCACTCCATGTCAGATGCAGGAGCTGGAACAGGAAGGCTGTGAGTTTCTCAAGCCAGGTTGTTCACTCATTCCTGGCATTTGGAGCTGCCCAGGGAAGAGGGGAGGGGGGAAAGAAGGTGGAGGAGCCCCCTCAGCCACAGTGCTGAGCGAGGTCAGCACTGGCACAGATCTGCCCTGCTTGGGGTCTGACTCAGAGGCTCCATCTGCTTAAATGAAGCCCTTATTTTGCTGGACCATCAGCCAATGACTCCTAATTGTGCCAGTGCCTAAACTTAGCTTGCAAGCACAGCTAAAATACTAATCATTAATTTCAGTCACTTATAAATGCCTGTTATGCTGTCAGGTACATTCCAAATGCCACTCAGGATGACTGGCTAGGTCAAGGAATTGAAGGAAAAAGAATACACAATAGAAAATAAAACCCCTCAATACTGGACACAAAATGGAGAGGGCTAATTCCACTGATGTAAGGAAAGACCTGTTTGGCCAAATACACATAATTGTGTACCAGAGTTTTAAGGAGACAGCTGGGACTGCAGTCTGGAACACAGAAAGGGATGATCCTGAATAACAGGCTGTTATCAACTACTACTATTACAGCTCTGGCAAGGAAGCCAGGGAAGGCAATGGATTTAACAGACTATGTTTTAAGTTCCTCTTTTCTTTTTTTTTTCATGAACTGCAGAGTAAAATTCTCAAATTCAGTGAATCTTGCACTCCCAGGACAGTGTTAACAATTGAACTTCTAATTTTAACATGCAACTTCAGATGTACATCAGCTGAGCAACCAAAACACTTTCTATTATATAGATAGATAGATAGATGTCTTTGTTTGAAGGAATTGCTGACTCACTCCTTTAGTGGGAATAGTCATCCATTCCTCTGAAGATGAGGTCATGCAATGTAAGCCAGGTGACCCATATAGCAATAGCTTAAATCCCTCTCCTCTGTGGTGGATTCCAAAGGCATCTGTGCATTATTCCAGCCATCCCCAAGCAGCTGCAGTCCCACCAGGCAGAGCAGTGCAGAGAGCTGACTGCTTTTGCAACTCCTGAGACACAGCCTTGAGAGGCTGACTTGGCTTCTTAATAGGAAACACAAGTCCAAAATCTTAGAATGAGATGATTAAATATTTGCCAGAAGCAGAAAGTATTCAAACAGGAGTTTAATAAAACATTAAATATGAAATTAACTGAAATTGCTCCTGAAGCAACTGATTAGCCTGGTCCAAGGAGCAGAGGAATGGAAGGTGGCAAATGTGACAGCAACTTCTGAAAAGAGC
Source organism: Vidua chalybeata (assembly GCF_026979565.1). NCBI lineage: Eukaryota > Metazoa > Chordata > Aves > Passeriformes > Viduidae > Vidua > Vidua chalybeata. Next base: position 3,855,756 of record NC_071536.1, read on the forward strand.
CTGAGAAACTGCCAGCTGGTACCTGGGATTTATTTACAGGTCCAATAAACTCAGTTGTATAATAAGGAGCAGATTGAGCTGATGCATGGGGAAATGCAATACCACAGTGAGGAGTTATCATAGCTTTTACAGCACAAAAATTGATCAGAAATTGGCTCTCTGATGGTGCCGAGAAGCTCAGGAGTGAGGGTGACCTGACTGACATTAGATACTTAAATTCCCAACAGTTTTGATGATCAAAGTTGGGAGGGGAGAAAATGGATCTTTCCAATAGGACAGACAAGTGAGAAAATTACAGATTACCAGAGAATGTGATATTTATTCTGGGACCTGTGCTAGTCAGCACATCAAAAATTTCTTTTTCTTAAAGAATGTGAGGGTGAACACTGAGAATATAAAATTTATGTTTTTCAAGACAACAGCACATTTCACAGAATTATTGAAGAATCCCAAGATGCTGGATTAAATAATAGAAAGGCAGATGGACCTGAATTCTGAGAAACATTAAATGATTCAAATAAACAAAAGTATTCTTAATTATACAAATCCAGTGACAGACAGTAAATTACCCTTTGTCATTCAGGACAGAGATCTCCCAGCCACCACGGATACTTTGAAAATCTCACCATGTGTCGTGGTTTGACATGGAAGTGAATTTTTTCCAGGAAGTTGGGTCAAACCAATCAGTGGTCAGGTTTGGATATTGGCACCTGGAGTGACCACTGAAAGTATGGACACGCCTCTGAGAACACAGGGGGTTAAAAGCAAGAACTCTCAGGAGAACTCTCTCTTTTGGTTCCGGTCGTCAGAGAGTGCAGACTCCCCCCCTGCCCAGCCTTAGGCTGGGTGGGGGAGGGGAAGCCACGCGGCCTTGTCCAGGTAGGCCGAGGGGGCTGAGGGTCTGGAACCCAGCCAGCTCCTGTGGACGGAAGGGTGGAGAGAAGCGGAGATGCCTTTGCCCCCCCCCCCCATGTGGGAAAGAGACAGAGAGCCTGGCGGCACCTGGAAATCTGCCGGCAGAGGAGAAGGAGAAGGGGGGGGAAAATACCCAGCGTGGGAGGCGGAATGCCGGACTGAGATATCGGCCGTCCAGGGAGTCTGAACTTTTAACCCTTTCGAGGGAATGAGGGCTTTTTAAAAGTATTACTCCTCCTTGATTTGTAGTGGAAGAGAGATAGTCCGGGACCTGAGATGTTAGAAGAAGAAATATTTAGGTGGGAGGAGATGACGAAGTAGCTTTTAGCTGGACTTTTCTTGTTAACCATGGACTGAACCAAAATCTCCTGCAATAGAGACTGCATTTTAGGGGGATGCAGTGGTGACCCAGGGAGACCTGTTTCAGCTTCGAACAGCACAAGAATGGCGAGAAACGAAGAGAGCTGAAGAGGGAATGGTGATACCCTCTGTCTTCGGGAAGAAGATGAGTCCTGTTTTTGGACCCCTCGGCCCCAGGGGAAAATGGGGGGGACTGTAGTCCCAGGATGAGAAACTGAACTGTTATATCTTTGGGTCCATGGCAAAGCATCCTTAAAGGAGCCCTATGAGCAGTCTGTCCATGCACGGTGGTGAGAGCACTGTGACATGGAAAGGAGAGTGTCACACTGGCAGATTTTTCTTCCGGGCGGTTGCCATGTGTGACAGGGAAACACAGGGTGGCAGCTGTGTTTCCTGGGGGGCCTGTGGTGCAAGAGAGACTTCTCTCTCCCTTGATAGTTTAAGCATAGATTACCTGAAGGGTGGTAATTTGATCAAGAATCCCGGGTGATGTTTCATGGCTGGGTGTGTTTGGAATTGGGAGGAGGAGGGGTGGTTTTGAAAGGTCTTCATCCTGGATTTAGTTTATGTGTTTCCTGTATTAGTAGTAGTTTAATAAAGTTTTTTTCCTTTGTTATTAAGCTTGGGCCTGCTCTGCTCTGTCCCTGATAACATCTCACAGCATTTATTTAGGGAAGGTGCATTTTCATGGGGGTGCTGGCATTGCGCCAGTGTCAAACCGTGACACCATGTTATAATGCCAAGATTTAAGATTGGGGGGAACCCAAAAGCTAAAGAAGAAACTAAAAAAAACTTATTAGGCCTCTGTTTAAAACCCTGATTTAGGCACATCTTGAAAAAATCATACCAGACTCATTTTTCTTCTTCATTGTTAAAAGAAGTACCCAAAATAAGATTTACAGAAGGGCAACAAATGAAGAAAGAGGAGGAATGGCTTATGTATTCAGGAGATTAAAGAGACACAGACTCTTCAGCTCTGCAAAGAGAGCAGGGAAGATGTGCCAGCAGGAAGAGTTTGAACAAGGAACAATTATTCAATAATTCCCACAGTATGAGAATCAGAATGTATCATTAGGAGATTTGAAGCACAGGCAGGGAGGTATTCCACATGGCTATGGGATCTGCTGGAAATACAAAGTGCCAAAGCAGAAGGTTCACAGAGAGATCCATGAACATGGAAGTGCATGAGGAGCCATTCTGGGAGCCCTGATCCACAGGGAAACTGCAGCATTTCCTGAGTTTATCTGTTTGCCCTCTGCACCTCCTCCTGCCCAGTGCCAGAGCTGGACACAGCCACAGCACACCAGAAACGCTCTGCTTTTCTTTCTCCTGTGCATGCAGGCAGGTCACTGAGGTATGGCACACAAATTCACTTGCAATATAAAGTGTCAAAGGAGGAAAGAATGTTTGACATAAGCCCAACATTAAAGAATTCACTGTCATCACAACCTCTTTGGTGTTCTAGAAGGCGGGAAAAAAGGATTAAGATATTTCCTTTTTTCACTCAATTTAGTTTAGGAAGACTGAAAATAAGTTGATTTTACCCTACTCCCCAAGAGCATTTGATATGCAGAGAGATAACAGCTCTACATAAAAGGTATTTTCATGAATTGAAAAACAGGCAAAGAAATAAAGGAAGTTCACTCCAGAGGGAAAAAAAACCCCAAACAAACAAACAGCTCAAATATTCAAGTCATGCATTTGAGGCTGTTTATAGAACTCTTTTCCTTGCTTATTTTCCCATTCATCATTATGTATAATATTTTGCCACAGAAAAAGAAAGGGAAATAAAATACTTTATTTAATTGCCCAAAAGTTTCAATGCAAAAACTCTTTCTGCCCAGGAAATGACCATGGGCTTGCTGGTGGGAGCCCTTACAAAAGGACAGGCAATATTTATGAGCAGTTTGAAGGTTTCCTAGTGAATATCCTTCTGGACAAAGTGGATATGCAAGCTTTGCACTCTCTCTCCATCTCTCTCTCATTCCTAGGTCAGTTACCTAATCCTAAAATTACATCCAATTTTCTCTGAGGAATAGCTCTGCCCCAGTGTAAGTTAAATGCCTCAAAGGCATCTAAATCAGGATTTTCTTAGTTATGGAACAGTCTTAAAAACAAATTAAAATCATGCTTTCATGACAAATAGGATTTTGTCTCAGGCTTTGAATTCCTTTCAAGGAAATGGGTTTACTTTGTACCCATGCAGGCTTGACAAAAGGAGGCTGCACAGCCTGTGGTGGGAGCAGCTGGTGGCATTTTTCCCTTTTCAGCAAAGATGCTGCCAGGCAACTGCAGAGATGCCCTGAACTTTGTCTCACTCACTTTCCTCTACCTGCCCCTTGAAATGCAAGCAGGACTCCCAGATTGGCCCATAAAAAATTCAAGCACTGCTAGGACATCTGTATGGAGATTATATTGTTAATCAATATATTTTGCATAGCCCCATGGATCACTTGTTATTGATGATTACACACTTTAGCTCCTGTGACAATTTGTCAATAAAATAAAAATAAAAAAGGGCTAAGGACAGCATACTTTTAATTCAAAGATGATCTCTTTCTTGAAAAGAAGTGCCACTTTCCAAGCTCTGAAAAGACCTAGCTCATTAATATATTCCATTTACCAAGTGGAGGAGCTGTTCAAGGAATCAAAACTTTCTTGGTAATCACAATACAGGTGAATAATTTTCTTTTTGACTTTGGTTACTTTTAAGAATGAATATTGGAAAAAGAGGACATTTGCTAAAAAGGTAGGTTTTGAGTTACTGGAAGTGTGTTATTCAAACTCAGCATAGACTGAGCATAGCTTTTACCTCCACAAAGGAGAAAGAAAAACACAAAGGAGAAAGAAAAATGCTGGTTATGGACAGTTTTATTTTTTTTTTAATGGAACTGACACTTCATCTCCAAGTTTTAATCTAAAATACTAAATACTTTGCTTTCTGAGAGGGTGAAGAACAGTGAGTGAACAGACCAAATTCCCTAATTTATCCTTATGTTTGAAACAGCATACTTGAGTGACTTAGGCAGTCACAAGAATTACTTTTTTCTCCACAGCATCCCAGCCCCTCTGGACTCTTTCTCCTCTCTCAGGGTTTGCTTCCCTTAAACAAAACTACCCAGGTTCTTTGTTTTCCTAAATGTGTTTTCTCCTCTCCCAACACAAGTCTGGGTCAGCCCACAAAGCTCCCAGCTAACTAATGACTCTTGATTACTGATGAACTTATGTTTAATTTTGGCAGTGACAAAGATGCAAATGGCTGTCCCCTTGCAGGTTCCCTGACCTATCCAGTCCTTGGCAGGGAATGCCATGGCCATCCCACCTTCCATATTTAACACATAGGAAGGACCCACAAATACTAAACTAATATTTCAAAAATCCCTTTCCTTTATTACAGGATATGAATGATGAATGCAGTATTGATCCTCTCTTTACATACAGATGCTGTACTCAAAACACAGGGCCTGGGAGCTGTCGATATTTAAGAGGAGCTTTCATGGAAGAAAGGCTGTGATGACTTTCAGAGGTCCTTCATCCCTGACTGTCTGCAGGAATAAGTTAATCAGGAGATGAAGCTCTTGTATCTAAGCCAGGCTTGGGATGGAGCTGTGCAGTCTAAGTGAAAGTAAGGAGTTCTCTTTTATCACTGTAAATACATTCAAAGGGGGAATGTGCTAATTGCAGCACTCTGTGAACTGGAATTAATATAAACAATAAATATAAAATAGAATCCATGAACCTGGTAAAGTTACAAAAGCAGTAGATGTTAGAGATGAGAGGTTGAATACATTATTCTTTTAAGACTGTGCCTAGTTAAAATGAAATTAGAAAAAAAGCCAACTTCTTGCAAGCCATTTTAATTCAGTTTGTGTATAGCTGCTGGAGAATCAAAATTTTGATCAGTTATGCCCCACTTGGGATGAATAAAGCTCCAATTTTCAGCTTCTGTTAGTTTAATACAAGGATGGCAAAAATCATGTGGACATTCCCTTCATTTACTCTTGGAACAAACAATTTGCTCATCACCATGTTTTGGCTGCCTGCCTGAACTGCTGGAACTGTTGCCTCTCCTTGAAGAATAACATTTAACCAAACAGATGATAACCCAGTCAACCTGAGGTCCTCAAAAACCCCTCTATCAGGTCAATATATTGCTCTAATGAGGAACAACCCTGGCTTCCAGAACATTGTTTTTATGTGGGAAATCTGCAGGCAAGGGAGATGGGGATATTGAGGAGTACAGCCTGTACTTGAAAAAGGCCGGCTCTATTAAATAGCTGTCCATCTCCTGGCACTCCAGGGAAGGAAGCATGCCCCTCTAACAAAGATGAAGGGAATATCAATGGGGCTAATCTCTTCAAAGTGCTCAGTGCTCAAAGCAATCGCCTGCAGTAGCACAGTCCCCACCCTCATTAGCTCAGCAAACACAGCCAGACACAAAACACTATCTGCAATCAGGGCAAAAAATGTAAAATACAGGAGTTCCAAGCCACCTCCCTTTCCTTTCCAAAGGACAAATATTTCATACATTTTAAATTACGTCTGTACTGAAAATAAAGTCGTATATTTTAAGAATCCCTTTTCTTTCCCTTTCAGCATATTTAAATATCGTGGCATTTGCTTGTATTGAAAAATGGTCATGACACAACAGAAATACTGCACAGCACAACTCTCCCCCTGATCAGCAAAGGGGGAAAATTCATTGCCAGCTTTTTCCCTTTGGCAAACTGCAACAGTCAGAAATAAGGAGAGTGATAGTTTCCTACCCCATGAAACAAAGAGACAAAACGATCTGTCAATCAGCTCTTATTTGTGTAAGTCCAATATACCCATTGCCTCCAAATTAAAGAATTTTTATGGTCAGGAAAACAGATGTTGTGAATGAGAAAAAATGGCATACAGCATCAGAGAGGGAACGAGTGAGAATTATGAGACAAGGAATTACTGTTGAATAATTCAGTCTTCCAGCACATCCTTCTACTCCCATGCTGACCATAGGAGTAATTAAGGATGGTCAACAGACGCTGTAAGCACTCCTCAGGGAAAGAGGCTGACAGGGACGTCTTGTTGATCTGCCTTCCGAGGCGAAGCAGCATGATCAGGGTGGAAAATAGGTCATGGGTTGTATAAACCAACTCACACCACGCTGGAATCTCTCCGGGGAGCCCACTAATGGATTCACCAGTGCAAACACGTGGGCTGGACGGGCTGCCTAGGAACAAAACATCAATACTGGGGCAGTGTCAAACAGCACACAGTTGGGGCAACAGCATCTGCTCTGCCAAAGCAGGGATTTCACCTTGAGGCACAAAGGACAAAACCTTTTTCTCAGTGTGGCTGAGGTGAACCAGCCCACCAGTACTCCTTCTATCCAAAGTATCACTTTTGAAAATCTTTGGCTTGTCTAAAAACAGCTTGGTCAACAAATGGACCTGAAAGTTTATCTCCCAGCCATCAGTTGAAAGTAGGGATCCACATTCAAACATGGGCCAAACATGTGTCACAGGCCTTAAAGGGGAGTTGTGTAAAGGGATACTCAAGTTCAGACTGGAGAGAAGTAGAGAAAGAGAGGGATGGACAGGACAAAGGAGAAAGGGAGAGCCATCACTGCTTGAAACTTTCCAGTGTAAAGCAAAAGGCCTGACTTTGGTGTTCAGCCCTATCCCCTTTTGGAAGGAAAGAAGGGGAGTTTTCCCTGACTACTACTTGGCCAGATTCTACAGGGGACAGAGGAGGCAGACAGATCAGAAACACAACCCTGACACAGCACTTGCACATGAGCTGAAGCCAAGAGGAAAGTGAAGACGACCTAAAAGTGCTGATTATCAAATAATAAATGGTGAACTAAGATATCCAGGTGGCTGCATTTGTGCTCATTAAGCAAAATCTGTGAGAATGTGGATCAATTATACTCAAAAGAAACAGACTATATGAATCCTTCATTAGTACAGAAATGGGTGTATAGGGATGCAGGGAAAACACACAGATCTTGGAATGCTGACCATAGCAAAGCAAATGGTTCTGAAGGGACAGACATAAAGCAACTCCTGATGGGAACAATGAGAGGAACAAGTGATGTACAGTTACAAGTGGACTTGAAAAAGGCCTGAATGAGAAGCAAAGCAGGCAGCAAAATAAGTCTCAATTCTCCATGCAAAGAGCAAACGTTTCAAAGATTTAAAAGATGTGCTCCAAAACCACAGCCTAATCACCTTGCTGCCCTGTCAGGAGGAGTTATAGCACTGTAGCAAGTCTGAACTGAGTCGTAACCAGAACTGGGAGTTGTCTGAGTGAAAAGGGAAGTGCCAGGATAAAGCCAAAGAATTATACTCCTCCTGCATCCCCTGTTGCTGCACCAAAGGAATTGGGATGATGGAGCACAGCCCACAGTGAAAACAAGGCAAGAAGAGAGCAGGAAGGGGGAAGGAGAGATATTTGGCTCATGTTGAGACTGGGGAAGGGGGAGAAAAAGCACTTAATTTAACAATTGTTTAATCCTTCATGTTTTGTTTTTCCTCAATACCCAGAATCAGTGATCAGAAGGTTGTGTTAATAGTCAAGAGCTTCAATCAAGTAAAAATTACCCAAGTTGAGGCTGTATTGCCTGTAACAGCATATACATAGTCAGAATTGAGGCAGGAGCTCACACATTGAACCACAAGGGGAAAAGCACCCTAAGGAATCAATTGATGTTATCAAGTAATCTGCCTTGGAGATTAAAGAACACAGAGCAATAAAGTGTTGTAATGAAAAAAGCTTTCGAGTCAGAAATGGGAGGCATAGGGAAAAACACACATTAATGTCAGCACATAATTGCTCCATGTGGACAAAATCAGATGCCTCTAAAGAGATTACTGCTAAATTCTGTGCTAGAGTATTCTTCTCCCATCAAGTGTGACTTTAACTGTAATCGAAAGGAGACAAATACAAAAAGCAAGTTCCAGAAACTGCAAAACAAGCGGGACAAAGGGTAAAGATCTTGTCCTGCTCCAGTTCTCTTTATACATTGACACAGTGGCCTCAGTCAGCTCCTGACATCTGAAAGTTGCAGGTGCACCCACTGCTGATGCAGCCTCTAACTCCAAAATCCACTGTAGGCTTCCCAGCAAAGGAGAGCTTCTTTCCTCCTAGAAAACTCTCCACCCTACCAAGATGAAGCTTTATCTCCTCAGTGCCACTTAAGGGGTATCAATTAATCAAAAGTGTGAAGGAAAGGAGGAAAGAAGGAGCAAAGACAGACACCTGGCTCTGTCACCTTAACACCAGCTTGTCTTTGCAGTCAATACACCAGCCGAAACTGAGGAAATCAAAGAGAAAATTGAGAGAGCACCTCACTGCAAGATTGATTTGCAAGGACTACATGTGCAAATATTGAAAATGGTCCAGCGATGACATCCCAGAAATCCTGTCAATAATTCTGTGTTCAGTAAAAGGGTGGGTAATATAGAGATGAAAATTCCTCTCTGCTATTTGACACCAAGAACATCTGCAGAGGAACAGCAAACAATTGCCACCCATTGGACCAATGTTTGTCTTGTGGTAATGGTGCTGGGTGATGTCATATGATGTGTAATTAAGCAAATGAAGCTTGCTTTCAGAGAGCAACACTGAGCAGTTGCCCTGACCCTACCATGGCTGACAGTGGTACCATCTGTTCACTGTCAATGTGTCTCCTGCATCCCTAGAATTGTCTCCTAAAATAAACGGCTTGTATCACAAGATAATCTTGATGCTGCCATTTCTCAACTTTCACATTCATTTACAGCTTTTACATTCTTTTAATCCACGCTTCCTCAGAAGAAGACACACACCTATAGCCCTTGGGGATGGTCAGAAGCATGGAAAGGTTATTTGTTTGTGCTGAGAGCAACACAGCCCAGCCTGGATGGAAGCAGGTTGAATGTTAACACCTGCTCAGAGCTCAAAATAAAGCAGTGCATTTTTCCAAATATAATTTGCTTGCCCTCGGCCTTACTGTAACTGCTCTTGATTTTGGATTGTTGCTGTGAAGTGGGGCTTGTTTGGTTTGTTTGTTTTAATGTGCTGTGACAACAAATAAATACATCATAGCACACAAGCTGGAATCTTCTGCACCTTCTCTTACATATGCAACGCTGGGTTGTGATTAATCTCATTTACATTTTCTAAACAGCAACTGGAAACACTAAAGGTAGTGACAAGAGGGTGCTCCAGGGATGCATGAATCCTACACAAGAATATATGCATGTGGAGATGCTGGTTGACTTGCACATAAAAAGTAAAAGTGAATTTAGTTTAAAAATCAGTTATTCTGTGGTCCATCTTGCACAGTAACTCCGGTCAGCCATTCACAGCATGCAGAATTCAAAGGACATGTTAATTGTGTATGACATCAGAAAAATTTCTGATGTTAAACACAGTATTGAAGAGCATTATCACCAGTAGGCTGAGTCCCAGGCAGCTCCATCACCACCTCTCACTGAAAGACCATAAGCTTGTTGCAGAAAGCACAGGACAAAGCAGAAAATCCCCATGAAGTGCAGTGGTAATAACTAATGTAATTATTTTCTGTTTACTCACAAGTATGTAAAAGTCCACCTTTAAGCTGAGCTAAAGAAAAGCTGAGGCAGAGCGCAGCTAAAGAAAGATTTATACACTACTTTTGTCACTAATTTATCTAAGATCTAAGTGTGGCTCTGATAAAGCAGGAAATGGCTTTAGGAAATGTTTAACTAACAGTGCTGGTCAGGCATTTAGGCCTGGACCACCAAGGCTCATCCCCAAAAATGCCATAGGGAGAACCCCAGTAACTCACAAACTCCTCCTCTGGCAAGCATCTCCCACCTGGTGCATGTCATACCCACAAAGGTAACACCACTTAAAAACTAAAGGTAAGATGTGCTTGTCTGCACTACATTTGCAAAGCTAATTACTTGAAAACAATACAAAGGAAAGCAAAACAAATTCTTCCATTAGCTGGGACCTTCCTATCTCCGACCTCAATCTTGTTTGCTGATACCACCAAACTTCTCATAAACCTCTTCTATCATTATTAGCTTTAATTTAAATAATTATTGGGCAGAATAAAAAAAACCTGCTCAACCATGGCTCTCTAATCTGGCAATTAAATCCACCTGTAAGAGCTGAACAATTTGTGTCTGACTATTAATGCAGTCAAGTATTTTACACTGGGTGGTGTAACATCAGCTGGAGAGACCGAGGGACACAGCTGGAAACGGAGCCATGTTTTGATAAGGAAAATCAACACAAGCTGCTCCACAGGCAGAGGTCCTGACTGAGGCAGATGTCCCATTCCCAACAGACTGTTAAACACAGGATATATTTTATCTACTCTATCCCTTTTGCAGCAGGTACAGCATGTCTCAGCCAGGTATTTGCCTATCTTCAGCCAGCTGGAATTCCATCCTTTTGCATTCTGCCTCTCTGTGATCATCCACCCCAATTTGATATCTCTGTTGTGTGGTTACTCCTGCAGAGAAAATTTTGGATTTTGTCCAAATTATGGAAAAAAGTGCCCATTTAGATTACCTGAAGCTGATAACCCTTCTAATGGAAAGTTCCCATCTGGCAGAAATATTGCAACTGCATTTTTCAGGAGTGGGGTTCCACTGCAAATGACCCAACATTATAGACCATAAGCAAAGATGTGAAACTTGTTCAAATCCTCCTGAACAAAAAAATGAGATCTTATTCCAAATTACACACATAAATATAATAGTGGTTAAACTTGTCTTTGGGAAACTGCCTAAAACTGGACACTGTCAATACATTTTTTCTCCCTTGGAAAATGCAAATACCTTATTTAATGATACAGCAGAAAGATCCATGAAATCTCTACACAAATAATATGGAATTTGATGTCAAAGTTTTCTGCCAAGTGACTCAATATATTGATAATATGTATTCCACAGAATGAGGGTCATTATGACAAAACACCATCCTATTATTTTTCTTTAATGATTCCTTATTATCTCTCATATTCTATCAAAGCTTTTATGTTTTATGAACACGTTACAAATGTATACTTATTTTTCAATGTGCCTATATATATAATGTTATATATTATTGTATTATATCATGTTGCACTAGCTGTGAGTAAAACCATTTCCTAAGCTAGGATTTAATTCTGTGCTGCAACAGGAATGCTTGTCCGTGCTTTGGAACTGAAGATTGTTTTAAAACAAAAATGTTTTAGAATGGCCCCCCTTCAAATGAAAATGCAACGTGTACTCACAGTATTGCTGACATGGTGATACATGGTTGATGATGAAAAATAACTGGTTAATTCAATTCCTGTGCCTAGTAAGCAGCCCTGTCAGCACGATGAAGTTCTGAGGCACTTATAAGAGGACTTTGTAAGATTGTTATGAAATGCAGCTCCAGAATTAGCAAATAAAAGAACAAACAATAATGGAGAATAAACACCACTGGAACACAGGTAATCTCACTAAGCTTTTTACCCCCATTGCTCGGTTCTGTATTTTCTGTAATACTGTTGCAATTAATTGTACTCTTTGTTATTGTGCATTTTTCATTTTATATGAATGGAACAGCAGTCCAATTTGGCAGTTTAGCCAATAGAAAACAAATGTATTGATCATTGCCTCAATCAGGCATTTCTTCTTCAAAATTAACACATCTGTGCTGCTTCACACATGTTCTCTGGCTCCAGAACTAGAGAGAGATTAGAGAGATTGCAAAACAAACCTTGTTTCAGGGGGGAAAAGTTGTTTTAGAACCCTACCAGAGCGATGAAAGGCGACCTGGTTGGCAGGATGGGGACCTGCATCGATGGAGAGAATAGGGAGCAGCTTCCGCATGTCCCAGAGCTTCAGCACGCCGGAGGAGTCACAGGAAGCAATGCTATCCCCCTGCCAGAGATGGAAACAAAGTCAAGGCATTGCTTCTGTCCTTCTGCCAACAGCAAAGCCCCTGGCACAGGGCTGGGCAGCCAGACACAGCAAACTGCATTTAAACAAAGAAATAAATAACCTAGTATATATGAGAGGCTGTGAGGTTATCACAGCCTCTTATCAGCTCTGTTGGCTTGAATAGCAACAGGACACCATGACTTCTAAAGAGACCAGTTCAGGAGAAACTGGAGGTACAAAGGAGAAAAAAGGTCATCTTGAATTCTGACACCAGTGTCCCCTAAGAACAGGCCTTGTGGTTCTTTTCTTCCTACACAGCCACAGGATTGGCCTTTTAGCCCTGATTTTCACATTTTCCATGTAAAGAGTAAGATGAGTGCAGAACAGACACTCCTTCCCTTCTGTGTATTTCACAGACACGCTAAGGGACAACTCCCCATTCACTTCAAGGTGCATTGGATGATTCTTCTGGTTCCCTTCCAGCTCAGAATATTCTGTGATTCTGTGAGAAACTCCCTCCTTTCAATGAGCCAGTGAAACATAAACTTTAAGAGATTTAGAGATTTTAGAGGAGCTAAGATTTTAGTTAAAGATAAGCCTTACTAGAGTTAATTAAAATAAAGGGATTCTGTAAGTAGGCCTTGATGAAATTAAGAGTTAGTAGTTAACTAATAATTGATTGCTTGTCAACACAATGTTTAGTTAGCTGGGTTTATAATGAAGAATATAGAAACTGACAAATAGCTTTTAGGAACATAAGACAATTGTGGGCCTCCTCTGTTCTGAAACCAATTGAAGACAGGGAATGGGAGTTCTACCAAGGTTCATTTCTCTTATTTGCATTGAAAAGGTAGAAAGGTCAGAATGAGGAAGACTTCATTTACTTCCTCATTTTGGGACCCGTCCCCATGGAAGGGACCACCGACCCATTTCAAGGAACAAACTACACATGCTTAATAGCTTTGGGAATGATTAGCATATGAAGTGAGGAATGGGATGTACCAAGATGATGAATATGTATTTGTATTTTGGGTATTCAATTCTGGTGTGGATAAAAGGACTCTGTAATCATTGGAAAGGTGCAGTGTGTATTTGGGAGCTATCCCTCACGCTGCCCGGCGCCGCAATGAACATACACTTTCTAACTTTAAACTGTTAGAGAGTTTTTGTCCGTCACAGTTGGATATCGGTGCTAGATCAATACCCATATTTCTTTAATAAATCACCAGAAGCATGCAGGGACTATGCAAAGAAAGAGAGGAGGACCATGTCTGCCATGTCTCTGTTCAATATTAACTAAAACCAAAACAAAGAAACAAACAAGACCCCCACAAACAAACAAAACCCCCCCCCAAAAAAACCCAAACAAACAAAAAACACCCTACCCCCCAAAAAAACAAAACAACCCAACCTCCCCCTCCAAAAAAAAAACAAAAAACCCTGCCCTAAAAAGAGTTTTTGGATTATGTAGCATATAAATAAATGCAAAAATCAAAGAAGGCAGGGTAAAGGATACCCAAACATAACTTTGTTTAGCTAATTCTTCCCACTAGAACAGAAAGAACTGCCCAGCTATCAATAGAAACATCAACTTTTCATTTGAACCTCCTAAATAAAGATTCAAATCCCTAAGGCAGCTCAGCTGGTGTGTACTCGTAGTTATAAATGTCTTTTACAATTTATGCAAGTGCAAGAGTATATTAAAGAATATTGTTTGGAAGGGGAATCACAATGGTATGGGACTAAAAATCAGCTGAAACACGGGTCAGATACTGCATCCATGATTTAAAAAAAAACCTATTTTTTACATCTTCCACATAAATAGTACATGCAATAAAATGTGTGGTGTTTTGTAGCAAATAGAGGATTTAACATCCTAAAATATCCATCAGCTTCTCAACTAGAAACTAATGGCTTGCAAAACACTACCCTGGTGTAAGTATAATGAAATCTTTAGGTTCATTTGGAGGAGATTTAAATGTCAAAACTCCATTCTGGCTTGTTACAGGGACTAATACAGACTTAACACCAAGAAACAAAGTAATCACTGCTTGGAGAATTCAGCAGCCAGGCTCTCAGCACCCACTGTTTTGCAAAAAAAATGTCAGTAACCACAACTGTACCTCACCCAACCCAGTGCCATGAGCATCATGGCTCTTTGAACTGTCTCACCAGCTATAGCCACTGAATTCCCCTTCATTTCATCTGGATCCTTCCAGCAAGTTCAGCCTGTACAAAGGATGAGGGCAAGCAGGCTGGTCGGGAAACAAACAACAAAAAAAATCCAAAATACAACAACTACACTTCAAACTGCTTTATGGCTTGAACTGGATCTCAGGAAAGAAAAATTTTAATGTGGGGGAAAATCTATCCCATCATCATGGATTTGAGACTTGAAGAGTCATCAAATCCAGTCCTTCCTCTTACAAGCAGTGTTTTCATACATTTGCTATGTTACAAGTGCTAAATTCCACATTAGCAGCAATTCCCCCATCCACCTCATGCTGCTGATCCAAAGCAGCCCATGAGTACAACAGGAGTGTAAAAGTACTTGTTCACGTGCAACCTGTGTCCTTCAGGTTAAATAAAAGTGGGGTTTTGCAGCAAAACTCACTTCTTGCCTGTCCCTGATGCATTTCAATTACTGTCATCCACATCCCACTTGGACACTCTTTTCTTGGACTATAAATAATTAGCTCTTTCTTCTCTCCTTCTCACCCTTTCCAGATAGCATTGAGCCTGGATTAATTATGCATGCACCCATTGCTGATGTTTATAAAGCAACTCCTGCCAAACTGATCACCAATTTTGGAATGATCTCACATTCAGAGGGGCTAGAGATGCCCATCTCAGCTGATCAGAGCTGTTGATGGAGCTGGCACACAGGAGTAACTACAGAGTGGGATGTCTCCTTCCCTTAGATCATCACCCATCACTCCAGTAAAGGGAAGAGGAAATGATTATGTGTGTACAAAGATCCCTCCATTCTCCAGCATAAATTCTTGGCTTCTGGACCAGCTCTTCACACTTCATCAGCCTCTCTTTTCCACCTTCTTCTGCAAAGATTATATCCATCTCTATCAATAGTCCACTTTGGAAATCACCAGTATCCTTTACACCCATTATTTCATATCCTTTCATATGACTCTGACATAGACTGCATTTTACTCTGTATTTTTTTCTATCCAGAGAGACATTTTAACAAAAAATTACTTTTTTTTTGGGGGGGGGGGGGGCGATGTGAGTGGTAGTTTTGGTTTAGTTTAGAACATGTGTGTCTTCACACTTGTTTTGTATGTGTCCAATAAATGCTGCTTAATTACAGCTTTGATAGCTCAGCAGTTCTGACCCAGATCAATGGACAGCCCACCTGGGTGAGACTGCACATAATCCACTCAGGGCAGTTACAGGAGACACTCCAGTGGGTGCTCTGTGACTGCTCCTTGTGCCACCTACAGTTGAACCCATGGATTTTCAATATGACATTTCTCTTGTAAGTAACAGCACAGCCCAGCTGATAGAGCATAACAGCACTGACAATGCATCCCTGGAACAGATATTATGCAAACATTGATCAGAGACAGTCCCTGCTGCAAAGTGACTGAGAATGGAGAGCTGACTTTGACCTTTCCACTGGCTCTGATGTGGACATCGTTACTAGTGGCATAATTATGAGGAAAAGACTCTAATTTTCTTGTATTAGAGGTTTTCCCTTCTATTCATTAATTTTGCTACAGTAGTTGGCACAGCACAAGAGAAGACCCATTCCCCCCTTTCTCACAATGTTGCCATCCCATTCTCTGCCATGTTTACTTTTCCCCATTGCTACTACAGACCCCTTAGGTAAACAAACCTCCTCTCTGGCAGGAACTTACACAGTCCAACTGTTTATAGGTGCCAGATGCACTGCACCACCCTCACTCATTCTGGGCTCCGTTGGTCAGGGCCTGGTGTTAATAGGACCAAGGCTGTGGGTTCAGTCCCTGCATGGACTACTCACTGAAGAGTTGGACTCAGTGATCCTCGGGGGTCCCTTTCAACTCAGACCATTCCATGATTCTGGCATCTGTGGCCACACCAGAAAGGATGAACCCCCTGATCTTTGAATAGCAGCAGTGCTGGAGAAACCTGCCCTGGGAGCACCATCCCATTGTGCTGTGTGCTGGGTGACCTAGACAAGATGGTCTGCTCCAAAGGGTTCACACACTGTCTCAAGTGGCAAAGATCAACTAGTTCTTGCTGTCACAAGTCTGCAGACATTTTAACAATTTCCTCCCAGAGGCCTGGTATAAACAAAGTGTGTGTAAAATGTAACAGCCAGCAGTGTATTTGGCCTGATTTCTGTGATTAGACAGCACGCCTCATTAGGAAACACAAGTAAGAAAACAGACTTCTGGTGGCAACGTATCAACATACACAAACAGGTATTTGATCAGCCTTGACACACTCTGCCCACAGACTTATTACTAAATGCATTAATTACCACTGATCCCGAGGCAGCTGCTACATTGAGAACATCACATAATGATTTTGTTAGTGAGCTGGCTATTACACTTCACCACTTCTTTGCTCTATTCCACACCTTATCCAAATCAAGTGAGCTGGAGATGGGGGATAACAGCTTTTCAATATGAAGAATAAAGCAGGACTGTAACCAAGCTGAAAAATTATTTGGAGCTACACACCATTCAAAGAAAAAGAAAAGCATAAGTCATATATTAAATGAACTCATTTCCATCTGGCCATGGGCCATTTTCAGAAGCTTTTAAGGCAGAATCACTTTAAATTCTCCTGTGAGCTTTTGGCCTTTTCATCCCTGCTACAGTTATTATTTTAGTCATTCATGGAAGAACCCCCTGCCTTGCTCATGGTTTTCTTCTTGTTGTTTCTTGCCACACTAAAGTCTTTTTTATGATGTATTTTGGATGCCGTATTTCACTGAACAGCATGGTGGAGCATCAGGGCTTGACTGATTTCCTGTAAAAGGAGGAGACAATGAGCTCCAAGGAGGAGAGGTGCAGGAGCAGATTCCCCTTGTTCTGATTTCCATTTACACTACATTTGCTGCTGCTCAGCCCAGTTCCATTAGCTCCTTTAATCAGAGAGCATGTAGAATGATTCTATAAAGCTGGCCAGACTTGCTGCCTAGTCTATAGAATCAAGCTGGTACTGTTTCGTGTGTGTATGCTGGAGTAATTAAAGAATTTATACAAGGATTCAATTAGTTTGCATTCAAAGACTGGCTCTGTTCCAGGCTCTACTTAAAGGACTTTGCAAGTCCTTTAATTGCCTTCACAGTTACATCCTCCACTCTTTACCTTCCTGCCAACTTAATGAACATCTTTATATCCCAGAATACCTCTCATTAAAATGGACATGCTCAGCTCCATATACATCACAATCCCAATCTCAACTGACACTTGCAACAAACCAAATAATTGTTACATTAGGAATGAAAAGATTTATTTAGTTTCCATGAAGTTTTAAAAAATCTATTTCCTTCTTCTCTTTTCTTAAAAAATGCATTTTTCCTTCTGAATATTAGTGATTAGCAATGGGACTAATCACCAGATACACTTTAGGTAAATATTCCCTGAAAACTGCTGTTTCACACCCATGAGAAGGATAAAAATCTGCATAATTATGTCTCTTGCTTATAAACACACCTCTGGATTTATTGCTGAAAGATCAATAATACATGAACCACATCAAGCTGCTTTATCTAACTTAGACTGCAGTGGACTCCTCCCAGGAGCATCCTCTTTACAGTTGAAGGCAGGTCAGTAGTTGTTTCATCACCTTTTGCACGTATTTTTAAAAAGGCAAAACAGTGACTGAACAGCAACTCCTTTTCACTATGACAAGTTCACTGCTTTGCAATCCTTTGTTTTCAGGACAGATGCAGCTGGATGAGGTGTGTTTTAAGGGACTCCTGCAATGACTTTGACATTTTCATCAACCCCAGTGGCAACAGATCCATGGAAGGCCCCTTCCCAGCCATAGAGAAGCTTGATAATGACTGCCCCTTTCCATTACTCCTGGGAATCTGGTTGAGCTCAGGCATGAGAAAGGGTTGATGAGTTTCTTACTGGTCCTGCCAGTCTTGTTCCCAGTCTCTGAAGCCAGCAAAAGGAGTTTGCTCTGTGTGCACAAAGCTGGTGGGAGCTCCTCGTCATTAAGTGCCAGTAGGCAAAATGGCCACATGAGGAAGAGCTGCCTCAAACAGAGAGGCTCCAATAATCTGCATTTCTAAGGCTCCCCGTGGGACATGTCCTAAATCACTTAACTGTACCCCCATTTCATACACCTTCAAGTGAATGTTTTTAAGAGAAGGAGTCATTACCTCCCACATTTACAGCATGAAGCACATCAGGAACCTGAGAAGAGTTATTACCTCAGGCCTTGTTGCAATGCAAAAACTAAATACTCTCCATAAAAATAATGAGACACACAGGCAAGGCATCCAGAGTCCTGTCCCTGTGCCACCCCATCCCACTGTGGAGCAGCAGTGAGCATGGGCAGAGGGCTCCCAAGAGAATCCAGGTAGAGGTGGGTGAATCTGCCATAATGGCTACAAGGAAAAAGATTTTAATGTCCAATTATTTCAAATGAATTATGTAAAATATGATAAAGATGGAGGAAAAAATGCAGATGCAGTCCATTATTAGACTAATGACTAATCAATCACCACCCATTTTTGAAATATCATGCTTAAAACAGCACAGTTTCAAATGAAAATAGCATCTTTTTAGAAGCCATGGAATGACTTAGCCTGGCAAAAGTACAGAGCTATACTGATTACACTTTTAAAGTGAGGTGGTCCATTTTTAACAATTATGTTCATCCAGAGTGGGGGAAAGCGGTGATCAAGGGTCATTAACAGGCAGTGCCAGTGTTTTCCCATCTGCTTTTTTCCTACCTTTGTCTTTTGATAGTTTTGAGTTCTGCATTGTGATCAAAGTTGCAGAGGACCAGTTATATTTCAAAGCCACTGAAAACTCGGAGCTCATGAAACTGGGGTCTGGCCCTCACTCCCAGTGACTTTTTTTACACCTTTGAATAGCCAGGAACTGGTGGGGCAGCAGCTCTTGTGGGGGTGAGGAGAATCCAAGATATTGATACAGAAACAATAATCTCAAAGCTTCACTGTTGGTCCTACAGAAGAATCCTCCATCTTTCTTAGCAGTTGTCAGTGAACAACTCCTGATTTTGCACTGAGTAGAACTAGTAGAAGTTGACTCAAGAAGATAGCCATTGTTGCTTTCAGAGTATGTGTGATGCCTCAGTTTTAGCTTTTATATTTTTCAGATTCTGTGCTGCTTTAGTGTGTACTTCATGTGAGGGGATGGTGAGCTCTCTTCACAGAGCAGGGAGACAAAACAATTCCTTCTCTGGCTGGGGACCAAGGACAAATCTCAGGCCCAAGAGCACAAACAATGGCAGAATGAAGAGAGAAAAACAAGCAGGATGGGACTTCATAACCTAAAGCTATAACTGGACAATTAACTCCAATATGCAAATGAACCAGAACTTATAAAAGTGAAAAGCCCTGTGACCATTTTGTGACCATTTTGGGTCGATCTTGGCTGTAGCCCTGGCTGGGCTCTTGTGCTGCCCAAGGTGGATCCATTGAGGCCTTTTAATAAATCCCTAGTTTATTCTTTAACTCTGTCTAGTCTGTGTTCTAATTCAGCCTTCACAAGGCATCATATGGTGCCTCAGAACACCCCTTGTGTCCTCCAAAGGAGGAGCTCCACTAAAAGTAATCCATGGGAATGGCAGTCCTTTGCTGCAGCAGAGTTTCCAATTCCACTGACTTTCAAAAATGATCATGGGTCTCTAGTTTGTGTACATGCACTCTGTAGGCTTTTCCCTTGCTGTGTGAAACGGGGGGAATCTCTCTTCCCCTTGTCACATCAAGTAGCAGGAAGTGCCTGGCAGAGTGTTTGAGGAGCACAACACATGCTAGGATTGCAGAAACCCTTTGCATAAATTTACATAGGAAACCACTGCACTCCCTGCAGAGTTACTGCTCACAGTAGTTGACACTGCACTTGAAACAGTGCTGCAAAGGGAGCAATAGCTTTTGCAGAGAGGTTTAAAATAATCAGTTTTGTTTTTCCCTTTCTAACCATCAAAGAAGGGTCTGAATTCTGGGACCTGTGCAGTGAGAGCAGATGAATGATAATTACCATTACTGGCTTTTCTCTGCATTTTTGAGAGATACCATGACTAAAGTCAGGTGCCACCATCACCTGATTAGACACTCCTGAGAGCAACAAGCATGAAAATTCCTGAGCTACACCATGTTTGTGCACAGAGATTTTTTTGGCATTCAGTTCCAAATATGAAAAACTAGGAACTATTCACTGCAGTAATGTTAAAATATAGATATAATACATACTTTCTTAAATTTAAAAATTAGAGGCAAGAGATCTATTGATGAAATGCAAAATTGTTATTTTAAAATGCAGAACATCTAAGTCACTGAAAGAAAATAAGTGTCCATAAAGTACATGTGTGGTTTTTCTTTAAGAGAAACCACTAAAGGAGCACATAAAATCATGGAATCATTTGGGTTGAAATAGACCTCTAAGATCATCAAGTCTAACATAATATTTGGCTCCTTATCTTGTCTTTGGGTGTTTAGTAAAGGGAACTAAATGCATAAAGAAAAAATACCAACAGTATTAGAAATGTATTCACAGAAGCTTACCCAATTCTGAACTTCAGTAAGTGTATGAATCTCTCTCACAGTTTTAATGTATTTCAGGTGAAAGAATGATTAGTTCAACAAATCTCATCCCATTATTTTGAGAACTACTTCACAAAAAAACAGCTAAATATCTATGGCAGGCTGACACTGCTGGGTCCCAGGTGTCCCCCAAACCCACACAATGATTCCCTGCCTCAGCCAGACAGGACAGAGAGAAATAGAAAAAAAACTTTGTGGATTGGATTAAAGACAGGGTGATATCACTCACCAAGCACGGTCATGGACAAAGCAGACTTGACCTGGGAAAAAAATAATTTAATTTACGTAGGAGACTGGAGGAATGGTTAACAGGCTCAAAACAACCAGGTGGGAAGTGGGGTGGAAACAGGATGAGCTCTGTCTCTTTGTTCTCCTTCTTAAGATATATTCTAAGCCTGACTGAAAAATTCCAGTCAATGCCTTCTCATGTGCTTTGTTGTGCCTGGGTAAGTTAAAGTTCCTGAAGTGCCTTACTCAGTCTGGCTGTTTTTTACATTTTGCCAAGTACCTTATTCTACCTTAATGTTCTGAAGTTTGCAAGTTGAAGTTTGCAAGTCAAAGTTTGTTATTGAACCACCTGAGAATTTTGTTGTTTCTCCCATGCACTGCCCAGATTAAATCACACCACCCTCTCCTGAGCCCACGGAGCGGGACAGCGCATTCCACCCTCACGGACCTCACCGTCCCCACGACCCTCAAAGCCTTCATGGTGCCCATTGCTCTAACAGCCCCCACAGCCTTCACAGACCCCACAGCCCTCACAGACCCCACAGCCCTCACAGACCCCACATCTCTCACATCTCTCACAGACCCCACAGCCCTCACAGACCCCACAGCCCTCACATCTCTCACAGACCCCACATCTCTCACATCTCTCACAGACCCCACAGCCCTCACAGCCCTCACAGACCCCACAGCCCTCACAGACCCCACAGCCCTCACAGACCCCACATCTCTCACATCTCTCACAGACCCTACAGCCCTCACAGCCCTCACAGACCCCACAGCCCTCACAGACCCCACATCTCTCACAGACCCCACAGACCCCACAGCCCTCACAGCCCCCACAGCCCTCACAGACCCCACAGCCCTCACATCTCTCACAGCCCCCACAGACCCCACAGCTCTCACATCTCTCACAGACCCCAGAGACACCACAGCCCTCACAGACCCCACAGCCCTCACAGACCCCATAGCTCTCACATCTCTCACAGACCCCATAGCCCTCACAGCCCTCACAGACCCCACAGCTCTCACATCTCTCACAGACCCCATAGCCCTCACAGACCCCACAGCTCTCACATTTCTCACAGACCCCACAGACCCCACAGCCCTCACCAGACCCCACAGCTCTCACATCTCTCACAGACCTCACAGCCCTCACAGACCCCACAGCCCTCACAGACCCCACAGCACTCACAGACCCCAAACCCACTACAGCCCTCAGAGCCCTCAGAGACCCCATATCCCTCACAGCCCCCACAGCTCTCACATCTCTCACAGCTCCCCCAGACCCCACAGCCCTCACAGGCCCCAAACCCACCACAGCCTTCAGAGCCCTCAGAGACCCCATATCCCTCACAGACCCCACAGATCTCACATCTCTCACAGCCCCCACAGCTCTCACAGACCCCACACCCACCGCAGCCCTCAGAGCCCTGAGACACCCCACAGCTCTCACAGACCCTACATCTCTCACAGCCCTCACAGTCCCTACAGACTCCACATCCACCACAGCCCTCAGAGCCCTCACAGACCACACATCCCTCACAGCCTTCACAGCCCCCATGGCCCTCACTGACCTCAGAGTTCTCACAGACCCCACAGATCTCTGTAGGAGACCAGAGAAATGGCTGACTGGTTCAAAACCACCAGGATGGCCACTGCTCCATCCCCCTGTTCCCATGAGTCTTAGTTGGCCTCTGGGCCACTGAAACGGTGGTGGCCGACCTATGGCTTGGCCCAAATGGCAGTGACTGAGCCATGGTCTGACCCGAAATGGCGGCAGCTGATCCAGGGCCTGCTGAGGGCCCTGACATGGCAGTGACTGAGCCGTGGCCTGCCCTGAAATGGCGCTGTCTGTCTGCATGGCAAAGCTTGCCCCGCAAACCCAGCACAGCACCAAACAATATGCATTCCTACCCCTGATGGATTTCAACCGTGGTTCTCAATTATTTTCAGATTAAATCAATCTGATATTCAAGTACCTTCTAACAGCGATATTTATTCAACCACAGATTAATTGCATTTTCATAACAGAGAAGCCTTTCCAAAGTTGGTCTTACTTTCATGCTTGCGTAAATTCTTTTTAAATCCAGCTTGGTATTCTACAAAGCCACATCCTTTGCACCACAGATACAGCACTGTTCTAGGCACCCTGATTCCCTTTGGCCATGATTTGATAAGTGCTAAATTTATTCTTACCAAATACCAACCACTGGTCTAAACTAATCCCATTTCTCAACCCCAGGTTTAGTTTAAGCCCTTTTGAAGACAGCTTTGCACAAACATTGCTGGAAGAACTGTTCCTTGTCCAATGGTTACCAATGCAAATCCAATAGCACCTATTTTAAGAGGTGGCTCTGGCCTCACAACTCAATAGTTCCCAGTCCAGGCAGTGAAAGCAACAGCAGAGCAGGTAGAAGTTCCACAGTTTGTCAAAAACCTGACTGTCACATGACAGAGTCACAGGGTAGAAGGTGGGGATGCTGTGCTGCTTTCTCATGTGTTTTAGAACATAATTTCCCATGAAATGCCACAAACAGAGGCAGATTGGACTGTACTGCATATGGGAAGTTGAATTTTAAAGAATCCAAATGGACCTTTGCATTCTGATTTTGTTTGTTTTGCAAAAAGACGAGTTTAAGAAACAGCTGGTAAAAAAATAATTATGCAGGGGTCTGGACCCATGGTGTACATCTGCCACAGAAAAGGCTGGCGTGCTGGGCCAGGAGATGCAATTTAGAAAAAATCCTTATTCCTTAGGATACACAAATTAATTCTTCTCCTCTAAGAAAGAAGGGCAAAGTTTTCCACAGTGCTTGTGGTTCTGCATGCTAAACAGTACTTGCTTCATGTACTGTATACACAGAGGGTCACATTCACTGCAGAACACAGAAATAAGCAAACAAAATCACATTAAAGGAGATAATCTCTGTTTCATTTAGTTAGCAGCAAACGGACATAACAATATGTTTATATTTGTAAATATAAAGTCTGAAAACATAAAAGAAAATACTGTATAGTCAATTATTATTGGTTTCTGCTGAGGATCTTTCAAAGGCCAATCTGACCTAGAATATACAATCCTTTAAAGAATTTTAAAAAGTCTTTAAAGTTACTCAAACCCAACTTATGTCAAAGCCATCCAAAAATGATGCCACATTTTTTCTTCTTCAAGCTGTCTGAAACCAAGTATCAATGCATTACCCCAAATTTTTATCATGAAGTGTTGAGATGAAGCTTCATCATGTGTAAATATTTAAACAAGAACAAAATCTGATTAAAAGCTTCAATTAGAAAAGTCAAATATTTACATATTTCATTTACTGCTGGTTCAAAACAAATGAATGAGACAGCATGATGGCAGACACCTGCCTTGCTTCCTATCCTACATTCCTCATCTACACCATTTGTTCTCAATATCCAGTCTAACCCTATTCTATCCAGTCTAACCCTATTCTCTGTCAGTCTGAAGCCATTCCCCCTTGTCCTGTCACTCCGAGCCTTTGTGTCTCTCCATCTTTCCTGTAGGCTCCTGTAGGCTTCCTTCAGGTACTTAATTTCTTGATGGGTACTGAATTAATTTCTTGATGGGTTTGAAATACTCTCCTAGAGCCAGCCATGAGGAAGAGTAAAAGAAGGTCTACTAAAATCTAAGCTTTCCCATGTTTGTTTGGGTGAATTTTACAAGATAGTTTGGGGTGTACTGTGAGTCCCTGCATGGTGACAACAAAGAGCACCAGAAGGGATTGTAAAAACAGAACTAAGAATCAACTCTGTGGTAAATCATAGAATCACAGAAGATCCTGGCTCGGAAGGGACCCACAAGGCTCATCAAAGTCCAACCCCTGGCCTGCACAAGACAGCCCCAAATCCCACCCTGTGCCTGAGAGTGTTGTCCAAACACAAGAGGGATGCAAACCCTGAGGATGGAGGAGAGAGGTCCTGTGGCAGAATGAGCTCATCTCACATCTCATAATGCAAAGGCTTGAAACAAAAGAAGGCAGATTTTCTTGAGCTGTGATTATTTTTAGAGCTAGTGAACTTGACGGGATTGGGTTTAGAATCTTCAAACAGGTTTATGTTTATTTTTATATAATGTATTTATATATGTTAGAGAGAATAGAAAAAACAGGTAATGCCATGTTTTCGAAGTCAACTTGTGCCTTGATGAAGCAAACTGCTAGACTAAGAGATTTTTTTAATGATTTTTTCCCCCAGAGGAAATTATAACTGGGATTTTGATCCAAAAATAACCCAGGAAGACAAAACAAGCAGAGAGTGAAGGAACTGCATTTTGTCTGATTTAGGAGTGCAAAGGCAAACTCCAGCAGCAGCCAGTGCATTTACTGACACCAAGGGTTTCTCAGTGCCCATCATCTGCTGCACGTGGCTTTTCTCTGCCCTTGGCTTATCGAGGTGTGTGACACCTATTACTGAGTTTTTCTTTGCAAATGATCTCTGATGAGAAACTTGAAATGGTGATGGGAAACTGAATGACACAAACAAGATGTGACATTTAAAAATCAGTCCTGGATTTGTGGGTTTTTTAATCCCACTGAAAGGCCTTGGCTGTGAGACTGTCTCGTTTCTCAAGGACACAGGGATACAGCAACTCAGAGGAGCCATTCCCTTCCAAACCAATGCATCCTGAATTTCCTTGGCCTTTAACAGTTAAATAAGTCCCTACATATTGCAGCTTCCTCACAGTAAGATCCAGAGGAATATTTTTACTTGTAGGCTATCTGCTAGACATATTTACCCAGACTTCTACATTAAGAGCATCAGAGTTGGAGAGCAAAAATATTCAAACTGATCAAAATAAAGATGGACCTATTCTATTCTATTCTATTCTATTCTATTCTATTCTATTCTATTCTATTCTATTCTATTCTATTCTATTCTATTCTATTCCAATCCATTATATTCTATTTTTCTACCCCATTCTACTCGAGTGGCCTCAGAACATGTTACTGGTCTGCACATAATGTGTAAAGCAGACCCAGTGCTAACTGCAGGGTCTGTGGGTAACACAGAGAGGATGGCCAAGGGAAGGGAGCAATCCAGGAAACTTACTTTCAAAATTAGGGAATAACATGACTATGTCAGAGAATGGATGCAGAAGTGAATTACAGAACAATTTTCAGAGTGATTCCCTAATATCAGAAAGAGCTGTTTTCCGCCAAATGAAATGGAGGTATTTTGACACAGATTTTGTTCCTTGCCGTGACAGAGAGATGGAATAGATTTTTTTCACTTCTAACAGTGTTTGATGGCCTGAAAATGGTTAACTAATGATAATAAAAATCTGTACTTAAATTGTAATTCAGTTCTGTAATTATATTTCTTATGCATGGAGACAGAAATAAACTAGAGGAAGAACCTATTAGCCCTTTTGCATGTATAATTGAACATGTTTGATATTACTGGGTAACCTTTGTAAGCAACTGGCTTGGAGTTTATGCAAAGAGGTGAACACTTTGAATACATAAATAACAATAGGACCAGATAGGTTTTTAATTTTGTATTCTGTTCTTTTCTTGTTTGTGTCTGTTAGATGCAGTCAGACATCCCTGGCTTTATCTGGCTATCCATAGAAACATCTGAGAGATTTGACTTTTGCATCATTTGGGTGCAGTAATGAATAAGAACTGACATCAAATATCAATATTATTGGCCCAGCTAAATGGTAGCTGACATCCAACTGGACTGCTGAGGAGGTAAACAAAATTGAAATTTTTTTTTTGTTTAAAAACTGTCTGACATTATTTGCCCTTCAGTAAATCAATGGAGGAATGACCTAGATGCTGCTTACATTTTGGCCTGGGGAGGTAAAATTGGGCACTTGTTCTCAAGCATATTTTTTATAGTCTTTTAGGTTTTCCTAATATAACCAGTAATTCTAAAAATACTTTTTGTTTGTTTGTTTGTTTTAGGGAAACTTGGTAACCACTGTAATGACTCCTAAACCTGCAGATATGACACAAACACAGCATGGCAGACACTTGGCATACTTTTATTTGGACACAAACATGTACGTACACACACCTAGTCCCATATCTTTGCCTGAGAGCCCCTTAATTTCAAAATCATAATAATTTGGAGGAAGGGGGTTTACATTCTCTGTTTCAGGCGAGGCTCCTGCCTTCCTTAGCAGATACCTGGTTTTTCAAACTGAGACATCCTGTTAAACACTCTCTGTTCCCCACCACAGTGTTTCAGGGCACTGAGAGGCAGGTTGTGCCTGTCAAATACAGACAGATGCACACGGCCAAGAAAGAATTAAGATGCCTTGGGAATTCTTATTCCCCTCCCTGACATCAGTTTATCCCATACCTTCTGCTGTGCCAGCCCCTGGGGTTTGCCCTACAAACACACAGGGCTGGCAGAGCAGTTGGCAAAGCAGCAGCTGATACTGAGCAAGAGGAGAATATTCAGCATCTCCTGCAGGAAAAATCAGTACCTTGCTCTGCCTGTAATGAAGGTGTCAGTGGGAGCATGGGGAGCAGGAACACCACAAAGTTACTTTTTGGGAAAGATGGTCTCTGAGAAAAAAGGCTGCTCATGGCAACAGAAACCAGCACATGTCTCAGCACTTCCACACCAGCTTTAAAGAGCAGTGTGGCCAGGAAAGCTACAGGAATCATACATCAGACATGTTTGGGTCATTTCAGAGTATTTCATATGGCCTCTAAGAGCCATTTGGGAGAAATTCCTCCCCTTCCAAAGTTGTCAATCATTCAGACAGCAGTCTGTCAGCAATCCCAGTCAAAAAGGTTCCTTTCAGACAACAATATAAATTAACCAGCCAGGGAAAGAAACCCAACAAAAATATTAATTTAAATAAAGTAGTCAATGAGCCCAACAGAGAAGAATGGCTTAGCCATTGTTCACTGATCACAGGAGGAAGGAGGCAGCAGCAAGGAGGGGGCAGCTCTATTGTAACAGGCACTGAGGCTCTGGTCTGGCTGGCAGGTGGGGCCACTGAGTCACCACTGATTCTGAATCCAGCCCCAGAGATCTCTGTGTCACCGAGGAGCGGGACAGTGTGGGCCAGAGCAAGGAACATGATGGTTAAAGGGAAGAAAAAAAAAGAAATTTGCATGCAGAACTTACCTTCCTGTTGAATGTAGCGTGATTACAGGAATGCACGTGACCCTGGAATGTGTACACACGGAGACCCTAGGAAAGAAACAAACAGACAGCATTTAAATAAGTTACAGCAATGTAAGTTATTCTATAGCCTTGGTGTAAACAGAAAGACCTTGATTTTATGGCTGTGTGAAAATCAAGACACACTGTGTGATACAAAGCCAGCTCCTGGTTGCTGAACAGGAACACATTTTGCACCACGACTAAGGATCTATCTCCTTACTTCACATAGTAGCCAGCAGAAAAGGTGCATTCAAATATCCCCAAGTAAAGCCATCTCCCTGGCTGGAGGGCTGCAATTAGAAGGTGGAATCACTCCTTCCAGAACACTCAGCTCTTCCTCTCAGGCAGTGAGTCAGTACATGCCTCTTGATATTCCACACACACCAACTAAGGCTTCCTTAAGGAATCACAGGCATGAAATCAAAATTAATTATCTTTTGTCCTCTCCCACATTAGGCCATAGGTGACCTACATAGAGCAGTAACATATGTCAGATGTCATCACTGATATCTGGCTTGTTCTCCCAGTACAGGAGCCATCCAACCACACTATCTCCTGCTAAAAACCATGAAATCTTCAGGGATATTGGTAAGAGATGCCCTTCTCTGTTTTCATAGAAACCACTGGCTTCATGGGTTAAAAAATAGTTCCTGTTAGAAGTGAAGCCCCGCTTGGAGGAGTGCAATCATATGCTGAAGAACAAATTTTCCCTCTAAGAAAGCATTTTATTAACACTGCAGCTGAAAGACAATTCGTTGCATATTTCTGGAGAGGTGAAAAAACCCAACCACAAGATCTGAAATTCCACTACTCATCCTGATTTTGGATCAGTCTCACAGGAGCAGGGGTAACATAGGTTAACAATACGTCTGTTATGCTTTTGAGTTTATATCATCAGCTTAATCCCATTTTATTTTCCTGATTAAAAAAAAAAAAAAAATCAGTCCTCCTCTGACATAAGAAATTTGAATTCTCTTTTTCACTGACAAAATCTACATTTTATCATCAGCATGTCTAGCAGCATATTCTCACTGTTTGCAACAAGCCCTTTCAGAAAGCAGTTAATGAGCTTTGACCACAAAGTAATTCTGGAGGGACGCTCCCCGATAATGCTCTGTGGTTCATATTATATCTCTGAACCACTCAGGAGAACTCAGCCCAACAAAGCAGCAGTTGAAGGGGATTACATTGTTGTTGTAAATATCTCAGGGGTTAAGAGCAAAGAGGGAAAGGAGCTATTGAGGCTGAAGAGCAGTGCTGACGCAGGAACATATGGGGATTCATTATCTGCAGATAAATTCCAGTGGAAAATTAGAAGACAGTTCTTGAACAGAGAGATACAAAAACATACTCCACTCCAAGTAGTGGGGATTAAAAAAAATCTCATTACTATAAGAAGCTGCTTGAAAAGCCTGGAAATAAATGACCTTCTCCTGTATGTGATCTTTTGCCTGGACTTGGAGACCAAGGAGGCTCTTTCCAGTCTTGCTCATATGGCATTAGAATACAAATCTCTGATAAAGCCCAGCATTTAATGCTGCATTGAATTCCTTTTGTTTAAAAAAATGTCACCCAAAGGAGCGAGCAGGCAACTTTGGTAAGTGCCATTTTGTATCTCACTGTATTTTTCATTTACCTCTCTGTTGACATAGTTTCTGTCCAAGGCCACATGGCTATTGTGATCATACTAGGAAATTGGTATTATTCCCATAAAAGGATTTCAAGGCAACAAGAGAAAAAGGCTCTGAACTATTAAAAGCTCTGTATTTAAAGAGCACAACATCCACCTTAAGCATAAAAAGGTTACCAGAGCACAGTTCTTGAGTCCTCCATGGTTTTCAAGAGAGTTACAAGGGGAAAGAGTGCTAAAAAAATGAACTCCAAAACCCTGCATATTTATAAGTTAGATATTAGATATAGGCTGGATATCAGGAAAACGTTCTTCTCCCAAAGGGTGTGGGGCACTGAACAGGCTCCCCAGGGAATGGGCACAGCCCCAAGGTTGCCAGAGCCCAAGGGACAGGGTGGGATTGTTGGGGTGCCTGTGCAGGACAAGGAGCTGGATTGATGATCCTAGTGGATCCCTTTCAGCCCAGCAGATTCTGTGATTCCGTGATTTCTAAGTAATAAAACATGAACCAATAAATGCTGATACAAGGAAAACTTTAATAATTACAAATTCACTACTGGAATAGAAATGTGTTAAACAAAATTCGCTAAGAGTGACAGGCAACTTAATTTGATAAAGGCAATAGGATAGGAGACAAAGATAACCAAACTACACATAAGCAGTCTAGTGAGAAAAAATGTCAAGGACATGAGATGTACCTTGTGGCCCAGCAGCAATATCGATTGCACCCCGCCCAGGATAACAAACCAAGTGTCAGTGCATGTTTTGCATGTAAAAAGTAGCCCTTGTAAAATAACTCCTGCTGCTCAGCAGGGTGTAGTATTTACCCTCAGACACTCTCAAATACCAATATACACACAGGAACCTTTCCACAAACACAGAAAAAGCATGCTGTCACAAACCAGTGGGAAAAAAGAAAACCACACAGATGCTGCACAAAATGGATGTTAACTTTCAGCTTTCCCTCCTTAAGTCAATTCAGTATAAGCCCTCTGAAAAGGATTTTAATAACAGTAATAATAATGATAATAGAAGTCAGACAAAGGCAATGGTTCTGCAAAGTGTTTCTCAATACTATCAAAACTTAATTTCCAAAGTGCCATTTTATTTTTATTCAGTGCACAGCTCAGGTTTTCTTTACCAATAATGGGAAATCTGAGTTTTGCAAACATAAAAACAAATCTGGAAAGTTAGTACTTGGCTGTAATACCAAATAGTAATAGATACTCCGTGGACTAGAATTCAAGTTAGCACTGAGCTTTCAGCACCAACAGCTCAGCAGTAAGTTAATGAAATCCCTTTTGCATATGCATTCTGCTTTTCAGGCTTTAATTATAAAATAATCCACTATAGCACCACCAGTGCTTCATGCAGAGTGGAACTGAACAGGGTTCAGTAGCAACCTGGGTTGCATCTGCCATTTCAATGAATTTCTTTAAGGTTCAAGTTGAGCAAGAACAAACATTTGGGCCTTGTGTCACAAGGAAAACAGCAGGGAAAAAGAAGGAGATTGACATTAGGACAGTTCTTAGTTAGGGGAAAATTATGGTCCTTTGCTGTAGCCTGAAGGTATTACTGACCATCACCCCTTTCAGAGGGAACAATCCCAAACTGAGAGCAGGAGCAGCAACAAAGCACCAGAGCAGAACGCTGAAACTGGAAAAAGGCCCATTTCCCCCACCTTTAACCCATAGGGTCTAGCCAGTCTCATTGCATTGGACACACCAGCAGTATAAATCATGGAAAATACATTATTATTGTCAACTGAGTCTGGACTGAAATATTAATAGAGGAAGTCTGAGTTCCATTCCCTCCTTGAGCTATTGTCAATTACAT
Source organism: Vidua chalybeata (assembly GCF_026979565.1). Classification (NCBI taxonomy): domain Eukaryota; kingdom Metazoa; phylum Chordata; class Aves; order Passeriformes; family Viduidae; genus Vidua; species Vidua chalybeata. The sequence goes on from NC_071536.1 coordinate 3,887,500, forward strand.
TAATAACCATACAGTCTTCCTCTGCAGGAAATACATCGCTAACAGCAACATTCAAAGAAAACAAAATATGAAGTGTTCTTCGTTGTTGAGATTTTGGAGGTTTTTACTTATTATTCCCACATGCACACACACATATAATTTTCCAGTCTGAAACCCAGAAATTAACATTAGAATCAGTGGTTAGAAACACCCTGGCATTATGCTGTGGAGCCTATCAACCCTTCAGCTTCCACTGAATGCAGGCACTAATTGCCTGCCTTGGACTGGAGCTACCTAAAAGACTTCTGAGAAAGAAAACATTCCTTTGTTAGAATGAAATCTGGTTTTGTGGAAAAGCAGCCTGATCTTTGGAGCTAGGGATCTGCGAGCAGTAATCCTGCTGCAAAAGTAGTTAAACAAGGTTTCTAAATTAAAATATTTTTTTTCCTACTTTCAAAGGATAAAAGCCCAAGATTTGGGAATCAATAGTAAAATTCTGCTGTAAATCCTCCCTATTGTGCATCCACATAGATATAGGAATACCAGGCTAAGACAAGACAGGCTGAAGACAATCATAATTAATTTGCTTCTTTGCATTGCAATAATTAAGTTCCACCTTTAACTATGTAACACAGAAGCTGAATCTTCCTATACTTGTTTTAATTACCATTTCAACAGCAACAAAATAAACCTCCCAAACTTAACAAGCCATACTGCATGCACCTCTGGAGAGAACACACAGCCAAAACCAATAGGGTGTCATTTGAAAGCTATAATGTTTCTCAAACTCTGCTCTTTTGGTTTTCTTTCTGGATTTTGAATGCCTTGCTGTACATGAACATCTGATATGAACAAACTCACTTTGCAGGTCCAGCATTAAGATAACAAATGCATTAGATCAAGCTGGGTGTAATATCCTAGTCACAACAGGTAATTATGAGTTTGATATGAGCTTTTAGATAACAACATTTGAGTATGAGATTTATCTAAACAGTGTTCAGATAGGAGATTTATTTGTAATTTCTTGCTTCATTTAGAAATTAACTCAAAGAAATAATGTTCATTCAGAAGGACTAAACTGAGAAAAGTGTTCAAACCATGAAGCACTCAGCTGTGGAAATGTTCACCTCATTCTCTTTATTAAAAACAAACAAAACCTCCCAGCAGTTCTTCATGAAAGGTTTAATTGCATTTGGGGGAAAATGAAAGTTCTGAGCTTACATAGGTGGGATTTTCCCAGCAAATCAAACATTGCAATGCTTTGGAAGTTCCCTTGGCTGGACCTGAACTTTTCCTAAAGCAGGGAATGTTCAGTGTACAGTGATTTCTGGCTACCGACTCACTGGGAAGCTCTAACCCTCCTCCTTCCTTGTTGGATCTGTACAAGGGTTTCCATTTTCATAGCAAAATGCAAAATCAAAACTGTGCATCCTCCTCATTCCCATGCCTTATCCACAACATGGCCTGTCTGCCAAGCCAGCACTGGGGAGCTCCACAGGGCATGTGGCAGTCCAGCAGATCTGGGGCTCTGCCGTCCCTCTGCGCCATAGAGAATCGTCCGCGTCCTTGCCACGAAGTGGGAGACATCAAAAGGGACTTGGATCTCTTCACGAGAGCAAAAGGTCATTTTCAGGAGAGAGAAAACTCATTTTCATGGGATATGATGGGTAAGCACAAAAACTGGAAGAAAGAGCCAAAGAATATCTGCCCTTTCTAGCTCTGCAAGACAGCTGCTTTCTCTCCCAGCCCATACCAACCACACGGGGCTCAAGCAGGGAAAGGTCACCCGGGATGAGGCAGCCCTGGGTGTATGGACAGACTGGGAAATGAGATGCTGGAAAGAGGCACCCCAGAAAGGGACCTGGGGATCCTGGCCAGTTGGATCTGAGTCAGCAGTGCCCTGGAGCCAGGAGGAACAGCCCTGTCCCGGGGGATCAGCCCAGCAGTGCCAGCCAGGCCAGGGAGGGGATTGTTCTGCTCTGCTCTGGACTGGGGCAGCCTCACCTCCAGTGCTGGGGGCAGTTTTGGTTCCTCAATGTAAGAAAGGTATTAAGCTATCAGAGAGCATCCAAAGGGCAACAAAGATGATGAAAGGCCTTGAGAAGAAGCTGTGTGAGGAATAGCTGAGGGCACTTGGTCTGTTCAGATGGAGGAGACTGAGGGGAGACTCATCAGGGCCTGAAACTGCCTTGTGGCCAGACACTGATCTCTGCTCTGTGGGGACCAGCAACAGGACCCAATGGAATGGCCTGAAGTTGTGTCAGGGGAGTAAGGGTTGGATATTTGGGGAAGGTCCTTTCCCCAGAGGGTGCTGAGCATTGCCCAGTCTCCCCAGGGAATAGTCATTGCCCCAAGGCTGTCAGAGCTCCAGGAGCATCTGGACAATGCTCCCCGGGATGCACAGGGTGGGATTGTTGGGGTGTCTGTGCAGGGCGAGGGGTTAGATTGATGATCCTTGTGGGTCCCTTCCAGCTCAGGCTATTCTGTGTTAATAACTCATTCAAGCAGCCCCCTGCACGCCCCAGGCTCTGTGTGTGTCCCCCCATGCCAGCCCTGCTGGCAGCCAGAGCCACTCTGCATCTGCCCCATCCTGTCCCACCCATAGGGCTCCACTCCCAGCAGGGCAGAACTGCCTCCATCTCCCAGTTACACCCGAGGCCTCACGGGCACGTCAGTGCAGTGAGCACTGAGTCAGAGCACTGAGCAAATCTGGAGAACAGTTTTGCCATCTGTCACCACAGAGTTTACTCCCTGAACTTGAGCACAGAACCTTCAGTGCAAAGTTTGCTTCTGTTCTCATCACTTGGAATAGACTCTGGGGGGAAGAACCACACAGAGAAGGTTTCTGGATGTTAGAGCAGGGGTAAGGCCAGGGCATTACTCAAATGTTTTGTAATCCCTTCTTTGGGGAGTAAAATTAACTTGCCACCATTCGTGTGCTCTGTTACATGAGGATTCACAGAGGCAGGTGTGTGCACCAGAACTGAAGTACATCAGCTGATGGCCTCTTTTTTTTTAAAAAAAACACATTATTCACTACATTTCCCCAAAGAAATGGAAAAGAATTTTGGATCTCTTTAAAATGCATGAACTTGTATAACAACTTTCATACAGTGAAACATTAAGAACTCAAGAAGTAGCATTTTTCTAAATCTGGTAGGTAATAAAATCTAGAAAGAGCTCTGCCTGCCAGCTAAGCCAAACACCATGCTCTTCATCACAGAGCAGCCTTCCTTTCACTTCACAGTTAGTAACACCTACTATTAAATATATCAAAAAAACTTAATTAACCTTGCTCTGGAATACTCCTGAATTACCTCATTTGTGTAGGTCTGAACTTTCACCTGACTATAGCATTAATATACCTTTTGCACCGATGATGCAGGCATATTAATCTTTCATAATTGGGATGAGAAGTATGTTTCTAGGCCAAGACCTTGTATGCTAAATCTGTTCAAAGTGAACCTCTAAGGCTCTCCTAAAAAACATTAAAAACAGGAGTTTATAGTAGAAATGCTGACAGATTATATTCTTGCCAGCATAATATAACCTGACTCAAAGATAAATGTTTCATGAATTAAAAAAGTTGAAAAAAGCTCCTCTGTTCAGCTTTGTTCTCAAGATGAAAGTGAATTATCTTTTTGTCTTCTACTGACACTTGGATTTTTGTACTGCAGTCTGCAGAAAACTGTAACCACAGGCAATATTTAAACAGACATGACCATGTGGGATTCTCTCCACACTCAACTCCTGTAAGAGACATCAAACTTCCAGCTGCATAAGGAGGAACAAAGGTTTTATGGGAAGCAGATCCTTTCTTGTACCTGATTCTGTGAAGAGAGAGAAATGTCACCTCCAGTTGAAGAGATCACACACGAGCACAGTCCCACCTGCACAACCCCAACAGGACAGGCAGGGAGGGCAGGGAGAAATGCCTTTGCTGGACCCATCATTCCTCTCCAAGAAAATAAACAGTATCAAGAAATCCCTCCAAGATATTGAAATTCTTTCAGTGAGAGCAGAGCTGTGTATGACTGCCCTGGTTGGTGTTGGCAGATGGGCTCATTAGCAGAAGCTGCATCTTCCTAAGGATCCCTAAGGCAGCTGAACAGACATCACCCTGCCAGCAGCAGGAGAGCCAAATTCCAGACTGCATTCCTCCTGTCCACTGTGACTCTGGGAGTTTCAAGGTTCCAGGGAGGGAAGGATCAGCAGTGCAGGGGCAGGGATGGCCAGGGAAATCCTGCAGTGAATAATGTGAGCTGCAGATTAACCCAGAAACTTTGCAGCACTTTCAATTAACTTGGCACACCATTGCTGTGCAAAACAGACCAGCCATTTCCAGGAGAGCGATGCCTGAATGACAGGAACCTGCTAGGGCTGCCTGAAATTAAACACCACGAACTCTATTACTTTAATGTAAAAAAGATCAAAAAGATGAATTATAAATGAGCAGAAGCTTCTGGAGGAATATAACTGGAAAAGTTACAAGTGCAGTGCAAGCATAGAAAAAATACAAAATCATTTCTGTTGGCCTTGAAAATTAAATTATATGAAGACAGAATAAAACAATGAATACATAATTTAATTATATATAAGAAAAAGTGAGGTCCCTACATGTGGGAAATAATTTCCTCCTTATCTGACTATGAGAAGTTGCATATGAGTCTGAAGGGCTTTAGTGCTCTTAAAAACTGAAAGCTAAATTTTGGCCAAAATGTTGAAGTGTTGCCTTCTGTGTATTTCTATCAAAACAATGAATTTTTTTTTTTTTCTTTTTTTGTAGCAGAAGAAAGGAAAAACTAAGTGGCTTTAACTGCAAAAGCCAGTATAGACACAAAAGCAGGTACATACACAACTGTGTTTATTAAGGGAGGTGGCCCAAACATTTAAAAAAATAAAAAGGAAAAAGAAAAAGTTAAAGGATTTCTTCCCTTCAAAGAGTCAGCATAAATCAAGAGTAAGCAAGCAAGATCAACGTTCTTACTTGTCTGACAGCCATTGGGAGAGAGGGTTTACTTCTACTGGAATAAAGGAATTTGTAAGCCTGCTGCATTCACAGTGTGAATTTTGTTCTGGCAGTCACCACGCATCAAATGCATCTCAGCCAGGTTTCAAATGGCAGATGCACAGCAAAAAGTACCAAAAAAAGAACAAGAAAAAAGGGCAAACCTCACAGAACACAGCTGCAGTTCTCTTCCACCAACCAGCACTGCTGAACAGCTTTGGAATTTTTGGAAGTTTTGAATTGGCTTCCCAAAGAAGAGGGCTTGGCAAAGAAACCAGGATCCGAATGGAAGGGGAAAACACACCTCCTGCTCACCATGATCTGCTTTTCCCAACTACTCCTGCTTTGGGAACAACAGCACTGTTGACCTGAATGACCAGGATCAGAGAAGAGAATCCAGACTATTTGGCTAGAAACACTGGAGAAGTTATTAATTGAAAAAAGAAGTCCCCGCAAGAAAAAATAAAAATAAGAAAAAACGTGCCTGTGTAGTTAAAAAAAGTCTTTAGATACAAAAATTAAAAAATCACCAGCAACATTGCAATCTGCTCTTACAAACACACTGTCCACAGATTCTGCACAATAGATCCTGCTTACACCATCTACAGATTCCAAGGGAAAGGAAAAAAATATTGTAAAAGCCCATAAAAAATATCCCTAACCTTCTGCAATTTCAAATTCCGAATTCTATAAGTATTTGAAATCAAATTCACGCCAACATTTTCAGCAGTAGAATTTTCTAGAGAAAAAAGGAAGTATTACAAGAAGGTCTGGGTAGTGATGGGAGTAGTTCTGTTCTTTGTAAGTCTGCTGGATAGCTAAGCTTTATTTTTCGTCATAGCACTGCTGCTGCAAATAAAAACCTGTATTCAGTCCTGATACAAAGGGAATTAGGCAAAACACCAATTTTGAAAATCCTACCCGCTTTAAAGAGTTTATTGATCACTTCACAGCATAATTATTTTAATCATTAAAAATATACTCTAGTGGTTTAGCTTTGTTAAGTTTATTAATGTTCCCCAATAAACTTAATGACTGGAAAGACATAGGAATAAATATAGTTTTTAATCCATCAATACTGGCACCAGAACTGGTGACTGGACTTTTGGGATCAGAGCAGGCAGCTATTCATGACACCTTCAAAGAAGCAGGAGTAGAGGGGCTAATCAGAAAATCTTTACCCCACAACAAAACAGATGTAATTAAAAAGTCATACATAGTATATAAATACATAATCCTTCACATGCAAGAAACTGTCAAATAATAAAAAAATACTGAAAAAATAATTCCAAAGCAACATGAGATTTTCCCAGAATGTTTTTGTCAGGGGTGATAACAACATTTAGCAACTGAGAGCAAGAGCTCTTCACCTGTTTTAGCACCGTTTTCCCAAGATACTCACATCCTGGCAAAAGACTGCAGCAACACTGAAGAGAAACAAAACTCCTGGCAGTCTTTTCAGAGGCCTCTTGTAAAATTACAGTATGATTGCATTACCTCTTAAATTAAAAAAAGTTTCTCACAAAGTTCAGCCTGTCAGAGTTGCCAGGATTAGATCTGGGACCAAATGTATTATGACTGAGCTCAGTGCTGTATAAATATTAGATCCATTATTCAAACAGCTCTCAGGACACCACCAGCTTGGTTTTACAGTCACAAAATCTCCCTGCGAAATCTCTGCCCTGGGATTTTTCCCCAGGAAAGGAAGGGCTGTGGCATGGGCCCTTGTATGAGCAGCAAGGAGATGTAAACAGCAGGGTCTCACTAAAAGAGCCTCAGACAAAAGAATTGCAGCCTTGGGCTTGGTGAGTTATTAACAGCAGCCGGCTCTGTAATTGTCGGTGAAATAATCTCATTGACACATACAAGTTAGGAAATGGAGGGCTCATTAACAAAGCCTCCAGCCTTTATTAGATCATATAAATAACCAAGAGCGCCTGCAAAAGATCGATTACGGCCTTTAAACGTTTACTGAATCAGTGTTTAATTAAGACAATTTTAATATGCAAATCAAGCCTAATTATCATCATTTGTTAATGTTAGTCTGCCTGAGCTCTAAACAACTACAGCTGCGAATATGGTAACACCGTCATATTTCTCCTGCTTTTCTCCCCCTACAAAGAACTGCAGAGCAAATGAGTGAGCTGCATTCCCCGTGTGTGTGAATGCTTTCAACACCACATTTCCATCCACTGTTTGAAGGTCAAAAAAGTGCTCATTGTAGCATAAAATGGAGTGGAAATGTTATGCATTTTTGCACCCACTATTTTGCAGAGTGCTTTAATTAATGTATTTCCTACCCCAACCCCTCTGGGAGCTTCTTTTCATGAGTATCTGCCCTGGTTCCATGCAGTGATTGAATAAGTGGGTTTCTAACACAAACCTTTGTCACTCAGAAACTGATATTGGGACTTTTTTCTCTTTCTATTTCCTCTGCCTTGGAAATGGTAACCTTCCTATGCTGAGAAGCCACAGCACTATGGCAAAGCCCCTGGAAATTAAAGTGTGAAGCAACCAAGAGAACAGCACAGCCTTCAACATTGTGATGGGAGGAGCAGCTGGGGAGAAAACAAATGTCTGTGTTCTGATTCTAGAAGAAGTAAATTTAAAGCCTCAAAACCCCAGGAATTTGTTTTGGGAAAGAGAGTGGAGCAGCTGCAATACAATCCTGGTAGAAATCATTCTCTTTTCCTGGTACTGCTGCTCTCCTGATGCCACGATGCGCTGCACAGGTTAAAATGAAGGAAGGGAACCACTGCCTGCTGATCACTATTGATTTGTTGTTGAATGCTTACACTGACAGCGAGGGAAATATTAAATGCTCCTGTTTGCAATGTTTCACAATATAGAAAGTCACTTCTTTGTTTTTCTTTGCCATTAAGTTTTCTTTCCTCACATTCCCACCACTTTGGAGCCTGTAGCTGCCAAGCCCTCAGCTGGTTGAGGGCAAAACAAAAGCTTTCTACTTTTACTTTCTGTAATATATTTGGTATTTCTAAGGAAAAGAAGTCCTCATGGAAGGAAAAAAGGACATGCAGTTACAAAAGGCCACGAGTCTTTCAAGACAGAATGGATAAAAATGTAACAATCAGAGGAGAAATTAAATACAACTTGAAAAGCCCTCAGTTCAAATGGGAGCAGAGTGGCTTTCACCAGCATCTGGACTGGCTGGTGGATGAAAGGGCTCCCTAAAGGAGCCACATTTGGGTTCCTCTGGGTGGAGATCTGTCAGGAAGTCACCTCCCAACTTCTTTTTGAAAGCTCTTCTCTGCAGACAGCCTTGGAGAACAGGACATGCCCAATAAAATCTGGCCATGTTATTGCCCACACAGCAAGTTCACACTGAAGTTGGGTCAGGCTAGAGCACAAATTTGGGCTGGGGGACAAACCCTTAAGTAGGAGTAGCCCCTGGCCCGTGTGAACTGCAGGCAGTGAAGAGACAAGGCTGGAGAAGGGGCTCCAAGACACAGGCAGGTACCAATTCCCTGCATTCCCCATATGTTCCTGTGGGAACTGTGCAGGGGTACTGTGACATTCACATTCTCTGGAAAGAGAGACATAATTCTGTCTCTCAGGATTTCTTGGAGAAGCACAGAGAGAAGAAGAGAAAACAATCTTTATCTCTGCTCCTTTGCTTTCCCCATGTGGAATGTGGTATGGAGATTGTTTACCTGCAGTGATTGCTGGGGTGGATTCTGGTGAAGGTTGTTTGGGGTCAGTGACCAATCGGATCCAGCTGTGGCTCGGGCTCTCAGCAGAGAGTCATGAGTTTGAGTTAGTTAGATAGAAGTAAGAAGTGAGTATGTAGAATAGGATAGTCTCTCTTTAAATAGTATATTAATGTAATACAGTATAGTTTTAATAAAGCTATCCTTCAGCCTTCTGATCTGGAGCCAAACATCATCGCTTCTTCCCAGATCCAGGATTTGCTGTGTTTTACTATAGGCACGGGGCTCCCACATGGACTAAAAACTGCTTTGGGAGCTGTGGGTGCTTCTGGTGAATACCTGAACCTGAGGAAAGGACAGGAATTTGAACTGAATCATGCCAGGGAGAGCCTGCAAAGTTTAGTCTTCTAAGGTTCTCCAGGAGCTGCTATGAAAGATGTTGATACTCTCTTACTCATCCTTCATTAGAGAAAATGGCCAGGATTTTCAGAGCTGGAATTCTGGTGGAACTTTGTGTAATGAGTGAAACAAGTACACTTTCAGGAAATACCTGCAAATCCAAGAGGCAGGGAATAAAGACTGGAAATAAAATGCAAGCTCAGGCACATGTAGTAGGCTTAGTGGAGAAGTTCCATGCTCAGACATGGGAAACAAACACTTAAACCTTGGAGCTATTCCACCAGGACTAGGGCAGGGAAGGGAAAAGCAGAGGAGCACTTCCCAAGTTCAGCTCATTCAGACCTCCCCTCAGCACCGCAATGCTGCCTTGGCTGGTTTGGCACAGGGGATGTTTCCCTAAGAGTCACCAGCCCTGATGTGCTTCAAACACACAGGAACTGAAGGGAGAACTCATGGCTGGGAGTTCTCATTTTCCCGGTCACCTTCAGGCTACTCAAGTAACACTGGACAAAGACCATCCTTTCTGTCCCAGCTGCAACTTCCCACCACGGGAAGTGCTCTGCCCTGGTACCTCTGCTCCAGTTTTCCCCTCCAGTTACATACAAATCCAGCTACAAGTGGGCAAAGTTCTCTTACTTGACAGTTACTCTGCTGTCCCCACTGTCAGTTCACGTTCTCCAGTTTAAACTTGCTATTCATATCAAAAATACACGGAATGCATTTTGACATCTTGTAGGGTCCCCTTATATGCAGTCAGATGTCCATTCACTTTGTATCCTGCTAAAGGTGATGGAAAGTTACCACCATTCCCAAACCCCCTTGTATCTCAGCAAGATGAAACAGTTCCTGAGTCAGATATGGATCTGACAACTCCCTAAGAGACACACACATATCTCAAAGCAGGTATTACTGTCAAAACCCAAAGGGTTTTAAAAATTAATTTAAAAAAAAATTATCTGCATAAGACATTCACATCAACCACTCTGCTCCATAGCAATGTCCAGGCATCTTCCAAATTAAATGGCACTTCTTATGCAGAGATCTTCTCTGGGTTCAGCCATTTGAACACCCAAGTTCAAGAACATTGTTAAAAGAACTTTGCAGGTGAACATTTTCAACGCGTGATTTTGATTAGCAAAGAATGAAGTGCAAACTAAGCTTTGTCTTTTCAGAAGGCAAAGGCAAAAAAATTATATGTCCTTTTAAATGAGAAGTACCTTCTTTAATAAAATGCTTTCATTTGGGTTTGATTACAACCCACCAATATACTATTTTCATTTTTGCTCACTCTCCTTTCCTGTCTCCCTCATCACTAGGGTCAGCACACACAGTCATCTCTTGATCTGAGAAGTAAAGCTCTTTCATTAATTTTATTGGTTTTATACTTTTCAATTTAAGCCAGAGCTTTACTGATTCCTCAAAGACAGACTAGTGTTTTTTCTTGAATTAGAAAAATTTAACATAATAAAAATATTTCAGCAAAATAAGAAGCTCAAAAGGAAAGCACATAAAGCCCTTTAAAATGCATGACCTATAACTTGCATTCCAGTTCTGCAAATTTTCAAATAAAATTCTAAAATCTCATGAACAAGACAAGATGGCACAAGAAGCTTTCCACTACAAGACACCACATTCTGCTCATTTTCTCTCCAGTGAACTGAATGGCAGATAAATGACCCAGAAACCAGCAGGAAATGAGGACATACCACCAACAGGGTTTTATGAATATTATTTGTTAGAAGACGTAGCTCTCTTAACAATACCTGACCCGTGACTAATTTCAGGGGGTCAGGGTGATCTTTGCCCTCCACTGTGTAGGGCATTATTCTGCTCTAGAGAAGTGCAGAGGTTAATGAATAAAGTGCCAGCAAAGAAGAAATGAGACTGAGCAAGAAAATGCTCATTCTTGGTCTCTGCTATAAATAATGCTCTCATTAAAATTCTGCCTTGGAAGAAAGGCAAGTCCATTAGTCTAGGAGCTAATTTTTACTGGCTCCTTAGATGTATGCATATTAAAAATTCAGCGTTTATAATTGCCAGCCATCAACCACCTAGTCAGTGCTGTTCTTGGAGTTTTTAATTATTTACTTCATTTGCATAGACACTCCAATTTATGATCAACCATTTGGTTATCAAGGGACAGTTTTAGCAATTCCTCTTTTGTGTTTTTATTTATTCCTTCTGGATCCCCAGCAGGAGGGCTGAGAGGACCTTTGCCAAGGTAGGTGGCAGTAGGATGGGCTCATCCCCAGCCTCTGACCCTACCTCATGGCCAGCTTCCATGGACACCTGCTGAACACCTTCATCCCACCCTGGAGCATCACAATGGGGTACAAAAACAGCCCTCCTACCCAATGCCTTTGCCTCCTCTTCCTCAGCTCTTGCTGAAGGCCCTTGCCTGGTTCCTTGGCCCCAGAAAAGGAGGGAGGAGCTCTCACCTGGCAAAGTGCTCCCTCTTTTGCTGCAGGTGCTCTGGCACGTTGTCCCAAAGCTGTTCTCCTTTGGGATTTCAGTCTGGGGCTGTGTTCTCCTCCCCCCACAACCTCGCTCTGCTCCCTGAGGATACAAATGCTGCGAAACCACCTCCAGTCCTGCTCTCCCTCGGGACCAGCAGCCTCTGCTATTCCTGCTCCTAGGCAGACACTCCATTTTTTCCTCAAAGCGCTGCCTGCCCAGTGCCTTGGGCACATGAGAAGGAGAAAAAACCTTGGGATTTCTGCAGTGGCATAGGAGCCCACCCCAAGCAAGTGCCCTGGGCAGCCCAAGTGCTGCCAACACAGCCTCCAGCTGGACATCGTCCCCCCAGGGACCGCCAGCCCAGGGGGAACACTGACTCCTGAAAAGCCACCCTATTTTGGGGTCATCCTGAAAAAAACTGAATCACCAAACTCAAGACATGTTGTCTGTCCTCAGTGTTCCCTGGTGGGCTCAGCAGCAATGGGAAAGATTGATTTGCCATGCTGGTATCCCTGTGTCCTCCCTGGGCACCACGGCTGGTGACTTTTTGCAGATAGGATACCAGGCAGCAAATGCGACGGGAGGGAGCAGCCCTGCCTGGCAGGAAGGGAATTGATTGCTAATCCTTCTTTTTGCCAGGAACCATTGCTTTGCTGCAATTCATACTTTTCAACAGCCAGCCTCCAGAAGGCTTTGGGGGAAATGAAGGCAATGACACCAGAGATTACAAATCAATCATCACTAGAGAGCCTTTTATTTGGTAAAAGCTTCCGAGCAGAAAACAGACACCAAAAATATATATAATACATCCTGATTTTTTTTGTTAGCTGTTTCCTTTCCTTAAGTTCTTTTATGCCCTATTTTTCTCTTGACATCACTGCTTACTTTGCTTTCACATCAATCTCTCTTACTACTTATTTTTCATTTATCCTTGTTTTTATCTTTCTATCATCTTTCTCTCTCTTAACCTACACAACCCGTAGTTATCTGGGAGGGAAATATAACATGATTATCTACTCTACACTGTCATTTTCCCCCTTGTTCCATCCCAGATCCCTCTTAAAAATGGCACAGTAACACTGACAGAGGATGGAGCAAGGTCTACCTAATTTATATTGTCTTGAGGTCATCACTTAGATCTGCCTGCTTTTGGTCATGGCATTATGTGGGGTTTGGCACAGTAGGATCCATGCAATAAGGAAAAATTACAGGCATCAATGGGACACCCTTCACTTGTGGGACACTTCTCATCAGGGCAGGAATTTTTTAAGGGCCACCATGGGTGCAGCCAGAAGGAATCAGAACACACTGTTACTCCAGAGCTGGGAACAGTCCTGAGCAGCCAGCTCCCATTTTACTCACATTTATGCTTTCTCTCACGATCTAATTCACATCCTTTTATTAACAGAAGTGTTGTCAACAAGAATTGACAAAGTGGGAAATAGACCTCTTCTAACAATAAACCTGGTCAAGGAACAGGTCAGTTTAAATAAATCAGCTGACACAAATTTGGTAAAATAATATCAGCAGTACTGAAAAACACCTTTTATAAAGTTTAGGCTTACTGAATCAAAGTAACTTTCTGTTCTAAAATATTAATAAATTAAGATTTAATTATATTATTGTTGGATACTGAAAAATAGATCAAAATTGTTGAAGGGGAATACCCAAAATTCTGTAGACACTACAGTCTGGTTTTGCAGAACAGAGGTTTCCTCCATGAGTTGATACACAGAAAATTTTAAACCTATTGACTTTTCCTGCTAATCCCAATCCTGCAGACAGCAGGACACAGCTCATGGAGGGTACAGGTGCCCGAGTGCCCATTTCACACATCCTGATACAAGATAGGGGATCCAAGTGCTATTTCTCCATCTATTCTTGGATAAAATTGTTGACAGAACCAGTTCCAGCCAGACATCCCTGGGCTGCCCAGGCCCTTGGCAGCAGAGCAGCTCCTTTGCCAGGCACTGCACAACCCCGAGTTCTGAGCTCTGCCCACCTCAGAAATCCTTCCTGGGCATCTGCACTGAGCCCTCCCTGCTCCTCCCTGGGGATGGAAAAAATTCCCACTGGGATGCTAACCAGCAGGTGAGAGAAGCTTGCAAAATAAAGATGTTTCCACAGAAATAATTGGAACAATCAGGTTTTATGATTAAATTCTCTTCCATCAGATAATATTCTAACCATGTTAAGAGTGATTTTGTGTTTAGGTCTGTAACATATCCTTAGCCTCTGTAATTATTTGGAAAACTATATTGTGTTTACTGTATTGATTCAGCTATTGGAAATCTTGAGATTGTCACAAAATATTTCTTTTTATTATGCCATTTCTGAAGTTGAATATTGCTGAAAATGATTAGCAGGCAATTATTTTAATACCCTCTTACTGCACATTACTTATGAAGATTGTTCTAAATTGCTAAAGACAGAACCAATTTATCTAAACAGAGTTATTTAACACCAGTATGGATTAACTTTATATAGTCAGGTAGGCAGAAACTCTGGAACTCTTCCCTGGTCTTAAACTAAGGAAAAGAGTGCTGCTCCAGAACAAGTCAAAACATTGACTTTTATACCAGAAAGACGTCCTCCATCAAAATCTCTGCTACTTTGGTGATGCTTATAGAGTAATTTGGTGCTATTCAGGAAGTTTCTATTTTATATATATATATATATATATATATAATATAAGGACCATTTGCAATCCATGTTACCTGTACCTAAAGAATTGATAAATTCCTCTAAGCTCATATACACAAGGGAAGAAGATTTACAGAAATGGAAAACATTTTTTTTTTTTTTGGTTGTGAATGCTGGCAGAAAGCCACTGTTTTTCTGAATCTGTAATTTTATGCCCCGGTGTTCAGCAGATGTTTATCTAAATCATTTAAATCTGTCTTTTCTGTTTCAGACACATTTAGTATTAAGGCACGATCCCTGAGTAACAGCATACATTAAAAGTTAATTAAGAGGAAGTTAAAGAACAAAGAATTATTTTTTTTATACCCCCAGCAGACATTTATTTCATTTTGGCAGGTTAAAAAAATGAGAAAATTTGGAGCAAGGTGTGAGAACTGTCAATGCATATTTTTTTGGGAAAAGCTTTATTATCCATTTCCTTACACGCTAATTAGGGAATGCAATCCACTTGCTAATGCTGAGTGAGTAAGAAATGTAAATTGCTCCATTAATTTGTTTAATAACCAAACTCTCAAAAGTGGCAAGTCAGACAGCAGATGGGGGCTGTCACCACAAACCCAGCCCAATTTTGAACATTACACCAGTACACACAATTTACTGCCTTCTCAGTTATCATCAGTACCGAGTAATGTCTTTATTGTTTTAGACTTAACACAAAAATTTACTCTTGACTACTCATAAGTATTTCTGAGTAGAAAAATAGATCTAGAAAAGGTGTGCAGCCCCATACTCATAGATACACACTTTTGCAGGTGTGTGGCAGCTGTGTAACTCTCCTTTACAGCAAGCCATACTCCACTGGAAACACCAGGGTCTAAATTAAAAGCAATATGTGCATTTTCCTCCAGAAAAAGAGTACTTTTTGGATTTAAAAAAAAAAGAAAAACAGAATACTCTGCAAATTCATAGCAGTTCTTGCAAACTCCATTTTCTAGATTAGGAAAAGAAAGGTTTCGGAGGGACCCAATTTCACAAAAAAAATCATCCCCTAAACCAAAATTATTCAAATATGTTACACATTTTTTCCCAGAATAAAACTGCTTTTTTTTCCCTCACAGTATCTTGCATTGCCTATCCCATTTCCTACGAACCTGACTTTTTATAAACTCCAATTACACTCATACAAATCCAACTGACACTTATTTGCACTTTAACTGGGTCAAATAAATTCTACCTGCATTTCCAAATGCAGTGAGTTTCAAACTCAACTTTCCATCCCAACCAGTAGAACCAGCTGCATGGCACCACTGGATGGAGCTGGGAAGTGGGAGGGCTTTGGCACAGGTCCTGACCATTGCTGAAATTCTATCATTTTTTGCTCAATCAACTCTTTGTTGCTTTTGCACCAATCTCATATAAACCAGGAGAGATTTAAATCAAAAGTAGGCCTTGGCACAGCTGTATCAATATCCAGCACTGAGTAACCTCTTTTGCTGTGGTTTGTTCACAGTGCAGAATTGGGCCATTAATGCTGGACCATTGTCACCAGCATGGGAAGGTGACAGACAAAGGCTTTGTCACCAAATGTCACTGAATCGCTGAATTCTGTTTCTTGCCTACCAGCTTTGTCCCAGTGCTTCCAATCTGAGTGTGATGTCTCATTTCTGAAAGATTATTGCTTCTCTATAAAACGTTTTCTGAGGGGAAACAAACAATCAGCTGAGTAAGGGACTGGCATGTAAAATACTATCATTTGCAAAACACTGGCCTGAAACCCCCTTGGAGGCAGAGAAGCTGGGCTTGAGCCACAGAATAGGGAAAACAGGAAAGCCATAATCACATATTTATTTTTAGAGAAAATGAGAAGCTAAAGAAACTGTAAAAACCCAGTCTTTACCGGTAAATCCTTTCTGTCCTGAAAACCACACTGAGCAGAGTGGGAACAGCCAGTTCCCAGGGGATCAATTGGTGGTACCTTTTTGGCAGTGCCTCATTCCTCCTGTGTTGATGCCAGGACACTTTGAGTCCTGAAACAATTAATTTTAGTAGTGCCACAGTGAACCACTGCCAGAAAGCTGAACTTGAGAGACAATGCTGCTGCTGAAGATGGTTCTTCTGCTCTGGGTCTGAAATCACCCCGCAATCAAGAGGGGCTTTGGGACTGCTCTCCTGAAAAGAAGCTCACAGACCTCAGCCTGCCAGGAAAGCGGGACACAAAACATCCAAACATAACATTTAAGAGGGGATTAGTGCACTCACAGTTGGATTTGTCATGGGATGGTGTGGGACACTGGGATTTATGGCAGGGATGAGCAATTGCATGCTGACTGCCTTGATAAATGTGTGTCTTTGAGTATGCTGGATTATTCCAAGAAAATACAGGAGATGCCAGTATATACAGGAGGAGAAGACAGGCAGAAGAAATTCTGTGAGCAATCCCAGGGCACTCAGAGGACAAGCCTCTCGTCAGCTGAAGAGTCTGGCAAATGTCACAGTGCAAGATAACCTGGCTGTCAGCTGCAATGACACAGCAAGTCACACCTCTGACTGGAACACTGTCTCCTTGAAGGGAAGTTCCAGATGGGCCCAGTGATGGAGACAGATGTCTTTCCATTGCCTCACATAAATTTCACGTGCAATTAGCAGTGGATTCTTTGCTGCTGAGGGAGGGACACTCAGGGCTCTCAGGATACAGAAAGGACAGTTCTCCACAGAGTCACTTCTGCTTCTGACAATCTCACAATTCCAGTGCCATGATACCAGCTCATCTGCAAGGCAGCAAATGGACATGTGCTCCCATTTCTATGGGCAATGTGAAATCCCACCAGGATTGTCTCCTGGAGCACTTTTAAATACAACTGTACAACACAAATGCTCCTTGTTGGGTGTCCTCTCCAGCAACCCATGCCAATGTCTCCCAATCCACACTGACACTGTTCAACACCCGAAGCTCCTTCTTAGGAGGTCTGTCATACTGTTCATCCCACCTCCACCACATCATCTCTGTCTCTCATTTGTACCAAATTAATCCTTTCTACAGAACAATCTAAAAACACAAGTGGAGAAAAAGATCCCAGAAAGAGACAAGTGAATATGATATATTTTACAATATCAGTTGAAACATCTCAATGCTCCTTGGAGGTCCCTTCCAACTCGGCACATTCCGTGATCCGTAGGTTGTTAGTACAGCACACTGCCAAGGTAAGACTCTCACTTTTTGATGTGCTTTTCTCATGCCCAACCCTGCAGCCCAAGGGTGAAAGGGGAGATGGAAGAGAGGTGAAGTGAGGTGGTGAAGTGACGTGCCTACCACACACAGGCAAATCCCTGGGGCTGTGAAGAAGCCAAGAACCACCAACCCCACCGCCTCTTAACACAAGATATCCTCAACTACTAACCATGCTTCTAAATGTGGCAGAGGAATTCAGCTGTAGTCAAAGGGCTGCATTTTGGCCTTGGACTATAGCATGTGAACAACACCTCCCCGTGCTGCTGCCTTCAGGGTGTCAGAGCACAGAACAGTTTCACACCTGTGAGTGCCTGGCAGCTCCCACACATTAAATATGCACCACCAAAATCCCATCCATTGGGCAACATTTGAAGTGTGAATTCCCGCTGCAAACCTTCAGCATCCATCAGTGCACCATGGGGTGTTCTACCCAAAACCAATTTGGCAGCCTACAGCTTTTCCTGCAAAACCAGGGCCCTCAGCTATTCTGCACATGATAAAATTGACTACTTAAGCTTTCTTGAAGCAACAAGAAAATACTTTTATGCAAATACCTTACAAGGTCTGAAATTCCATTTGTCTGAACACAACATAGCTGAAGTCATCCCAAAGGTCTGCCTGCTTCTCAGTTCAAGGCATTTCCCAGGCAGTATCTGGTTGCTCTTATGAAAAGGACTTGAAGTCCAAAGCAGGTAGCCCCTGAGGCTGTGGGGAGCCAGAGTGGGAATAAATGTATCCACAAGCAATTAAAAGGGAGTAATCTATACAAACACATCAAGTCATCACCAGTATTTTAATTCAGTTTTTACCAAAATGAAAACTTAATTATTGAAAATGTATTACTTCATGTTATTGTCAAAAGAAAGGAAATGGATTTGTAAGGTTTGGAGTTTGTTTGGGTTTTAATAGATCTTCTTGAGAATGTGTAGCCGTAGTCACCATGGCATTCAACTTCACAGACCAACTGATTTATCTAGTTCCCTCACAACCTGAACTGCACAGGAATTCTCTCCCTCTCCCCCTCCACCACTGCCTCATCCAGAAGAGGATTTGGTTTGAAGCAGATGTGTTGAAGCAGAATCCATCTGCAGCCAGCACAACAATCACCATCCAACACTGTTAAGTGGTCTTTTGGAAATTTTTCTGGCAAACACCTTTGTGCTCCCCACCCTGCCACCTTTCACACCTGTAAAAATCCATGGATCAATCTGACTGGCATCTAAACCTTTACTTCTCATGCCTATAAAATAATAATAATAATAAAATAAATGTTCAGTGTAGTACAAAGCATTTTTTATGACATTAAACAATAACATAATAGTTCCAGTGAAATTTTGTGCTCTTTGGCTTAAGTTTCTGGCTTCTGCCCTGGCCTCTCAGCTGTGCATAGTAGAAATATGCTACAGTTTTGTATCTTCTACTGCACTTCACACACCAGAGGCCTGGTCTGGAAGTGATGTGTTAATATAATATCAACTAAGTAAATTTAGCCATTATTTTAAATTAATTTAGGTATTGTGTGGTCAGTGGTCATCTGGTAGACACATTATTACACACATGCACACATCAAATTGCTTTTTTGCTAATGACTCATTTGTTTTATTCCTGCCTGTTTCAAAAAGGCAATTAAGTTGAAAATGACCTTTTGAAGATTGTACTTGTGGACCAATCTTTTCATTTTTAATTACTTACTTTGGTTTAATTGTTACATTAGGAACTATTAAGAAAGCAGCCAGCTTCATAATCAATAATTTAATTAGAGTTTTAGGACCAAGAAGTCAATGCAAATGTTATTCTGCAGCCAGGCCTTTCCCAAAGCCTTTGAAAGAACTTTACTCCCATTTTGTTTCAAAGTGACATTGGCGACACGGAAATCAAACTCATTCTTACTGCAATATGTCCTGCCCACACATTATGGATGGACACAGGCAGTTGGTAATAAGTTCAGATTCAGGTCAATGTTCACTCTGCCCAGGCAGGAGCACAACCTGCTTCCCTCACTCCATTTCCCTCATTTTCATTTCACCCCATGCTCCCCAGACCCCTTGCCAGGAGCCACACAGTGTTCACTGGAACCCGCTGCCAGACTTCCAATATGTTACATTTATCTATTTATAGCTCTCTAATTACCACTAATATTCAAATACAAGCAGCAAATGAAAACAGATTAAACCTGCCTCAATGGGTGGCGAATAAATGTCCTCCCCTTCCTTCCACTGCTTCTCTCTGCCTGCCCTTGCAAGTTTGCAACCCAGCAGTGCAGGGAGCTGCCAGTGCAGTGGGAATTGCAGGGCCTGAGGTGTCCCTCGTTTGTGATTACAGAGCTGTGGATCACATGGCTCTATCACTCCACACTACCTTGCCTGGCAGCAGCTCTCTGGCTGAGTGCTGGGAACTCCTCCCCATCACCCATCCTGGGCAGAGGAAAACAGCACAGGGACGAGAGGGAGCCTTGAGCCGCAGCAGCAGCTTTGCTAAAAGGCACTGAGCCCTGCAGGGCTGCAGCAATGGGGGCAATCCACGGGCTGGGAGCTTTGGGAGTGGGGCAGCAAACAGGACAGGCACTGCTAGACCTTGCTAGGGATGGATCACAGGGCTGCTCCAACCCTGGGAAAGGCAGGGATGTGAGGAAGGAGCCAACACTTGCTCCAAGACACCAGTAAGCCAAAGCCATTTTTTCTGGATTTGCCATTTTTTCTGGATTTACCTTGTGAATGACCATTCCAAAGGGCTGCACTGCAAGAAGCCTGCTCTGGAGCGTGCAGATTTTGGAGGAAACTCCTGCAGAGCCCCTGGGGAAACCATGGCTGCACAGGAAGGAAAGCATCTGGCTGCAGAGGATCCTGGGGCTCATGGAACTGGCTCACCAGAGAATGTTCATGGCCTCAGGGCTGCCAGAGCTCAAGGAGAATTTGCTTCAGGGACAGGGTGGGATTGGAGATGGTGCTGTGCAGGGCCAGGATCTGGATGAGATGGTCCTTGTGGGTCCCTTCCAGCTCAGCAGATTCTGTGATTCTCCAGCAGCAGCTTAAATGACTGTGAATATCATGATGGAAAGTGTTACTTTCATCTAACCTCACTGCCATTGATACATTTCACGTGAATTGCAAGTCAAGCTGGAGATTTAAGCTTTAACACACAGAACTGTCTTGTCCTCTCAAAAGACTTCCCTTTGAAATTAAAAATGTAGCTTTTCTGTGGTTTGGGGAAAAGGCAGAGGAAGACAACTCATTAATGGGCTGAATTCCCACTGGCAACAGGACTCTGATATCCACTGGACAGGACTGGGCATATTGGTGAACAGGAACAGCTTAATAAAACAATTATAACCTTTTAAGGGCCACTAATTCACCTGGAGCTTTAGAATCATGGAATCACTTTGGATGGAAAAGACCTTTAAGATCATGAAGTCCAACTGTTGAGCTCTGCAGAACAACCTGTCTGATTCTAAAAGGTTTAGTCTGATTTAAACCTAGTTTAACAGGGGGAAAAGCCTGTGGGATCAGCTGATGATACAGTTTGTTAAACTGTCGATTTAATGGTTTCATTTGGAAGACAAGACAAAGAAGGAACTGATCCAAGGGAAAGACATAGTTCCAGTGTGAGGGTGATCCTGGGGACAGCAGCCACACACAGTTTGAAGGGCAGTGGTTTTCCTGCCTCTCCAGAAGGGAAAAAAAAAAAAAAACAACACAGCAAAACAAGAACATTGGATATTTTCTTGCTTGCGTCTGGGTCAACTGATCCAAGTTGCACTTATATGTTCATTATTTTAAATATTTTATTGCAATCTGCCTTTTTCACTGAAGTTGTTTTGATAAAAAGTCAAAATGTAGCATTTTTAAGAACTACATTGACCAAATCAAGCTCTTTTTTTTCCCCAATTGTTTTTCATTATTAGAAAGCAATCTTGACTTTTTTCCTCAGTTATACTTCTGGTTTTTCAAAAATTGGCAGTAAGCCAATTTTTGGAAAGCATCCCAAACAGATTTAACATAAACCTTTTTGAGTTTTACTTTTGTCTTTTGTGATACCACTTCTGGGAGAAAACATAATCCATATTCATAACTATTTGGTTTTGATTTCATATTTCACTGTGACTCAAATTCCTTTTCATGTTAAGACAGGGAGTTTTAAAATATGAACCCATTATTTACAAATGCACAGAATGAGGAACACAGAATTTGTTACACTTCATGCCAGGAACTGGACTTATCCTTGCACATCCCTTATTTACAGCAGCATAATTCAATTGCACTGGGAGATTTGGAGTTTGCATGGAAGAGCTCTTTGTCACCAATACTGACAACTTCAATCTTTGACCTACTTTTGAAGAGGATTGATTTGGACCTTAAACTGCCTGTCAAAGGTTTTTTAAATGACCCATCCTGTCTATCTACTCAGCTTGTGAATTCATTCCTCAGGAGTTCAAAAGAGTTCAAATAAAACTGACAAATCCAATACTCTGAGGAGATTCTGACTGATAATTTTGTGCCCAAGGTGTTTACTTGGGGATAAATCAATTGAAATAGGCTAAAAATTATAAAGACAGCCAGATTGCTTTTCAAAATCACTCCCTTTTGCCTGCTTAATGCTTCTCTCATACACTTGATCCTTAAATACTTTGCCATTTTTTCTGGATTTACCTTGTGAATGACCATTCCAAAGGGACACTGGCAAAGTAACCCCCACCACAGATAGGCAGAATCCCTGAAAAGATCTGGGTGTTCCCATGTGCTTTAAGTCTACTAACAAAAATGTTCTGACAAAATCCATATTGAAAAGCAAAACGTCTACAAGCTAATTTATATTTCACTGGAAGAAAAAAAACTACAATAGGATATGTAAGGGAATTACCAATTTAGAAATTACTAAATAGTGATAAAATAAACACTGGGAAGTCAGGGGTCTAAAAGATAATTTAATTAGAAGAAAAGAAATTAAAAAGGTTATCTAAGGAAATTGTAAGTTTGGAACAATTTCCCAATTTAATCAAAAGTTAACCAGCTTTGAGCTGCAACAGGAACCACAGCAAGGCTGTCCCAGGCCAAAGACAGCCCAGGGTGGGAGAGGATGGACAGTATTGTGAAGGAGAAAATTGCAAGGCTGCAGCTTAGATCAGCATCCTTGTAATTATTCTACATCCATATGAAGCACACAGGCAGCCAAGAGCTCATCATTAAAATGCTGCAGCACAGCTGGAAACCTCAGCCAGCAGCTCAGAAACTGCCCTGTGCATGGATTTATTTATTCTCTGGTAGGGCACGGAGTGAAAAGCCCTTAGAAATGGCCACTGTCCTCGAACGACCCACGTGCCTTCAGCCAGAGCCCTTTTACAAAGGAAAAAATGCAAATGACCACCCCCAGATTCTTGGGGTTTACTCTGCTGTTTCTTTGCATGCACAGCTGGATCATTTTGGGACCTCTGTGGGGCAAAATGAAAAGCCAAGGAAGAACAGAGCAGGCAGAACCTCGATAGAGACATCTCAGTAACTCCTCAGAACACGGTGCTGGAGTTGCTGAGGGCTGCTGCTTCCCCTTCCAGGTGGGACCCTCATTTGGGTTTCCCTGCTGCTTCCCACAGACCTAATTGTGTGGGAACTCCATCAAACCCAGCTAATGTTCAAGAGCCATTAGCACACCACGATAAGCAGACACTGGAGCACAGGAGCTGCAATTATTAACTACTGCTCTGCTCTAAAAAGGGCTGTGCCTAAGAACCTCTTTTTTCCAATGCCACATTTGAAGACATAATATTACCCTGCAGAAGCCCCCAGCAGCCTCTTCCTCTTTGCCCTGACTACTTGTTCCTAATGAATTCCTCTGGGTGTGGTGCAGCCCCAGAGCCCCAGCCTGCCCTGCTGGGTGAAGTGTGGTGCACCACGCTCAGGAACCATTCCCAGGGGCTGAGAGATCCAGTTTCTCCACAGCCATGCACAGATATCCCTGCAGGAGCCTGAAAGGAGGCTCTGCCTGCTGGAGTCTCTGAGGAGGAAAATAGCCAGAGCCAGGTTTTTACTGGGAGCTTCTTGCCTCTGTTCAGGCAGGATTTTGGGCAATTTCATTCAGTTTTTTTTTTTTTTTTCCTTTTTCCTATGAGATTGGTGCCTGCATTATTCATCAAGGACCACACTACCTTGGATCTTCTAACTTTTGGTTCTGCTGTTCAGCCCACAAATTACTGACAAGGACACAATTTGATGTGCAGAGCCAGAACTGGCGTCTGGTCACTGTTGTGCTGTGCTGCCTTAGCCCTGCTCAAGTCATCTTGGACCCAAATAGGAAAAAGTTGACATCCTTGATGCCTTCCTCCCTGAATGTCAGAGGTATTAGTTTGATAGTGGGGTGGGAATGGGATCATTTTATTTGTGTTATGCAGCAATCTTCTGCAAATGGAATGCAGAAAAACTTGCTCTCATCCTAAAGAAATATATCCAGGATAACTAAAATATTAAACTTGAGTACCAGTGAGCAGTAGAGGCCAAAATAGACACGAATTATCAAACAGTATCTCAAATGCTTGTTATTTCAAAAACTGGAATAGAGATAGAGCATTGTATGAGTGTGACATTTTACCGAGCTCTGCGTGTGCTGAACTTCGTTCACAAGAACAGTGTCACTGACGTGAATGGGCCTGTCCTGCTAAGGACACACAGAATTCTTCCCAAATCCTCATTGGACACATTCCTCGGGGCATTACTACTGAAAGCTGCCTTTTAAACGACAGTCTCTCCTCAATGTTTTCAAAAATGAAATATCCAGTTATAAAACCTAACATTTCAAAAATCAGAAAGCACATGAGATAGTTACTAAATCAATACATTTCAAACATATAGAATGAGAAATGTGAGTATTTTTTCCTTCCCTTCTATTTAATTATTTAAGTGTATAAATATTTGGTATCTCATCTGTCTGAAAAAAGAGCAGAGGTTCAAGCTTGGCTCAAATGGTGTTGAGACAAATGTGAGCAGTCCCAAGAAATGGCTCCTGAGGCTGTGGGAGATGCAGAGGAGTGGCAGGTCCCTCATCATGGCAGGAATTAATCCAGGCAGGGGAACTTGTACTCAGGGGGTCGGGGGCTCTTCTGCACCTCTCACATTCAGCACTGGACACACTTTGCAATTCATGAGTGGAAATGCTTTCCCTGATGTGTCAGCGAGGAATTGTTCTGGTGAAAAGCCAGAACACACTTGTCTTTCTATGAAACTGGCACAAAGAGGAATAAATTCCACAGCTTATCTTGGCACCAGAGCCATCAGCTTCTCTGGCAAGAAATTCCCACCAGAGAACTGCAGCCTGGGTCTCCACATCTGATCTACTGCATGTCTGGCACAGCACAAGCGTGGTACCTGCCCAAATCCAACACCAAAGGTGTAATTCTCCCTCAGGGTTTGGAAAGAGCCACAAGTGCAATTCATCTTTCTCTGGTCTCACTTTCCTATAGGCAACATGTCCCTTAGGTTTAAAATTAGAGTCAATGTGATGAAGATTTTTTAAAACCTCTGGATCTTACTTTGTTATTTAGAAAAAAAAAAAAAAAAAAGGAAAAGTAACACCCTGCATTTCCAAAGTCTGCAGGCTGCATTAGAGTTCTACCTTAGTAATTACAAAGATTTATGTTCCATCCTGCCCCAAATCCAGAGCTCATTGTCCATTCAACTTACACTGCTCTGACTTACAGTTCTCTGTATCCATTATCTTTAATAATAAAGAGCTGACTGCACTTAATGATTGAGGAGCAAGATGTGATTAGCAATAGGAATCTCATTTATGAGAAAACAAACCCGAGTGTGGTTTTTGTGTTTCATTAGAAGTATCTTAAATGTACTCCTTAATGCTAATTGATCTCACAGAGATGAGAAAATTCTCTGTTCCAAATTAATGGGACAAAATAATTCATCTTCTTTCTGGAGGGAACATTTAATATCATTCAGCATTTAGAGGGAGGTGGCATCTTCACAGGGATTTCACCACCTCAAGTGAGGTTTACTGTGAGCATTTATCCCAAACCTGCAAGATTTCCCACTGGACATGGAAAAAATTCAACAGCATAAATACACAACAAAATGCCATATACAACATTTTCTTTTCACAAAAGGTCTTTCCCATCTTAGCAAAAGTACTCAAAGCTGAAAAACAATATTGGTGAGTAAATATAAAGGCTTTTTCCATATGTTTGTCAAAGGAAAACTCCTTGATGACTCTGTTAATTTGCTATGAGCAGGAGATTACCAAGATATTTGCAAGATAAAGTTCCTTGTAGGATTTATTGAAAACAAAACAAAGCAGAAATCTATTTTTCCACTAAGCATTTCACTTTTGTTTGTATTGCAATAATTTTTTTTCCTCTTTTTGAATTATTCATATTTGGATATCAAATATTCCTACAAACCAATGCATTTAGGAATAATGAGTCTTGACTAGTTTCATTTTAACTCATTGTGCTTTCTGACCAGGATTATTATTATTATTATTATTAAATGACCTTCTATTCAGTCTGTTTCTATGATCCATAAATAGAAATTGCCTAATGAGCATCTCAAGTATTCCACTGTGATTTCCATGGCAGTTTTTCCTATCCTGTGTTTGTATAGCTCTGATGACAACACCATTTAATCCACAGCAACAGCTCTGCCTGCTTCTTCTCAAATCCCTTCTATGAATACAACCTTCCCCATTTGAGGCTGGAATCTTGTACCTTTACACTGTCTGAGAAATGCAGATTGGCTGTAACATCAACTGAAGAATTAATTTGAGAACTTCAAAAGTTGCTCCATACCACAGAAACAGCAATAATTATTAGATTTTCTGATGAAAGAGGAAAAAATTTCCTTTTGCCTTGTACTAATGTTCTGCTTGAACAGGATTTGCATTTTTGGTTTGCAAAGCAGCAGGGACAAATACACTCTCCAGTGTACTCAATCCATTTTTACCTATTCCAAAGAAGGAAGGTAGAGAAGAGCAAAGGAAGAGATGCAGAGTTTCTGTCACTACTATGGAAAAAATAATGCATGTTCCATGAGGAAATCAGCAGAGTTCTGGAGGAGGGGAGGCAGATTCCTTCTAGAGGAAGTGTTATATGGTGACATTTTTGGTCAGAAGATAACAAGTGTGTTAGTGAATATTTTACTGGCACATCACCCTCACTTCCTATTTTGATATCACACAGTTTTATTTTCTCATGTCACACACATCACTACTTTGCCTGAATTCAGGAAAGACCAAGGCAAAGCCTGCCTACCATTCTGACATCCCAGAGAGACAAGGTCTTGTCAGTGGAGCTGGTGACAACGGTGCTGGAGAAGGGCAGGAACTCGATGCTGTTGACTGAGTCCTTGTGGCCACGCAGGGTGTATCTGCACCTCTCACTGCAAGAGAAGAAAACAGGAATGCAGCACACTCCACCCAGGGTAATATCATCAACAGACAACTTTAGGTGAATGAAGAACACATTTCGTGCATCTCCCCAGCTACTCTCTGGAAAAATGAACATTGACAGCGATTCCTCATCCAAGCCCTGCACCACAGAGACAGTTACATAACCCAACCCATTGGTGTTTGCTTCCCAGTAATGAAGGCTGGAGCAGGAAGGTATAAAGAAATGAGAAATGGGTTTTAAAAGATTGAATCCTAAGGAGGAACAATGAAAGCATCACTTAGTGTTCCCTGGGTGGATTCCCAAAAACCTCGTTGATGCAGAACTAAAAGGGAACGTGGATGAAAAAGTAGGATAGAGACAGCACCATTTCATTTTTATAGACATGAAATTCCATTTTTTTCAAAGGGAGATCTATTGGACCGTGCCCACGTGCACCCTGAAGAAAGCCAGTGAGTGCTGGCAACCTGGTTTTCCTCTCAAGGTCTGCACAAAGCCTTAGAGAAAGCAAGTGGTGCCTGGGAGCTCTTTACTGAGGGTAAAGTCTTGTCCCTGTGGACACCCCAAACCCCTTTTCCCTGGAGGAGAAGTCTCAGGCTACGGATGAACCACTCCAATGGCCATCATATGCTCCCAGTTCTTAAAGCAGAGGTGGGGAAACAGAGGTGCACCCCAAGAATCGAGGTGTTCATCATGAACTAACAGCTCAGATGGAATTACCTGTGAAATGGTTCTGAAAGTTCTTTCAAGGCTTAAGACACCCAGCCACTGAACCTTCTCCCAGCTGAGTAGTAACACCCTAGAGCTTTTGGGCTGCCTTTCTCACCTCTTTGCTTTGTTTTCTTTGAATGAGTTAATTTCTGGGACAACACTGCTGGTCCTTCTCAGCTGAGGGGATGGACCTGATACAGCTGGAACTCCAGACAGGAAGCTTTTCCCATTGTAGGAAACTGGACACTACCAGGATGACACTGCTGTGGAGAATCAGTTCTCTCACCAAACAGCCTGACCTTGGCTGTACAGCTGTAATCTCGTGAAAGCTTTTTGGGTTTTGCTTTGCTTTCTGTGTACGCACCAGAGCAGAGCATTCCTTAAACTGGAGCCAAGGAGAAGAGAAGGAAGAGCCCAAGGATGTCCCATCCACACAACACAGGACTCATTGTTAAACAAGGGCATCACTCCATGATTTCTTTAGATATATGTAAAACTTAAATGTGCAGTATTTGTATTGTTATGAAAACACACAGGTAGGGGAGCATACTGTAGAAAAAACTAATAAATATAAACTCAGTAGCAGTTCTATCCTCTTTGTTCAGCTGAGTCAAAAATAGTATGAAAAAATAAAAGCCAACAACTCATCATAAATTACTGCAGCTTTCAGCGAGAGCTCAGAATTTTATTCCCTGCTCATGTGATTCTGACAGTAGAAACACACCTCCCTGGAGCTGGCTGCTGAATATATCACTGGGGCTTGCAAATTACATTACTGGGTGCCTCTTAACAGAGAAATTTCTTACAATATTTATTAAGGAAGCTGTCAGCAGGGGGGAAGTAAAGATGTGATTTTTCTGCTTTTTTTTTTTTTTTCCCCTGCCTGTATGTCCCCAGAAGACTCTCAGAGCTCCTCCTGGTTCTGTACCAGCAGCACAGGAGATCAGTGTCTGCAGTGGGGGGCAGGCCAGGAGAGCTGCAAGGCTGGGATGGACACTCCCCTGAGCACTGATCTAACACAGGGACGCCTCAGATCTGTCCTGGTGCTTTTCCATTTGCCATTCTGGAAAGATAGCCTGTGCTGAACACCAAGCCTATCCCCACAAAGGCAGAGTAGAAGGGAAATAAGTAGCTTCTGAGGAGAAATATTATCCAGGAAATAGATTTCAAAGAAATACTAGATTCCACTGGTATAATTTTACAGAATCTATGTTTTTCTATTACAGATAATACATTATACCACCCAGTGTTATCTGTTATATAGACTACATGTATTATTTTGTCACAAGGACTCATTTTAAACTAGACATAAAGTGCTTGGCTGTTAGAACTCGGTGCACAAGATATCTGATATTCATGATCAATTGATATACGACAGTAAAAATAACTTCAGTAAAATAATTCTTTTGTCTCACAGTGTCAAGGTAATGTTTTACACCACAAATATGCCTTTTCCATCTCAGATCTTACACTTTTTTTTTATTTGTGCCTAGGAATGCCATTTTTTAAAGGTGCCCAATCATTTCCAGCTTGCATGTTCCAATGTAAAGGCTCTGAGCTGCTGAACAATTTCTGACAAGGAAAATCCTGCTGCATTTTTTTTGTGGGCACTTTGCATTTTTGAAAACATAGACAGCTTTCCATACCACAGTGTGAGAGTGGTTCCATTGGAAGAAAGGGAATATTTTCCTGTATCTATTATCTTGTGTCTATGCCCTCTTCAAAGGCTGGGGAAGAGCAATGTCTTCAACCTGCTTGACTGGGCTTGGGGTGAAAGAACACAGGAAGAGGGAGGCAGTTAAAGGAAAAAAAAGATATTTTGTTTGTCAGGCACTGATGTAAGATCTGGACTGTCCCAGGCAGACAGGCTGCAAGAACAGGCTTGTGAGAGATTAATTAGGTGCCAAAGCAGGAAGGCCCATTCAGAATCCCTTAGCAAGGTGAAAATGGACTGAAGTGATGGACCATGACAGCAGCAGAAGGGAAGGAAATGATTTGCATTTTTCCATCAGGAACACAAACACCCAGCCCTGATGCAGCCTCTCTCCTTCCGACTTCCCTATCACTGCACACTGATGAGCTCTGGCTCTCGAGATCTCATTTACCACTCTGATAACTGACTGAGTGAATATTTCTGAGAACCGTTCCCCAGTGCTACATAAAATAAATTCATCCTTCTGTCCAGCTGAGACATAATTTCAGCAAGATTGTCTTGTACCAGCTATCTTCTGGTTGGAAAGGGCAACAATTTATCTAGATGTTCTTTTTCCACAACAAAAGAAGTTGATATGAAGGGTAGATCATCATCCTGTTTCTTCATGGAAGCTCATGTTTCTATCCAATGGAACAAGTTTATCTACTTTAGAATAAATCTGTAGTGGTTTTTTCATGGAAGCTCATGTTTCTATGCAATGGCACAAGTTTATCTACTTCAGAATAAATCTGTGGTTACATCCACTGAGTACTTTTCTCATTGTGAACACAGAGCCTCATGGATATAAGCCTCACAACCTCTGAATATCTTCATTCAGAAGACAGAGGGGATCATGTTTGAACAGCAGGTTAGACACTTGCACAAATCTTGATGCCTCAAGAGGTTCTCAATAAATGATGCCACAAGAGAAATGCTGCTCAGTAGCTCAGTATTTTGCAGATTGCATGCTCACTCTGACACCACTCCAGCCTTCATTCTCCCCCTGTGTAGTGCAGGACTAATTATCCTCAATGGTTTCTTTCTTTCTGCAGTCAATTCCTCTCCCTTAAATCCAGGTGAGGTAATGATGTTCATCAATAAATCAGCCTTCATTCTACCTCAGCATGTTTGGATGTTTCCTAAGAGTTTCAAACAAACATGGACAGATACCAATCCAGAAGCACATCTATACCAGGAATATTGGCTTCAATTAACCATACCAATACTGATATCATTAGCTCAACACATTGGGAAGATTTCATTTCTAGAGACTTCTCTTTTGAAAATCACATTTCAGAATGCTTCATTCAAATTGCAAAGAGCTTTCAGTAAAACTGCATTGAAAACAGAAGATATGAAAGATTTCCACTTAGATGAGACTTCAGTGAATATTCCCAGGCACTACACAAATGTAAAAGAGCAGCCAAAAAATGCACCAGTCAGATATTCCACTGACTGTGCAGTAATTGAAAGGGAACACAGGCAGTGGGTAGATCCCTCTTGCCCTGCATACTTTCCCAGTAAAACTCAGGAAAAACAAAGCAGTGCCCAGCCTGCCCCCACTGCCAGCCACACAGCAAACCACAGCCACGAGGCAGACAACATGTGGCCAATTCTTCTGCTACTTAAGTGTTTCAAAAAAACACCCCACACATGCATGATGGAAATCCTATGGAATCTGGATTTTTTTGCCCCCTTTCTTGGCTTTTTTTTTTTTTTTTAAAGCATGTGGTTTCTATGTTCAGCTCTATTTGGAAAAACTGGGGGAGTGGAAGGTGATACCATTTCAGTGAGTACTTAGGTAGCCATCATTACTTATTTTATTTCTGTGCCATATTGAATCTCAGTTCAAACACGGTAATTAAAACAACCTATACAGCCACTTGAAATTAATGAGATTTTGAGCTTGCTCTTTGGAGTCAGTGCCTCTCCCACGCACCTTTTTCCATGCCTTCCATGCCTTCATTCCCAAACAGGAACTCCCAAACTGTACCACCTTTCCCTAAAACCACTCTCTCAAATAGAGCAAACACTAAACTAAACTCTCTCTCGTGTCTACTGGGAAACATTCTTCTGTGTGAGCTGCAATTTTCAGGGCAAGTTACACCAGAAAGTCATCTGTTGTGAAGGTGCACACAGCATTTCTGAGGAAGATTTGTAAAGACACACCACAACCAGCCTCCAGTGCTCCTATTGGGCTGTAATTGGGACAGTCAAAAGGAGTATCTTTTTTTAACAAAACCTAACCCCATCACTTTCTCATTGTATGGCTCTATCTCCAAAATATGTTTAAATTCGGCATAGAACTTTCCCAGCCAAGATCAATGGCCAAGGATAGCAAATGGGCTGGCTTAAGACATTAAAATGCCAGCTTGGTTTATGCTGTTATAAATGCATCCTATCATGTCTTTACATTTTATGACCTCTATTTTATTTCTAGGTAGCTTCACATATGACACATCCAATTATTCATGTCAAGAATGTAAAACTACCAGTATTTCAGTAAAAAGTGCTTGCCATCATTTATGACAGTGATTTTTTTTTTTGACCCATTATTTCACTAAATGTAACACATTTTCTGAGACATTGACATGTGAGGACACTTACTCTAGAAAGTACATTTGTCTCTGAAAAGATACACGACAGTATGATGCTGTCAATATGAAACACTTGGTTCAATTATTACCTATGCTTAAGAAAATGGAACTCTCTTCCAATTGTGAACATTCATTTGTACCCTCTCTCAAACCAATGTTTGACACTTGGAAAATGCAGCGCTAAAGGAGATATTACTGCAGCTTCTGTGACAATGCAAACATTTCTCCTCAAGTATTTAGAAACATTTAGAAAGAAAATACAAATATAATCCTGCTCTGTGTAATTAATTTTCATATTTAGCACTCATGGAACGTTTTAATCTCTGCGATCTGAGTGCTCTACAAAACAAGGAGCAATCCCCTGACTGAAACAAAGCTCAGAGTCAGGCTTTCCCTGGCAAGGATCAGTTTGTAGAGCTACTCACAAGTTTCTCAATCTGGTGAAATCTGGTGTCGGATAATTTTAATTTTTGCACTTGTGAAGTTCACACTGAGCAGAAGCAGGATTAAGTATTAAACCCTGCTGTCATCACTCCCATCAGGGGCTGCTGTGAGCTGGGGCACGAGGGGCTGAACCACCCAGGCACCGTGAGCACGCCCCACTCCCGCTGGAAGCAGCACAAGCTCTGCCACTGATGTCAGGAGGAGCAGGATGAGATCCAGCCCTGTCACCACAGGAGCCTGAGAGCTCACACTTTGCTCTGCTGCACAGTAAATTGAGCATGTAAAAGGAAGCTGATCTCTGAAGGGGGATGGACTCAACTGGTAAGTGCAAGGGTATGATTGTTCCCTTCCTCTCTCCTCGTCTTCCTCCTCCTGCCAAAAGCAAAGCAAAAGCTTCCCAACTAAGAAGGTTTAGCCTAGGAAGAAAAAACCCCAGACATGATACATATGTTTCATTAGTGTTTTCTATGTATATAAACAAATATTACTCATCTGACTCAGCATGTTTGTAAGTCTGCTGTAAAATCCTGTAACATCCTATTCTCACACCTCCTTGCAAATAGTCGTACTGTTAAAACACAGAGCTTCTGAACTGGATCAAATTGTGTCCTCCCACTGACAGGACATAAGTCAATGCCAACAGTTACATTTTTTACTTGCCTGGTAAATTTTGAAAGGCTGCAGCAGTTTATTTTTGAGAGTGCAGATTTCCTCTCTGAGATCAAGCAAGGCTCTTTTCCCCTCCTTTCTCAGGAGCTGAACTGAGCACAGCAGCTTTCCTTTAACACCAGTTTGTAAAGACTCAACTCTCACCAGCTCTGCTTCAGCTCCTGCTGAAAACTGCAATAAAAGCCAGCAGGATTTAGTAGCTGAAGAGATTCCACCTGCTGCAAGAGGGAACTGCAGTCCCAACCCTCTCCTGGCCCTGCTGGCGGAAGGAACACCCTGGGCTTTGTGCTCACACAGGATGGACCTACACCTCCAGGTACCCTCCAGTCTGCTCCAAATCTGTCTCACACTTATTGTGAGCCCCTACTCTTAGCAAAACTCCAAGAGAAGGCTGAAGGGCAGTGCCTGAACATGATGGTCCTTAAACGTGGGTCTTGTTTGATGAGGTGTGAGCACACCAAGTGCTCCCAGCACAGTCCCACGCACTTTGGGGCTCACTCCTGAGAGCACCTCCGAGGGTTAAAGCCTTCCCACAGCAGGGAGGTGGTCAAAAGCTCGTCCAGTCCTTCCCTTCCCACTCCTCACCCTCCCATTCCGTGGTGCTCCCTCCACAGCCTCCTACCCCTGAGGCATTTGTGTGCTGTTAACAAGATACTCTGTCAACAGCAACACCCAAACAGGACAGGAAAGCTATTTTATTGTGTAGGAAATTCATTTCATCTCCAGGGACCTTGCCTCCTTACATATTTTGCTGTTCTAAAAATTACTTCGTCCCATTTCTATAACTTGAAAGAGCCTCTTTGGCAAATAATACACAGAAAGGGAAAATTGAATGTACCTGAGAACAAAAAAATACAAAAAACCACATGCAGAACAGAAAAAGAGGGCAATGCATTACATTAAATGAAGTCTGATAGCTTGAACTTCCGATTCAGTGAGGTCTAATAGGGAGGGACATTTGGCAAAATTCCCCTGATAAATTTATAATTAACCAGCAGAAAGCAAGGCTCCAGTCAGATTTCTATTCTGCAGTGAAATTAGATAACAGCCAAATAATCACAGTCCTTGAAAGAAAGTGCTGTGAATGCAGGAGAAAAAGGTTGCAAAACTGCATGCCTTACCTTTGGATTAAAGTGCTTATTTGCCTCAATTCCTAGTAATTAATGTAACACAATTTGTATTACTGGAAAAGTAGCCAATTATAACACTGTATTTATTTTTCTGGCAGAGCTCTGCTGTGTGTATTTAAGTAGAAGCTGTGTGTTTATTGAGAGTGTGGAAACTTCCTCTACCAGGCAGACATGAAGATGCAGCACTGAGTTAAACAATACTCTCAGACAAAAAAGCACAAAGTTTTGAGGCCACCACTGGTTGCTGTGGTGTTGGACACAGGCCTGGCTGCCTGGTGCCAGTCTGGGAAATAATATTAACCTTATTTTTTACTCTGTTTCTGTATCAAGTGCACATAGATAGTGGTAGGGTGGGCTTTACAGAATGAAGACTCTCCCCGTGCCATGGTTGGTTACAACTCTCTGGTACAAATGGGCAAAAAAGAAAAATAATCCATTACCTTTTGGTGCTTGATTGATTCCAATACTACTCAAACTCAGGATCTATTTTGATAAACATTGATAATACTAAATATGATTGACAATAGCTTTATATGTTTTTGTGAGTGAAAGCCCAGGTTATTGAATTAATAATATTCTACTTATGCTTTCATTAGAACGCATGAAAACTTTGCCAATAATCTATCTCCTTTTTTTTATTGGCTGGAAACATGAATAATGAATCTGCTCATTATTACACTGAAGATTTAGACTTTTAATGTCTTCCATTTCTTTGCAAGAACAAATGAAGTGTTCTATGAGAAGTATTATTATGTGTATTATTTTCTGATTCTAGATGAAGGGGTTTTGGTGTGAAGCTTTGATTTTTTTAAAGGAAAGATAGAATAGTAAGACATAAAATCTCTACTTAAGAATGGTTTATGGTCTTTTTGTAAGATTGTAATCTATTCTTCAGTCCCTTTTACTATGTAGGCTTGGCTGTAGCTCATCAAGGTATCATTAAAGTCTCACTGCTCAACAGCTGATTGTTGGCAGCACAGGGCATGTTTCAGCTCATGGCAACAGCTGTTGCAAAAGCTCACTTTTCACTGAAACTGGGCTCCAAATCAATGTTGGTAACTTATTTCAGCAATTTTAGTACAAACAGAAGCCTGTTACTTACAATCCAAATTTTTCAGAAGTGAGATGCATTTTTATATGTTTCAAATTTGGATTATGTTTCATTTGATGAGGATTGTACTTCCCCAAGGTTAGAGTTAGGTCAACAAAAATGACTTTGAATGTCATGGGACAGAAGAAGATTTAGGCTTTTATATCCAAAATGTAGATTTTAAGTGCCCTTTTCCTCAGCTTGGTCAAAACAGACCAAGTCAATTACAAGGTCTTGCTTGAAAATGTGCCTAACAGAGTGATGCCAGGGAATGATCTAAAGTAATCCTGACTTAATTAGTAATTCTTACCCCAGCTGCCAGTCAGAAATTATACATTTGTTAACACTACTCTAATGGGAACGTTCTGGGCATTCCCAGAACATCTGTAACACACCAGTGGGATTTGGTCCCACATTGGTACGCACTCTGAGCACCACGCAGGAGCACACACCCTGCATTCCATATTTCAAGTCAGGTTTAGTTCGTTCCTCTGCCTCTGGAAAATCAACACTCACATATCAAACAATCCATTTGTGGCCATGGCTTCTAACTTTTCCATCAAGTCTGTCTGCATGCAGAAAATGAATTCCATCAGCCAAAAGAAAAGCTTTGTGCAGCTCGGTGCTCCCAGCACTTGGGGCGACACGATCTGAAGCGGTTCCCCTCCAGGGTCGGCTCTTGTATTTCATAGTGATGGAATAAAACACTGTTTCAGTCCTTCAGTCAGGAACTAGACCACAACTCCTCCTTGGAAAGTGTCTCCTTTGCAACATACAGAAAGCCAAGCCACCTATCCCAGAATTCCAAACCTCAGTCCAGGAGCAAGGTACGCTCAGGTTCAGAAAGGTACATGGTAATTCTTAGATTATTTTTTTACTCTTACCCTCACTCAGCACTTTCTGCAAATCAAGTTTCCTCAGGGGATTTTTTTTTGTTGGACAGGTGAAGACAGGAGCATCAGAAATCACTTATTGAAACCCACAGTCTTGTTTCATGAAACAATTATCTCCTCCCTGCTCCAGGCTCAGGGGTCTGAGCTAATCAGATCAGCACAGGCTCAGTAATAATGAAATAGCTGTAACCCATTTAAGCAGACATTAAACAGTGCAGGACAAGGAGTGTGTTTGCTGCTCAGCAATTCTGCCACTGAATAAGCAAAGCTTCTCCCCTGTGACAGTGGGTCCTACTCAATTACCACATCAGCTGACAAAATGGCCTCAAAGCTGAGCTCATGGCTCGCTCTACGCTCTGTATGAAGCTGCCATGATCTTATTATTTGAGTTTTTCTTTTTTTTTAATTACAAGAACTTTACCTCTAAAACGACTGCCTTTTCAGGCTAACCCTGAACAAGTAAATGCAGATGTCTCAATCCCTCCTTGCTTTTGAAAAACACCAGCACACGTGTGTTTTGATGGATCACTGTCAAGTGATTTCATTTTTTGTGTCTGTATACTAAGGCTTATATGAGAACTATTTGAACAGGTTATTTTACAGTTTTAGGCTTTCACTGTTCAAATAAAATATTGTGGAGAAGATGAGCCATCTGCACTCCACATTCAGATCCCCTTTATTGTGCATTCCAACCACCCTGAAGAATCTGTTATTTCTTTCATTCTCTTCCTTGTCATAATTTATTTCATTCTTCTACACAATCATGTGAATAAATAAAGAATATGGCATTATATGCACAACTACTGACTGGTGAGACATAACACAGAAAATAACAAATGTGACAATGAAAAACAAAATTTGAAATATATTTACACCAGAAGGCCAGATAGACTTACTAAGTTATGCTAGAACACACATTTTCTTTGTGAGGTTGATCTGATCTATTGCTTCTGAAAACTCCCAGACAATATAAGAAATATTTGTTTTTAACAAGAGTTTAAGTCTGTAACAGTGGATAACAGCACACTTTTAAAAAATGTCACTCCTGTAACACTAAAGCCTAAAATACCTCACCAAAGCCTACTGTGTTCATCCCATAAAGCTCTATCATGTCATATTCTCTATAAATTTACATATTTAGGATGAGATTTCCAAGCTGCCTGGACAATACAGAGTCTGAGATTCCTGCAGCTGTTGGGTGCCCAAATAATGGGATTTTCCCACCTGACAATGTGGCTGCACCAACATATTTTCAATCAACCCCTCGGGCTCTTTGAAAGCTCCAGCTCTGGGTGTATTAAATGAAGGGTTAGGTTGGAGCAGCTGCTGAGGGAGAACTTTTTCTGTGAACTCGTTCAGAACTTGCTCTGTGCTGCCACCAGAATCAGGGAGCAGCTGATGAGGAGAACAAGAAGTGGCTCTTGGGCTTCTGTTTGCTGGGAGCTGCATTAAATTGCACAATGGATGAGCCAGGTCTGCACTAGCACAAAATTCTTGCCTTTCTTCAAAAACACCATTGTTGGAAAACTACCAACAAAAGGGAAAAACTGAAACAAGAACTATACAGGAGGCCAGCAGAATAAATCTAGAGAACTCAACTAGGTCCACGCAGTTGCCATAAAACTAACTCAAATCAGCTTTTAGCTCTCAAAAAAAACAACCAAATCCAAGCCCAGCAAACTCCCTGCACCCCAAAAACTCTCCAAACAAACCAAAATGCCACCATTATTTTACCTCAGGATCCCTTTGCTGTCTAGCTTATAGTGATTAAAGTCTTTATAGGATAGAGAAAGCAGTACTGGCACGTCATAATTTATCACTACCTTTTAAATTTTTTTGTGTATTAAGTTAGTATTTTTAAATTTATTTTTAATATATTTCTTTTATGTCTTTAATCCCAACCCATGTGCATAAAAAGCACTGTGACTCTTGTTGGATGTTAGTTTATTTTCCTCCACATTTTAAATTTACTGAAACTTCTTTAGACCTATTAAACAAGCAAAATTCTTTTTGAAAACAGTACAACAAAGCTGAGATGCAATAAATATAAGCACTTCAATATTTAAGTGAGGAAAATGAATTTCAGTGTGCTTTCAAATTGGTTTTCTTCAGTGCAGAGTTTCTTTATTTGTCCAAATAAAATAGATTTGAGTGGGTGGCAGCTTTAAGGAGTTATGCAGCACTGTTCAGTGGCTTTGTGAACTTGGGAAGGTATTATGAATAATGGATTTGCTGTGCTCTTAGACATGGAGCCACAACAAAACCAGTTTCTTTGGAGGTTCTCTAACTGGCATCTGCTGGAGTGAAGAATAAAGAGCCTGGTCCACCACTGAAGCTACAGGTGCAGGACTGTTCAGATCAGTGCCTGAACACAGAATGGGAAGAGCTGAATTTCCAGGGATACCTCCCACCACTTTGATCTGCTACTGTCTCACCATTTTTAGATTATGCACCACCCCTGTTCTCCCCAAAAAGAGCTGGAAAAGGGCTGGATTTCCCTTTGCCAACAGCTGGAGGAAGAAAAATACTAACTTGAAACACAAGCACAAAATATAAGAGTAGTGATTCAGTCGCCGCCTTTCCTAGATGTCAATAGTTTGGTTTACTTTCCTTTTTGTTCCAGCTTTCCCTGTTAAGAGCATGATTTTCTATCAATATAATTACACCTGTCTAATCCCAGTGTGCACCCAAAGCAAGTGTCACTGGATGAGAAGAGTATCCACTGTTCTCCAGGGAAAGAGAGGCCTTTGCAAGTCACTACTGAAATCTCCAGCTGCACATAGCAAAGCTCAGTTTACAATTGAATATGCAATCAAAGTACTGTCAAGCCATGAGTGATAACCTGATATGGATCACTCAGAAGGCTGACACACTTAGAATTAGGTTTTCAACAACCCACAGTGCCAGCTGCTAACTTCACATCTAGTATCCCAGTGTCCCCAGACCCTCATTTCAATCTTAACCTTCTAAAGTCAGCAAAGATCTGTATTACTATGAAACAAACCCTGATATTAATAATAATAATTTTTTAAAAATCTAAAAAGGGCTTTTAAAGGAGCAGGACACACAGTATTTTTACTTTTTCCTTTGAATTTCAGAGCAGGGATATGAGTGTGACTAGAGCTGTGTTCCCAGTGTGCAGCAACCTCCTGTGCCCTTATGCCACAGAAACACTCTGTGACCGTCTGCTCTGTATTAAATAATTCACAAATTTTGTTGACATTTTACTGCAGTCTCCATATTAAGATTCCATTATCTAGAATGTTTGTGTTGGTGACAGAAATATGCTTGAAAGAGACACTAAAATATAAAGAAATTCACTGGGTTTGCATCAAATGGATAATTCCAATACATATTTAATAGGTTTCCCACAGACACATGCCTTTGCAGGCTCTGAGTTCAGTAAATAGATGCATAAAAATTGTCTTGTAGATGGTGAATTGATTCCTAGCTGGGAAAGATATTGGTCAGCCTAGAACAAGGTTTTTGTGTGATGATGTGTCTCAATTCACATCAGAAAACCTACAAATATTGAAGTGCAGAAGGGAAATTGCCAACATTTTTATTTGCTTCATCCTGATCTTCACCTCCACCAAGGCAAAATCTCCCTTATTTTCTTGGGAAGTGTCAGAGGGGTTGTCTGTTGTATTCACAGGCTTAACCACTTGGACCACGTGGGAACAGACCTTACAGCCCTCAGTCTGCTTGAGGATTTGGAGATCTGTCTCAAAGAATAACCCACACAGGGCACCAGAGAAGCTGTGTTACTTGTTGGAGGTCCAACAACTTAGGGAAGTGTAAAGAGAGAGGATAGAAATGAGCCCCAGGTTTTTGAAAACTGCCACAGAGGAAAGAAATCACTATTGGGCTGGAAACAGTATTTATTCACATTTTAAGGAAGTACAAACACAATTCAGTGTCTTCCAATGTCAGTTCAAGACCCAGGGCACTTTTTTGTATGCAAGAATTAATTGTTAAAGGACTAAGATGCAACTTGTGCTTATTTTCCAGTTGAGGCTAATCAAAGATGAATAGAGTTTGCTCTAACAGGATGCACAACTAGAGTTCCACCACTTGGGAGAGAAAATAACCTTGTGTAACATTTGAACCCTTAAAAGAAAACAATAAAAAGGAAGAAAAATAAAACCCAAAAGCATCACACACAGACATGTCCGAAGACTGCCTGGAGCCAGAGGACAAGAACTCAAAAAATTACAAGAGGAATTTACATGTATTAAGGCATCCACTACAGCAGAGTTTTACTCTGAAATCAAACGACCAATGCATCTGATTTCAAACCAGGAGACATCAGCAGCTCAAAATAATTCACATTCTGGTGGATATGTGGATATGCCTGTCAGAGTATTGCTGCTTATGAATAGTAAGATGTATTCCTGCTCTTTTTAGGTCACTGGGAGACAAGAAGGGAAATAACCTACTATTACCTGTGCTTCAGCATGTGGGGATTTTGGGTGACAGTGCTCCACTTGATCACGGATCACAGACTGTGTGTGTATTATTTGCACTAACTGGTACTGACAGGATGTGGGA
Organism: Vidua chalybeata; assembly: GCF_026979565.1. NCBI lineage: Eukaryota > Metazoa > Chordata > Aves > Passeriformes > Viduidae > Vidua > Vidua chalybeata. Next base: position 3,928,037 of record NC_071536.1, read on the forward strand.
GTGATGATGAAGATACATAATTTTAATGAGCTGTTGTCTTCTCTGAGCTCTGTAATACTATCTGACAGTTTTCAGTGCTCTCTGAATTACTCTGTTGGTACAATTAATTTCTGGTTTGGTGGAGATACTGTAAGTCAGTATTTCTAGGAGAACAGCTAAGGTAAAGAAAGCCTGCCAGTAATGAGTGACTGTAACGTGAGGGAGAAAGAAAACATCTGGATAATGAGCCTGGATGTGGAGTGGAAAACTATAATCTGACTTCAATTGTGCTGAGTGCCTGCAGTGCTGAGCCTTTGCATTTGAGTTCTGAATCTAGGACAGTGGAAACACCCTGTCAAGATCTGACTAACATTTTGCAGGTTAAAATACCTGCACACTTGCAAATAGGACAGAAAAAAAAACCAGGAAACCCCCCCCCCCCAAAAAAACCCCAAAAAATCCCAGTGCCTGAGCTTCCTCCAGTGCACACAATCCCAGCAGACTCAGCTTTTTGGACCTGTCAGCAGCTCTGGTTAAGATTTGGTGGAAGGAAGCCTCAGTTTTACCTCCCTCATTCCTCCTGCTCCTGAAGTAGCTTCCAGGGAATCGAGGAGGTGTTTGGACAAGTGAGGGACACCAAGCAAAAGGTGTTCAATTTCCAGAGGGTCACATTTTCTCACCAGCTCAAATAAAGCTTCCTGCTGTCCAACAGGAGCCTCTCAGCCAACTACACATAATTTAGGAAATCTGGCCTAAAGGAGGAGAACTAGAACATAAAAAACCCCTAACAGTTACATCTAGTATGTTTTTTCCAAGCCATACTGAATGCTGAAATAATGGATGCAAGGAAACTTCTGACATCAGAAAATTATACACCCTTTTATGTAAATCAAGTGCAACTTTCTCAACTATCTTTTCATAAAAGAAATACTATGTAGCTAACTATGGTAGAGTTCAGATTTTTAAGCCTACTTAAAAATCTCTGCAGAACTCAGACATTTTAGAAAGCAGCTCTATTTTCAGCTTAGTTTTAAAAAAATGAAGTAGTAACTTGATTTTTCCCCCCTCCATTAATCAAAAACTGTGCTGTGCAGTTCAAGACTAGTAGTAGAAATCAGAAAGCAAAGCACTTACATTTCTGTGTATTCAATGCTTTAGGAAAAAAAGTCAAGATATTCTGAATTAAAAAGAAAAATTATCACTTTAACTACTAAGATCTTCAAATATGCCACCTGTGCACAGGCTAAATTGCCACAGATGCTTCCAGTAAAAGCCAGAGAAAACATGGATTTATCTAGACCAGTAGCCAACAGCCACCACTACAAATATTTCAGCAGAAGTCACAAAACTCCTGTCATGTTTTACAGAGTAATTAATAATCACAGACACACCTATTTCTCATGGATCTACATCATTACTGAAAATCCAATACTGATTTTCTTTCTTCACACCCAGTAGAAAGACTTGAAGACAACTAATCTTGACATATTTTTATCATCCCCAAGGAATGGAAAGGCAGGGTTTTAATGATGCCTCCAGTAAAGCTCTTCACCTCTTGTTTATTTCACCAGATGTAAATAATGGCATGGCTTGCCATGCTTAGGCATTCCATGGGCACCAGCTAAGATTTTTCTGGCCTTTGGGACCTGCAAATATGTGACCATAATAAACATTTCTCATTATTTATGCATGTTGTCTCATATTGATGCATGTGGCTTTAGTAAATAAAGCCACAATGTGATTTAAGTTTACAGCATTGAGTTCAAGCTACACTTCCTGTGAAGTTTTGTACTTCAAGCCTCATCTTATCCAGTGTTATGAAGATTTGGCCATATCTTCCCCTTAACTGAATAGCTCTGCTTTGAATGTAATCTTTTCCTTGATAATTCACATTTTCAAATTGATTTTTTACAATTGGTTCTCTGGGAGTTATATCAACAAGATTTTAGACATTCCTGATCCTGAAAAATGTGTTATGGAATTGTAGCATAATTATAAATTTGGAGACTTGGGCATAGGCCTGGATTTGATTTGAAGGATTAATAGCAGCTTGTCTCTCCAGTGCTCCTTGGAGGATTTCAAAGGGAATTCTCCTTTATCAAAATGGCAAGCACTTCCTGCTGTGCTGTCAGGAGAGACATTACAAACTACCCAAAAATGGTCCTTCCACATTTCCTCTGAGTTCTTCTACCTGCCTTCTAATTTCCTGGAGGACATTTGTCTTCTCTGAAAACAGATTAGCTCCACTTTTACTGGAATCAATTAAATGTGGGATCTGGCCAGAAGAGCTTGTGGCTCATGTCCCACCGAGCAGCCAGTCAGGCACGTGTCACCTCAAATGGGGTATCTGGACAAGGACTGGCTACACACACTCACCCTGATTCAAAAGGTGAAAATACAGCTCCATTCTGAAACTAGAAAATCTTTGGGTTCCTTCAGAGGTGATTTTTCAGGATTCTGATACAGATGCATTTGGTGTGGTGAAAAAACTCTACAAATCTGAGAGTAAATATTGCATTTCAAAGCCGTCCATTGCTTAAGGGAAAAGGAAGAAAAAGAAACAGAGTATGAATGTCAAGGATGGCAGGAAAAGCCAGGCTAAACCCTGGGCTTTGATAGTACAAAGCAAAGACCAGTCCACTTGGCAACTCCAGCTACGTTAAATCATTACTTCACTAAAACTAGAGGAAAAAACCCACCCCAAAGTGTAACAACAGTTTAAAATCAACTTAACCATGTCTTGCACTGCACAACCTCAACGTGTGTGCTAATAAAACACATGCAGTGCCATCGTTGCATGGTATCATTCCATGGTATCATTCCAAGGAAAGCCATAGCTGACAAGGGGCTTCTAATTAAACAGAATCCATCCATGCTTGATTTCTTTAAATACTAACCCTAATTTTTCCAAAATGAATTGCTTCTTATGAGAAGAAACAAAATTATAAACAACAGTTACCAAGTGGAGAGAAGTCACAACAAGAGATAATTTTAATAGGGGCTTTGGAGCAAAAGAAGGAATTATTTATATAAACTAGTAATTCATGTCAGACACATATGACTCTTGGGCAAAGAAGAGAAAATGTCCAGTCTTGTTGCAGAGAAGCAAAAAGCATCAACAATTTTTTTTTTGTATATCTGGAAATAAGTAAAAGAATATATTAACACCTCAGTAATAGGACAATATCCTGGAGGTTTTATAGGAGAATCAACAATAATCACAATTAGTCACTTCTAACATTTGCACCTGAACAAATGCACCAACAGATACTAGAAATGACTGAAGACTGAGGTGAACACATGTTTTAAAATGTTAAAATAAAATTCGATTATGAGAAAAATTCCTGTGAGTAGACAAAAATTGCCATGGTAATGGAAAAGGAAAACCAATGAGTGATGGATTATGGAACAGCAACCAGAAATGGCTCCAATTCACAAACACTTCCTCACCCTGCACTCTGCTGCAGACAGCACAATTGCATTTCTTGCTGGCCTAATTCCACATATTTTGTACTACTGAAAGGAACTAGAGAAAAATGGAGAACTGGTCTAATGAGTGGAGAATGGCTCAACTGAAGAAATTGGAGAAAACCAATTCTGACTGTCCTGACTGCTGCAAACAATTTCTCAAGCTCAAGGCATAAATAACAATGTTTGCATTTAACATGCGGTGTAGAGCATATGCCTGCAAAGCTAAACAACCGCCGGTGTTTACATGAGATATATGGCGCTCAGCTTGATTTGCATATCAGAGATCAGGCTGTAAATCTCTGATGATATTTACCACTGGATAATTGAAATTAATCCTGACAAAATGACTTTGACACTGCTGAATTTACTGTCTGAGAAAACACCCCTGGAATGGGCTACTGCACTAGAACATAACTGGCTGCATATTTTCAACCTGAGCTATGCTGCTGAATAAAATCCTGGCCACAAATGATAAACCTCTCCCTTTCTTCTCCAACTTCCCATTTCCATAATCATTAAGCAGTGGGGATAATTTTGAAGGTTAGATATGTCCCTGTTTTGCTGTTTTGTTTTGATTTAATTTTTTCTAGCCATGGTAGGCATGTGAGTTGCCTTTCTTCCCTGCACTCCCCTTCCCAATGTTACACCATTTTCTTTTTAACTTCCTTTAAAAGCAACCAATTATCCCAGCAGAAAGCATCAGGAAGTTCCAACAGCAGAACTCAAGACTCCCTTGAGTCCTTCAGTAACTCAGATCATGGCTGTGTCTCAGCTTGTGTCTGTGTTTCCAGGGAAAAGAAGGGGCGTGGATTTTTGTTTCTTTGCTTTCCGTTTTATTTCTTAAACTCAGCTTGTATCTTAAATTGAAGGCACATAAGTTGTCTAGAAGAACACAGTTTACTACAAAGCTACCTCACATTATCCTCCTGATAATGTCATTAGGAATGTCATTTGTGGCTTGATATATGATTGAAACTTTCATTATACACAGAAGAAATATATTTGTGAATAATAAAAACCCCCAATCAAAAATCCCAGCAGTAATTTCACGTTCTAAGAAAATAAAATTCAAGTATTTAATAGGCAGAACTTTCTCATCATTGGCAAAGAATTATAATTTATTAAATTGTAATTTATTAAAACTGCTGGCAACCTTTTCCTATTCAAGCGACGTTGCATCTTGAATTCTTTGGACTCCAGTTAGGGCTTGAATGATTGTGCAAACCACACCTTGGATTTTGGTGTTAAAAGATAGCAAATAGTCTCCCCAGTTCCTTAACACCAAGTTTGCAACTACAGGGAATACTGTATGTTTTCCAAAAGGAATATTTATAGAAAAGTATGTTCCTAATGTATAGAAGTGACTTTTTTGAAACTTGGAAATAAAAAGACAACTGTCACCCACTACAGAAATGGATGCATTTTTATTTGTAGCATTTATTTGAAACATATCTCTTTCAGAGAGGTGGCAATGATAACTCTGATATCCTTCTTGCTTTTCTTCCCCTACAATCTACTGCTTTCCAGGCCCATTCAATTTGAAAGCAGGCATCCATCCAAATATGTAAAATTAAGGAAGAAAGACAGCTCTCATTTATAAAATCTTAATTCCTTGTTAGTGGAAAGAATAAAACCACTAGTTTAACTGTGATCACTGATTATTATCCTCCCACAAGAATGTCATCTTGGGCTCTGTCCCCTGCTCAGAGCTTGTGGGGTCTGTGATGCCCTGTGAAGGCTGACCTAGAACAGAGGCCAGACAGAGTTAAAGAATAAAGCAGGGATTTATTAAAAGGCCTCAATGGATCCACCTTGGGCAGCACAAGAGCCCAGCCAGGGCTGCACCCAAGATGAACCAAAATGGTCACAAAAATGGACAACCAGTCACAGGGTCTCACACTTTTATAAGTTCTGCTCCATTTGCATATTGGAGTTAATTATAGCTTTAGTCTATGAAGTCCCATCCTTCTTGTTGTCCTCTCTTCTCTCCACCATTGTTTATACTCTTGGGTTTGAAATTTGGATCACTTGACCTTGGTCCCCAGCTAGAGAAGGAATTGTTTTGTCTCCCTGCTCTGTGAAGAGAGCTCACCATCCCCTAATATGAAGCTCAGAAGTGCACACTAAAGCAGTACAGAATGTGAGAAATAGAAAAGCTAAAACCTGGGGCATCACATGGACAGGGAGAATGCTGATGATGGCACCTGCATGAGCACCTGTTCTCTGGGGATGGGGAGACAAGTAACTTTCCAAGCATCATAAACCATGGAAGACCTGCCCCATGTCCCTGCTGTCACACAGCCCCAGGCTGTCAGGGAGGCTGAAGGAGGGCACACATTGCTGTGGTGGCCAGCCCAGCTGGTTGTGCTCACACCAGAGAGCTCCAGGCTCGTGGCACATTTCCAGGGGACACCCTGGGAACAGCTGGGATTAGTGCTGCACACTTGGCCAGGTAGCTCAGCAACCAGCACTGCCAAGCCCAAACTCACTGCAGGCTCTTCTGTAGAGCAGCTCCAAATCTAACAGCAGCAATTTAACAATCCACTGGAAACCACCAGCTCATTAATGTGTCCATAGCCTTCCCTAATTTCCAAATCTTGCCATACATCCTGCACAGGCTGATTTTTCACTTGAACGAGCCAACATGGGCATAAGGCCCAACTGCAGCTGAGTGTTCTGCAGAACCAGGATGGCCTAAGCTTGACACAGGCACATCTTGTCATCAAACCCCTTGTAGAGAAGCTCTTCAAAAGTGTGTCATTTCTGTGCAGTCAAATTAAGTACCTACACCACATACAGCTCTACAAACTCACCTGAACCGACCACAGCACAACTCACCTGGTTTTGCACTGAGGCAATGCAACAGCACCCAGCACATGACTTTTACTGGGAACACACCAGAAACCCAGCAGTGAGGACTCCCATAGGGGCTTTGTTTTTCATACTCTGAATACACCTTATTTTAATCAGACTATGTCACATTTTTATACCACTTCCTGCTGCCTGTAGCCACTGAGATTTTGCATAATTTTTGCTGTTTCAATGATTCTGCTTGGATAGTCAGCCTTTCACATCATGGCTGGGATATGACTCTCTTATTTTCACAGGCAAAGCACAGCTCAGATAGACTGGAGGCAGATATGAGAGTTGGTGATGAGTGTGAGTGGGAGGCACCATGGGTTGGTGGTGAAGGCTTGCTTTGATTCCTCTGACTACTAAAGCTTCCTCAGTAGAGAAAGCATTTTCAACTGTCTAAACAAAATCTTTGTCTATGCAAATTCAAACCCATTCTGACATAAAATTAAAGCTATTGTTAGTATTATTTCTTAAAGGTCATGAATATGCCATAGAGGATGATCAAAGCATTAGAAATATACAACAGGTTAAGAAAAGAGGTGACAATACATTAGATTTTTGCTTGATTAAGGAAAACACTGACCATTAATGCTTATTACTGATAGTAATGGTGGAAGCATCATCTGTTCTCAGGACTGGCTGACCATTTCTATTATAAAAGCCACCTCTCAGCTGGCTTGAACTTTGCCAAACCTTAACTAGTTGTTTTCTGATTTTTTTTTTTCCCAAAATAATTTGGAATAATTCATGAAAGGATGGGTTAATTATCCCATTTTGAAAACAATATTTTTAATATCATTTAATGCTTCCCTAATTCATGGTTTGAAAGCAAGACTGCAAACCCAATACTGACAGAGTTTTAATTAACTCTCAATGGAATCTGGATGAATTGCAACAGTTTGAAAAGTCTCCAATAAGGGTTCCCCGTCAACTGCAGTAGACGGGGAGGGATTTAGGAAAAAGGAGCAGAAGAAGAAATTTTCCCTTGCTTTTTCAGGGAAGCTTCTTCCCCTGCAGTGGCCAACAATCAGGAAGGGGTATTTTATCTCATTCAAATGCAAAGGAAGAAAAAGACCAAAAGGCAATGGAAAAATCCATTAGGACCGGATAATAAAGAACCAGGGAAAAGGCCTGTAGGATTGGAAACTTCTCTGTGGACTGGTGGCATTCAGCTATTAAAAATCAGACCTAGTACAGTACAGTAATTCAGCAGCCTAGTTTATAGAGAGATAGTTTGGAAAGAGATAAATCCATTGCATTTCTTTAAGGTGTAAGTTAATCAAAACTGAAGACAACTGGAGAGAGTTAAGAAAATAATAATTAATTGGTAAGCACAAATACACTGATATTCTAAAAGCACCTTCATAAAAATGCATTTGCCTGGATAATAAAGAAGGTATACATTGATTTATTAATGAAGGTCACCTTGCTGAAACACAGATAATGACTAAAATAAATTTCCACTTGGCTAACCTTAGAGTGTGTTGCGTACTTATGAGCTTGAAACAGTATATAGAAAACTTACTACGAGTTTTATTCAGTTACTTATTCAAATTACATATCCAAGTTCCACTAAGCTCTTACCTTAAAAAAACCCAGCAATGAAGAATAACAGATGCCAAGTGAAAGCAAATACTGTCTTTTTGGCACTATGTTCATTTAAGTCCTTCCTAGCTGCCTTTATCTAGTAAATCCCATCAGAGGCTGATTTTTCCAGCACTGCCTTTGATTCCCTCTGCTCTCCGAGTGAACTCCACGAATCGATGGGGAGCTAAAACACACCCCTGGTTATTAATGAAGGTATCAATTAGTGAGCACAGAGCCTCCATACCTGTTAATGTCCCAGATTTTGCTGGTGCCATCCGCGGAGGCAGAGGCCACGAAGTCCCCGCAGGAGTGCCAGGAGCAGCCGTGCACGGCGCGGGAATGGCCCCGCAGGGTCAGGATGCAGCCGCACCTCGACAGGTCCCAGAGCCGCACCGTGCTGTCACCGCTCGATGTCACCAGCTGGGTGCCACTGCTCAAGGAATAAAAACATGTCTGAGCCAGGAGGGGGGTGAGAAATGTTCAAGCAAAATCATTTAGCTCTGTTTAGAAAGACAGGTTAAGTTGCAATTGTTGATTTTACCTTAAAATGCATATGAACAAAAATGATCTTTTCATATTTTTACTGTGCACAGTCTGCTGACATGTTGTAGATGAAGTGGCCACATATTAATACACTATCAAAAGAAAGAGTCTAGAGAGGAAGTAGCTATCCCCCTCAGGAAAGTAAATATGGCTTTCAAATAAATTCCTAATTTTTGCAGTTCATTTATGAATTAACCAGAGCTTTCAAAATACAGTAAGATAGATTAAGGGAAGAATATTTTGTTATTTTCCAAATTCATACCATTTTCAACATATATTTATTTTTTTAAAGCATCCTAATTTTGTGTTTTCTAACTCTGTATAAACACTTCAACACATTCACCATCTCTTGGGGTCATTGATACGTTACATAAATGAAAAACACAGAGTTCATTTCAGATTTTTTTTGGTCAAATCCCAGATATAAATCAGTAGAATTCTGTTTCCTTTAAGCATGGACATATGGCTTCAGACTAAGAATCCATCTGTAACATTTTATATAACTAGAAGAGTCTTAATAAAATAATTAGAAAGGTTATGTGGAGTGATTCTCTTATTAAACCCTCCCAGACCTACCTCGTGGCTCAGGATTTCTTTGTGCTTAAGAAGAATCCATGGATTTTTTTTTCCCTATGAGTAATTGATTTTTGAACATATGCAAACCTTTGGCAGCTGCAATCTCTTATGTCAATGAATTCCAAAATTTAATTATGCCTTGTGTGAAAAGCTCTTCTGGGGTCTTAAATACCTTACTTCATTTTGTTTCATGCTTCTAATTCTACTGCTGTGATTAAAAGCAAAACTGAGTGCAGCTTCACCGTGTCTAAGTGTGCCACCAGCTGTGGTGGGACAGGCCCTGTCCTGTTCCCCTGCCAGGATGGAGACTCCGAGTCATTCCTTGTGCAGACGTGATTCCAGCCCTTGGAGCACAATTCCCATCTCTCTCAGCACCCTGCCAGCTGAAAGGGAAGGAACAGGTACCCAAGGGCACTGTTTCCTGGTTTATTCTGTGTTCTTTCCATTTAGTTACCATTTTGGCATTACTGAACAGAAATTTTCAGCAAACTCACCACAGTGGCTGTGAGATCTCCTCCCTGAGTACTGATAATTAGACACACTCTTACCTATTATCTATTCTTATCTTAGGACAGTTTCTTCCTGTGTGCATTCCTTTGTGGTCACCTGCACAGATTTTCAGCTGCTGCTTCACCATCTAGTCAACTGTTGAGATGGAATCTTTTCCTGCAATTCTTCACGTGCTCCTTTTCACTGCCCTGGCTAATTAGCAAACTCATCCACCTCACTCCCTTCCCCAATTTCCAAGATCATCTTAATAATTTAGGTCCCAGCACAGATCCTGTGGGCCTCAGAAATTAATTTCTCCATTCTGAAAGTGGCATTTGATTCCTATTCTTTCACCAGTTTTTAAACTTGTGAAATAAATTTCTTTTTTATTCAGATCAGATCTGCTTCCATGATAGTTTCTGTGAAATGACCTCAAGAAGAATTTGCTGAAAATCCAAGTATAGGAAATTCATGAACCTCCCTTGATCAAGTGCTCAATAAGCCCTTCAGAGAATTCCCAACTGATTTCTGAAGCTTAATTTCCAAAGCCATGCTCACAGCTCCCAGGGCTTCACTGCCATAAATGTATCCATGGATCCTGTAATTTGCCTCTTTAATATAATTCATATCAAGATATGAAAATTAGATTAATCCATCTTAGAATGCCTTCATCCCAAAAATCTTTTAAAATATTGAAAAAAGTTAACACAGCCCACTCAGGAATAACGGAGGTTTTCACTTTCTCAGCAAAAATCTGTTTCAATTGTTTTCAAACTAAACAAAAACAAGAAACCAGGAAAAATGTTTGGGGATAATACACAAAAATACAGGTCAGAAACAGTTAAGCTGTAGGTTTTCAGACCAATTTCTGCCATTATCTGAGCAACATCTATAAGATGACCTTGCCCTTAGGATCCAATAAACTCTTTTATTTGAATAATGGCAAAGGTCCTATCTCAGGCAGTAGAAATCCTTCTTCCAAATCTCTGGATATAAAATCGTGAGAAGTGAAAACAGCTCAAGGGTTGATCCTAAGCACTATTGTAAAACTCTGAGTAAGAATACACTCAGAGATATTTAATTCACTGCTGCAGTTAATTTAAAAAAAAGGTCTGGGACCTGTGGTGTCAGCCCTTTTCTGTTATATTCTCACTTTCCTCCTTTTGCAATAGATGTCCACTGAATCACTTGGTAAAAGTAGCTGCTATGACAGCTTGAAATATGTGCATCATTTACCTGATAGATCTTAAGGGGGAACTTGCCACTATGAAAGATCACCTACCCAAGATTTTTAACACTTGCTTTAGGTTGCTATTTTTTGTGAAAATATCATTATAATATTCATTAATGCAGTTACACCCCCGTGCCTAAGACAAAGTTCTGGGATATTAATCTCTCAACATTTTTTTATAACGTTGCACAGGAATAGTCCTGAAGCTTTTGTCACATATACCAGAGCATAAAGGCTTGAAGTCTGAGTAGGGGCTCAGAGGAGACCCTAATTTTGTCGAGCTGTCAGGAATAAATGTGCTTTTGTTAACAAAACACTTTCAGTTTTAATAAGCCAGATCTCAGTTCTGGAGATAGATAAAATTAGAGAAATGACAAATCATCCTAGCCCTTATACATTTATAAAATAAGAGCTGAAAACAAATTCAGAGTCAGGTATAAAGTGGGCCTGATGAAATCTGCAATTGATTCAGAGGGAAACATGCACTGCCACTGTTGTGAATCACAAAAGAGATATATGGCTTATGCATTTTTTAATATATAATCCCCAAAATGCTACACAAAGAACTGGTTCCTTGGGCTGAATTTCAAAAATACACCATCCAGGCAGTGATGAAAATCTTTCAGAAAACAGATGTGAGCAGGAAGGTAGTTCAAATGGATTCAATTTGGCAATCTGCAGCAGGGGAAGGAGTTACAAGTGAGGTTTAGCACTCCTTTCAGATCAAAATAGAAAAAAAATAGTGGAGATTGGAAACAAAAGTGCAGCAGGAAGCAGTTTTAGGAACAGACTGACAGTGGAAGTAAGGGCAAAAATACTCAGGAGCAGAGGGACCCAGTGCCCCACCTCCCTGCAACACAAGTTCCCCAATATTCCCTGTGCATAAAAAAGCATCAGGTCATTAAAGGATGGGGATCTGTGATTATCCATGCAGGAACTTAACGGCAGCATTTCTGGGAAGCACAAATGGTGCTGGTGGGAATGATGGCTGTCAGGGCTGCTTCAGCTCAGGGGCTGCACTCCCTGGTCAGGAACCCCTCAGCACACACAGGATTCAGACCAGACACACACATAATGAACAGGAAAGTGCTGTGTCAAGCCCAGTCAGACATCTAAATCAAGATGCTGCTATTAGAAAAAAAGCCCTATCTACCTAATAGCTGATCAATAATGACACACTTTCTCTGATTTGCAGCATTTTTCAGTCCTGGGAGATAAGAAACACTCAAAATTCTGAGGTAATGTTTTGTTACCCACAGCTGCAACATTTTTGCTATTTTTCCTTATGAGAGCATGTGGGGGGAAGAAACAAATGTATCAGGGAAAGCAGCTGTTTTTGTGATTTAGGCTGTCAGTTTACCCAGGTATGGTAGTCACACAGTCCTCTATCATATGACTGATTTAAAAAAAATGCATGCTGATTTTGATATTAAAAGCATATGAAAATATGACATTAGAACCTCAGCCTCAATTCTCAGCAGCAATACATAAACTTCTTTTGAATTTCAGACTGATCACTAACAGGGAAAGCTCCAAAAAATCCTGTGCACTGTGCGTATATCTAACTGAGAGGAGAATAAAACACTTTGTTTTTTAACAAATACATCAAAGAACTAGGCAAGATATTAGGAGACAAGAAAAAGGCAGATCCTCTCTTGTTCTGTCACTTCAAACACATTCACACATATGCAAATAACTTTGCCAACTTTTAGAAATGTGATGTTTTTGTAAAGAAGCAGCACCTTCGTGCATGGTGCCCTGTGGATCTCAAACAGTTGGGTTTGTATGGTCTTGTGTGGCTTGGTTTTGGGGGTTTTCTGTTTATACTTTCTAGCAGACCAAAGGACTATATGGATGAAACATGGCAGTATTGAATAAAGTATTTGTGTAGAACAATCTTTCCAAAACTCTAGGCAATGGAGAGCCTGTGGCACCCATAACCCCTGTCTTGCCTCCATGGATAGAACATTTCTAAAAACATGAAATGCACATAAAATTCTACCTTTCAGCTGATTTCTGGTATTCCTAACTGATACTGTAAACCTGCTCTTCCAGAAACAATTAGAGTGGAAAAAACTTTGGAAACATTAATTCCACCTTCCACAAAAAGGGACGGAGCATTAACTTCTCAAGCCTTAAATCCTTCCTCTCCCATATGTTCTAAACACACACACATTTCATTTCATTACACATTCCTGATCCTTGCAGCTTCACTGTTCTCACTACAAAGACTTCAAGACTTCCACTTCAAGAGTGACAGGTTCACATCTGCAAGCATCTAAACACAACATGCTCCTAACTGCCAGAAAGTCCTGGTATGGTATGGTGAACTCCGAGGTATTTATTTACAAGTTTGAACTTAGCAAGTCCTCTATACTTTAAACCATCTTTCCTTTCTGAACTGAGTACTGGTACCAGAAGCTGCCATGTCTGACCACACACACCCACAGAGAAATCCTGTTTCACCTGAGGCCTTTCCCATTGCTCTTACCTGCACATCTTCTATGCCCAAGGACCCCTCTTCTCCAAAGTGCTGGCCGACTCTAAACACAGCCTACAGTTCTACATTCAGGATCATAATAATGATTTTAATCATTTTGTTAGCAGGACTTTTTGTTACAATAATTTGGTATTTTCTGGATTGCTCCAATGCGGGTTACAAACCACACAGACCCCACTCAGTCCTGCCCCATTCAAATCCAGTAGCTGAGCTTGGTACTCCCCAGAAAATATTTATCATTTACTGCAGGCTTTGATGTATAAAAGTGGCTTAGCTGCCATGCAATGTCATGTAATTAGATGTGGTTAAATGAGAATCTAAAATAAATTAGGTGCCTGGTAGAAGGCAGCTTTTAGTACATGTAAAATTGGCTTTTAGGAGGTTTGGGAAGCACACCAGGTAAGGAATAAAAATAAAAGATGAACTAGTTACAATACCTGGAGATTAGATGTAACACAATATGTGTCAGCAAGACAGCAGGCAATACACAATGCAGGGCTCTAAGCAAAAATTAGACAGCAATGAATTCCCTTTTTACAATTATTTTGCATTAAAAAAGGATGTCTTTTCTAAAAGCTTCCTGCCATTGCACATCTAGCACCCCACAGCAAAATCAGACACCTATTTAACAAGGGCTAGGAGAATCCTGGCCTCCAGCTGCAAGCAGGGAGCTTGTGGGAGCTGGGCCAGTGGTATCTCCAACAATTATGAGGCCCTCTTATGCTGAAGGCAGTGTTCCTGGGTCCAGTTGTGCCACTTTCCTGTAGCCTACTGCCAAGTAAATTTTCCTCCATTAACTTAACAAAAAATAACTATTCTACCTGAAATCAAATATAATGAGTAAACATTGCAAAACTACCATATTTTCCAGAAATGAGATCTATTCTGTACCATTCCAACACTTTCTCTCAAACAATCCAGTGTAAATTAAAGTCTTTCTGTACACTGTTAAATTTTTAAAATAATGTATTTAGCCCACAGAAAATCATGCATAGTACCAATCAATATCTATGACATACATTAAACAGCATGCCATTACAGTGTGGTACTTCATCTCAACACCCATCCCATCCAGTTTCGTCATTTGTCCTCCACTGGAATGACTCCAAATCCTCAAATTGTAATGAAGAGCTGTTGAAGTAGAGCAAATGTAGTTTGGAAGGAGTTCAGATACATGAATTCCATGTACAGAACAGATTTATGACCTATATTAACAGCGATAATCCTGTGTCTCGGTTCCTCTGAAATGCAAAGTTGTGGCTCAGTCGTTTTAAATCCATTATCATCCCCCAATGGTGGTCCAGTGATGTCTAATCACAATCAATAGCCAGTAATGAATCATAGTCATTAATCCCATTTGCATGTTTGTATAAAGCATCATTTTTAAGCTGCATATTCATATGCAGAGGGAGTTCAGTGAGTGCACAGAGATTTTGCAGCCGGTGGAAAGCTCTGCACTGGGATTTGAACATTCCCAGGCCCCTGGAAGGATATTTAACTCACTCTGTGTAATGATCCCGACAGTGAAGGCCAAGAAAACACACAGGACAGTACATGAGCCCAGTGTTTGTACTTGGGGCAGGTGATGATCTCACCGAGCCATGCCCTGGGGATACAGGGACACAGCTTGAGGACAGGGAGTGAGTTAATGGAGACAGTGATCAATAACAATCTAACTCCAAGAGTGGAAGAGGAATGGAAATGCTGAACATGAGCAGAATCCTGGGCTGATACAAGAGAAAGCACAATAGCAAAGTGAATATCAATTTCCACCCCTTCTCTGAAAGGCTTTGCATGAAAACTGAGCTTTCATCCACGAGGCCATGCAGCCTAAACACTGACTGCTCAAGAGAATGGACACCAGAAAACCCTTCAAACACAACAACTCTCACAGGTAAGCTAAACCATGGACACAAACACTGTGGCCTTCTCCCTCCAATCCCCATTTGTTTTATATACACACTACTCAGACACAAAGGAAATAACTACCACAAAATAAGAACTTGATTCCACATCCACGTCCCTCAGCAGTCAAACAAATCCTGATGTTCATTCCCAGCTGGGCAACTTCTCCTGCTTCCTGTGCTACTGCAACTGTTTTGTATCTGGAAATCCCCAAATTACTGCAGTCACACAGCTTGAGGGGAAACACAGAAACACAATAAATGACTGTGCAATTCATACCTGGAGTTTGTGCTCCAGACAAAATCTTATAAACACTCTAAATATTTGGAGGTTATTTCCAATTCAAATATCTTGGATATTGCCTCAATTGAATTGCCATTCTCTAGTCAACTCTAACACTAATGTTTGTTATTTTAACAGCTGCACTTTAGGAAAAGCTCATTTTAACTATATAACAAACACAGATATCTCCTTAGCCACTCCACTAGAACCCTTGCAGCAGACCTGAGGGAAAATACTATTGCCTTTATTGCACAGAAGAAAGCAATAATGAACTGAGGATGTTAAAGGCATCAAGATTATAATTGCACTCAGAGAAACATAACACAAGAGATTCTATTAAGAGAGATGTTTTGACATGTATAATGACTCTGAGGAGTGAGAGCAACACGTCCAGGATCAGAGCAGTGAACTGAGACTCCCCAGCCCCAGAGAGATGGCAGCTCCCCTTGCAACTCCATCTTCCAAGCACAAAATGCTGATGAAGCCCTAACTACTCAACCTAAACTACTAAGAAAACCTAAACTACTCAAAATCTGAACCCACCGAAGTGAACAACAGTTTATTCTCACAGCCTAAATAAATGATCAGCAAAACTGGATGGCTTTTGGTGACTCACAGGCAGCAAGAGCTGTAGGAACTGAAAATCAGTCAGATGTACAGAAAAAGAAACCAAGAGCTCCTTGTACAGCAGGCAAATTTCTGCAAAACTTTCAGAGAACACACTCAATGAAGCTGAACTAATAGGTATAGAAATATCCCATTTTATTGATACTCTAGAAAGAGATTTCAACTGCCTATTCCTCCACCCTTTCTCTATCAAAATGGTTATCATATAGAAATTACTGCCTTCTTTCAAGTAAACACCAAATCTAATTACCTCACCGCTGATCAGAAAGTTTCCTTGTAATTTCTAAGTCAATTACATCAAAATGATGATTCTTAATAATTAAATGAAGTTTTGTCCGAAAGAGAAATATTAATCTTGACATCTGTTTTGTGAAATTGATAGTGTCTTTTCAACCCAATATCAGATTGTTTTAAAGCCCCCCAAATTAAATATGTCTCATTTTAGGTCAAAAATTCAGATAATGTGAGAGTGTAGCACACAAGGTCATCACTTAAGAAAAATAACATCATTTCTGTGTAAGCTAAGCATTCAGAACATTTGAAAACTATTACCTTATGGGCAAGCATAACATCTAAATGATAAATTATGAAGGTAATTAAGTAATACTACACAAAGACTAGCTAACTTTCTATCCCCATTAGGATTTCTAATGTATCCAAAGTCACAGGTTGTGGGAAGGAAGATTGAAGTCCTTTTTAAAGAGCTTTTGAAGACATGTTCTGCTTCTGTGATGGAGGGGCTGCAAATTAATCAGTAGAAATGGCCTTAGTTTAATCTTATTTCAATCACTGGTGTTGAAGTTCAGTGTGTGTAAAGCCACTTGTGAAAGCAACTACAGAGTGCTTTCAGCAAAGGGCAGCATTTATGACAATGGGTTTTCTCCCTGTAGTTATTTCAAATATACATCTGAATTGCTCAGTGGGAGGACTGCTGCTTCTGCCAACCTTTTCCTCCTTCTCCTGTCTCCAGCTGTCCTCAGCACTTCTCTCTCGGCTGCTCCTGAATTATTGTAATGGAGATATTATTAGTGAATCACTACCTTGGAGTGGTCAGTATTTCCATTTCTTGGATAAGAAATACAAGCCAAAGGTAGTTTTTCATTGAAGCCTGGTCATTCTGGATGAAAAGTGAAGCCTATTCAGTAACCACACTATGGAATTGCACACTGTTTGCTTTGCAAAATCAATATAATGATAGACTCTTCAGGTTCCATGCAATAGGACCATTCTTTGGTCTTTTTATTGACAGGGAAAACTACTTCTTTAAAGCAGAGGTAACATCCTTGGAGAACATTAATGGCCTAATTATGAATGTTTCTGAAGGCAAACCTTCCCCATGGCACGTGGGCTGCCACTACAACCACCTCAGAGACAGAAGATGAGAAGCACTGGGGTAAA
The DNA here is from genome assembly GCF_026979565.1 of Vidua chalybeata. NCBI lineage: Eukaryota > Metazoa > Chordata > Aves > Passeriformes > Viduidae > Vidua > Vidua chalybeata. The sequence goes on from NC_071536.1 coordinate 3,945,481, forward strand.
GTAGACAACTGAGGATTTGGCAACAAAGAAATCTCCAGAAGTTTGGACATCTGCTAAGAACCCTGGCCAGTGTGAGGAAATTCCCCTCAGCATGGAAGGAATAGCAGAAAAAAAGTCAACTACTGAACAACAAATCAGGATCTAAATCTGTACAAAGTTACAATTGTTACTGGTCCGTTGCAGAACTGAGCTCTCTAAAGAAAATAAAAATGAGATACAAATGAGATTCAGATTTTTCTTGAAATAGATCACCAGTTTACAGAGCTTTTTGAAATGAAAACATACTTTATGTATATATTTACATCTCAAAAGCCCACAGAGAATAACCAACAGTTCCACGTGCCAGAAGAGATTAGTATGGGTAGAAACATTTGGCTTGTGGGAGTGGGTGGAAGGGGAAAAATTTTAATCAAATCCATTACCTGGTTATTGATTTCTCTTTGCCAGACTGATCCTGTAGAATACTTATAAAGCCTTTGACATTGAGACGTTTGGCCAAAAATATTGGGTTAGACTAAGCAAAAGCTGAGCTTCTCATGTAATCTCTCATATTTCATTTATATGTGATTTATTCCTTTGTCCAGCAGAGGCTTTTTATTGATAAAAATAATGAGATTGAGAATCCCAAAGGAAATCTAATGCCCACCCACAGATGTTTGTGCGGTAAAAATAGTAGGCTTTGTAAGCTTGAGAGAGAATGATGTTATGTTAAAACTATTTTCTTGTATAAAAAATATGAAGCTTATAAAAGATTTTAAAACAAATAAAGCTACTTTTGAAATTAAAATTTTGCTATACTTGAAAACACCAAGCACACAGTGAATACTGTACACTGGGGAACTGAATGAAAGACTTCTGAAATAGTTTTTTTCCTTGCAGAATACATGAATACAACTTTTTTTTCTTTTGACTCCTGTATTAGCTCAGTTTGATAAAACACTTTAACAGATATCTCGACTGCTAAATATGATGCGTTACATAAAGCCAGTTAGATGACTGAAAATTAATCGTGCCACTCAAAAGAAGTTTCTTACCACTGGCAAATTTAATATGTAATCTGGTAACTAAAGGCTTTATTGAACTATGCAGGAATTCAACATCCTCTAAAAAATTAAATCATTATGCCTTTTCATTCAATAAGTGTTCAAAAGTCCTAAGTAGAACATACAGACTATCTCATGTTTCTTTCATAGCTATCAATAGTAGTAAAAGGATAAATAAAACCCATCTGTTTCTGCAGTGAGACCTCAATTAGGTTTTAAAGACTATTTCAAAGCACAAATCAAAATAATTCTGTTCCACTGATAGCCAACAGAGACCTTTGTGATTAACCTGAGTCTTACAACTCTTTTTTATGTTAATGCTTGGAGGGGAGTTGGTGGCTTTCAAGTCTCAGCCTTGTTTAATGTATAGTGTGAAACTCAGCAGTGACAGCTCCAAAGCCAGCAGAGAAAGTGTTCTGTAGCTCACTGTCCATGGACCTTTTAGTACCCGTAATCTCCAAATCCCTTCCCTGGGAGGACTGTTGCTCTGGCTGCCTCAGTGGCCAGGCAGGAGTGTGAAGCTGACGTTCCCTTCCTCCTCCTCCTCCCTGGCTCCCAGGTGTGCACAGCAGCTCCTGAGCAGCCTCTCCCACCAGGGCCAGTTCTGCCTTGCTTCAGTTCCTCGCTCTCCAGCTCAAAGGTGCAATTAATGGAACCCTAATGTAATCTAAATTCTGACTGATCATGAAACCACTTCCAAGATTTCTGTGTTGTCCATGATGAACCCAGCAGTTCCCTGAAAATGCAGACAGGACATATCCCTGGGATGTGCTGCACATCTCCTGCCCACCTGGGCAGCTCGTGCTCAGGACTCGACTCCTCTAGAAGTACCTGAGCAGCTGGAAGTGCATTGCAGAGCCATACAGTGCCTGCACAGGGAATTATCTGGGAGGTCCAGGGCCTGGGTAAATGTTGTGGGATTGGGCAGTAATCCCACAAAAGTGTACACCACTTAACACCACTGGAAAAGCAATCTGAAGCACGACAAACAGGAGGGTCCCTCAGCATATCACTGCTGAAACTATTCCATGATGGGGTTTGAAATGGTCCCTGATGAAGCTGAATTTCCAGCCTGTTCCTGTTTCAACATCTCCAGGAGCTTCCTTTGGTTCTGCTGGCTTACATGTACAGTGTCACCTTGGTGTGACTGCTGACCCAGCCTGGGCAGTGGCTCTGAAGGATGGGTGATAAAAACCAACACTTTAAAGTCACTGACTCCAAACCTCTCTTCATTTCTTCCTGGGGACAGATTTTTTTGCAGAGCCCAAAAGAATATGTGAAGATCTCTTCTAAGAAAGAGTCTGCAGCAGCATAGTCAAATCCCACTGCTTAATGTTAAATTACAGTTTCCATGCAGACAAATGCTGCTGCATTTCATTAAAACAAACAAACATTAGATTGTAGCAATATCTTGTAGATCCTGGAATCATAACTTCAGCAGTGACTGTTTGTTCTGTAAGTCCCCCTAGTTTCACCAAATAACTACAGCATCAAATCTTGGAAGCCAGTACATTAAACAAAATGGCATAATAGATAATTCCTGCTTCTTTTCATAGAAATAAAAATGAATCGAAGAATGGCATTAGGAATTATTAAAGTACAAGGAGAAATATATTTGATGTTAGTGGAATGTTTTAAATTATCTTCCTACTGTGACTAAGGAATCTACTCTTCTCTGTATGTCATCAAGTGCTTTGCATTTGCTGAGGCTTTGTGGGCCTTACACCATCTCTGCTATTTAAAAGATATTTGCAATTTGTAACTAAGAAAGCAGACATTTATCTTTAGTGCCAGATTTTGTGTGACTCTCTTCATGCTCTGCAGATGTTTCTCACCACACACTGATACCTGAGGATATTATGATTGTCAAGAAGATTGGTGTGGATTGATGCATCAGCAGCTCCCAGGACTGGGACACTCCTCAGCAGCACAGTCTGTGGGGAGCCAAGAGCAGTAGAGGTGGGAGATGAATAAAGCAGCACACCTTGTAATTCACCTTGATAATCAAAGCACTCTGGGCTCTCAAACTACAAAGGCATGTCCACTGAGAAATTCACAAGTGCTGCCTGGACCTGCCAAGCTGTCAAGTCTGATTTTTGCTCCTCAATGTTTCCCTCCAAGCACAGAGTCCTGTGAGATGCAGGGAGCAAGGAGCAGTGTCAGCCTGTGCCTTCTGCCTCAGAACATCTGAGCCTGGCTGGATCAAACCCAGCTGCCTCTCCTTACCGGGACTGCCCTCCCTCCTGAATTTTGGCCCTTGCTCCCATCACTCCTCAGAGGTTTCTCCACACCCTCCCTCCCTCCATTACTGTTCTGCTGGGCTTTTCAGTCTATCCTTTTCCCACACAAAGTCATTTCTGGATAGCTTCTTCACAAATGATAAGATAAAAAAAGAAATTAAAATAATGTAAAAAATAAAATTAGGGGCTTACCTGAGTAGGAATTAATTTCACTTTCAAAGTTTATTCTGACTTCAATTCTGCTTAGGAATTTGCTTTTTAAGAGGATTTTATAAGAAAATTTTCTGAGAATTTTTGTAACTTCCACTCTGATAGAGTCTTACATACACAATTTCATATTTATCAGACACCGCTCTTAAAAACTTTGGGCAAATATCATTACCCTGGTTCTTTTTCCCCACTCTGGATTGTCAGCAACATTTTGGTCTTGAGAGGCCACCACAGTGCTCAGCTACCCAGAGCCTGCTCCCATGTGCTACAGAATTCTCCTAAAAGCTTCTTGTGTGAGTTCAAGCCCACCTGGAGTTGCATTCCCTCCACAGCTCATTCAATCTCTCTCCAATTCCTCACACCCATCCTCCATATATTCTGCTAATTCTCTCTCTACAGGGTTGTCTTTCTCCTCTATCCATGCACGGGTTTCCGTCTGAGTAACATTAGCTCCTCCAGCTTTGAGAAATACCACCCACAGCTGCCTCTGCTCTGGAAGAACACGGGCTGTTCTTTCATCTTTCTCTTGCCTCCCCTCATTAGGGACACCCTTCTTTTAGGGTATCAAACATTACATGCCTTTATTTGAATGTTTGCTGCATGAACATACTTATTCTATGTTTTCTTTAATGTTTTTATTAATTACCAAGAAGGCAATAACTGCCTTCAGGTTTTCCAATAGCAATAGAACTTACAGAAAATCCACACAGGTAAAAGTAAGTGCTGTAGCAATTTTTATATAATAATAATAAATTGATAACAGTTTTGATTTCTTTCCTCAGTAACTGAGGAACACCAAAAACTCTGCTTCTTTCTTAGGGGAACCGGACATTACAAAGGACTTGACAACCTGACAGCTTTCAATGTAAGTTTTAAATAGCTTCAAGAACTTACAGTTTGTACTTCAATTCAGAAATTCATTGTATTCCACTGAACCAGACAATGTTTGCATGAAAAGGGCTACAAACATTTTAGAAGAGTTGACTTGATTAATATTTATGAATGTATTAAGGACATTACATATTATACTAACCCACATGCAGGGCAAGAATACAGTATTTTACTGTTCACTGGGATTTTATCAGACATTAACACACACCTCTGCTATGGTGCAGAGCTTGATTCTTTAGTCACCCAGGAAGGTTAGTAACAAAGATAAATAAATCGAGTACATGCCATGAAATATCTTTGTGTAATTAGAGTATGGTCCTTAGAGGTACAGCATTAACATCCTCAACTTATTCTGGAAACTGGCAGAAGATGGAGATTTTTGTTTGCTATTTCAAATATTTGAGTCACCTGGCACCCACAGGTGCACTACACAGCTCTCCCAGCTCTCCAGATTCTTACCACAAAGCCCCTGTGTATGACTGACAGGAGACATTTTCACTCCCTCATTCCTTTACATCTAGAAAAGGCAAACTGAAAAACATTAAAATTTTCAACGGTGACAGAAGCTTGAAACAGCTAATTCATCTGCAGTGTTCAGCCAGACCAGAGTAAAAACACTGTTTTTTTTTGAAGTTTGACTAGGTGTCACCTGAGTTTCAAAGAAGGAAGCACTGTTCTCCTCCCAGCTGCTGCACGCTGCAGATGACAGGACCTGTTTGAAGTTTTACTTTTATTTTAAAAGCTTAAGGCAATGCTTTACTCTCAGATCTGCAGAGAGGTGCTCTGCTCTCCTCACATGCACAAAGCCAGGCTGCTGCCCTTCATCTCCTGTCCTGGAAGCCACTGCAGGGAGAACTCATGGGGCACCCAGACCCTTTGTGCTGACCCAGGAGCAACACAGCAGCAGCTGTGGAGCCTCAGCACAGCCTCACCTCACCCTGCTTTGATCACAAGTGAAAGACAGGTGGTTTTCAGCACAAAATCACTGTGGCAATCTTCCCCCCACTGTCAGTGGGGGTGTGGGGGGGAAGATTCCTCTATCCAACAACTCTTTGCCCCTAAGGCTCTGTGATGATTCTTAAGGACACTGTGGTACATCAGTCCTGGGAAAGCTCCTAAGGACAATCCTCATTTCTCTAACGCCTGCTCCAGAGCCCAAAACACACCTTTACCTTGGCATTGCTACTTCCTAGAGCCACTTCTCTCTTGGCTCTTGGAGACACTGAGGATATATAAACCCAACAGCACTTTAGCTTCAAGTCTCTAGATCTTCCCAGCCACCTGCAATACTGGCAGCTTTACCCCTATTTACACAGTGGTGGCACAAAGGCAACCAGGAAAAGGACCCTTGCTCAAGTAATACTCTGTGAGCACATAAACTCCCAGATTTCTGGGATTTTAAGTCATTTGTATGTGCAGAAGCATCAGTTAAATGCCCATCACAGCTCTCCTCAAATCATTAGAGCCGTTTTGTCAGGGTGTGGGTTATTGCAGGATGCTGTACCGGGTGATCTGACAGCAGGCTCATGTGGCTGCACACAGAACACTTCTCACACCAGAGGCAGAGGTTGTTCTAAACCTGATTTTACAGACAGAGAAGAAACACAGAGGAGAAGTAATCTCACAGAAGACAAACAGGAAAGACTACGGAACTATGGAAGTTCTACACAGGTCACCATTTAATAGCCCAGTGGAACAAAAATATTTTTCTTTTCCACTTCTGGGGTGAACATAATTTCAAATCTTTAAACTGGGAACAAAACTAGAAGTTATCTACATTTAATTCCAGAAAAAGAAAAAAAAAATCTATTAGAACTCTTCATTTTTACTTAATTGGATTTATTTCTGAGAAAAACAGATATATAAAAGTTTCCTATCTAAAAAAAAATTTTAAAAATTAAAATATGATTAAATGTATTCTGCCACATTATGTATTTTATGCAGTAACAGAAGACAATATTTTAGCAGCACTGCTTTTGAATCATTCCAGAGCATTCAGCAGGAGTCAATTTATACTGCAAGAGAATAATGATGTACCTCAACTCATTTTAATTTCAATAATTGAATGAGAAATAGGAAAGCCTATTGAAAGGACTGTATTCTGGTCAAAGACTAATGAGAAAATAGCTTTGAGTCTCTGAGTCAGCGGGTGTCATGGTAACAATGCATTATCGAAATCTGATTAGTATGGCCAGCAGCTTCATAAATGATAACATGCTCTTCTTATTCTTCACCTGTGCTAAATTTTATATTCACAACAGGTAAGAGGAAAAGGCAGCATTCTGTTTATCTGCAAGTTTAAACTATGTCCAGCACTCACAAACTCTGAAATCTGTCATGCAACGATAGATAAATTTTCCTACCACCTTAAAACAAGAAGCTGAAGCTTCCATTTCTCTCCTCCTGTATTATATGCAATTATAAGTTAAATATTATCCTCTTCTTTTAAATGTAATTATTTCTAAGGATACATATGAAAAAGAGAACATGGTGAAAACACAAGCATCTTAAGAAAAAGCCTGTTTTTCTTAGGAGAAAGTGATGCATGAGAAGAGTAAGTACATGTTTAATTCATCCCAGAAAGCGTGACTCCTGGTTCTTGAGGTTTTGAAAAGGAGGGATTTTCTTGTGTTTTGAGGACTATGTGTGCCTTTGGTAGCTCATTACAAACTCAGAAATCAGGAGGAACCATGGAATTAAATAGGATACATTTCTTCCTCATGAAGAAGAGAGCTAATATTGCTTCATAAAATCAACACAATGAAAATACAAAGTTGAAGGCTTAATAATGCTCCTTGTATAACCAAGCCTCAGGTGAATAGCCTGGCAGACCTTTATTATATTAACAGTAAAGAACTCTATTTAAATGCTGCCTCACAAATCTGATGCAAAGCAATTTCAACATATACAAGCTCAGCCTTATCAAATGCATTTTAGTTTTTAGAGTAATGGTGTCCTATTTTTCAACAGAAAGATGAAAAAATCTACTTCATGTTTGCCCTATTTCCATGACCCTTGTAACTTAAATATTTAATTTGTATTTTCCACGGTCACTTTCATTTATTAATTCAGCTTCAAATCCATAAGATGAAAGAACAGGAAAGCTCATATTCTCTAGGTAAACCCAAATATTCTTAGTCATATGAGAAATAATGCATAATACAAGTAGTCAACTTCTCAGTATTATTAATAATAGGACTGTGTTTGCCATAGTGCATGAACAGGGAGAAAATGAATACAGCAAGACTTGAAAAGCTTATTACTCCTTGTTATGTGCACTGCAATGGGGACAGAGTTTAAGATGTACAAAATACCAAAAGCAATCAGTCTTAAGTCAACACTGTGAAAGGCAGAGGAACATTTTATCTACGTGTTTGGGAATTCAGCAGAGAGCGCAGGGTCCCCCTGAGAACAGAGAGGCAGCAAAGCAGGCCAGTGAAGGGGGGAGCTCCAGGAGGGAGCAGGGACAGCTCAGGGGCTGTGGGCACTGACCTGGGCCTGAAGCAGCAGCCTGAGAGCCAATCCGTGTGACCTTCCCCTGTCAGGAGGATGTTCCCGTCAGGGAAGCCCCACGTCTTCCACAGGCGGTCATCGCCGCCCGTGAGCACGATGTTCTTCCGGGGGTGTAAAGCCAAGCTGCAGGAGAAAAGAAAGGCAGGTTATGTTCTGTACCAGTTCCATTTTATGTGAAATATATGAGATCCATTTAACTCAGGGCAAGAGGCCCAGGAGTCTGATTCTGGATGGACTGAGCAAATAGTGATGCTTTCTAAGCTCATGAGAATTCAAAATACATGCTGTGGAGATGAGCTGCTGCTGAAGAAAAAAGAACAGGACTGATTTCTGTAAAACCAGAATTGTTTTCTCACTCTCTTGAAGTTCCACTTAACACTCAAACAATGGTTTGAAATACTTCGTTAGATTACGTTCTAACAAACATGCAAGAGGGTTAGAAGCTGCATCAACATGATTAACATTCCCACTTGTCCAAAATAATTTCAAAAAGCACCGATGTCAGCTGTCCCCACTTGTGCCCACAGGTGTAAAGTCTCCTACCACTGTGAAGTAGCTCAAATGATAATTACAGTCCAGGAGCTACAGTCCTTGCCAGCACTTTAGAACCCATTCACTGGGACTAGGTCAGAAAATTCATTTCAATTCTGTACTCAAAATGTGTTCCATGTTTTCATTTTTAATATGTAGCACGCTGCGATGTAATGGAAATCATACACTTAACACGCCCATAGACTGAAAACTCAGTTTATTTTTGATTTAGCAACTGCAGTGCAGCTTAAAATGGATCCAGGGAAGAAAATCAATCTGTTGGAAAGATAACAAGTAGTGTATTTCACATGGATTTGGTTATTTGATTTAAATCATTGTAATGCCTTACTATTTGTTGAACATCAAAAAGTTCTAGCAGTTGACTTTAGTCCCAGGAGTAGCTTATTTAGACAGATTAAATCTGGAGTTCAGAATCAAACTGCAATAATGGGGAAAGAATCAGAACCTGTGTGTGCACCTATTTCAGCTGTGCATCAGGGCCGACAGGTCGGAGAGAAAAGCTCTTATTAAAGCAGAATGAGAGGAGAGAGAGACAATGCTAAGCACCGAAATGGGAAGAAAAGAGAGGACTTGGAAGGCACAATGTCATAAAAATCTCTTTTTTTATTAGTACCTTGCTCCTGCACTCAAATTATTTCATAAAATTCCTAACCAGAACCACAGCATCGACTATAGTGGGAAAAATAATTCTCTCTATCAAATCCATGCTAAAAATATATTTATGTCAACTAGAATTTCATCAGAAAACATCTATTCTTGCAGTTTAATGCCCAACCTAGGAAGATTCCTACAGACTCATCAGTTGAATTCATCTGCTCGAGCAAGGAGTCTGAGATTTACTCATTCTCCAGTTTCTTAGAAAAAATTGCTTTCTATCTTCTCCTAAAGAGGATAAACTTCCTCTGCATTTATAAGGAAAAAGAGAAGGAGGGAATGATGCTATTTAAATTCTCCAGAGATGCACAGAGAGCAGTTGTATCACTCAGATTGGCCACAACAGATATCTAGAAGAGCAAGGGGGGAATAGAGATAAAAGGAGAGAATTAAAGGCTGAGAGAAGCCACCAGTGGCCTGCAAATTACAGGACGAGAAGAGCTGTCCCAGAATCCCTCTACTACAGAGACCTCTGAAGCACCAACAACCCCACTGCTGCTATCTGCATGTGCACACAGCTGACATTTTTCTCTTAACCTGCTTCAGACACTTCAGATCCCCTCCAGATATTTCTGCTCTTAGTGGGGGCTGTTGTGAAGCCTTTCCATCAGCTCTTACATTCTTCCTAAAGATCTCCCTTCTCAGTTTCCAAGCTGCGTTATACAGCCTTAGATCACTTTCAGGTCACCTTTCATGCAGAGAAAATTTTACCTGGTGTCTTCCTCTAGACCCTGACTCCTCCTGAACAATCCTTACGCCCTGGCCAGGCTGCAGCTGTGCTCTCACCCATCCTGCCTCAGCTCCCAGGAACATTCTGCCTACCCTCAAACCCTCCCAACACACTTCCAGTCCAGCTCCTGAAATGCTCAAACTTCTGCAGTGACCAGACATTCCTATGGAGCTTTGGGAAAATCCATGAAGTGAATTTCATACGGAAGAAAATATCTTGCTGTCTGTACAAAGGCTGCAAATTTGTTTTTCACAGTCTTTCCTTTAAATTGCAGAGCTTTTGTAAAATGCTGCTGCTGTCCAATGTTTTTCTTCGTCTATGCCATTTTTACAGGCACACAGTGAACACCATTTAATTAACAGCAAATTTGTGACACAACTGCTGTTGAGCTGCTTCTGAGAAAGGGAAGCCCATTCATCCAAAATGCATTCTATATGCAGCATTAATTAGGCACCCTTGTCTTCATTTCTGGCAATCCAGCATTGTATAGATTTTTGCTTCATCTCTGTTCACAGGGTCTAATTATTTCCAGCACAGAAGACTTTGGGTGGATTGGAATGGAAATCAATAATGGAACATGTGTGATAGGAACATTAGTTTTCTCCTCCTCCTCCTTTGGGATACAGTGGGATCAGTGGAGACTCAGCCAAGGAAAAAAACAAACCCAACAAAAAGCCCTCTCGGAGATTTGCTGCTGTTGAGTATATAAATACCCTTGTTTACACAACTCACTCTGGCATTATAAGACATTCTCATCTCTCCAGCACTTGCCATGGTAGATATATAGTACTCCCAGTAATTTGCTTTCAAAACAATCATCGATTATTTTAATTTATTTTGACTGAGCCATAAATAAAAATACAGTTTCTTCACATGCAAAATACTTTCAGTCTCAGGATGCTCCACACTTGACCCATCACACAAAATCAACCTTCAGGTCAAAAAGTGCTGCACCCAGAGCTGCCTGAGGAACATCAGGTGGAGGTTTAATTCAGCCACCAACTTGAGGAAGGGCAGATCTCAGATCCACGTGGAAGAAAACTTGCTGGCACCAGGCTTTCTGAAACACTGGAACCAATGTACCATGACCAGCCTGTTCTCCCAGCTCTCAGCACACCCTCAGGTATTACCCAAGTACATGGGTTCCATCATGGTTAGAGAGGGGCTGGTTATTCCACACACAAAACTGACCCTGCTTGGATGTGAAACAAAAACCTCACCTAAATTGTCTCAAAATTAGGCACTGAGAGAATGAAAAATGCAAAATTAATGACCAGCTTAGTACTCCTTAGTGACTTATCCAGCCTCACCCAGTTTCTCTGTGGCAGAAACAAGGACAAAATCCAGTTTTCTATGGTTTCACAAACAGGATTTATACAGAAAAATATGTTCTCAATATAGACAGCATCCAGCTGCCAAATTCTGATACAGCATTGTGCTGAATATTGCTTGTGATACCTAATTTTTAGAACTTCATGATTTGATCAAATTTATTTGCATTCCTGGGTACTGGCAAAGAGGTTTCTTGTTAATGCCAGTAGCTTCTTTCAGATCAGAAAGCTCTTCTGCTGCATTTCCTGCTCCAAAATATGACAGCAGCAGAGTTCCTGCAAGATTAAAAAAAAAAACCTCAAATGCATTTTTCCTAGCGACAGAAAGATTTCAGCCAGCATTTTCTTACATTAAAAAATCAGCCTTGCTCACCATACCTAGCACAGGAAATTTTGGGCTAAGCAGCTAGATTTAGGTGAAGTTACAACTAGCTGAAAAATCTTGGTTTTAAAGTGGAAACTGTTGGGAGATTGCTGATATTTCTTTCTCTGCCATCAAGGTGGGTTTTGAAGGCAAGGACATGGCATGCACTGAATTCCAGAGGATGGATACTGGTTACAGCCTCAGACAAGACCAAATATATATAAATAAGAGGGCATCAACAGCCCTACTGAAAGCTGTGATATTGTTCACATGCACATACTTTGTTATATTGCTGGACTGCACCCTCAAAATCTACAGAGTCTGTAAAAGCTGAAATTTTATTCCAGGCCTGATTTTGCTGGATGTGAGCCAGTTGTGCTGAGACAAAGGACAAATTAACCAGAGCATTAGGAACAGTTCCTGTGGCAATGGATGTGGGAACTGCACAACCTAACCACGTTTTCCCACCTCTGAGCTGCCACCAAGGTGCTCCCACTCACCTCTGAGTTGCCACTCAGCCGCTGCCACGCAGCTTGGGCCCAGGAACAGCTGCTGGGGGATTGATGCCTTAAGTTTTAGCTGTCATATTTTCCAGATTTTGGACTGCATTAGTATATAACTCTGAAGTTCATATAAAGTGTTAGCAAGTTCTCCTCACAGTTTAGTTAGACAAAACAATCCTTTTCCAGCCCGAGAACCAAGGACACCGTCACAGCTTCAGGCCCAAAAAGTGTAAAACAACAGCGAGTTGAGGAGAACAAAGTGGGAGGATGGGACTGCATAACCTGGAGCTGGAATTGGACAATTAACCCCAACATGGAAATGGACCAAAACTCATAAAAGTGTGAAAACTCGTGACTCAGGGCACAGCAGAGCTACAGCCAGGCTTTTGTGCTGCCCAAGGTGTATCCTTTGAAGGCCTTTTAATAAATCCCTACTTTATTCCTTTAGCTCTGCCTAGCCTCTGCAGGCATGAGGATGGCCACTGCTCCCTCACCCCCACACTCCAAGGATCTCACTACACCTTTACCCCGGGTGAAGTGAACGAGTAGGGCCCACACGGCACAGAGCGCATCCAGGCAAGGCCCGTTTTCCCCTCACGGAGGGCTGAGGGGTGCCAGCGGCATTCATGGGAATGCCTTTGCTTCCAGAGGGGAAAGGGAGCGACAGAAAACACAGAGATCACCCTCTTGCTGCAGCACATCCCTTTTTTCCCTCCTTACCTACGTGATGGTGGCTGGGGACGAGGGAAACCGAGGGGGAAGCCAAGGTGAGCAGCAGCATTCTGAGGGCAGCAGCGGCGGCTCCGGCCGCTGCCCCACAGACCCACGGAGCCCCTCGGCCACACGGGCCAAGGAAAAGGCACAGACTGCCAGACAAATGCTCTCAGCTAAGATTAACCTGCCAAGAAATTCAAACTAAACACAGCACAACAGCCTAATCAATCATTTTGCCTGTTGCAACTCATCTTAACGTGTCTTCTTTGAACGTTATCTCTCTAATATAGTCATTTCTACCACCTTTTTTATCTTGGCTTGAGTTACCTGATCTCACCTGACAGTGTTCTTCAGTAATAATTATAACCCTGACATTTAATTCAATGTTTTATTATGCAACTGTAGCATAACTGAATAGCTTGCATTCCTGTTTGAGGTCTTAAAATTCATCTTTTCTTGACAAAATGGAAGAGGAGCAAAATGCTTTCAATAGAGAAAATAAGAGCTAAAAAAGACAAAAAAAAAAAGGATAAAGGAAAAAAAACATAAAAGATCATAAGAAAGGGAAAATACTCAGAGCACAAAGCTCCTATCTTTTGTTTCATTTATGTAAATGCCCATCTGGAAGTCAGTGATAGATCTCAGTCACAGCAATGCTTAAAAACCCCTGTCTTGTCTGGTGAAACTCCTGGCAGCTTCCCAAGCTCCTATGACTCAGGGTTTGGGAGGGAGAAAACTTGCTAGAATCTTGACATATGTGAAGTTAACCTTCTAGACTGGCCAGCAGACCTTGCTACACCGTAGAAAATAATGAGAAAACAGTTTTCCAGAGACTTGAACTTGTATCTCTAGAGGCCAAGCAACTTCATAATTCACAGTTGAGTTTATGTGCTTATTCTAGTCCCCATGCACACAGAATCTTCACTCCCAGCAGCAAACATATTTATTCCTGTGAAGTGGAATAAACTCACACACTTTCTAACTAGGCAAACCCAGTTCTCCTCTCAAAAAGAAACAACTTCAGGAAGTGGACTCTCCCTACAATATAAAGTGCCTCCAAAAAGAATTGTATTAAACACATCACTCTAAGTCCCTGATACAGACACAGTTGTGATAAATTCAGAACATCCATTCTGTGGTGTTCTCTGATCACTTTTTGTTTATCCACTTCATGTGCAATTATCAAAATGCATCAATTTAACAGAGTGTTGTAACTTACCCAGGTTTTACTGCATTAGATCTGTGTACATGCTGTGCCAATATAAAATCATCTTCTTCTTAACAACAAAGTTTGGCCCTGGATCAAATCTGAGAAAAAGTCAAAACTACGTTGTTGATCCACATGTGTTTTCAGAGGTCTCATTCTTTAAAGACACATGCATATTCCTGAACTAGGCAGTACCAAGAGCAGTGCCAATTTCACAGCATATTAACTTAAAACCATCCATAATCCTGTTTAAGATTGACTCCTTAACCGCATCAGGGCAAAAGGATTTTTCTAGAAGCTATGTAATAACGTACAAAGTGTTTATGTCATTATAGTCTTGTGTACTGCAATAACATTAAGCTTTTTATCTAGAATGTCTGTAAATAACAACAGGCATGAATCTAAATTACTCCTTAGAGAATCTTTACTTATTCATTCCTTTGATTGTGCTTACAAGGTTGTTGATAATTACTGCTGGCCACAGGAAAAAAAGAAAATCACTTAGTCTACAGCATCAGCTGTGACACATTAGAGAAACAGCTCCCTTCTAACCTGCCTTAAACCAGAGCAGCAGGCAAGGAACAAACCACTTCCCTCCACAGAGGGAACCACTGTTTAATTTCAGTGCAAAATCTAGGGGTGGGGCTTGGCTTGATTTTAAAATTTATTTAAATTGTCATAAGGTTTAGATGCTGACAAAGCTGCGAACAGAACAAGAGACAGATCAAATAGTTGGGGTATTTTTGGTAAGACTGAGGGTGCTATTACAGAAACCAGCTAACTCAGGAGCTGCTCACAGTAACTGTAGCTCACAAGCTCTTATTTAATATGTATTTGAATCAATTTTTCAAGCTTAGTCAACTTATTAGGTAAGCAGCATACTTTAGGGAGAAATAATTAAGCCAAAAGCAAAAAGAATGAGAGTAGCAGCAAACAAGTAGATGCAATTAAAAAGTTAAAACATTGACATCCTTTCCTAATAGCTTTCCTCTGGAGTGAAAGCTGCACTTCCGTGCCTGAAATGATTTATGCCATGATTCACACTGCCCGTCACTCACCGTTTACTATCCCTTCATGAAAAATGCTACATCACTTCTTTTAGTGAAAGGAGTATTAAATCACAGCATCCAAAATAGCACTGTAACGAGATTAGCTGGGATCTGCAGCCTCTGGAAGCCAGCTCCGGAAGGGATCGCCACTCTCAGGACAACTCCAGAGCAGCAGGGCAGAGACACAGAAAACAGGGTCAGCCCATGGGCAAAGCTTGGCAAAGGAAGTGCCCTGTGGGTTTTCACCCCACCTCTGCTTGTGAACCACTCCACGGGCAGCAAAGGAAAGGGAAGGGCAATGTTGGCAAACTTGGCTAACGCTTTCCCTACTCAATACATCCCTGTTTCCCCCTTTTTTGTCCTGTGCCTTAGGTACTTGTTGGGTAGAGAGATAATGGCTGGGCTTCGTTTGGAATCAAAGAGACTGCTTTTCTAAAAGGCTATTCTAGCTGGACCAGCTTGAAAAGATGCAGATTGCTTTCACAAAAGCTTTTACCTGTGGCCTGGTTTGAATTGGTTTCCATCATTACTGTTAGCAATTCCCAGTCTTCTGTTGCATGGCAGCTTTCTCACAGATGATTAGGAGCAGTGTTGTGGTATAAAAGAGTTTGGAAGAAAAAGTACTTGAAACTTGCCAGTTGGCAAATTCTGTTAAATTACCAAGGTTGATAAAGGAAAATTTATAAAAATATAACTTGCAATTAGAGCATCAAACTAACTCAGATTTCTAAATTAATAAGAAACCAAAACATTACCTTTTCAAGGTCAGTTTCCTGCCAGTGTTTCTTTCTCACTTTTGGAGGCAGAGAAGGGTTTAATGCTCTATGCTTTATTTCACTATCGTAATGCTGAAAAATGCTTCCATCAACAGAATTAATGGAAACTCTTGTGGGAAGAAAAATAAATAAATAGTTTCTTCACAGTTAGGACTAAGAAGCAAACTCAGCAGCTATGAATAGTGTTCTTCCTCTGGTGATCTCCTAACCAGGTGTATGTGTATGAGACAGAAATGGATTTTGGCTTCAGAAATTCTCTAGTCCCGTGATTCCAAGTAGCTGCAGCCCCACAAGGCTGTGCTGAGTCTGCCCCACGGGGTGGAAAGCTTTCCCCACTAAAAGCAGCCATTCCACTTTTCCAGGACATTTCAAGAAAAAAAAAAAAATTCAAGCTGTTTATTCTACTCTCATCTCCTACACAGAGTTACAGACACATGTGCTGAAAGGCATCACCTTGTCCACCTTGGGCTGAGGAAGGTACACCCAGCACAGATTTCTATAACTTCTCCTTGAAAAGTAGCTTCTACAACAGCTCTAGGTGGCTTTCTCTGGGGTTCAGCCTTCAAAAAGTGTTTTTTAAAACACAACCCTCATCACTGTGAGTGCAAATAGCAAAATTTTCCCTTAATTTTTCACTCAGGAATAAGGAGAAAGTTTTCCTCTCCCTTTTGTCTTCAGATCTTTATAGATCAGATGGTTGTTACTAACATTGTCTTAACTAGGCAGTTTTCCAGAGGCTTTTTAGAAGTCATAACCAAACATGGATCCAGCATGCCAACTCAGACCTCACCAGCCCTAATTTGGAGTAATTACCCAACATTACAGACGCAGCATCCCTCTTCACACATTGCAGAATTAATTTCCTTAGTTTGCAACAACAGTGTACTGTAGACCTTGTTACCTGTTTTTCCTCTTAACAGGTATTGCCTATCCCGAATTTGTTCATCTAAATGCTTTTTCCTAAATATATCATGTGGCACTTCACTTAATTTGAGTTCATCTTGCTTCCTCTTGATTTCAGACCATCTCTGCAATTTGCCAAGTTTATTTTGAATTCTGATCTGATACAGAAAAGCATTTTCAGATCCTCACAGCTTGGTGTCATCTGCATACTATATAAGCTACTCTGTATTCCATCCTCCTCACTGCTAATGAAAACACTGAACAGAACTGATTTCCTAAGCAAATTCCCAAACTGAAATGCAGTCTGTGGAGTTCAACCAAGAGTTCCTGGCCCAAGCCACTACATTGGTTTGTATTAAAACCCATCCTTTAGAAAGGAGCACAATACATTTTAAAACCCTAAATATAGGAAAAGCCATTTCATCTGCTAAATTGTTGTGATAGTTAATTATCCTGGTTTATTTTTGTAGAATTTTACTTTAAAATCAGGCTAGCTGCATATTAAACTTTAGTTACTACACCAGAGAAAAAAATCCATAGAAAACACTGACTGAAGAGAATTATAGACTGACTCTTCCATATTCCGCCATATCATTCCTCAGAATTCCTATGGATTAATCTTCACAGGCAGTATGAGGTTAAGGATTTCTGAATGTTTGGTGAGATTTGAACACTGTTTTAGGAGAGTCAAGTCATATTTCTGTTTGCAGTTCCTGGCTCTGCTATGGAATTATGTACAATCACTCACAGAAAATTATTACCCTCTTGGGCAAAGCCAAGCCCTTGGAGACCATGGAATTTCTAGAATGTTTGCTACACAATATTTGGCAAATTCTTTTCCCATCTTTCTTCCCCATTTACTGTCCATATGCATTGCAGGGAAGAAAGTAGAAAGCAAAGCTCTTCAAAACTGGAAAACAACCTTAGAGAGGCCCAGATCCACATAAGTTTATGAAAATTAGAAATAAGTCTCAGAATTTCCTTCAACTTCCAGCATGTACAGAGAAAAAGAAGTTGGAATACAAGAAATAGACACTCATTTTGGGGGACACTCCCAGAGGGGGAAAAAAAGCTGAAGACATATTCCAAGTGTTGTTACTTAGAGATTTACATTTTGACAAAGCCCTGAAAATATTCCTTGTAATGAACATTGGCCACACACAGAACAATCTTCATGGTTGACTCTGCCAGTTGCTACATATTCTTTACCTCTTCCTAGACCCAAAAATGCTTAAGTGAGGTAGTTCTAGCCTTTATAAAGATGAATTAAAGAACCCTGACTGAAGTGTCCGGGATAATAAAAACACTTACATATAAAAATGACTGCTGCTACTCATGAGTTGCTCTGATACCTATGGGAGCCTTACAGCCCAGCTGCAGGAATTCTCTGAAAGGAGTTAACTGAAAGGTGTCTTCATTCTGTTTAAAATGTAATGTTTTTCATGACTTACTGATATCTACAAAACAAACCCCTGAAGACTCAAAGTCATGCAAGCTACAATTCAAAGCACATTTGGAATAAAATGCCTTTTCCCGAGCCATATCCAAATTAAAACGACAGGATTCTAGATTTCAGTTTTTAACCTTTGTTAGCACTTTCACTCTCTGCTGCTATTGGCACCACCTCCTGCCATTTATAGACCACAGATTTATGTTCCAAAGTGCTTCTAAATCTTAGGACAGTCCCAACAACCTAAACGTTCTGCTGTGCCATGGATTTAGCCTATAAGCAGCTGGCTGCTGTCAGCCAAGAATCAGAGAGTATCCAGAGGTGGAACCCACCAGGATTATGGAGTGAACCCCTGTCCAGGACACCCCAACAATCCCACCCTGTGCCTGACAGTGTTGTCCAGATGCTCCTGGAGCTCTGGCAGCTGTGGGGTTGTGATCATTCCCTGGGGAACCTGTCCAGTGCCAGACCCTCCACCCCTTCCCAACATCCAGCCTAAACCTCCCCTGGCAGAGCTCCCTAAACCTCCTGGAACACACTACCACACTGTACCAAGAGTTTCCAGCCCTCCATGACCATTTTGTTCGGTGGTGTTGTCTTGCTGAACATCTGAACTTCTGCAAAGATGATGTTTATGAAAACCACAGGACCATGCCCACAACTGCGAAGTTACAGCAACATGAACCTCAAGCGCTGCCATTTATCCTGCCTCCAAAAATTAGTCTTCATTCCCTTCACACTGGGCTATAGCGAGGGATAAAGATCAGTCTCAACAAATACAGACTTTTAGAGCAAAATACAGTCCTGCTTCTAGAGCAGGAAAAAGAGGGACAAAATTGCTGAGAGACTTCAAGTCATCACTCCCATGGAAAGAAACGTAGAGCTCATTTATAAACAGATGTGTGTTTTTCTCATATTCTGTGTGAGACTCAACAAAGCTGAAAACACCTCAGTTTCATTCTGCCATGACCACTTTGTGTCCCACTGCATGTGCATCACATGCCTGTTCATGAAAGAGAAAAAGCCCATATTCCTACACTTTGGCCTAGAGACAAATACTAGTCCACAGAAAGTGATTACCTCTGAGAATCTGACCAAATACTACCTAAACCCCAGAGATTAACATGTCTGAAGTAAGTTTTTTACACATTTAAACATTAGTGCTTCATTTAAGATGCCAGAGTACTATGAATGAGGAGAGGGATGCCTGCTTACTTTTGACATGAGAGAGACCAGACTCACAGGAAATGTTGTCATCATGCCATCTACTCTGTAAAAAGCTAATGATGTCTTAGAGAAAGTGGTGGATGAACTGGGGCAATGCAGCTTGCACCAATCAGTCAGCAAAGTCTCACAGACAGACCTCCAAGATTTGGTTCTGATGAAACACAGGCATGAAGCACAGCTCAAATAGAGTTTCCTTTTTAGAGTAAGCACATCTGCATGGCTGCATGTCTTGCCAAGGAGTGGCTATTTAGTGATCAGGATCTGGTCACTGGGGATGGAAGGTTCCAACAGCTGCTGCAGAGATGAAATCTCTGGATGAAATGTTGGGATACTCATTGATTACCTGCACAGGTGATAACTAAGCTGTGAACTTTACAGCAGTACCTCTGTGTGTGACACTTGCTTAATATCACCACAAAGACCATACAAGTTGTTTGTTGGTTTTTTTTTTTTTAACTCTTTAAGTACAAGCCCAAGTTCCTCTAAACTCAAATTATTGGACTATTTTGTACCACTAAAAATAATCCCTATCAACTAACTAAATCCCAGCAACCTGAAAGCCAATCCTTAATCAGCTTTACCAAAACAGCTGATCAAGTGTAGTTGCACATGTCTCTCTCACACATTCTAATTTTAACATCTGTGTAATACCATTTACATTTGACCAATATACACTGCAGACCAAATTTAAGAACCACTAGGAAGTGGAGAGTGCAAAAGAACACCACAGTCTGTTTGTCACAGGAAAAACAATCATCAATATGGTAATTGCAGAAGTGCAAAATGCACTGTAAAGACCAATGATGGTAATTTTTTATTCCATGGAGTAGGAGAAACTAATGAGGCACATCTTAAATTAGTTTAGGGCAATCCTAAAAGCAGTAAATAATGCTTCCTATGTAAGTACTTTAAAGTAGATTGCTTAAAGTGAAAAACAGACAAGATTCCACTCTAATGTTACAGATGCAGAAACAGAGGAATTTAAATCACCATTAAGTGGACTATTTTTATTACCATCAATTACTCAAATTGGGCAAAATACTTCACATCACATTAACTCCAATTTTAATATGATCCATTTTCTATTTTTTTTAAAAAGATCTATGGCTTTGGGTTTTGTTTTTTTTTTTTTTTAAATCACAAATGATAATGTCTACTTGACAGAAACACAGAGTTTTAGAGAGCCACTCTATAAAGCTGTAGACATCTAAAAGGAGCCTTGTCTGCTCCCCTGCCATGTGGAATTAAAAAGGCAGCAATCTCAGCATGAACAGATTAAGCTCTGTATGCTGTTGTGGCAACAGCACTGACACAAAGTCCCCAGAGAGCTGAAGCAGAGTCTGGGGCAGTCCATGGGGTACCAGAGTTCTCCTGCTCAGCTCCCAAAGCGCAGGGAGAGGCACCTGAGCTCTCCCTGGAATTCATAACACCACAAAGGGCACACTGAACTCCTTTCTTCCACAGGCCACACCAAAAACATACAAAAGAACATCCAGACAACTCCAGGGTTCGGTTCTGCAAAATTACGTGGCTTGGAAAAAGAACCAGTTACTGTGGTGCTGTGTTGCCACACAGCCACACCTTTAATGTGCAGCACCTGCCCTGGAACTGGCTCCTCTCCAGGTCTGCTCCAACACACTCATTTTTATCCACCACAATCATTTACTCATGATCTTTAAGGTCACCTCCAACCCTAACCTTTCTCTGACCCTCTGATTCCAGCTCCAAAGTGGCCAGCAAGAGGCACGCTTTCAAAGGGCTGCTTGGGATTTCTCCACATCCCAACACACTTTCCTTTGCATGTAACACAGATAGAGTTTTGCAGTGTTCACACTTGAATCCTCCCAGCCAGGTGTTAAAGTTAACGTAATCAATAGAAATCCTTCCTTCATTAATGAGGCTTGTACAGAGAATTGCTTAGAAGAAAAAAAAATACCATTAAAGTTCATGGGAATTTGGACTGACTTAGTATTTCAGCGTATAGCTCTGTGCAAACAGTTGCTTAATGTGCTTGATTCTCCCTCTGTAAATGCCACTGCTCAGCTATGTGTGTCCTCCAGCAGGGAAAAAGGAAACAATACCCCATGTCCCATTCCATGAAATAGCTGCACTTCCAGTAATAAAATAGGGATTTATAGAAACATCTACTTTAAACTGTTTTTAAAGCTTCTGAAATATATCTGGTCTGGTTTATTTTACCCCTGCAAACCTGTACAAATAAATGCACTCTGGCTGTTAAGACTTTACAAGTAAGAAAACACAGAAGGCAGCTGTACCAAAATATGTCAGTCTGTTAAACCACACCTAAAATCCCTCTTAAAAATCATAAATAAAGCAGATATTATGTTTGTACATGTGTATAAAACAGCAGAGCTTTATAATGCTCTATTTAATACTTAATCCTGCACATATAACAAGCAGAATAGAGGTATTTGGGCTTTTTCTACAAATGCTAGTGTTCCAAATAAGAGCAAATATGGAAGAACATGGATAATTGAGGGAGAAAAAGAAATGGACCATCACTATGCTGCTTTTAAATATGATCCTGAATTGTGCTTTAAGTTCTGGCTGTAAAGAAGTCAAAAAGCTTAAGTTACGTGCATAACTTCACACACACAATTAGCCCCACAAAGCAGAGCTGGACATCGAACTATACCAATTTATTTGGATGTCAGCAGGATTAATTACATCCTTCAGCTTAACTCCTGCCTTGTGTACTTCTGCCACTTGTGCAGAGAGCAGCTGACATTAACCCCAGCACTCAAGAGCCCCCATTCCCAGTTCCCTCCTATCCAGTGAGGAGATATTCCAGGTGCTGTCCGAGTTGTGCATGGTGAAGAAAAAAAAAGAGCCATTTTATGAACCTGGAAAATCATTCATCTTGCCCTCGTTATTGTGTGTGTTTATATATTAGCAGAGCTTGCTATTGCAGCTGGCCTTCATATTTCTATATAATAAAGTAGAATATTGAGAACAAGTATCTGTGTAATTAGCACATCAATCATGTCGCTCTTTAATATAAAGCAAGTATTAATTCACATCTCCATAGATCCCCTCACCGTAACTAACTCAAATTATTAATTAGCTAACCACAAGCCAAAAAAAAAAAAAAAAAAAAAAAAAAAAGGCAGGGAACCACTGGAGGTACAGAAATTCCAGGAGTTATGGCTCAGGGAGCACCCACAGGAGTGCCCCACTTGGGCTGGTGGGCCAGGGAATTTGCCTAGCATTTCTCAGAGACACACTACTTAAAAATTTAAATCTCTTTGTTCATATCCACACTGCACACAAACTGTATAAATGTATTTTTCATAATACTTATAGCCAGAGACAGCAAGAGAAGACCATCCTTCCAGTTTTCCCCACACTATGTAGTGACCTTGTTTAGAGGCCACAAGAACCTCAAGAGATTATTACAGAACTGAAAACTGGATAACATGCTGAGACATACCCCTCTGAACAATGCAGCACAGATATCTCTTCCCTAAGGGACATTACAATTTTAAATGTCATTTTCTTACTTTTGTTTCCAAAAAGAACCATTTTCCTCTTTCTGTATCCATTACAGCAAATCAAAATTTGAATTTCAAGGAAATTGAGGAGCCAGCTCATGAGAAACTATGCAACTTTTCCCCCTGGATCAGAGGATGATCAACTCACCAAACGTCCCTGTCACATGGTGGTGACATAGCTCATCCTACAGGATTTAAGTGAGTTTACTGACCCATTCCCCCCTGTATTTTTGAAAAAGCTTTCTATTCCATTCAACTTTTAACTCTAAATAAAACACTTCCTAAAATTTTCCCCAAGTTTTTAGCTCTTGGAAAATTCTATCCCTTCATCTGACTCAAAGGATACACTGGACATGTCTTTCTTTTCTTTTTATACCTGCTACCATCCCCTGGTCACTGGACCAGCGATGGAAATATATTTTTTTTCTTCACAAAATATTTTGTAAGCCAGACCAAAAATCCAGAGCCATGCAGTCAGCTATACAGAAAAATAAATGGAAAAATTCTAAGAAAAGCAATGGCATAAACATTTCTTTGAGGGAAGGAAGGTGAAATCATTTCTATTGATTTAGTCAGCATAATTTAGCCAAATATTCTTCCAAAACTTATTTATACTAGGAAGATGACAAGTGATAAAACTCTTCTCTTTGGAGCATTTATCTGCAATGGCCATTAAAGCTCAGTGGCTCTGAGTCCACAGGCAGAGATTCCTTCCTTCCCCTTCCATGTGCCATGGCAGAGCCCTGGAGCTGGCTGTGGCCCTGGCACATGCAGGTGAATTTGGGACTCCAGGCCTTTTCCAAGGTTTGGTTCACTCTACAAGGAAAGTCAGGATCATTTCTGCCCTTGATGTTTAACTAAGTTACTTCTCTGCCTGAGAGATGCTGAAGCCATCCTGGGGGTCAAGGAAAGTGATTCCAGCTTGCCTGAGCTTCCTGCTCCTTGTGTCATTTCCCAAAACCAAACAAAATAAATGAGTGCAGCTGAGCACACTGAGCACTTCAGGGGCACTGGAGACATGAGCCATCCCTGCTGGCTCTCTGGGCTTAACTGAGACTTCCACAGCCCTACCTGGCACACAGAAGGGCAGGGAGACACAAGGAGGAGCAGGAATACTGGTGCAGAAGCAGTGGGAAAAGGGTTGGCTGAAGGGATCCTTGTCTACCATTGTACAGGAAAAAATAGGATTGATTTGCATTCATCAGGAATCCTGCCCTGGATCAAACACTCCTGCCAGTCAGGAGCAGCTGCAGTGCAGCTCCCATGCCAGTGCAGTCCAAGGAAGCTGCCTGAGGGCAAGGAGAGGAGGCCACAGCAGGAGGGGCACCTGGAGAACAGGGCACCAGCAGTGACATTAGTGTGGGCACAGGAGAGAGAAACTCTGTTCGTGTGGGGAGAGAAAAAGGAACCAGGGAGGGAAAGGATGAAGTGGGGCGGCAAGTTTTCACTGTAATGAGACTCCAAGGCTGTGAGCCCGGGGGCTGAAGCTCACAGACACCACAAATACTCACTGGGAGCAAAGGATGAGCTGTAAGGACCTGGCAGGGCTCATCCAGAGGCCCCTCCCTGTCTTTGCAGGTGCTGAGGCTGCCAGAGGCACGAGGTGCCTTCACCAGCCTCCTCAAGAAGTGTCCAAAAGCAAATCAGCAAGTGCAGGATAATATGCAAAGAAGGTCCTAGCACAGGGAAAAGGAGCACAGGTAAAGCAGCAATAGGAAATTCCCTTTGAAAGGGCCAAATTCCACCCAAGCAACAACCCCACAGGTGCATGAGCAATCACCAGATGGCAGGATACTAAACTCAGAACTAGTCCCACACCTCCCAAAAGCAGCAGGGGAGTGGGTAACACCCAGCTTGCTCACCTACCTCCCACAGCTAATAGGCAGGGACAGAAAAGAACTCAGAAAGGAATGAACTAGAGATGAGCCTGTGCTACCATTGCTGTTAATACACCTCCAGCTCTGTAACTTCTGTCTACTGATCTTCATTTTTTTCCTCCCTGAGGGCTTCTAGATCATGCTTCCACAGAAAGAGTGAGCAGAAATACATAACATATACAACACAAATAGATTTCCAAAATACTTGTATTTTTTATCCTTTTCAGATGTGCAAAGAAATCAGTAGTAAAATATTTTATATTTTTACCTCAGATTGGTTGTCAGGGATTCTAAAAAGCCTCCTAATGCAGTTTTGCAAGCCAGGCCTTTTCTGCTGTTTACCTTCAAATTATCAAATGATAAATGATGAAATGATGAAGGGCTTGGTTGGTTTACAATTTTCTGGAAGAAACGTTGGAGAGCAAGAGTTTTCTGCACCATAGCCCAAAGGGTGAGAATAAGAATGGTAAAACATTCTTTTTGCAATGACTCCATGATGCAGAAATGGCAGCTACAACACACACATTGGGGTAGAGAAGACAAAGTACATTTCAAATCCAGAACGAAATCTGTGTGCAATCAATGCAGAAAGAACACAGTGACAGATGCCCAAGCAGAGAGTCTCTGGAAGATAAGGAATGTGAAAAGGGCATTTTTTCAAATAAACAAAACCATGGCAGCTTTTTTTTTTTTTTTTTTAACAAGAAAGAATTGGAGAAAAGGTAGGCCTAACAGAAAAACATTGGAAAGATGGAATCGTGTTTCACAGCAATTGACACGGGTGATAAATGAGCCCAGGAGGGAAAGACCTCAGAATGAGAGATGCAACAGGGCTCTGTCTGCTGAGCTCTGACACTGCTGTAACAGCTCATAACTGATTAAATCATCTGGTATGTATATGCATATATACACACCACACACACACAAGGAACAATCTGTTTTCTAGCAAGCCTTGCCTGAATTCAGGCAAAACACAGCACCACTGTTCAGTTCAGCCCATCAACAGCAGCCTCAGCAATCCTAAAAAGCTGCTCTCCTCTTGTCTCAGCTCTGCACTTCTTCTGACATGTCCTTCAGGGGAAAGAAGCAAAAAATGTTAGCTGTGCACATAGTGCAGGTTGTTAGAATCTCATCATTCTAAACATGAATACTCTTAAAATTGACATGTTTCTGCCAGAGAAAAAGAAATAGAAATGTGAAGTTTTGGATTCTGCAAGGGACTGTTTTTTAGCTAGGTGCATACACACATATGGGTCATTTCCAGCCCCTAAAAAGCTTCTTGGGCATTTTTTCCTCAGCATTTATTGATTCCTGATATCTGATCACTTACATACTTAAGCCAGCGCTTGACAAAGGTGTCACAGAGATCTTAACACACAAACTCCCTCAATACTACTTAGAGGAAACAGTTTGACTGCACATGACATGCTGGGAGAGTATTCCCTGCAGGCTGGAGCCGAGGAAGAGGAGGCAGAAGGCTTTGTAACCACACAGCACAGTGGCCCAGAACTCTGCAGGGCAAGAAACCTGCTGTGTCCCTAAATCTGCTACCCTGGAGAGGGCTGGCTAGAGAACATCCTTGTATCTCACACCAGTTAGACCCAGTTCCTTCTTCCCAGTGCTTGAAGATTTCCAGTGCCAGCCTTCCTGCAACTGGCTACGGCAGAAGAGAACAGACACTCCCAACAGCTCTTCCAATTTCACGTGCATCTGTAAACTTTAAAAAAAAATCAATGGCAAGTTGGACAGGAAACATTTAACATAGAGAAATTTGTGTTTTCAAACTATTCCCCAGTGCCTACAGCTATGGGCTGGTGTCCTAAATATTCAATAAATATATAAAAAACCCTCAAATGCTTAATTTCCAAGAAAACTTATTTCTCAGCTTAACACAGTAAATTTTCATTAATTTCTTCCCCTAGGTTAATAGGAAACAAATTACATATCTGAAAAAGTTAATGGAATTTCCCTACAGTTTCTCTCTTGTGTACTTATACCTGCAAATGTTTAAATATTATAAAAACATAGAAGTAGGGCGAGACAATGGACAATTTATTCTACTGTAAGCCCAGTACTGCATTGGATGGACTGAAAACACAAGAGGGAAAAAAAATCTCTACCTGATATGTCTGGCTGCAACAGTTTGTTCTGTCCTTAAAAGAATCCTGAGTAATGAAAGCATTGAATGGTGTCCTGCAGCACTAGGGAACAAATGGATGGGGATGCAAGGTTCAGTGGAGAGGAACAAGTGGTATCAGGCAGAGAGGTCAGGTCAGGAAGACAAGAGAAATGAAGTTTGGGGTGATTCATCTATAGCAGGATAGGCAGAGAATGTCAGTGACAGCAAATCAGAAGCCCAGCTGACATTCACTGCCACAGAGGGGTAACAGTAAAGGATTTCACACTACACAGGATCTGCTGCTGTTCTCCCAAACATTAGGACAAACACTACTGAGTCATGGCATCACCTTTCCAAATCAGCTCTGTGTGTTGTGAGCACACTGTGACGCCTTTTTAAATGTTTCTCTTTTGACACATCCACCCACAAGGCCCATTTCTAATAGACAGTTTAAATGAAATAGTAACACAAGTATTTCCAAATGAACATTGTGCTCCTTTCTGACACTGCTCCCAACAGGTGAAAGCTCCCCATTTCCATGGTGATTCCCACCTGTCAGCAGGGCTGTCAGCAGCAGAACTGCCTCAGCCATTCCCCCAGTCCACCTCCCAAGTGCAAAGCTGCAGATCAAATTCACACTGCTGTCAGGCTTCCAGGAGGATTCTGCCCTGTGTGCATCAATGGCAGAGGATCCAGCAGCACTGCACGTGGCCAGGATGTGGAGTCTCCTGCATGTGAAATTCCCAAGGGAACCTATGGAATTCTGTTGTAAATGGCACCGACTTTCCCTGGCATTCCAAGAGGCAGAATTTCCTGTAAGGATCCCTAAGGGGCAGCACAGCTCCACAAAAGTGCAACCCATGTTTTACAGGGATCACACACCTTTCATTCTGAACCTTCAAGTGCCAGGCAATTCCTAGAAAGCTGCTGCTATGGTTCCCATAGATAAAGTAAGGTTTGAGAACTCCACATGTTTCCACTCTCAGAGAGGGAGGAGTTTGTAAATTCAATGTCAGCCTAGGCTTTTACAGTATGTGACATTAATTTTTTTTCCATCTGAGCCTCTGTAGGTCAGGGCAAACCTCCTCTATTTGTACAGCCAGAAGTGAGAGATATGGTCAATAAAGCAGGATGAAAAATTACATGGTCCAAGGGTTCTCCCGAGTTCCAAGGGTGGGGTCAGCAGCATCAAGTCCAGCTGGCATCAAGTTAGAAGGGCCCTCCCAGGCTTAGTGCTGGGGCTGAGGCTGTCTACCATCTTTTAGGAAAGATAATCACATGATTAATATCTTATCTGGAAAAATAGTACTAAGACTAAACCAGAACATTTCTGTAAGCTTTCTCATAACTAAAATGAGAGTTCTGAAAATTCAGTTCTCATTTCATTGCAAAGCAGAAGCCACTTCACTGGTTTTAGAAGTATTCTGATGCCAGTCATCAGAAAAGGAAAGCTCCATCAATTCAAGAACTGTTATGTTCTAGAAACACAAAGCTTCTAATAACTTTCTCAGGGTGTACAGTACGATGCTGACTCCAGTGTTTTCTTGATGGCCAAACTGCAGTCTCCCTTAGGAAACACTTGAGACCATTTCCTCAAACTCACTTTGAGCAACATAAAGGGCAGGACATGTTTAGCCCAGCTCTTCACCTTCCCTGCCACCCCACATCCCCTCCCATTGGTGTACTGTTAATGACTCAGGCAAAGGAATGCAGCCATTCCCTGTGTAAAAATGGCATTTCTAGCTCACTTAGAAACCACCCCATTGCTTTAAAGCATGGGTTTCATCTTGCCTAATGGTTGCTTGACAGGTGGTTTGTCTTAAAAAAAAAAACAAACCTGTGTCCCTCCTGCTCCCATCTTGGCCCCCCAGACCTCACTGAGGGAGGGTCTCTCCCTACAAAGTGATGCTCAAGGTGCAAAACTGCTCAGGACTGCTGCTGGATCTGTTCCCTGATGTTTGCACACACAGCCACATTCATTGCTTTCAAAACCAGGACTGCTTCTGTACAACAACAAAACTAAACCAGACTCAGAAAGCAGAATTCTCCCTGGAGCTTTAATTTCAGTTCTGATATTCTGGTCCCCCCTACAAGCACCCACATTTCAGTAGCGAATGAAATGCAGGCAGAACACATTTTACACTTCAAAGAGGGGGGGCCTGGAACCTGTTTCCATTTCAAAGAAAAACGGCACAAGTCAATTGATTTTCACCCAAAATTATTTCTACTGCTGTAGAAAACGAAAGTACTTTAATTTGTATGGTCTGTAAAGAGAATCCATGGAAGACAAAGGTATTTTAAGAGAGAATGAATTAGCATAGTTCACAAGAACCAATTAAACTATTGAAGAAACACTCAGCATGCCACATTTTAAAGAAAGTGTATTGATTAATTAAGAGAAAACTACTGGCTTATTTATGGCTAATTTCCCTTCCCTTTATACTGGGATGTTTTCTGTCTTTCTTAATAGTGACACATAAATGACATGAGGGTTTTTTCTGATCTAAAATAATATAACTCAAGTACAACACTGCACTTTTGTGTGGCAGAAAAGAACTAAAAACTTCTTACTCCAACTTCTTCAAACAAAATAATGGATTACAAATGCTACGGTCTGTTCCATTAATATTAAAGCTCAGCTAAAATCATCAGACTTTCTGAGATAATTCAAAATGGATTATATCCCACCATAATGGAAACAACTTGCAAGATATATTTATACAGCACAAATTGCAGGAAAAGAAGGGATGGAGTATGGAAACATAGTATGCCATAGGCAGGGATGCCACTCAGTGATTAGGATTAGGAAGACTTTGTGCAGCTTTCAACCACCACCCTTACAAGGTGGCTAAATCTAAATAAAAAATTTTTGGACGTAATTTTGTGAGCCTTATCAAATGACTAGAAAGAAACACAGGGTGTGAAATTGTGCCCCAGCTCCCACTGACTACACTGCAACCAGAATTTCCCTCCAATGCATCTGGTTAGAGACTGGATAGTTCTGATTTTTTAAAACTTTGAATTAAAGCCTAATCCTTTAGGAACCTGATCCATACAGGTGATGATTTTGTTCTTACAAATATTTATTAGCACAAATCTTCCTGCTCACACAGATAATCCCCTCAGGTTCAAAACCAGAAACAAATATGCTGTACTAAGGGAAAAAGAGGAGAAAAGCCTGCAAAAAAGGAGAAACAGAAGATGGTCACAAATACTGACAGAGGCAATGGGAACAGAGAAGAGCCTGGAGAAAACAGATGAGCAGAAGAGCTGGAGGGAAGAGGTGAAGGCCTGGAATCCCTGAAGAACAGGTGACATAGGCCCAGGAGTGGGACAGCAGTGATTTCCTGACACAGCAAACTGTGAGGGTGTGAATGAGATGAAGGGAAATAACTTGCCAGTTATTTCCAGGAATAACCAGGAAGGCAGTGGTTTACATCTGGGCAAGTCTGAGCACTGGAGATCCCTAAACATTGAAAACCATCAGCAACCCTTCATCAATAAAGAGCAAAGAGGACAGAGTAAAACAAACAGAATATGAAACACAAGATACCAAGGCTAGAAGTAAAAGTGGAGGCGTAATGTAAGACTAACTTAAAAAAAGACAAAACCAAGCTTATATTTAATATAATGAAAAAACCTGATCATTTTCTGGTATTTTCTACAGGCTTTTAGTATCTGAGTCTATGAAAGCTTAAACATATCACATGAAAATGCCAGTACCACAAGGAGCAATCTTAAACTGGGATGAGCAAAGCCATACACTGTCATTTCCACCTCTAATTTCTCTGTTTTCCAACACAGTTATTGTACCCCTGAAACACTACATACCATGTGTATGACAAAGCACAAAATAGACGTGAATCCTGTTCTGAGGCCCTGCATTTCCACCAGGCAGGTGTCAAACAGACACACATGGAAGAACACAGTTAATTATGTTTAATAATTTTAAGTTAATTTTGTCCTATGGATGGCATTTCAGAAGAAATCTCAGTAACAAAACTACATAATAAATAAATAAATAAAAAGGGATGGGCTTGATAATACTCAGAATATTTGGTTACCAAGAGAAATGCAAGGTTGTATGTTACAGCTCAACACACTTCAAGGAAAACATGAAAATTACCAAAAGGCAACCAAATGCTACACTATAGGCTATCTATATTTAAATCCTTGTCTAATATAGATTGAAGACAACAAGAAAATTAAGACCTTCCAGTCAATGTTTAAGTGTTTCAGTCAATCAGGTTAAAATTGGAGTCTTGTTTTTCTCCCCTGTGACTTCTAAAGCATCTCGTTGGATGCCATTACCAGCTAGTGAACAGCAGCAGCTTAAGTGGATGACAGAATTAATTCCTGGTAGAATGAAAAATGGCAGCTATTTCATTATAAAATGTCCAAGCAGCGTCACAGCCAAGTGTGAGCTCTCTGGATGATCAGCATGTGCAGATCCTGACCCACCTCTGGGTGGCTGGATCAGTTCTACATCCCTGCCCTGCCAGCAGCACAACACACCGGGGACAAATCACAGTGCCTGGGGGTACACAAGGGTAGCAGCCACTGAACCCATTACTCTGTAACAGAACAGGTTGGGCACTGTGCTGTGTGTTCAGCACATCCAGCTGAGTCCTGCCCTGTTCACACCATTCCTGCTATTCCCAGTCTAGCATTCTCCCAGTGAGCACCATATGAACACATATACACCATCAAAATGGTTTTATTTCGAGGAGTATGCCAGAAATGTAAACATTTCTGTTCAAACCTGTCTTCTAGAAGTGCCAAGGCAAAGAGAGATGCAGATATATTACAGCCATTGTGGAGGGCACCTTGCTGAGGTGGGCACAGACCTCCTAAGTGGAAAAGGGTGATAAAGAGGAACAGTGGGATGGGGAGCAGAAATGGGAACTGGTTCCTTAAAAAGCACAAAGTATGAGCTGCCCATGTTCCCTGTGACACCCAAGGTTAATTAAAACAGGGGCACAGAATTAGTACTGGGACATGCAGCTTCTACAGTGTGACTGCTAAACCGTGAACTCCAGCTTGATTGCACAGACTTGGATGTCACAGCTTAGTCTGAGCTGGAAGGGACCCACAAGGACCATCACAAACCCATGGCCCATCCAGGGAATGCAGCCACAACCCTGGTGTTATTAGCACCAGGAGCCAACCTCAGTTTCTCCACCTGGAAAACAGTCATCAGAACTGTCTCCAGTTTTCTAAAGCCCCATGAGCTCCATGCTGGGAGCTAATAAAGTTCAGTGAGATCTGGGTCTCAGCCAAGTTATTCTGGAAAGTATATAGATGTATATTAAATCTTACAGTGTTGTATCTCCTCCTTCAGAGTGCGAACTTATTGTTGAAATCTTGTTATTCCAAATTGGCTTTGCAAGTAAAAAATTTGACAATTCTTCCTTATATATCCACAGGGCAAAGAGATAATCTCAAAGCAAAACCTTTGAAGGAGATTTATCAAGACTGTAGTTATTCCAACTGCTAATGAGCTAACGAGAAAAAAAAATTAAAAATATTTTTTCTATAGCAGAAATTAGTGATAAAAATGCCCAAGGGAACAACATCACATTCATCACCATGCAAGAGCAGCCACACACTGAGATGAACATGGCTTGGAGGCTCAAGTGTTTATAGGGCTGTGTGTCAATTGAGGAAGGGCTTCTGAATGCAATCTCCTTCCCACAACACAGGCAGAGTTATAGCTTTGCTTAGAGCCAAACTGTCATAAAATAGCTCATCCTAACCCACAACCATTTGGCAACAGAATTAAGGCTTGTTCCAGACCACAGCATAACAAAAGAGCATCAACTTCTCATCAGGACACTGCTGAATCAATCTTATATTTTACACCTGAGCTGTCTGGGTTTAATTAGAGCCTTGCAGTATCTCAACATTGCTCCTAATAGCAATATCACTAGCAAATAGATATTGGTATTACAGGGCCTGGAAAAATCCCACTATTTACTTTTTCTAACTCATCCTGATGCAGGACATACACATGTGATTTAATCAGTGTGGAGGAGACAATTTTCACTGAGAAGCAGCAATCAGTTACTGCTCACTCAGACACAGAATGTCACAGGCCTGAGTTTGTTCCCAACTTTTTCTTCTTCCCTGAAGAGCTGGAAGAGATTTGTCTCTTTCAAAAAAATGATCATATTTCTTTATAAAATAATTACAAACAACTCCTTATAGGATAATTACCATCTCAGTTATCTCCTCAGTGCTTTCAGCAATACTTTCTGAAATGCACATTCTGAAGGTGACTGGTGTTGAGGGGTGACATTTCTGAGGGGCCTATCCTCAAATACCTTCAACCTTTAATTTGCAAAATCATGGCTTTGAAATCCTCTCCTAGCTGTCACTACCTCAAACCTAATATTAATCACCAGATCTAAAAAGAAAACATGTCATTCATCTAAATAAAGCAGCATTTTGTAAATAATTAATAAGAAATTAATAGCAGAGTGCCAACAGTAGCAGAGAACTTCCCGATTTATTTTCCTTCAAACCCATCCACCTTCCAAGCAAAGCCTAAGTAGCAATGCCATGCTATTAGTCTAAGAATTCTTGGGTTAATATTTGTCCTAAGCCTCAGAATCTGCCACTGTAAACGTGGCTTTGCCTAAATCTGCAACAAGTTCATAATCTCTTCTTGATAAAGCTGACTACTTATCCAAATAAGGATATAACACCATAACATATAATAACTCTAATAACATATGTAATATGTTATTAGAGTTATTATATGTTAATATGTGCTTTACATATATATATTATATAGTGTTATATAACATATAAGTATGTAGTCTATAGTATTATGTAACATATAACACTATAACACATTTATTTTGATTACTGTGCCTACTCAAAAAAATCCAGGTCTTATCTCCCCTTTCTCCAAGTATTTTTTGTGTAAATGGTTAATTCAAAGGAGCCCTTTAAACTCAGCATCATTTACTGATGATTTTTAACAGGGCCTGATTAGCACAGCTGACACAATTAATCTGTCAATAACAGAATATTAACAAGGGTGGAAGCTGTGTAATTAAAAGGAAAGGGAGCACACCTGCTGTAACACCCAAATATTGCTGGCTACACATTAGAATTTCCATGTACTCATCGCTCCAAATCTGTAAGGTCAATTTTATATAAAGAGGGCTTCAAGTTCCTTTGCCACTCATGACAACCACAATCAAATATTCACACCAAACACTCCTCGAGCTTCTCTATATTTATGGTCAAAGCAGGGTCCCTGTTTTGTAGACAAGTTCTTTTCCTGAATAACCATTAATTTTTGAATATTAAAAATGAGGTTTTCTTGGGTTTTGTGTTTTACTGACATAAGAGAACCAAAGCCAGAAGTCTCAATCATACACCCGGCTGCCATTCTGCCTTTTTTATACAAAAATACTACTGTAAAGATGGTCCCACTGCTGCTGGCTTTGGGCTGAGCCTCAGCAAAGCCCTTTTTGTCTGATAAGCTGCTTTTTGTCTGCTTCCACAGTGAGGAACAGCACGAGGAAGTCTCGTGTCAAGCAGGAATGATGACAGGACAGAAAGAAAATCTTGTGGTTTTAAGGAAAAATCTGGGAACGTGGTGGAGGAAAGTTGCTTGGGCTTTTACATAGGTGTAAAGAAAAATATTTTTTTTGGTGGAAACTAAACATGGTCTATTCATCTTGACAGCTCATTCCAGCCCACATTCACAACAGTATCAGATTGCACTCATGGAAAACAAGCACTCATGGAAATGAAAATTTAAATGAGTGGATCCAGTAGAGGGCTAAAGACAAAGTAGTGAAATAATGTTACTGTTCTTTAGCATAAAACCCTCACTACTTCACCAGACCCAAAGCATGCACTCCTGCAGGAAAGAGATACATAAACAGTGAGACAATGTGGAAATATTCTGAATTAATGTTCCACTCAGCTCTCACTCTTACTTGCCGGGTTTTTAAAGGATGTCAAATAAAAAAAAAGTCACAGGTAAAAATCATTCCACTCATATTTCAATAAACTGCGAGAAATTCAGGCTTTTTGTTGTTTAGAGAACATTCTGGATTTTTCAGGGATAATGGCTGATGAAGTTTAGTTAGACAAAATGCAGTAAACTTTCAGGAAGAACTGTAATTTGCACAGAAAAATAAACCCAAAACCAACCAACCAAAAAACCCCAAAAGACACCTAAATTTTGTTCCTTTGTGTTTTAAACAATAATAATTATAATGATTCATTGCTGAATATTAAACCTTTGTACCCCTTGTGGTGCAACATATACTTAAATTAATAAGAAACTTACCTTCACCTTTTTCTTCTTCTGCCCTTCTCATTTAAAAAGCAGAGATAGTGTTGGGAATCCATACTAATAATGACATGTTAATTATCATATCAAGAATCCTATTTTGGACCCAGCATCACTGATTTTGTATAGATCACAAATTGACACTCCCAGATTGCAATTTTTCATCTACCAGCCTGTTCCTGTGTGTATATAATTTTAAATCAAGACCAAATTCCACCATGTAACTTTTGCCACAAAGGAATATAGAAACTGAAGGAGATGGAAACAACTGACTGTCACTTAGCAGCCAACAATTCACCAGCTCAATAGTCGGGTTTGCAAATGAGCAAAAAACAGCACATAAAAATCAGAGCAAGCTTTTAAGTTGAGAGACACTTGCATTCATCCTTTCTGAAGGGAATCATGGAATGGTTTGGGCTGGAAGGGAACTTAAAGCCCATCCAGTGCCACCCCCTGCCATGGCAGGGACACCTTCCACTGTCCCAGGCTGCTCCAAGCCCTGTCCAGCCTGGCCTTGAGCACTTCCAGGGATGGGGAAGGCACAGCTTCTCTGGCAAACCTGTCAGGGAAGAATCCCATCGTTATATCCCACTTATCTCTGCCCTCTGGCAGTAGGAAGCCATTCCCCTTTTCATGTGACTCCATCCCTTGTCTCCAAGTCCTTTCTCCAGCTCTCCTGGAGCCCCTTTAGGCCCTGGCAGGAGATCTGAGGTGTCCCTGGAGCCTTCTCTCCTCCAGGTGAGCACCTCCAGCTCTCCCAGCCTGGCTCCAGCCCACTGATAAATTCTACATCCTAATACTGGGAGGCCCAGGGCTGGAGGCAGCTCTGCAGGTGGGGTCTCACCTGAGGGGGGCAGAGGGGCAGAATCCCCCCTCCCCTGCTGCCCAGGCTGGGGGATGAGCCCAGGACACGTTTGGTTTCTGGGCTGGGAGTGCACATGTCCAGCTCCTGTCCAGCCTCTCACCCTCCACACCTCAAAGTCCTTCTCAGATACAAACACTATTTATGGACAGGCCAAAGTCAGTCCTCAATCAAATCACCTAATAATTTGCTTATATTCTATAAGTGGTATTTACAACTATTAATAATATATGGTAGTAATACTATTATTACACTAAGATTGCTTCTGAATTGCTAGTTGCAAGTAATAACAAAATTATTCCAGGAGGAACAACTCCATTCTTGGAGTGAGTCCTTGGCTTGTGCACAGACCAAAGCTGGCTCTCCTTGATGGAAAGATAAGAACAGAGGCACTGTGCAGCTCTGAGAGGTGTTTTTTCTGCTCTCCTGCTGCTGAGGGAACGCTCCATCAGATGCTCTGAGGCATACAAATTGCTACACGCTGCAGCAAATGGACCTTGCTCAAAACCTGCCACTGAAACAATCACTCTGGAGCAGAATGGAAAAATTTAGCTTTGATCAAAGCCTTTAACAGGCATCATCTTTAATGTAGTCACTCAGGTGAGCAGAGCTTTCCCTCGTGCTCATCCTATGATGTATTTGTACACACCTTGCACACACCTGTGACCCTTGGGTATTTGACACTTCTCTTCCTCCCCTTGCCATTTCAGTCTTAATTTCCTCATCCTCCCTCTTTTTTAAAGAGCACAAAAACCGCTTCTCAATTATGTTTTTATTTTTATTGGAGGGCTATGATTGTTTTATTGATTTTAGGGGTATTATTATTGTTATTCTCTCCTCTCTGAGAGGATCACAGACATTACTGAGTGTACAGCCTACAACAGTACTAAAAGTATAAATAGAATTATTTGACTTCTTCTCACACTGAGAGGAGCCAGCAATCTTCTGTTTTGTCCTGTTTCATTTGAAAAGGAAAACATTATTGCTTAGAAGTCCAGCTCCTTCTTGCTTACTGTAATGGCTCTCAGTTCCTACCTGTGCTGGATGCCATCCCACAAGGAACACTCCTGGGAACAGATACCTTTTACACATATTTATTTCTTCTTCTTTTCTCTGCATAGCATTGTGCCTTTTTCATTAAGTTTCAGAAAATACATCATTTCTATTCTGATGTTTTTAGGGGAACAATATGAACATAACACATATTCTTAATGACACCAAAGTAATCTAAAGCCTTCAGTGAAAAATCTTTCTAGCCAGGACTAGAGGAAATCTGTTATGTGCTGACCTTCACTGATATCCTTTTGAAATCTCCAAATGGTTGCAGCTGCCATGGTTTCTTTTATGAGTCAACAACCTTGTCTGATTAAGTGTTAAAAGAACCCTTCTCATTACTGTTGGAAGGCAGGATTTCTGCAAGAGTTGTTAATTTAAATGAACATTCGACTTTCTGGCTTTTAAAGGCTGTTATTTGCTACATCCATTTTCTGAACTTAGAACAGAAGATCCCTTTAACTCCTTTAATCTCCTTGTTAGCCATACCCATCTGTCCTTGCAAGATTCTCACAGGGCAGCAAGGTACACAGTTGGCAATTGGAAACCAACGTGTAATCATTAGTTTCAAAGCCACATTTTAGCATCCCCAGCTTGAGAGAACACACAGCTTTCCACCGGTGACTTTTGAAACTTACTTTAAGTCTGACAATACTGGAAACTGTGATTATACTAAAAAGCATTTAAAAACTTGAAATTAATTTTCAGGTATGTATTAAGAGGGGTGCTAGCCCAAAAAGAATCCCGAATTAGAAGTGAGTTTCTGAAGAGAAAACACAGTCATGGGTGGACAACATGAGGCAGGAGCACATTACACAGGCAAATTCAAAACAGCAGCAGTTTTCCTGGTATTCATTTACTGCAAAGAAGGAAAAAAGAAAGTGTCCTGGCACAAAACCCACTACTTAATTTAGCAACATCAACACCTTCAGATTCATCCCTGCTGACCCACAAAACTTGCTAATATAGACACAGGCACAGAAAGTGAGTTGAACCCACTGGCTTTGCTTGCTTGCAGTTCAGAGCATCCTCATCTGCACTAGAGCTTATCTTTTTAAACCAGAAGATGGCTTGTCTCATCAGGCCACATCAGTCATGAGGAGTGAGCAAGCTCCACGCTGGTAAAAAGCAAGCAGAAACGACAGAGCAGCACAGAACCCCTTTGCATTTGTGACACTCAGTGCTCAGCCACCGAGGGGCAGGTATTCATCAGGCAGCAGAGAAGTTAATCATCAAGGAAAGAGACTTTTTCCCCAGAAGTCTGTGATTCAGGAGGCTGAACTGAGTGAAGGGCTCAGTGCATAATCCAGGCAATGGGACACAATGGCTTAGATTGGAATTTACTAATTAGGGAGCAGCTAATGCAGTCAGACCCCCAGAGAGCCAGGCTGGCCCAGAGCACCAAGAGCCACCCTGGGTGGCCAGGGCTGGCAAAGGACCCAGCACAGCTCAAGGAGGCTCTGGATCCTGCTGTCCTCTGAGAGGGCAAACACAGCAGCCAATGTGAGAAAAAAGGAATAACATGTGAGAAAACAGGAACACCCACATGAGGAAACAGGAATAACATATGAAAAAACAGGAACACCCACGTGAGGAAACAAGAATAATGTGCAGGCAAATACAGCACATACAGCACAGGTCCATGCACCATGTGCTTGAGTTTACATTTGTGGCAGGTTTGGGTCTAAGAATCTGCACCTTAAGGATTTTTACACTAAAAACAATGAGCTTGTGATGTTTTGCCTTTATGTTTTCTTAATAAACTCATTACTAGGTGAAGCACTCCAGTGATTACACTGCTCCAACACAGCAGCAACTTCCCTGTAAACTGATGAATCCCCAATAACGAGAGAAGTTTGCCTCCACTGCCTCACAAGAATCAAGCTGTCAAAGACCAAACTTCCTGAAGATGTGCAACTTTCAAGTCAGTCAGGCAGCCAGTCGTATTTTGGCTTAGGACAAGCCAGCATAAACTCTGAGATGGTTTACAAAAACACACAGCTATATGAACATGTGTGAAAAACTATTTAACACAATGCTTATCTAGCAATTACTTGTCTTCCAGCCTTGGAGTGTAAGTGATAGTTAAACTAAAATATCTTCAATGCTCCCTTTCCTTCCCCAGGATTATTCAAAAAGCTGTTGAGTACATTGTATAAACGCTACAGAATTTAATTTGACTTAACAATAAAATAAAGCAAGATGTGAAGTAAAAAACAGGCAGAGAAATGCAAAAAAAGAAGAACACACAGGGGAAGAAATTCCACCAGAAAGTACTATGTGCTTGCTAGTGGGACACTTTGCTTGCACTACAACATTCCAAATCTGATGGTGCAGACACTGGAAGATCTGAATGATGATGATGTTACTTCAAACCCACCCTACAGAGAAATAATTCTCAAAGCAGAAATACTGATAGCACTTGTACTTGGAGAAACTTACTGAAGCCAAACAGCTGTGCTCCTTGAAAAAGATTCTCCCTTCACTGGGATACACTGAAATATTCAGAACTGAACAAATTAAATTACAAAATTAATTGAAGCACAAATGCAAATGAAGGAATCATATGCTGATACAGTTACCAGCAATTTGCAAAGCTTCAGCTGTGAGCTGTATATGTAGAGGAAAGATGTTCTTTGCCTTGTTTTTCTGCTGATGCTCTTGATGAGATTTGTCCTTATACACACATTGTTAAATTTGATCAGTTGCTAAGTAATAAAATAAATTCCACCTTTTTTTCTTTTCTTCTTACCATCACAGAGAGGTTTTATAAACATACCTTGTAACAGCACCACTGTGGCCAGCAGGAGCAGGGCAGTGCCCATGCTCCCATCGTGTGTCCAGTTCTGGGCCCCTGCGTTCAGGAAGGACATTGAGGGGCTGGAGTGTGTCCAGGGAAGGATCTGTGGAAGGGGCTGCAGCACCAGGAACAGCTGAAGGGACTCAGGAAAGGAGGCTCAGAGGGGACCTTCTCACTCTTTACAACTCCCTTACAGGAGGGGTTCAGTTGGGGTCTGCTCCCAAATCACAAGCAACAAGATGAGAGCAAGCGACCTCTTTCCTATAGCAGGGAAAATTTCTTCACTGAAGGAAATTGCCACTGCCACTGCCTGGCAAGGGGTGGAATTGCCATCCCTGGAAGTCATTAAAAGATGACCAGATGTGCAGCTCCCCTGTCCCATGCCATTCCATCACAAGTTATTTTCAACAGCCTCAACTGCAAATTCACAGCTGAGCAACTCTGTACATCCAGAAAGATGGTGGAAATGTGTCGAGCCAGGTGAGGAATTAGTTTGTAGCTTCAAGTGCCTCTGAACACTGGAATTCCTGACTCCATAAAAGTGAGAGTTGGTCTATATTCATCATACAAGTTACCTGGAAACTGTCACTGATCACTTCAGGAGCTTGTTCTACCTGCCCAAGCCAGCACTGAAACACTGACTGATGGGTCAGTGAATGCTTTTTATTGACTACTGCTATTGTACATTCTTCCTATGACCTCGAGCTCTACAGTAACACTATGGAATATAAAACAGTGTATTTTGTCACTACTCAATTGATTAAAAGCTTGTCTTCATGAAAACTAAAAAAAAAAAAAAAAAAAAAAACCCAAAAAAACCCCAAAAATCTAAAAGAGATAGCTAGAAGGATATTTAGGATAACAAGGCAGAAATCTGAAGATAGGATATTAAAAAAAAAAAAAAAGAAAAAAAAAAAAAAGAACTCCATATTTTTCACTCCACTGGTTTTTGGACTTTCCATTTCAGGATCCAAAATCAATAGTCCAATAAACACCACAAAACCTATGAGACTGAAGTCACCATTCTATGGCCTGAGCATAGATTTTGTTTTGTAATTTCATAGATGCTTTGCAACTTGCCAAGAGGTAGGTTCATGTTTTTACCATGGAAGAAATAAATTCACCCAGCTAGCTGAATTTCCATCACAGTATCTGGATGAAGTACTGTTAAATCTGAGCTCAAGAGAAAGGTAATGATTATCTGTAAGACACAAAGGCCAGTGATCACCTTCACTAAGCAAAGCAGATAGGTCCTGAAATCTGGGGGGGAAGAAGGAGATCTTGTATTCCAGCTGCAATTCACCTTCAGCACAGGACTCATCACTCTCAGATAAGGCACTGGAGCTTTCAGATGCTGAGCAGGTTCCAGTATCCAAGTGCCTCTACTGCTGGCCTTTATGGCTGTCCATCACTGGAGCTGTCTGGAAGAGTGGAGCTCAGCAGCAGCAAACAGGCTGTGACCCACCGTGGTGCACTCCATGATCCCAAGGGACCTGCGTGACTCCTGCTGACCTTGCAGAGTTTTTGGATTTCAAAGAGCTTTTGATGCCCACAGAAACACCTGCAAGAGCAGCATGATTTATATGGAGAACACTGGAGGGTGAGGGGTACAAGAGACACTGATGCTGCATCTGGAGTGGCATCCATCAATGAGCTTTTGCAAGACTAATTATTCCTCACTGGTATTCCACGTAGGAAGTTTTGTTGATTTCATTTCCCCAGTTTCTTTTGATGTCTTGAGAAGGCTGACCTAGAACAGAGGCTAGACAGAGTTACAGAACAAAGTAGGGATTTTTTAGAAGGCCTCAGTGGAGTCACCTTGGGCACTACAAGAGCCCAGCCAGGGCTACACCCAAGATGGACCCAAAATGGTCACAAAATGCACGACCAGTCACGAGGTCTCTCACTTTTATAAGTACTGCTCCATTTGCATATTGGAGTTAATTGCCCAATTACAGCTTCAGGTTTTCAAGTCCCATCCTTCTCGTTTTTCTCTCTTCAGCCCATGTTGTTTATGCTCTTGGGCCTGAGATTTGGATCATTTGTCCTTGGTCCCCAGCCAGAGAAGGAATTGTTTTGTCTCCCTACTCTGTGAAGAGAGCTCACCACCCCCTCATATGAAGCTCAGAAGTGCACACTAAAGCAGCACAGAATCTGAAAAATAGAAAAGCTAAAACCTGAGGCATCACTTTAGTGCTTCTGCTTCCTGCAGTTTTAGGAAATGTATCCTCCCTTCTCTCCCAGACTACAGAGACAACACTTCTCACAGAGCCATGGAATGGGTCAGGCTGGAAGGGACCACATGGGCTCCTCTGGCCTCACCTCCCTGCTCTGGCAGGGCCATCCCAGAGCACAGGGCACAGGATTGTGTCCAGTGAGGGACTCCACAGCCTCTCTGGACACTGTTCACTGCTCAGGCACTGCACAGAAGGAAGCTGGGCCTTGTGTTCAGCTGGAACTCCTGGGCATCAGTTCTCACGTGGCGTTTTCAACACAGGCACTGACAACAGCAGAGCTGAGAAAGCTGCTTCCCTCCCAAGAGGAAAGGGTTCTGAAGGAAAAGCATCAAAGCTTCCCATAATGCCTCCTGCATGTAAAGACTCACTGGGATAAATTATGCTGCTTTATAGCACAGAGTAGAAATCTGGAGAAAGCACAACTAACCAAAATGCCCAGAGAGTCTAGAAATATCATTTAAGTAAGGTGCTTCAACTTATTGTACAATTATTTTAAGCATCACTGGGAAAGTTTAATAACATCTTACAGTAAACCAACAGAAACCCAGACATTCTGAACATTAAACTGTCTGCAACATTCACTCTATGATCTTGACTTTACAATTAAGAAGGAAAATACTCCAGTTTTTGTTTAGCATTTTTGAGGGTGAGAACACAAACACCACAAAAGGAAGATCCAGTGAGAATTCAATTTCCATATGTAATTTGCTGCAGTGAGATCACCAAAGTCCAACACTTCCATTAAAAACTGAAAGCTATTCCTGCATAACCGAAGACAAAACCTCCACCATTGGAATCACCTGGAACATCTGCAAGTTTTGAAGCAGGACACAGCTGAGAGCCACAATTTGCATTTACAAGAAAAAAAGTCATCTTTCCCTTACTTTGATGTGCTGAGTGAGAAGTTAACAAGACAGTCAACTTCAAAGATACCTTATTTCACTGAAGGACCTTCAATTGTGCTCTCCACTGGACAAGGATTCCTCATCCCAGCATTC
Organism: Vidua chalybeata; assembly: GCF_026979565.1. Taxonomy (NCBI): domain Eukaryota; kingdom Metazoa; phylum Chordata; class Aves; order Passeriformes; family Viduidae; genus Vidua; species Vidua chalybeata. The sequence continues at coordinate 3,988,613 of NC_071536.1, forward strand.
TCAAGTTATTGGGTGGCACAACTTGAAATCCCCCTGTGTGGAAAAAACCAACCCAGCTATGGAAAGCATGTTGCCCATGGAATATATCCTGTAATACACGTTCTTCCTCCTCTATTTAATGCACTCTTCTGGATCTGTAGGCTTCTGCAGAGAACAGGGCACTTATTTTCCTGCTGCTGTTGCAGTTTATTTCATGGTTATTTAAAAGTGGTGGATGTGGCACGTGGGGACAAGGTTTGGTGGAGGCCTTGGCAGTGGTGTGATAAGGGTTGGAGTGATGATCCTCAAGGATTTTTGGAGCCTAAAAGATTAGATGATTCTATTTAAAACTTACAAGATACAGTCAATTTTACCCCTACAGACTGAGTAGAGCACAGAAACCATGTGCTAAATGTTTTATACCATTTTTTTTTTTCTCCTGTGGTCAGGGAAGCCAAGGGAACACATGGTCCAGTTCTAAGGAGGCACAAGAAAAGTCTGAAAATGACAGTTTTGGAAAAGGGAAAGTAATAGAACTGCACCCTATGGCATAAACACTAAGAAGTGACATAAATTTAACTTGTAAAGAACACAAAATGTTAAAAGCAGACTCTGAAAGGTCTTTTAAAAAAAAACAAAACAAACCAGCCCAAACGTCAGGTTTGCTGTGGTGAATTCTGTTACACACTACACCCATAATTCATAAATCTCACAAATAAACATTCTGGCTATTCACCTTAAAAAACCTATTTTTCACCCAAGTGGAAGTTCTGAAATCATTCATTCAGACTGAAATGTAGGTTTTCAGATGGATTTTTTTTTTTTTTTTGAGGAAACAGTAAGAATATTTTAGTTAGAATCACAGAACCATTGGAAAAGCCTTTTAATATCATCAAGCCTAACCACCAAGCCAGCACCAGCACTAAATGGTTCATCACTAAACCATGTCCCCAGGTGCCACATCCATGTGTTTTGACCACTTCCAAGTATGGTGACTCCACCACAGCCCTGGCGGCCCCTTCCGACCCTTTACAAACCTTTCCATGAAAATTCTTTTCTCTAATAACAAATCTGAATCAGTTTACAGCCCATCTAATAATTATTTACAAAGTTAACAGAATAAAAAAGATTTAAGCAAATCTTAAAATAAAATTACTGTATTTTGACTGAAAAAGGCTGTATTATTAATTACTGCTTTGGCCTTTACTCACACAAGTAAGGAAATGCAAGAACAGGAGATAATTTGTTCTTCTAAAACAAAAGGGGATTTGTTATCATCTTCTCAGGACTCTTTTACATTCCAGACTTCCTTAAAAACAAAACCCAAGAGACTAAGCCTGATCTTTACAGCAACACATTTTTCCTGGAAGCAATTTCTATATTCTTAGATACTATAATGGGGAAGGTAAGAATGCTCTGTGTTTTTTTAAAAACCTCCCATTTTTCACACAGCATATATTTCTTTTATTCCAAAAAGGGAGGAAAACTTGTAACTAAGTTTGTAAGAAAACCAGCTGTAAAAATAAAACAAATTTCACCTGCTCTACAATGGGCTATTTTTCATTTTCAGCACTATGTACTAATGCAAGCCTACACGCTGTAATTTAACTAGCAACAAGTTTTACATCAATCTGACAGCCTTATTGGCCTCTGTGGAAAAGGGAAACAAAGAGGAGGTAGCTAATATGATGTATTCAAGCTTTCTGCACCTCTCCCCTGTCTTTTCAAACTTCATGTTGAAAGGGCCTTGGGGCTTGTAAAGAAAACTAGTTAACTCTTTATAGCTTATCACTCATTAATTGTGTCCATTCAAAAGCCATTTCTAAATTAGTCAAGTTCTTAATTCAAATGCTCTGATTTTTAAAAAACTAGTAGAATAACCAGGTTAAGGTTAACATGTTCTGCTCCTCATGTAATCTCATTTTTGCTCTCTTCTGATAGTAACGAAACAAGTACCAACCTGATAAAAGAAAATTGACAAGGGAACTTTCTGATCATTCTTTAAATGAACTTTCTTTGTTCATTTGTATAAAATGGACAACAGCTGCTTCATTGACTTTTACAGGCAAACTCAGATTTAATGCTAAAGGTTGTTTTCTGCTAGTAGCTAAATAACTAAGAAAAGGCATTTCAATTGCCAAGAAAAAGAACCTCACCACAGGGTCACTGTAAAATGCAAGCCTAAAAGTGAAAACCTGTATGAATTAACAGTCCTGGGATTAGCTACCAAGAAAAAAGGTTAGTTGATTTACCACCTCCAGAGAATAGTCTTGAAATAGCAACAGCTTCCCCGAAATTGCTAAAGCAAGGAGTTTTTAATATGAAAAATTACAAAAATAACAATTTTCAATAATCTCAGCAGATTGTTTCTCTAGTTTTGTCTCTCAGTTCAATCAACCTGACAAGTCTCTGGGATGTATTACAACTTTCAAGGATGCTATGTCATACACTGGGATAGCACAGACCAGCCAAGGCCAGATTAAATTCCCAGCCCACCTCTGGAATGATGAGGATCTCCACAGTTGTTCATCACCAGATACATTTTCATGGCCTCAGTTCATTCAAGAGTTATAACACTTATTTTTATTTTACTTCCAAAGAAACAGACTGCATTACTTACACATACAAGAGGAGGAAAATGATGTCTAAAATATGACAATCCCAGAAATGAAAACAAAAAGCTATTTTCAGGCTAATAGTAATAGATGCTCTGAAATAGTAATAGATGCTCTGAAACCACAGTCACAAAAGCTAAAGATGAGAGACAAATACAACCTTAATTCCTTTAACTGAGAGGTGCAGGAAAACAAACTATAAACACAAATATAAGAGCTGTTGTGAATTGTCATAGCTCCATTAATTTTCACTTTCCACCTGGGACTGTTCTTATCCTGATGCTTAGATATGAATATCTGCTTTGTCTGTCTTCTACTGAATTTAAAGTAGCTGTGCTGCTAGTTCAGGCAGTAAAATTAATGTAAATTTACTTATTCTCATTTGATCTGTGAAAAATGAGTGTAAGTTTCTATACTACAATGCCAATCTGTTTGGGGCTTGTTTGCTTTTTAGAAAATGTAACTATAATGCAACACTGCAAATTCCTGAGCTCTCCTTTCTTCTTATAAATACAAGAGGCACCACCTAAATTAAATACTCCACTGGAAAACCCTGATGTCTGTTACAACACAGGGAATATACAGCTTTCAGTTGGTGGGTTATGGAGATAATTAAGCAAAAATGGTGAGCCTTGAATCTTCAAATTCATCATTACGAAAGCCTCAGATTACTTACTAAGGCAGATTATGTCACACAAAGAAAGTAAGATGATCAACATAAATTTGATTATTAAGACCTTGTTATTTAAAAGAAATGTGAAGCAGCCACACAGCCTGTAACAGATTGATGAAAAATATAACAAAATGAGTGTTACTGATTTAAAAGAAAACCTGCTAGAGTGAAAAATGATCCCACCACTCTACTCTCAAAGAGGAAAATACAATACATCTTCCCCCTCTTCACTGCAGTGCAAATGAAAATGTGCCGCCCAGGCAGTGTCCAAAGAATAAAGGAGAGATTTAAAAAAATTAAAACTCATTACTGATCATAACCAACTATATTCTTTCAATTTAGTCTTAATAAAATACTACTGCCCATAATGTACTGGCAAAGCAGTGCCACAGCCCTGCTCAGAGAGCCACACCAGCTCTGTCCTGTGTGTGACTGCTGCCAGGAGTGGGTGTCTGAGGCAAATGGAACTGTCACCCCCCAGCCCAGAGACTTCCAGAAACCTCTGTTCCATGAGCTTTGTCTCACCTCCCGTTGAGCCTCTGCAAACAGCCACCATACAAGAATTACCAGTGTTTTATGTTTGCTTTCAACATGCCTCTTACTGGTTTAATTTCATCCCTTCTAGATCTGTTAGAAGAGACAGCAAGAAAGAATCAAACAAATCCTTCCCCTCAAAAAAAAAAACAACACCAACAAAACCAAACCAACCAAACAAAAACGACAAAAAGTCTAATCAAAACAAAAACATCACTGAAAAGCCCCCAGCCCTTCTTCCCTGCTCCTAATGAATTCTGTAGCCCCCTGTATTCCAGGCTGAAAGCCCCTGCCTTGCTTGGCTGTTCCAGATGAAGCAGCATTTGACCAGCCCTCTTGCTCCTCTCTGGACAGCTCTTGGATCCAATGGATTGTCCTTGAGGTGTGAGGACCACAGCTGTACAAATTAATTCCAGCTGTTGGCAAAGAGTCTCCAGTGATGTCACTGCTTTATCCTCTATTCCTTTATTAAGACTTCTTCATGTTTAATTTACATTTATCACCATAAAGTGTTGAGCTGATGTTGTCGCACAGCCCCTATCACAATCTCAAAAACATTATTGTGAGCAGTAATGGCCAGCTCAGAGTTGCTACTTGAAGTCCTGAAGTATTGAGGAAATATTATGGAAGATAAGTATGCATCACAATTAGTAATTAAGCTGCTTTGGCTCCAGTTTTTGAGTCAATCTGAGCTGATCTTGGTGACTCAGAACTATTCCTTTCCTCCATTTATTCCATACTCCCAAACCACATAATCTCTGAGGAGACATTTAGATTTGAGACAGATGTTCTGCTAAATCCCTCATGAGGAAGGATTCCTATGTGGGAACTGGACACAGGTAGAAGTAATTACTTGATTACAACAAAATTTTACTTGTATTAGGAAGAGGGGTGAGGCCCTGGCTCAGGTTGAAGCTCAGAGAAGCTGTGGCTGCCCCATCCCTGGAAGTGTCCAAGGATGGGGCTTGGAGCAACCTGGGATAGTGGAAGGTGTCCCTGCCCAGAGGGTGGGACTGGAAGGGCCTTAAGGCCATGCTCCTTGTCTGATTATCTATATATGATATCCAGTATTGGCTTTCCTGTTCTTAAGTGACCTTGCCAGCTTCCCAAAGCCATGGGCACAGTCTGCCTACAAAAGCAAGGTTTGCAATTGCTTCCCATTCACAGATCTCTGTGCAATTTAATTGCAGCAGGTGTATTTTATTTCTAGTATATTATCATCTTCATTTTAACAATTACACCTAAAATCCATTAAAGTGTATTTGAAAAGAGAAAAGAAAACCTATGAGGTATTACTGATAATGGTTTAAATATCTACAGTGCCTTAATAACATTAAAAATCCCAATAAAAGAGGACAGTAAAAAGTAAGTTCTTGGCCTTATCTTATTAAAAAGATTAGACAAATGCTGCACAGATGGAAAACCAAAGAGATATTTATGCAAGGATATGTGAAAAAGTCTCACAGCCACAAGATTAAGAAATTAAATTTGAAGGGAGAAAGTAGGGGTGTTTGCAAAAGCATGAAAGCATAAAGACAAATATCGGGAACAGAACAGTTAGGAAAAATTTCTAGAGAACTAGAGGAAATTAAGGTAGACTCCCAGCTATGTAAGAGGGGTCTCAACAGCTTTATAATGAAAAGAGCATGAAACCACTCACTGATAACTTGAAGCAAACAAAAGTTCTACTCCAGGGAGCCCAACAGAGTCAGATACAGATGATCCCTCCAGGAGTGGAGCAGCCCCTTACTGGTGATGGCCAGGAAGGCAATGAAATAATCAAAGTGCAACTTGGAAAATGCTGGATGCCTTTCTGTGCACTGCTGAAAGCAGTGAGAGCTAGGAAGAATTCACAGATTTCACTTCTAAATGGAAGGCAGGGAAAAAATGACACCGGGGACAACCATTGTAGATGATGGGAGAGATAATGGTGACACTACAGTTGGAGCAGGAGAATTCATAACTGAATGTGTCCAGATAACAAACATCACTGACTGTGGATGGTAATGTGCTGGAGGTGGGATAAGAAGTGAGGGACACCAGAGAGTTTTCCAGGGGAGATAGAGAGCTCTGCTTTGCCTTTGTTATCACAAGCTGTCAGGCCAGAAGTGCTGGAGATGCGAGATGAAATACACGCCTGAACAGAGGCAAACAAACCCCGGGCTGACAAACAGATTTGCAACTCATCTGCATAAAAATAGCACCTGAGCATGTCTGAGAAGAGGAGGTCACCCAGTGATCTGATTCACAGAGAGAAGACAGTCAAAAGCAACACAGCATTCCTACAAACTACAGGAAGGAAAAGGAAAGGAAAACATCCACAAAAATGATGATGCAAGGAGCTGGGATGGTAACTGCAGAGACAGGGGACTGTGCAGTAACAAGGGAATACAAAATATGATAGAAAGGTGAAGGACTGGTCAGTGCTACCTGTGAGAAAGTATGTGGCACAGGCTGCAATTTTTGATCAAAAAATCATATTTCAGGCTTGCTGAAGCAGTTTTCTCTTGTTGAAAACAGAAGGAAACCAGACTATGGTGCACTTTGGAGTAAATTTGAGGAATGCAATATGTTTTTAGACCGTATAAATATGGAGGGGAAGTCAAAAAAAAAAAAAAAGGAGAAATGTGGACTAAGTCACAGTGAGAAAAGAACGTAGCCAGACAGGATGAGGAGATGGATCTGTGCAGTGAGTGGCTAAACCTTAAAGAAAACCAGCAGCAGTGGCTGTTCCTGAGAAGAGACCGGAGAAAGAAATCTCCTTCAGTGAGCTGTAAAAGAAAATAGATGCAGAGGGAGACCCTGGCACTCAGCTGGGTTTGGCAGGCTGATGGAAACACATAAAGCATAAATGAAGTACTTGACTGTGAAGGAAGAATAACAAAAATTGAAATGAAGGCATGAGGGAGTCTGTATGTCAGGAATACAAACTCACCTGTATAAGGAAAACAGTGGTGCTGGAATAACAGGGCCAACCAGGAGTCTGGGGGAAAAGGGTTACACAGCAGGAGGAAAGGAGGAGAAACCAGAGTTAACAGGATTAAACACATAATCATGAAAGGTACTGGGCAAGGTGAGGGAAAAGGAACTATGAGACACCCTGAAATTAAAAAAGATTAGTGAATCACTAGAAGATACTCTGTACATCATAAATTAGGGAGAGGAATAATTCTGAAAAAATGTGAATCATGAAGAGAAAAAAGAGCCTCTCAGTGCAAGCAGGTGAAACCACAAAAGAATCTGCTGCATGTAAAAAATTCAAATTATAATGTGAAACAAGGAAGGTTGGAGCAAAGGGCTAAGTAGTCAAGGAACCAAAAAGAGGGACTAAGAACTCATACTGAATCCAAAAACTGGGTGGGTCCTCAGATAACGTCCCAGGCACCCTCTGGAGATGTCCATCATCAGATAATGGGGAGAGCCCAAGAATAGCCCCAAGTCAGAGTGGCTCTCACTTCATCAGCCTACAAGAGGCAAGATCATCAATGTCACTCACTAAAGAGTCTTATTTGTCTTTAGGGATATGCAAGAACATGTGCTACTCATGGCATGGCTGATGAAATTAGGGAAGCTGTGCAGTTCACATGAGGCAATGTCCAGTTCTTTGTCCCCAGACTCACCACCTTTTTGTCCAGTCATTTGCCTTCCTGCTCAAATCATGTGTCCTGTCCTGGACCACAAAATGAGCCTTCTCCAGAGTGAACTGTACTGTTTGTCTCAAACTCAGTCTGCTAGGAATAATGAACCTGGAACTTAACAGGCATTTTCCAATCCCAGAATGGCTTGGGCTGGAAGAGATCTTAAAGCCCATCCCACTCCACCCCCTGCCATGGGCAGGGACACTTCCCGCTATCCCAGGGCGCTCCAAACCCTGTCCAGCCTGGCCTTGGACCCTTCCAGGGATCCAAGGACATGCACAGATTCTGTGGGCACCCTGTGCCAGGGCCTCAGGGCCCTCACAGTCAGGAATTCCTTCCCAATATCCCATCTAGCCCTGCCCTCTGCCAACTGGAAGCTGTTACCCCCTGTTCTAATGCTCCAGTCCCTGCAGTGAATGCATTTCCTCATCACCAAAGCAGGATTTATTACAATAGCACTTCAAGTCTTAGAAAAGAAATGCAGCATTGCAGATCAGAAAGCCCTAAGCTCAAGACCCTTCAGCCATTCCCTTCAATGTCTTTTGTGACTTACTAGTCCAAATTCCCAAACCACATCAGGCCACACCGCATCCTTACTGAGTTACCTACAAACTTTCTTGAGCAATAGCCCCATCAATAATCCCTATGAAGTAAGATCCTACTCAGCCTGAAAAGGAGCCAAACAATGCTGCAATACCTGAATTAGTGTCCTACTGCAGTCCCCTCACACCAATGGGATACCAAATAAAGTTTAAGAACAAACATGGTTTTTAATACCTGACTGCTAGTAATTCCAACCTGAAACCCATCAGGTTAGTGACAGTTGTGCAGCAATTCAGGGAAAGCTTTCTGGTTCTAAAATGAATCCAAATTCATATTGGTATTGCAAGATAACTTCTCTATGACACTTTGCTTACTTGGTAACAGACAATCTCTCTTACCATTATATTTTTAATTTTTTTTTTTAATTAGCCTCTTGGAAGATTTGCTCTAAGCTGATACACTATTTTTATTTGCTCCACAAGAATAAAACCTAAAAAAAATTCTTGGATTTTTCTCCCATTTCACTAAATGGATAAAGATCATCCCTGAGTTCCACAAACAGCAGCATTTAAAAGGAATGATGAATAGCTTGATACATAAACATTTAATCAAAAAAACAAAAGCTATAGATTTACACTGGTGTAAATGAACCTCATCAGTCGCTCCCAGAATTGTTGTTTAAATCACTTAGCTATAGAGCAAGACCATACTAATCTACATGAACAAGTAGGAGAATAATTGAGGTCTTGGTGGCTGTTTAAACTGTATTTACAGCTGTTCTGCATGACTAGAGTAGTACAAAACAACTGGTGCATGCCAGCTAATCTGCCTCATTCGTTCCTTCTGTATTTTGACCACTGTAATTTGTTTCACAACATTTGTGCTTTAACATAATTCCATAGTGAATGTGATACAGAATTCTCCGTTGAGTCAATGAAGCCATCAGGAATCTGGGCCCTTGTTAGAGCAGCCTGCTGGGGAGCAGTGGGAGGGGAGGGATCATTTCCTCGATGGAATTTTGTGCCATTACAGCACACAAGGATTAGTGAGGGACATGCACACAAAGATGCAGCTCCTGGGGATTTCTTCCAACTTCTGAAGGTTTCACTTCTTTCAAGCCAAGCTGCTTTCCCTCCAGCATCCTGATTTTCTCCACTGCTTGTGGTCTGCTCACATAGAATAAAAACTGCTGCGACTCTACCAGACATTCTGGTTTTCTTCCTTTTTTTTTTTTCCCCCCCCTATATTTAAAATCAGTTAAGTGCTGCCTGCCTTCTGTTCACCAGCAGGGTTTTTCCTCTGAGACTACCATTAAACTCACTCAGTAAAGAGGCTGGCTCCAAGAACATATGGGAACAGGGCACCGAGCCCTGCCTCTCTCCCTTCTCTCTCTTTGAAGCCCACTGGAGCCATCAGCACACTACTCACTCATGTTTGCTCTGCTCTGGAGCCAGGCTAGGACAGCTGGGGCTGTTCACCTGGAGGAGAGAAAGCTCTGGGGAGACCTTAAAGCCCTTCCAGGGTCTAAAGGGACTTCAGAAGAGCTGGAGAGGGACTTGAGACAAGGGACAGATGGACGGGACACAGGGAATGGCTTCCCACTGCCAGAGGGCAGGGATACATGGGATACTGGCAAGAAATTCTTCCCTGTGAAGGTGGTGATGCCCTGGCACAGGGTATCCAGAGAAGCTGTGGCTGCTCCATCCCTGAAAGTGTTCCAGGCCAGGCTGGGTGGGGCTTGGAGCACCCTGGGATAGTGGAAGGTGTTCCTGCCCAGGGCAGGTCACTCTAAGGTCCCTTCCATGATTTTACCACTGTTTTCTGCTCAGTATCAACTGCCCTGCAAAGACCTTCTCATTGCAGTACCAAAGCAAGGAAGGACATGATTGTTACACCTAACTATGCCAAGGCTTTTTTCTCATTCCTGCAAGAGCAAAACTCATAAGACTTACCTGGATATTGTTTTCTTACAGACTCAGATCCCCTTTTATAGGTGGCAAAGAAATTCTCATCACATTTAAACTCTTTGAGGTGAAAAATGGATATGTATCACTGTGAAAAAGGAATCCTTCCATAATGCTTTGGGTATTAAGTGATCAAGCACTTCCAGAACAAATTACTTCCATCTCTTACAAAAAATTGTATAGACAACTGATCCTCTCCTTCCCCTGCCCAAATGCACACTACAGCTCTGTAAGGAAATACAGTGAAATCAGAGGGAAGCTGCAAAATTAAATAAACCAAATGACAAACAAAATGACATACCACAATTAACCTTGTTGAAAGTTGTTACACACCTTGTAAAAAAACCTTCTGGTTTTAATTTCAAAGACTCGGAAATTGTTTTGTTGAAATAACAATGCTCCATTTAACAATAAATTACTAACTTATTTGGGAAGCAGCTAGAGATTTTTTCAGAGCAGGCTTTATTATTGATTAATGGAAAGTTCTGCTCACAATAATACAGTCCTGAGACTCAACCACTGGCAAGTTGCTGTGTGAAGACAAACACTGCATCCTAATGGCTTCAAAAGGAAGGAGTATTCTCACAGATGTGATTACAGAATCAGGGCCTGCCTGCAACACTATCAGTTGTTTTCAGTGAAATAGTACAACCATTCTCATGGCTGCATGATGTATTATGGCATTCTATATTTATATTGTAATAGTCATATATTAATCAACCTTTCATTGTGCATTTTTTCCTTCCTTTTGCCCCTCTACCTCTTTTTTTTTTTTTTTTTTTAATTCATGGCTTTATTCTTCATGTATTCTAAGCAGCTCTGCAGTCAAAGTTTTATAATTATTACCAAACAGTTACTAGAGATGTCTTCTGGTTTAAGTACAGCATAAAACCAGGCAATTGCAGATGCTATCTTACAGCAAACAGTAAGAAAAAAAAAAAAGATTTTTAAATACACACTGGTACATATAAATGGAAATGCTGGGGAGTTTAGAGCTCCTGGGTTAGTGACCTGCACAAGCAGTGCACTCTGTATATCAGAGATGCAAATCCTGTGCAACAGCTGTGCTACTGTGGGAGGTTTTCAATAGCAACTCCATAGCAGAAATTAAACCCCAAAGATATTTAGAGGCACCTATGGACACGCTTGGCAGACAGGCATGGCAGTACCACATGGCTCCCCATAGATCTGGCAGGATCAGCTTTTCCCACACTGACACCTCCCATCCCCAGCTTTGCTCTGCACCAAACAAGGATTACAAAACCTCTCCCTGGGGAACTTGGACTTTGACTTAGACTCATCCAGAAGTCTGTGGGGTTTTTCACACTCCACTCTTGTGCTGAGCAGTGGAGGGAGCAGTGTGAGCTCAGCCTAGCCCTGACCACTTGAAACACCAAGTGCAATTTGTTTTGGTGCTTGCTGGAAAAGAAGTGATTTCTCATCTTCTTTTGTTCCAGAGACCTTTACAGCAGGCCAGTCATTTCTTCCAAGTTTAGTTTAATTGTAACTGGAGCTAAAGGTAATTGAGAACCTAATCTGCAGGCTTTAATAAAACCGGGGTCTTTGAGGTTGTGCTGCTGGTAAAGCACTACCTACCAATTTAAAAAACAAGTTCCACATGGAGTTGATAAAGCAGAATTTTGTGGGCTAGACTATCACTTGACAGCTGCAAAGATTTCACTTTCAAAATATAATCATTTAGGTGTGACAACATGTAACATATGTTTCCTGGTAACTAAGCAAGAATTATGAGGAGATGAGTCAAAAATGCTGCACAATTAAATAACTCACCTCCCTATGAGAAGAGACAGGGAGGTGGAAAGAGAAAAGCTCATTATTAATAGTTATTGTAGGTACATTGGAATAGCAAGCAGAAATTGCTGAACCATTTTAAGTCTGCAAATGAAAAGAAATTAAATTTAAAAAATCACCATTACACTCAGGTTATCATTTTGCCAACTCTTCTGTGGGCTGCTGAAGTCCAGCAACAAACCACTGCCAAAGCATTTCAGCAAAGTTTAAAGTCTAAACTGTAATAGCCATGTTGAACATTCACGTGGACATATTTAACTAAAGACTCCTTTTTTCCCCCCTTCACTTTTAAGATCTCCAGGTTCTGGCAGCCACTTCAGATATATCCCATTAATTGTTCAGACCATGACATATTGCAATAATAATAATTCTCTGTCCTCCTCCCAACATGCCTGCTGCCGTTTCAGTGAGTTCTTATGAAAAATGCACTAATCTTTTCTTCTCTCTTTTCTAATTGCTTTTAAAAATGTGAAGTGGTTTAATTTTAAGCATACACACAATAGAAAATATTGTCTAGATGTCAAGGTGAAACCACAGCTTTCCAGAGAGGAATAATGGAGAAACATCATACAAGACTGGAACAGATGAGTCCATTCTCTCTGGTACTCTGAGCTCCATTTAATCTGTTGCTTCCAATGGCAGATGAGCGACTTTCCAGCCAAGAAACTTCACAGTTTTCTGGCACTTTTGACATTTCTTGCCTGTTTTCTCCAGCCTGGAATTGCTGACCACCATGCACAAGGAGAGCACCCATGGTGACTCTGTTGTGTTGCGTGGAGTCATGGACAGGGCTTTTACTGCCTTAAACAAACAAAAAAGGAAATATAGCCCACAAAGTTATAGTGCCTTTGAGCTGTCACTTGTTACATCTTTAATCACTAAAGACTTAATCCAGTAGGGTGTTGAAAGCTTTGAAGGATAGAGACTGACAGGTTCTCCAGACAGTCTGTCCTAGTGCTTGGCTGCCCTAGAGGGTGTAACAGGTCTGCCCTTGACCTCCAAATACAGACCTGTTCTTTATGGCCTGCATTATGGAATCCTTTAACACAAAAACATATGAATGGGTTTTTTCCTCAGTTCACAAGCCAAAATATACTTTTGTTGGCTTGGACCTCAGGACCCAGGTTCCAGTTACTTCCATACAGGTTTCAAAGGGATAAAATTCATGCTCAAGAGCAGAATATACCAGGAAATTGCTAACTCTATTTGACATTAACATCACAATTACAGTTCATGCACTGTAGCTAGTCAATTCTCTCAGCTAAATTACTTCATCTTATTTACTAATCATCTGGAGTAGGATTCAGGATTTTATGATGATGGCAAAATGGAGATACAAGTGCGTCATTAACTCTGCCTCCATTTCCACATGCTTTTGATGAAGCGTGCTCAAACATGGATTAAAAAAAATGAACTTGGCAACAGACTTGATTAAAAAAAAAAAAGCCCTGGGCTTTAAATTACCAAGTGACTAAAAAAAAAAAAAAAAAAAAAAAAAAAAAAAAAAAAAAGGTGGATTTTAAACTAAACACTTTCAAGGTTCATAATGTTACCCTTTCGTGGATAAGTTATTTTCTGTACTTCACAGAAAAGTTTGAATATTTTACATTAAGCACACATAGGGCAGACACCAGGTAAGAAAGAAGCCCACATGAGGAAAGGGTGGCACTCCCTGAGTTGGAAAAGTTCAGGCTGTGCTGACATGCATTTCTCTAAGATGGCCCCCTCCCAGAACGTCTCACTGCTCCCTGTAAGCACCACCCATTGTCTTGCACACCTGGGTTCTCCCCACTGAGCACAAGCTCTGCCCATTTAATTTCCCTGTGATACATCTCCACCATCCTGCCTTTGTATTGCTCCCAATTCTGTGTCAGGCTTTCACCCGCTTTGAAAAAATATGAAGAAAATGAGTTAAGAACATCAATACAAATTTATGGAGGTGGCACTGCAATATCAAATCAAGAATATGGTATCAAGATGAAATACAGCAGTGTCAGGATAAATGTACCAAGCTGACAGCACAAAGTCAAAATGGAGCAGTGTCACTGCAGATCTACTGAAACAATGTTCATCTGTCAAAACAAAGTCATGTCATTAAACATTAAAGAATAGCTTAAATATACTGAAATATGTAACTACTTGTTCAGATTAGCAAATTCCACCCACACTATCTTCCCAGCAGGGAAAAAATACAAGTGTTTGGCAGATGTGGGCAAGTAAACACTATGATGGGATGTAATACTAGAAACCCAGTTAGATGGAGCAGAAAAGCCTGACGGTGCAAGGAAACCTCCAAGCGAGGACCAACAACCAGACATCAAAGAGTTAAAGTGCTCACCAAGGAATGACCCCAGCAGGAGCAGGGACTATTCATACAGGAACAAGTTCAGCCATCAACTCATTTTCAGCTCTTCACTTTCATACAACTGAGGCAGAGGAAAGGCTGGGAGAATCCGGCTTGTTCAGCCTGGAAAAGTGGAAAGCTTTGGGGTGACCTAACTGTGGCCTTCCAGCACCTGAAGGGAGCCTGCAAGAAAGGTGAGGAGAGACTTTGGACAAAGGCCTGGACTCACAGGACAAGGGGGAATGGCTTCAAACTGCCAGAGGACAGGGTTAGATGGGATATTAGGAAGAAATTCTTCCCTGTGAGGGTGGTGGTCCTGGCGCAGGTTACCCAGGGAAGCTGTGGCTGCCCCATCCTTGGCAGTGTCCAGGCCAAGGTGGATGGGGCTTGGAGCAGCCTGGGGTAGAGGAAGGTGTCCCTGCCATGGCAGGGGGTGAAACACGATGAGTTTTAAGGTCCCTTCCAACCCAAACCATTCCATGGCTATATGTTTCCATGGCTATATATTTCCTGACCTGTTACAGTCCAGTCCCAAACATGCCATATCTTTCCTTCTTTTCCTGAACAGCATTACCCCTCATCTTCACTCGCTATGAAGTGGACACTGTGTAGGCCCCAACAAATTTTTTAAGAAAGCACCCAGAGCCACAGACTTGCACTAATCCTACTCCTGGGAATAAGGCCATCATTAAACAAAAAGTCAATCACTATTTTAAAGTTGTCTCTTGAACTCAGGACTGCTAATTTTAAACTGCACTCAGCTAAACATGCAGCTGTTTCTGGGATTTAATAGATTATTTGATGCCACAAGAGCAGATACAAAAAAAACACTTATGAAGTAGTTTTCCCAGTGCTAACAGCTGTATCCATCAGCACATCTTCACATCTACAAAAGTGGAGATGAAATTATTGACATTAGGAGCATATGTGCAGAAACAAATGCATTAATCAAATTCTTTGAAAGGGATGATTTTGTGTCTGGGTGTCTTGGTTTCCAGTGAATTAGAAAAGAAAATAATGCAAATGTGAAAAATGCATTTTCTCTGCCCTTCCATAGCTTTAGTATAGAAGGGAACTATGGATCAGTGGAAAACTGTAAATAAAATAATCACACTTAAAGGAAAAGATTTCTTCTTACTAAGGGAGAAAAATAGATAAACAAAATTAAAGAATGCCTAACATTGGTGCTTATGCCAGTCTTCAGGAAACCAGTGCAAATACCCATGTATGTTTCTAGCTAGGAAGAGCTTGTACTGCAAAGCATTCTCTCTTATTTGTCACCTACCTGAAACAACTGTCTGGCAAACTAGGTTTTTATTTTCTATTAAAAAAAACTAAGAGGGAGAGAAAACAACCCAAATGAGGAGAAGAAAAAGTCAATCAGCTTTTCCCTGAGGCAGCCCCACAGAGAGAAGTCACTGCCACACTCCCTGAGATGTTGGCTGGTGTGTTAAATGTAGGAACGCCTCGGTGAAGGCCACACAGCCACAAGTTGAGAGATAAATGTGTGTTGCCTGGCTTTGCTGCAGAGCACACCAGTTAACCAAGCACAAAACCCTTACCCCCTGTTTTGAGACTGTGGGTGTTGAGGACTCACACAATCACCTGCACTACTCAGCTGTCTCCAGTGGAAGTGTTATTGATTTTGTTCTGGTCAATATTTAACTGGATCCCCTACCTGAGACCATGAACACATAGCAGAAATTGCATTTATACCCTCACACAACCTTTCAGAGTAGTGAATGGTAATTTAAAAAGCATGTATGAAGTGAATAAGGCTGAAGTCTGCTGTGCCATTACTGAGGCAGGACAAACCAAGATTCTCCACAGCACTAGAGATTAGCACTCAGTCTACTTCTTTTCCTCAAAATTTCAGAGATTTGAAGTAGTCTGATTTGGATTCCCTCTGTGGAGGGGTTGTTTTCTCAAGCAGCATTGATAGGAATCATGCTACGTTTCTTTAATAAGGCAGCATTATTCTTTCCTCCCTCCATCCAAAAGGATTAAGTTAATAGAAAATCCATTAGCATATTCTAACAGGGAACAGTTAATACCACCTGTCAGGTAAGAAAAGGTGTACAAATGGAATATTTTGCATGCAAAAATCCATACATCCTCTGTCAATTGAACCATGAACACAGAAGCAAACAAGAAGGCTCTTTTGAGGCTGGCTGTTCCTTTGATTATTTTGATGATGAAACATCACAGGGGACAATTTATTATGTAGATTCCTTCAGACAATAATTGACCAACTGCTACTCACCAAAGGCAAGGTAACTTATTTTATAAAATATGGGGATTTTTCTTCTTTCTTTATAACCCTTTCTTCTCAAGTAACAATATTCACCTCTCACCCTACTTGCTACCTGATTTCGAGACCAACAGGAACCAGCAGGAGAGCTTGTTAAATAGAGACAAGGTTTTCAACACAAAGGCACAGAAAACACTCCTTGATACAGAAATAGGAAAAGTTCATATACACAACCAGAAATCCTGTTTTCACATGCCCTTTCTGACAGAGGGGAGAGCAAAGCCACAAGCTTGGCTCCAAATACATTCCTTTGCTTTGGATGAAGTCAGGGTTATTATCTAGCCCATCCATCCCTCCTACAAATCCCAATTTAGCTCCCAGGGCATGCCATGTCCTAGGCCTGTTCACTGTGCTGGATCTCCAGATTCCAGGGAAGTCTTCTTACAATCACCCCTTTGAGCAGAGGATGACTAGAGCTCAGTGACTTCATAAGACACAGAGCCAGAAGCTTCCCCCAGCCAGTACCAATCCTCAAACCCTGAAATCTTTCCTGAGAGAAAATTGCTGTTGCCCCCACCATGGCCTGCATCTTCTAGGGCTGGATTTTGGGGCACAGCATTCCTGGTAGCTCTTTTGAAGAATGGTAATAGTAAGTTTTCAGAATTGTTGGCTCCCAAAGCTAAAACTGCCTGTAAATTTTAGTGTTGCACCAGATGCTAATACATACATTCACTTTATCTAAATCATCACTTATTAAATACTCTGGCTGGAAAGATTTCTCTGTGTTTGCCAGTTCAAGGATACAAGATGTCAGGCTAATCAAGCAGCTCTGATTCATGCAGAGCCTTTGCAGTTTGCCTTGATATGACACTGTGAAACAGCTATTTAATATGTTAAAGTTGCATATTACTTAAGTATTTCCCATGTGCAGCAAGCACAAAAGGAAAGAGGCTACTACTCAGACTCAGGAAGATATTTGTAATTATGTTCTGCTTAAAGATGAATTAAAACTGGCTCAAGTTGCCATGTCTGCTTTTTTATTTCTCTATGTCAGGCTGTGGATGGCCCAGTTATACCAGTTAGCCCAGTTTGCAAGGGGCTTTGGAAAAAGTAAGAAAGAGCCCCCCATCTTCAGGTTCTGAAAAGACACAGAAGACTTTGTGCAGAGAGAAGGAAGAGGCAGCAGCAAGATGAACATTGTGTGCATAATAAGCAATTCCCCAAGTGCTACCAACACAACCACTGAGAAGAATTACGATGAGCTCTTCCACACATGCCAAGAGCTAGGCACTGAAAGAAAAGAAAATGCCTCTCCTTCAAAAAGGAATGCTCACATTTGCTGAGGAAAAAAAAAAATAGTGTATTTTTTTTCATTTTATCCCAGCATCTCCAAATCTAAACACACCATGGAAGCAATATCAGTTCAGCAAAGTGCTGATGAAAGACAGGAAAAACCCTTAATGGATTTTCAGTTGTTTCTCCCTACCTTGCCCATGGGGTTCCCCAGTGCCCTGCCTACCTGCTGAACCACTCTCGAGTCAGTCTGCACATGCACAGCAGCTCAGCTAGCCTTCAGTTCACAGTGAATTCCACAAACTTGGATTCCTTCTCAGAAAGGGTTTGTCTAAAATCCTGAAACACTGACATCCTTCATGGATCATAATTTCAGTTTCTTTCTTAACTCCAAAGTGCATGTTAATGGTGTCACCACACAAATCATAACTACCACAACTCCACTTGAGAAACAGGGAAGAGCGTTGAATTTAAATTCCTGTACTGCAAATCATTCAAACAGTTTAGCTCCATATCCAACAGTGGTAGGTTCTCTTTTCCAGTATTAAAGAAAAAGGTATGATTATGAAATTTAAAGAGAATTTTTCTAAGATAATGGCCACTCTAAGATTTGTAACAATTTGTACAATAAATATTTGTTCATATGAACATCTCCATTGACCCAAGTCAAACTGTTGCTTCCCAGATTTGTTTACCCACGTGCCCAGCCCAAATTCACAACATTTAGCTGACTCTGAATGTAGATGTTTGTACATAACCTGCCTCTTGAGGCAGATGTGCTGGTGAAACAAGCCTGAGCTTCTGGATTAGCACGTGTCCCTCATGGAGTGGCTAGAAGGAGGAAAGGGCCCTGCAGGGAGGGCCTCAGCCATGCCTAGACCTGCCCCAGGGATGGAGAGTGCTGAAGGACTCCCAGCCCACGGAGATGGGCAGTGGGGTGGCACCAAGGGGGGAGGAAAGAAAGAGGCTTGTGTGCTGTTGCAAATTGATAAAGCAACTGCAAATTCACTACTTCCAAAGGATGCAGACAGCTAACTGAATAGATCACTACACCAAAACTACAGTGCAAGAACTCCATATTCATATTGTGTACTGAAAAAATGCTGCCACCCACTCCCCCAAGGTGGCACTGTGCCTCATCTGCCTCACTGCAATGTTTTGGGTTGGAAGGGACCTTAAAGACCATCCCATCCCACCCCCTGCCATGAGCAGAGACACCTTCCATTGCTCCAAGCCCTGTCCAAACTGGCCTTGGACATCAAGCGTTATTTATTTAAATCCTGGGATTTCTCCTGAACAGTTAATACAGGGGCAATAGAGGACTGGTCAGCCACAAGGTCTCCTGCATAGCTCATAAGCAAGTCAAAAATATCTTTAGGGAGGTTAGATCACAATAAGCCACCTGCTAAATAGCCCATACAACAAAATAACTGACTTCAACTATTGATAACATGGCATTAAAAAGGCTTAAACTACAGCAGGTTTTTTCACTTGTACTTGACACAAGAAAAACAATTTAATTACTCTGCCCTTAATAAAGAACATCTGCACATTTTGTTATCATGACTGATAGGAGCCTTTCATTTTAAGTGTTACTGCTTCTCCTCTCATTAAGATCAAGTTCAGACTCTGCAGAACTGCCAGCTCTGTAAAATGTTTTACGCAAGGGAGGAAACAAAACATGAGGGGCCAACTGTTCATGAGATAATGTCTTCACATTGTGCTTTAGCTGTCTACAATAATTAGAAGAGCTTTGATACGTATCTCACTTTTGGGTGACTTGCTTTCAGTTCTGCAGTGCTGTGAAAAACTACATAGATATGAAAAATGCAAGTCAGTTATGATCAATCAAAAATGTGTTAACTGCTGTAAAAAAAGTAGCCTGCGGTTTATTTCTCACATGAAGTGTTGGGGTGTTGATGTTTAAAATTACAGCCTGAAGTTATCAGAAGTCCAGCTGAAACCATTTTCTTGACTGGGAGATTTATCCTGGACTATGTAGAAATGATTCTGGACTAAGTTTAGTGACCCTAGGCTAACACACAGTTTAAAAACTGCAATGCAATACAGTGAGTTACCATCACATCAACCACATCATCTGTATTTCAGTGCCTTCTTCGGCAAACCATAGAAAGGTTCCTGAGAAATGCCTCAACTCCCTGCAAACAGGCCAGGGTTGCTTCCTGCTGGGTGTGCAAGAAGAGTGGAAATTGGAATCACTACCAGTTGGGTTCCAGTGCTCACCTGAGCCCAAGCATGACTTATGAGATGTCAGATTCCCAGGAGCACTGGTAGGAGGCCATGCACTCCATGATCTGCCATGTCTGGATATCACAGAGCAGCTCTGGCCAAAATCTGACACAGCAACACAAAATAGTCTGACATAAGCTGTATCCCAGTTATATTTATTCTCCACATTTCAACTGCACACAACACAGAAGAGCCCACTTAAGAGTGTCCATGCTCAGAGGGGTTATCAGACACTCAGCAATTCAGCTGAAATGCCAGTATTTGAGAGGCAGAATTTAAACAATGGAAATATAAGATGTTTGGGTGGGACTTGGAGCAACCTGGTCTAATGGAAGGCGTCCCTGCCCTTGTTGAAACAAGGTTGTCTTTGAGGTCCCTTCCAACCCAAACAAGTCTGTGATACCACACACTGGAAGTAGGTACAGTTTTGAAATGAAATGAAATGATAAATACATTTTAAAGCCAACATTCTAGTGTTAAAGGAGGCTTTCTTATCTTATTATTTGCTTTGAAAAAATGGGACCCAAGTGATTAAAGCACAGTGGAGCTGGGAGATGCTGCTCCAAAGAGCTCAGAGCTTTAGGCACTGAATTCTCTGTACCTGCTAGAAACACTGGCAAGCATTAAATGATGTTTACATATTCCACTGGAAGATAAGGTAATGTCAATACTGAACTGAGACACCTTTCAAAGATCATGTAAATGATCACAAAACTCATTAATAACCTTTTAAAGTCTAGTCAAAATCTCTATATTTTAAGTGATTGAAAAATGAGCAAGAACTTGGCTTTGCAACACCTCAGAAATCAATTAGCTTGCAAGGAGATTATGTCAATGATGAATATTGTTAATATATTAAATTAAGTATACAGATTATCTCTTATGTAAAAATGACCATAAAAAGGAACCCAAACACTGTGAGAAATGTACCAACATGTATCAGACATTATTCTGGACATTGAAGCCTGCAAACCTGGACCTGAAAAAGTACAGTGGCAGAGGCACAGTTATGTCAAAGTAAATTATGCCCTCAGAGTGAAGGTGCTGAGAGGTCACAGGACTGACAGCATGTTGGCAGCAGGGTCAGGAACAGCAACCAGAGCCACGAATCCTTGTTGTGGACATCAACCCCTGGAACACTATCACTTCACAACACTGAACAAGAGCTTTTAATTTTTTTAACGATTTTACACTGAATTAGCAGAGTAATTAGAAGCAAAAATCTATGAAAATTTAACATTTTGAATTTATAAGTTGTCCTTCATGACTGCACTAGCTGTTGCCACTCTGCTCTCCTTAGCTGTACTTCTCCAGCGTTTTTGCTTAACCAATAAGTAAATCACGGAGAGGCTGAAGAACTAAATGCACAAACAGCAACAACCTAAGAACAGCCAGGAGAGATTACAATTAAAGAGACAGAGTTAGAAATAAACCATTGAAGGAAAACCTAAACCCCTTGTGCTGGCAGTAGAACAATGCCCAGACAGAGCCTCTACAAACATTTGTGGGTGCCAGCATCACACTTAGCTTGAAATACTCGGATTATTAATTCTCTTGTAAACTAAGTCTATGTGTGCACACAGGGACAACCACATGGGCTTAATGACCTCAGCAAGCCAGGCTTACAGGCAAGCTCCAGGCCAGCACTGGTTTAGAGCTCTCACTGTCAGGTTTGCAAAGAGAACATGTCTTCCTACTTCACTACCTGCTTTAATGGGGCAACAGTACCACCAGGGTCTTATCAGGCTTCATAACACAAAGATTATTCCCTTATGTCTTGGGTTGGAAATGCAAGATGTGGCTGGGGGTATGTATTCCATTCCCATCTGCCAGAGGTGGGGCAGTTCTCTCCTGTTAATGGGGCAGGTTTCTTTATCTCTTCCACAACCAATCCTCCCTCCAGGAGATCTCTTCTGTTCATGGCCACTGAGTGTCCCTGCATGGCTGAGAAAATTCCATCATCCCATGGGGAGATGCTCTGCCCAGGGGAGGAGCCAACCATTCCTACCTGGATACAATCTGACTCCTGCAACACCACAGCAGCCTTTGCCCACTGCATTCCCAGAGGAGCAGCTTTCTTCTCCACTGCATTCCCAGAGGAGCAGCTTTCTGCCCCACTGCACTCCCAGAGGAGCAGCTTTCTTCCCACTGCATTCCCAGAGGAGCAGCTTTCTTCCCCACTGCATTCCCAGAGGAGCAGCTTTCTGCCCCACTGCATTCCCAGAGGAGCAGCTTTCTTCCCCACTGCATCCCCAGAGGAAGCCCAGGCCCATCTCCAGCAGCCCTGGAGCTCCAGAGGAAAACTCCACCCTTGTCCAGGATCCTGCTCCAGCAGAAGCACAGCTGGCACTGCAGGAGGGCTGAGCCCCCATGGAATGGCACTGCTGCCACCTCCCTGACCCACAGGCTGCCAGGGCCTGCTCTGACTCTGGCAGTATTGTTTTGTATTACTGCTTTTTTATTTTATTTTTATTTTCTTCCCTAATAAAGAACTGTTATTCCTGCTCCCATATCTTTGCCTGAGTGCCCCTTAATTTCAAAATTATAATAATTTGGAGGGAGTTTACATTTTCCATTTCAAGGGAGGCTCCTACCTTCCTTAGCAGACACCTGTCTTTTCAAGACAAGACACTTTACTAAATCAATGCTGTCATGACATTAGCATCCTGGTTACACCACTAAAGAAAACATTCATCCTTTCAAATCAGAGAAACACAACCCATGAACAAACCAATTATGTATTAGATACTTCACACAAGCTAGATACCAACAGACACACTTTCACGAGCTGTTAAATAGGAAATAAAATGAAAATAAAAGAGTAACAGTATCTGAGACAGACTATGACACATAGCAACAGATCCTTCCAGTTATTTTACAGCTTTAACCCACCTGAGCCCACGTTCTTGCTCTTGCAAACCTGCTCCTCTCCTGTCCTGCTCTCTGCCCAAGCACAACCACCAAGCTCACCCTGTTCCTTGAGAAGCTCCTTTTTCCTAACCTGATTATTAGGTCAGGCTGGATGGGAAAAATTTCTAGAGAACTAGAGGAAATTAAGGTAGACTCCCAGCTATGTAAGAGGGGTCTCAACAGCTTTATAATGAAAAGAGCATGAAACCACTCACTGATAACTTGAAGTAAACAAAAGTTCTACTCCAGGGAGCCCAACGGAGTCAGATACAGATGATCCCTCCAGGAGTGGAGCAGCCCCTTACTGGTGATGGCCAGGAAGGCAATGAAATAATCAAAGTGCAACTTGGAAAATGCTGGATGCCTTTCTGTGCACTGCTGAAAGCAGTGAGAGCTAGGAAGAATTCACAGATTTCACTTCTAAATGGAAGGCAGGGAAAAAATGACACCAGGGACAACCATTGTAGATGATGGGAGAGATAATGGTGACACTACAGTTGGAGCAGGAGAATTCATAACTGAATGTGTCCAGATAACAAACATCACTGACTGTGGATGGTAATGTGCTGGAGGTTTGTTCCTTTTGGCAGCAACACCAGTTAATGCCTCCCTAAGGTGCCCCCATGCACTGGGATCCTTGTATTTTGCCCAAGGTTTTTGCTTGTTTGTATTTTATGTTTTTAACTGAAGTCACCTACCTTGGTTTTTTGAAAGATCACTGGCTTATTTTTTCCCCCCAAAGCTTTTTCTTATGTCATCCTGCCTTTGAACAATGAAATAGGCATACAAGAAGAGAGAAGGAAGAGAAAGAAAGGAGAGAGAAAGGAGAGAGAGAGAGAGAAAGAAAGAAGAGAGAGAAAGAATGAAGAGAGAGGAGACAACACTTCAAGAAAAGAAGTCCAACATTACAACATTACAGTTACATTACATTACAACATTTGCAGTCCAACATTACAACAATGAGGTTGAGGCCATTTAATTCACCCCACCTGCTTTCTTTGAGATATTCATTTTTGCAGGGAGGAGAATTTGGACAGACAACAAGCTTTCAGAAGATTTCTTGCTACACTAATAATTCTAAAATTTCCTCAAACAGAAAATTCGATGTACATATTTCATGGGACATAACAGAGATGTTGTCTTCCAGAAATAAAAATGAATAAAAGCACTGAGAAAATAGCTGTGAGACCTGAGAGTGAGGGACAAAAAATACCCAGGCACTGAAGACTCAATCCAACATCAAACCACTGTATCTGATGTTGTCCCATCACAACAACACAGAAGGGTAAATAGATTACTGCTGTTCAGTCTGTTTTCTGAAAATTGCTTGCCTCCACAGCTTTTGTACTATCTTTTAGCAGCAGAGTTTTTAGGGGTCTGGCACCACAAGTAAACTTCTAAAGTTTCTTGTTTTTTTGCAGCAGGGCATTTCAGAAACAGAAAGTTGCAAGGGGCACCTGGATTTGCAGATGTCCTGGCCTCACCCACCACCACCAAAGGATCATCTCTGGGCCAGAAATCACTCATTTCACCTGAGAGGTGGACACAATTTTGTCCTGCTAAAAAGCAGATTCTGTACAGTCAGCACTATGCTGCCAAATTCTTACAAGTAAATCAACTGCAAATAAATGTCTTCACAATCCTTCCAGTTGAAGTGTGTACCAAGTTCCAGTATTAAAATGTAAGTTAAATTCATCAGTACAGAGAAAGAAATAAAACACTTTCTATTCTCAAGTGTGATCCTGCAGAAAGCTGCTGCTTGGAATGCAACTTTCCAGTAAATCAACCTGTCAAAATTCAGAACTGAAGTGAATTTATTTTTTTTTTCAGAGAATAGTTCTGCACGAAGACACCCATATTTCCCTTTCAGTATAAAGATGTTTTCTGCAATAGTCTATGCATGCAAGATGCCAGGAATTATGGAGCACAGTGAAGCTGATTGATAAACTCTTACCTTAAGTGTGGTTTGAACATGGATGGCTCAGGGCAAAGCAATTATACCAGAAATGAAAACAAACCCCATGATTTCTATCACAGGATGATTTTAGCAGATACAGATAGAACTCAGCAAAGTGCTCACATGTGGTCAGCAAAAATACCAAGTTACCTAGAAACACCTCTGCATGCACCTCAGCCTGCCAGGAGCATGCCACTCTTCTCTCCCCACGTGTAAAAGCCCAGAGCAGGGAGCTGAAGAACAAGCATCCCTCCAGAGCAGCAGGCTTGGCTCTCATTCAGCTTTTGCTCAAGCACATTTTCCTTCTCTGCAGGAGCATAGTAGGTAATTGCTGTCTACACAATAATTAACAAACCCACTCTTTCCTGTTCTTCATCAGTATGGAAAAAGACCCAGTGGCAGCCCACAGGATCTACAACTCCTCAACAGCCACAGCAGGTGACACTCTAGTTGGTGGTGGCACTAAGGAGGATGAAAAGCCCTGTGCAGGCACAGGGAGGCCCTGACAGGCTGGATTATACCTCTCCTTCCCACACCTTTCTCACCCAGTCTAACCCACGGGGTTCTTTGGATGGATCTGTTTGGAGATTTTTCCCTCTATCCCAGCCCTGGCAGCAATGGGGGTTGCACAAAACCTATTCCTAGTCACTTATTGAGCTCTGTTCCTGCAGCCCTGCCTCACTTCTCCAGAATTCTCCTCCTAGCAAACCCTTTTGGAGCTCTCATGAATTTCTATTTTATATTTCAGTTTATATTTCAGTTAAACAATTGCCCTCTCACACACTTCCTGTATAGCTGCTTTTTGGATATAAAAGATAACAATGCCAGATTCCAAAAATTCTGGCTGTGTTATGTCTCATCATCATGGAGCTACAGCTCCTGATAAATATATTTTTTCCCCTTGGAGATTTTAAGTTATAATAAAATTTGGCACTTACATACTACTTTACATTGTGAAAGCACTGTCTAAACATGTACCTAATTAGTCTTCTCAATTTCTCAATGAAAAAAATCTACAATGAATTAAGATTATCAGTAATTATTACCCTATTTATTTGTTAAATCCTGATGGCCTACTTGGCTTTGAGTATGTAGAAAAATATTTCTGCCTTAAGGACTTCACAATCTGAACTGTGAAGAACTTGTTGAAGAACTGCCAAAGGTACACATTATGCTGACAGCAGAATTCAGCCCCCCACCCCAAATTCAGATGAAATCAAAAACCAAAGTCAATTTTCTGATGGAAAAATCAAGCCATTTCCACACTAAACAAAAAAAAAAAAAAAAAAAAAAAAAGTAACCCTCAAACCTGAAAGTTTGTAGTGGAAACAAGAAAAGCAGCACCACTGGGTGCTTTATTTCACATACATACATAATGACATACAGCCATTCAGGGAACAGAGTAAATGCATAAATTCAATTTTAAAAATTAAAAAAAAAAAAAATCAAATCCAAGTAACAAAGAAGCAAAACCTTATCCAAGGTCCTGAACAATCAGGCATTAAAATAACCAAGGCTCTCTGATAGTTTTATTTACAAATTTGGTGATTGTTTTTATTTTATTTTTCTAACAAATGCTGATGCAACACAGAGGGTGTTTTATTAGTACTATCACAGGACATTCTCCTGGGCTTGGATGAGAAACAAATACTGCACCTCTCAGCAACCTTTAATGCAGTTGCTGCATGCTCACTAAATTAGACACCACACTTTCAGGAATCCATTCAAAACCAGGTAAATAATCCTCAAACTTGCAGGCATTATGTGAGACATTTATGTGTCAGTTAAAATTCATACTCTGTGTTTTGTTTGCTAAACCTTATCAATTAAACAGATTTGTGCTGTTCACATAAGCAGCATGAAGTGCCAGACCTTCTCTCTGTATGAGGATTGTAGCAGCAGAGGAGAAAGAATGGGATATTCCCTCCTGGAAAAGCCAATATTCCAGCCTCAGGTGGGAACAGGGCTAGAAGAGAAATATCATTTACAGGCAAATGAGATGCAGAGCTGCACTTCAGGGTGGAATTCTCCCACTCTAGGAAGTCAGTGAATGATCTCTTTGGGGCACATCCCTGCAGCTGTTCAGCTGAACATTTCAGAACAAATTCCCAGAGCTGTGCATAAACAAGATTTCCAGGAGTTAAGTCTTAACAAAACAAAACAAACAAAAAACAACAACAAAAACAAACAAACAAACAAAAACCACCACGAAAAATCCAGATTTATTACCATTTGTTATCATCTCACTTCTGCTGATATTTGCATCTTAGTGATTTCAAGTGAAAGCTAACCTGAAGACACAAAGTCATCTGAATGGCACACAGCTGAGTATCCCACACCTTTCCTGGGAGGATCTGGCAGTGACAACAAAATGGGCTATTAATTTATGAATTGCAGCCTGTGCTGCTCTAATACCTATCCCTATCACTGGGACAAATGCATTCCAACATACCACTTTACTGTCTAGTGTGAACACGGCCTTGGGAGTGTAAGAAAATTGAGAAAAGATGATGTGTACTGAGGAGGTGAAGCAGGACCACAGTAAACACCAGAAGTGTGTTTTCAGCCACCATCCCTGGAGGGATTTAAAGGTGTGCAGACATGGCACTCAGTGGTTTAGTGCTGGGCTTGGCAGCATTGGGTTAACAGTTGGACTTGATCTTATGGGTCTTTTCCAACCCAAATGATTCTACAACTCAATGATTCTATATTTCTTGAAAATAAAAAAAAAAAAAACCTGAGTCATCAGAAAAACCTGCAAAATAATGGAAACTTCCAAATGACCTATAGTAGCCTCCTAGAGCACAGAGTCCTAAGACACACAGGTTTTGTCTAAAGGCAAATTTCCCAACAGCTATCATCATTCACCATCTCTGACAAACACCTTGGTTTTTCTCCTGTGTTAAAAATGTTGAGAGATGAAACAGATTGAAATAGCTTAAGCTAGTATTTAAAAACTGATTATTAAATATTTCTTAATGAAATCACTGAGCTTTTAAATTTGTTCTGCTCTGCCTCTTCCAAAACACATACTGAAAACAAAACACCATCAAAGAACCATCTAAAACACCCAGTTAGCTTAAAACAGCAATTGCCACTTTCCTTCGTATGACAGATTCACTTATGCAAAAACAACTGATGTGTTCTCAAAGTAAAATAGCACTTAAGAAAATAGCAGGATTACCCTTGTACACAGAAAGTAATTTGAGCTAAGCACAGGCAACTCTTGTGAAGAAAATGGTAACTGTTTAATAAATATTCCTTTCAGATCAATGGTTTCCTACTTTTCATTTTGTAGTTTGAATATGGTGATTCACTACAAAAAATTTAATTTAAACATTACTACTGGATTAATTCAAAAGAACCAACCCTAGAATTACTTGTGAAGAGAGTTAATACAAAAGTTCAAGGGATACCAATTCTTTTGTTGTGTGTGAATCATCACACAAGCTGAGCTAAATTGAAAATACTACTTCAAGTAGTTTGACTTTGATCTCAGTTAAACCAGCTTGGGCTCAGACATGGAATTTCATTGAGAAAAAAACTTCCAATTGCAATGCCAAGTTCAATGGACCTCTGGAATGTAGGGGGTTGATCCCATTATGTTCTTATGAGATCTGCAGAGAGGGTTTTGGAGGCACTATTTTAATTACTGAAACTTGGAAGCCATAGAGAATTTCCTGTGGAAGGCAACAAAGAGGGAAAACCCCCCTCTTCTCATAGCCTAGGAAAGGGATTGTAGGAGACAAAGAGGCCTCCTCTCCACAGGAAAGATTTAGGAAGAAATTCAACCAGAGAACTGGCCTAGCTTCAGGTTTATCACTTGATCAGTGACCTTCCAAAGGACACAGCAGGGAGGGTGGGCAGGCAGTTCTCTTTCCTGCTCCTGCCATTCCCTTTCCCACACTGCCTGGCTGCAGTTCCACAAGGCCAGTGCAACATCTTGCAGCCATAAGGAACTTCAGCAGCTTAGCAGCTTTCATCAGGAGACAGATATCCTTCCTCTCTTAATCCACAGTGGTTCTTAAACTGGATCCCAAGATGATGCCATGGGCGTAACTCCATAGAAAGGGTAAAATAAAAGAATTTTGTCTTCAGAAAAGGGTACTAAGCCCACCCCTCTATTGCAGACTGCAGAGGAAAGCCAGTGTTTTCCATGCCATGAAGCAGATCAGCCTTCCAGTTTTGGGTGCAAGGCAGCAGCAGAGGATTCTCACCCTCCTTATCACCCCTTCTGCTCCCTACAACTTAACACAGCACTGCATGGCAGGTGTCTGGAATTCTTTATTGTGTTTTTAATCCAGGCCACCACAACAGACCTCGATTTAAAAGCCTTCCTAAGTCTCATAATACCCTGTCTGATAACTGAACAGGAAACCTCAGCCACCACAGACCAAGCCAGCACTGAAAACCAGTGTTTGGTACTGAAGTGGGCCAGAGACCTCTCTCTTCCACTTAGTAACTCTCCCCTCCAACTACACATCATAGAGCAGTAACTGATACTTCAGACTTGGACACTGTAGCTTTTAGCATCACTAATGCCTCCTCCCTTCTCAACGTGGTGCAGGGA
Source organism: Vidua chalybeata (assembly GCF_026979565.1). Classification (NCBI taxonomy): domain Eukaryota; kingdom Metazoa; phylum Chordata; class Aves; order Passeriformes; family Viduidae; genus Vidua; species Vidua chalybeata. The sequence continues at coordinate 4,017,946 of NC_071536.1, forward strand.
ATGACAGAAGGGTGGAGAGGTTTGGGGTTTGAGAATGAAAAAAGTGGAGGTGGCATCACAAAGCCCTTGGGGTGTTTGTGGCCCTTGTAAGGTCATGTCCCTGTTGACACCCAACTCCATAGAAAAACCTCAAGTCATGTCAGCTGGACAAACACTCCTCTTCAAAAGGATCCATTTTCCTTGAGGTTTCCTCAAGACATGACTCAGGCAGGTGCACACAGGTGTGGAAACCAGACCTTCTGCTGGAAGGGTTAACTCTACATTCAGCACAAGTGTGCTGACTTACATCAACTTCAAACCTGCAGTCTCAGTTAAGGGCTGTTTTTCCTCTTTGTTACAAAAAATAAAAAACAGAGAGAAACAGAAAATCAGATCCTGCTTCTTAAAATTCAGTATGCAATATATCTACTTGGACACAGACTCAGGCTTTTATTTCCCCAAACAATAATAGTTTAAAACAACCCAGCTACACCAAGCAGATACATGGCACATACTGTTCATAACTTGCAGTTCTTCCTCAGTATCTTCTTTTGGTATTGCTTGTTTCTCCTAACTCATCATTTCAGATCTAAAATAATGTTGGAAACCCTTCTGAACATAGCAAGCAACCTTTGCTGCATCTGTAGAGCACAAGATATTTTAAACAATGATAACACACACTTTTGTTAAACACAAATCCTCAGTTCAGAAGAGGAGGCAAATCGACTGAGGAGGCAGAGCCATCTGGGTCTAAAAGGAATTTAATTGGGTTTCTTTAGTCCTACCATTTCCTGCATATAGACTATGTAGACTACACAGAAACATTTAGACTTAAGGCTGGTGTGGACATATGGCTCTGGGAATCTAAAATGAAGGCTGGCACCTCAGCTTTATCCCAGGGTGGCAGTTCCAAGCAGAAAATGGTTTTTCAAGGCAGTTCTGAGAAGGGAAGCAAAGGATATTTCTGGTGCTGCTGTACTTGGAACCACTACCACATTCAAAGAAATAACAAAGGACATGGCATTCCCATTTCCTGTGCCTACCTCTCCTAGACATTTTCCAAGCATTAATACATGCCCTTGGGAGTGTGGATACAGGCACATAAAAATGTAACTCCCATGACATTAAGAAATAAACTGAAAAATGCTCCCAGCTTTTATTTAGTGCATAACACATTACTTGAGGGTATATATGGAAGACAGAGCTAAGAAAATAGCTCATTCATTATTTAAATTGAGGAATGGACTCAGAAAGGTTTTATTAATGTTCAAAGAAGTGAAAAGCTAGAATCTTCTTATGCAGACTGTATCTGTCTAAATCCTGTTTACAGCATAGACATTTGACAACACTTTTGAAGTTCTAAATTATTTCCATAGTGTAGCAGTACTTTGGGTAATTCTTTTTCCCCCTTATGTATTAAAAACAATCATGAAAATATCCTTCCAAGGTCACTTTACCCAATTCCTCATATAAGATAAAATGACAAGTCCATTAATCATTGTAACAGTGAAGTATTGTAAAGTATATCTTGAGCTCAATACCACAACTTGCAGTGAATCATCTTCAATCAATTAACAGATTACCTTAATTCAGCAAAACCCAATACCTGCATTTTCCTGATTAATACCTTTTATACATCTAGAGTTCTGGTAATTATATATAGAAATTAAAGATGGATTGTACATTTGTGGATACAGAATGTGAGGGCCTGTGAGACTGGCAGAAATCTCCCTTAAAGAGAGAATTTTCATGGCCTGAGCTGTGCATATTATTAAAATTAGGGTTCCTGATTCACCCGGATTCCTTGTGGCCTAAATGCTGTCAGAATAAAAGGCTTGGCATCAACATTTCTAAAATACACACATGTTGGAGCATGTATTAGCATGTCCTCACAGGTTTCTGTCTGGGATTGGGCATTCCAGTGCAAATGTCCTTGCATTTCTGCTGACCTGCCCAGCCGTCCAATGGGATTAGTTTAGAGGCACCAATTTTAGCAGGAACAGCTGAAATTCAACCCAATGGGCAGCTGCCTCCACCAGCTCAGGACAGATGATGGGTTCTGCCAAATAGACTGAGCACTCATAAACATCTTGGGGTTAGAAAGAGCTGGAGTGAGTGCTGCCCTTTAGAGCCAGCTGTATGCCAAACCCTTCCAAGTGCTGAGGGTGAACCTGACTGCTGCCCGGGAAAGGAAACAACGGCTGTAAATTCCCCAAGGAAATGCTGATTAGCCCAGTCTGGAGATGGCATGATGAGAGCTGAAAGCATTCAAGTGTTCAGGGCAGGAGAGCCAGAAGCAAGATGAACACATGGAAGTGGAAACTGCAGGCAGCAGGAGAAGAGGGAGAGCTGGCAGAGAGCAGCAGGGGAGCACCCAGAGCTGCCTGTGCCAGAGCATGGAGACATGCACAGATGAGCCTTTGTCCTGCAGCAACAGAGCCCTGACTCCAATTGAGAGGACTTCCTTCAGTGGATTGTGATTAAATCCAACTACAGTGAAATTCAGGAAAATTCAGCAGCACTCAGAGAATGATCCAGTGGACTGGAAATTTCTAGCTCTGCCTGACACCGACCCTTTCAATCCTGGGCAGCAGCAGGAGCTGGGACACTGGAAAAACACAGCTATGATGGCAGTGCTAAGTGTCAAAGCTGGGGCCAGTTTTAAGCTTGATTGTACAGTCAGGGACTTTGCTTTGGCAGTTTAGAGCCCAGAACAGCTGCAGTGTAAAGGATTCACAGCAGGCTGCCCAAGAAAATGGGCACAAATCAAACACTTACCCTGATTCAAAGTTCACACTGCTGCTATTCAAACCACCCTCTTCCACACAGGCTTCCTTCAGTGTACCCAATCCAGCAATCTCTGAAGGCAAGGCAGACATATTTCAGGTTCTCTCTGACTTGTAGCCATACACTTAACTGGTGAAAGCATGGTTATTTGAAACTACACACCAAAATACACAAGAATTGCTAGAGTGAACACGCAGAGGGCTAAACACACCTGGGGAAACTCCAGCCTGTGCACCTCAGCTATTTCACTGCAAAATACCTTCAGTGTTACTAAGATTCAGAACAGAAGCCAGCTTCAAGAAAACATTAACATGGACAGCAGTTTGAATTTACCACAAAAAAAACTAAGTAGAGATTCAGACAACAAACTTCAGTGAAACTTTAAAGTTAACAAGAAGGACAAAACCAAGGTTATAGAGTGAATTACAGAAACTATTTTCTTCACTCTCATGCATGCAAGTGTTTTTCTGGGGCAAGTAACTGATTTCCAAGTAAACACAGTCTACCAAAATAAACAGAATTTTTCTAATTGATTAGACTTTCGGATTTTCCACATTTTCCTACCCCAACAAAACTCGCATTAACAAGGCAATGTACTATCAAAAGAGCCATATCAATATTAATAGCATGAAAATGAAAAGGAAATTTAGCATTCTAAACTCTTAGAATTATCTAATCGGTAAGTCAAATTCTATTATCCCACTTTAATGAAGATATTATGCACTCATTTTCCTTGGATGCTCACAATCCTAATTACTGCATGCGTGGGTGAGCCCTGGAATTATTTTTAATACATGTTAGTATATGTATTGGTTCTCCACAGGCAATAGCATATTAATAAAAAAGCCACCTCCCATCAGCAAAAAAGAAAAGTAGAAATAGAAGTTATTGCAACAAAACAAAGGAACTCTGAATCTAAATCAGAACTTAAATCTAAATCTTTTTTCTAAGCCCCTTGACTATTGCTGTCAAAGACCTTTTCTAGTCTAGCTACCAAAGTGTTTAAACTCCACTCTTGGCAAATGTTACTCTTTTGATAGGCTCAAGTCTTTTGAGCCACTCCTTATGCTTGGAAATACCTCATTTTTTCAGTTTCTAAGGAGCTTTACATACTTACAAACCAAGACAACTGCAAGGCAGTAAAATATGACATCAATTTCTAACACCTGCAAAGCAACTCTGACAGGATCTTAAAGGAACACTTCATGCCTTGAAGTCTTCTGTTGAAACAGTTGCCAAGAGCAGTAGGTGATTAAAGAGCCATTATTCACATTATTACTATTTAAAGGAAAGCCAGCAGGAATTACAGCAGTAACCCCCTCAGCAGTGTGTATATAATAGACTGCTATCATTGCATACATAGGATGTGGCAGTGAGTCAATTGTATATCGAGCAGCACACAGAATATACATTTACACACATATGGAAGCACAGAGGTGTAAACAGTGCCAGCAGAAGTCTCCCAGCTCAGCCCCAGATGAGGAATTCTGCTGGCTTTAAAGGCACAGGAGCAGCAGGCATGATCAACCTCATACCAGAGCTCAAAGGGGATGCAAGAACAAAAAAAAAAACCAAAGCAAGTGCCATTTCCTTCCCATGTTCCCTCTGGTTTCCAAAGGAACTCTCCACACAGATCTGAGAGGGGATGTGTTTTCAAAGGCAGCCAGGAATGTGGAGTGTCAGGTATGCAGACAGGCTCACAGATCAAAGCCATCAAAAGTTTCAGCCCCAGTGACATCTGCAGTTCTTCCACCTCTTCTACCTTGAGTTGTGCCAGCTCCCTGGGTATTCCAGTGCCTTGCTGGTCTCCAAAAGCGCTCTCCAAAACCAGATTTAACACTTATCCATCACATTTTAACATCCTCTAGAACTTCTGTAAGGAGCTCAGATATTTAACTCTCTGGATCCCAATTTTAAAGTCATGAAGAACAGCTTAGGCCTAGTTTATTCTCACGTTAAAGCAATACCAACCTGTGTTAAAGGAACTTAATTGTTCAAACATAGCAAGACTTAGAGAATAAACAACATTGACTTTAAATATTGCACTTGTACAACATTTCATGTGGGACACAGGAACTCTGGACACATTCAATGTCTGCAGTCCACAGGAGGCCACCAAGCTGATCAAAGGGATGGAGCACCTCTCCTGGTGAGAGAATTGGGACTGTTCTGACTGGGGCAGAAAAGGCTTTGGGATCGACTAATTGGGGCCTCTCAGAGCCTAAAAGGAGCCCACAGGAAAAATGGAAAGAGACTATTTACAAAGGCCTGGAGTGACAGGACAAAGGGCAATAGTGGGAAGGAATTCTTCCCTGTGGGGGTGCTGAGGCCCTGGCACAGGGTGCCCAGAGAAGCTGTGGCTGACCCTGGATCCCTGGAAGTGTCCAAGGCCAGCTTGGACAGGGCTTGGAGCAGCCTGGCATAGTGGAAGGTGTCCCTGTGAGTTTAAGGTCCCTTCTAACCCAAACCATTCCAGGATTCTATATGCTTGTAATTATATAACAGGTAGATAATAAGACAAAAAATATTTTTAAAAGCCTGTAAGTCAAGCATAATTTTTGATATGAACAGCAAATCTAGTTGAGAGATATACAAAGCAGAAATAAATCTCTAAGTCTCCCTGCTCCTCACTTTCCAAGTAAGCTGTACCCCACATTTTCCACTATATGCTTGTGAGTTAGAACTCTTAACATCAGCCCCACTTAACTTCTCTGGTACCTCATTACAAGAGCCTTGCAATTTTAGTGACTGTTTTGTTAGATGCAGATTAGTTTACATGTGGGTAATTTATCATTTAATTACTCAGTAATAATTGGAAAAAGATCAAATGATTTCTCCCTTTATAGATCAGATAATTAATGGTTATTTCTATGGTAATTTGTCAAGGCACAGCTGGAAGAATTAGACAACTATTCAGCTAAAGTGCACATAATCATTTTAGCATTAACATAATCTGAGTGATACAAGTATTTCTGCAATTAGACACAGCTCCAAGAGCTCTCACCCCTCATCTACAAGAACCTAAGTAAGTACACAGTTTTTAAGCTCTCCCAGTGGGCACCTGCAGGGAGGGGAGAGGTTAGCAGTTTAGCAAAACAGAAAATAAGTAAAACTAATCCTGTGACAGTGATACATGATTGCATTTGAAAATTGAAACTGCAGTTCTGCAGAAAGGGAAGAAGGTCAGATTGCAGAACTGTGAGCTATGGGGGCTCAAGTGCACCTCAGGCTCCAACATGGGATCAGAAAATCCTGCCCAGTGGGAGGGTTTTTCTTCTACCACATTTAAGTCTTGATAGGAAAGCTTTCTGACTATTCATGTTTGCAACAAATGTGTCTGGCAGAAAGATAAATTCTATGAGTTCCTCCCTTGGTTCATTTTATCTTCAAATTTTTCTTTGTTTTTAACTGCACTGTCTACTTAGCAGAAAATTTACAAAGAAAGGTGCATTTGTTTTCTCTGCTGTGCCAAATCCAAATATTTTCAGACAACAAAAAGCTACCTTCAGGAAAACTTAAAAAAAGACAACACCCAAATCATGAAAACTATAAATACAAACTGAATGCAAAATTCCAACCTAGTCACATAAACCCAGTAAAGTCAGCTCAGTTCTGCCCAGGCCACAAACACACAGGTCAAAACCCATAAAAACCATACTATTAAATCTACTGTCACACTTCTCCATACATCCATGCATAATACATGGCTTTTATAGTCATAGGTTTGATTCATTTTGAAACTGCTTTCTAGAAAGCTGAACATTATTATTCATGTTTCTTATGCAACAAGATTCACAGTATTCCACTAAGAACAGAGGAGAATGGCTGCACACTCAAATGCAGTCCTACAGGAGTGAGCTTACAGCACCAAATCTGGGACTTTGCACTTGAAGAGGATTCAGCAAAGCCCTGCAAAAGTCAGCCTTTGGACTCTTAAGTTTGTCCTGGACTGCAGATGCATTGAAACTCCACCTAAATACAAGATTTGCAACTTTTTACTACTGTAAGCAGTGAGATGCAGAATTCACCAGGAATATCATAATCTCTGAACTGCACTACAGTAATCAACTTCCACCTTTCTTGCTTTATTATCAGTTTTGTTTATTGCAAAGCATGCAATAGATATGATTAAGAGTTTGTGTGTAAAGCAGACAATGTACAAGAAAAAGCTAATTAAAACAATATGTTGCCCTTCTACTTTTACAGAGACACACATAAATGGCTGTAATTTGATCTTCAAAATGAGCAACCTGTTTTTAAAAAGGGAAGAGTTATAATAATTTAATTTCTTCTGCATGGACAGCAATTCATATTGGCATAATAATAGTACAAACTAGGCATCAATATCTTAAATCTATATAGGCGCCTATACTAGTGTCCATTTATAATAATAATAATTCTAAATAATAATAAATAATAATAATTCTAATAATTTAGAATACAGCAGGCCACTTGCACTTTTAAAAGGCATAGCAAAAAAAAAAAAAACAAACCTGTCAAGCAAAAAATACCAAGTTAAAAAACAAAGCCACTAACATTATGCAAGTCCTTAGGTCCTTCACAAGTAAAGGCATTTTCTCAAAACAACAATGATCACTACACTGCTCTTCCACACACATTTGCAGCAGAACTACACAGGAAAGACCTCCTGAGTGCTGAATGCCAGCTGCTGGATTTGTGGGAATCCAAGGACCACTTGGACACCAGATCTGTCAGGAACAGACACAGCCCTGAGGTCCCCATCCCATTTTCATGTCATTGGGATTAGAGGCATTCAGCCCCATTCCCAGACTTATCTGAGTCTTAATTAAATTAAATACACACTAAAAGATTTTATGAAACAACTGCAGGATGTGCTTGAATGCCACACTACATAGAAATCTTAAACCAGACCTGCTGCTCAGAGAAATTTCAAGGGACCTGGATGAGGGAAGACAGACGCTGGGTTGTACACATCATTCACCTCATAAATGGAAAATATCACCCTAAGAATAATTTTTCCTTCTTTTCTGGAGCCCCAACTCTATAAATTCTCATTCAGAGTGAGGCTGATGAAGAAAAACCAGACTGAGGAAATGTGCCACAGAATCACAGACCACTGGAGGCTGCAAAGGTACTACTGGAGGTCACCAACCCCTCCTGCTCAGCTGCCCGGGACCATCTCCAGATGGCTTTTGAAAAATCCCTAAGGATGGCTACTACACAATCTCTGTGGGCAACCAAGCACTGGTCACACTCACAATTAAAAAATATTGCCTTAATCCCTTGTCCTGGGTTAGCCTGTTGAACAACCCCCAAAAAACAGGATCAGTGGAAGGTAAACAGAAGACAAGTAGGACCTTCCTCTGTCACCAGCAGAGCTACTAAATTGCCTCTTACCCTCTGTGAGAATAATGCCTGGAAATGGATCAGATGTGAGAGAAATTATCATTTATGTAGCATTAAAATCTCTTAAAATGTATATAAAATACCAGTTAAATAAATCTGAGGAGGAGCCCAAATTGAACAGGGTAGAAAGGAAAAAAAAAAGGTCAAATGCACTATGCAATGGGTGGCTAAAGTCACAAAAGGAGATAAACCAAATGAAGGAGATATGAATGCTTACAGTGTCATGTGGATTAAATTATAAAAGCAAGACAACAACACTGCAAAGACAACCATGGCTACCTCTCATGATTAAACCTGAAATCTGAAAGAGTAACGAATAATGGGCACGAAAGATTTTACAAATTAGACTTAAAACTGAAGAGACAAACTCCTGTTTTTTGAAGGAAATGAATTGCTCAGATGCAACAGAGAAGTACCAAACTCTGTGGGTGCCTGTGCTGATACAGAACCCAACACAAACACCTCTCCTGCATTCCTGAGCCTGGCAGCACAGTCTGCTAGAAAACAAGTGTAAGGTTGGGTAAAATTACCAACAGAACACGAGCTAACTCACACATCTTTGCAAAAGACACTTTCCAGGGACTGCTATAAACTTGCAGGATATATTTTAAGAGTTCCTGCTATCTATTGAAGCAGCTGTTTGCTCTCTATAGACACAGATCTGAGTGATCTGTTCATGACCTCAGTAGTTTCTGTGGAGGTTTTCCCCCACTCTGCCTTTTCTTTTGCTTTTCCTGCTTTCTCTCCCTCTACTATTCCTCACCATAAAACAGCATTTTGAATGTGATTACCATTCCACAGCAAGGCTGCTCACTCAATGTTTCACTTAGGGGTTTCAGGCATTCAGTCCTGGAAGCCTGAAACCCCTAAGAGAAACATTCAGTGAGCTCCACTGCTCTTTCTCTCCTTGCTGAATAATGTGCTCTGTGTGTGCTCTGGGCAGGGGAGATCAGATACTCCTTCCACAGAACTCAGCATCCAATTACCAAAAAGAACAAGGACTGGAGCCCAGGCTTCTCTCCAACATATTAATCTCAAGATAACAGCAGTTGTAGGAAAAGCAACAAGGGAAAACGTGTGGCTCTGAAGCAGCTTCCATTCACACAGGAGAGAGTTGGAATTTCTTTGAGGTTGTGAACTTCAAGGCTCAGTGTATCTTTCCTAAATGGGTGTATTCTGCAGTAGAACTGCAGACCTGAGGTACTGTAAAGCATGCTAAGCTCTTTGGGGAACAGAGCTACACAAATATGAAACTTCTCCACTAGCAATGCAGGCCTGGATATTGATGGCATGTTTGGTGAAGCCATCAGATTTAGGAGATGGGAGCACAACCATAGAATTGTGAAGGTTCACCAACATCATCTCCTATAAAAGCTCAATTAGTAGAGACAGAAGTAACTCTATAGCATTCCTGCACATTTCCTAAATAAAAAAATACACAGCTGACACCAAATCCAAGTTAATTGTATCTATTATCACTGAATATAAAGAAATTTATTTCTTTTGTAAGCCAAGCCTCCAGCAATTGCTGAGCAATACTAGAGAGCTTACTCTTACAAGTGTGAACCTAAGTAATTCTTTAGACAATATTTAAGCATTATATGACACACAGTTAATAAGATTAGTTTTCCACTGAAAACTCATCAAATTTTATTTAGCTTGAAAATCTCCTTTTTTTTTAATAAAAAAAGGAGCCAACAAATCAAGAAATTTAGCACTCGCCTGCAAATCTTTTGTGGTTCCTTTAACTGTAAAAGGAGAGTGAATTCCTAGTGTTTAGACACCAGCAGCACATTAATTTTGTGGGGGTCAGAGATTTGTACCAAACTTCCACAAATCCTCCAGACACTTGATCAACACAAGGCAGGCCCCCAGAAGAACTCTCTCATCAAGCACACTGGTGAGATAATGGACCTGCACAGGCTGGTCAAGCAGAACTGATGCATCTTGAGAGCCTTATTTAATCCTAGCTCTACCAGAGTTAGACATTCAACAGCTCAAACAGCTCCTGGCTGAGGCTGCAGTTTTGCACTGCTGGCTTTCACCTCCTTGCCTCATCCTTCAGGTGAAATATGAAGTCCTGACACATGAGAATGTTGAGAAAACCTGACTCCAGCCTGGCTGAGAGAAGTCAGGTTCCACACATCAGTATGTGGATTTGCCTGCTGAAACAGAACTGGAATACTTTTGGAAGGTAAAAGTGGGTCTGTCACAGAATTTATGGATGATGGGATAATCCAATCAGCACAAAATTCTGATCTCAGTCACCTCGTCCTCCCAAAGCTAAAACCAATAATGATTACACATAATTCAAGTGAAATGTTTCTCAAGCTGTGGTAGCTTGACAGGAAATGAGCATTTCCCATAAAACAAGGAATGGCTGGATACCTCACTCCCAGTTAGAGAAAACATGCCTTCACAGAAATATTAAGCAGTTCTTTGGATCCATTTAAACCCTAATTGATTTTCCTTGCTTGGTGAGAGCTGTAAAAGACAATCTGTTCATCCATGCCTGAACTTGCTGAGAGTGTCACAAACAGAATAGTTCTTGCCTTGGCAGAGAGATCTCCAGAGTTCAGCAATCCTTCTCAAAGCCTGCCTTAGTCAGGAGGGACTAATTCTGTGGGACTTAACCTGAACTCAGCTCAGCCCTGAACTGCAGAACACCTCATTTTTTCTGTATCTGAAGAAAAACTATCCCCTGGGAGCTCCACTTGTGTAGCCAGTTAGCTGACAAACTTCTTTTTCATGATAATAACCCATCATTAAATGTGAGATGGAGTATTTCATGCAGTACTTTGTACCCAAAATGCAGAGCTAACCAAATGCCCCCTCACCCTAAGTTAAATATCCATTTTTCTCCATACTAAATCATAGCGACAAACTCAAAGATTGACAGACGTTTGCCTTTTTCATGCTAAACAAGGCAAAAGAATCAGAGATTGAATCCTAATAAAATATTTGTTCACTAAATTCCACTTGCAGCATAACTTCTATTTAACTTCAAATAAAGCTGTTACTGCAGATAGCTTAATGACTTCATCTGCACAGTACATACAATGCAAAAAAATAAAATTTCCTCCCTCATTTTCAGCTCTTGCAGTTCAGGTATTTTAGGGTGAGTGCTTTCCCTTAAAGCATTTTGTGAATCCTGTTTCCTGACAAGGAAGGATTTCTTAGTTTTATTTACACCCTAACCATGAGAACTCAGGAGTTCGTTAAGCTCGCACACTTTGTGTGTGTTAATTAGGTTTTCCGCTTGGTTTGAGGATTTAAAACACGAGCATGTTCCACAGCAAAAAACACAGTGTCAAATTAGTGTGTTTAAGACTTGCAGTCAGCTTCAATTCTAGGAGATGAGAATTAACAACGTCTTTATTAATATATTAATGTACTCTGATGCATTAATGTATTTTGATGGAAAACTATCAAAGGCCTGAACTGATTCGTGTAGCTTTCAAATACAGCCTCAAGCTCACTTTCAAATTTGAATAAAGATCTTGTAGGAGCCTTCCTGGACTGATGAATAGTAATTTTTTATTTTTATGGTCAAGTTCAGAGGGATCTGTTGTTCCCAGAATGACTGAATAACTGACAGTAATAACTGAGGCTGGAAGGGGACCCTGGAGAACATCCAGGCCAAGCCTCTGCTCACAGCAGGGTCATCCAGAACAGGATGCTCAGGGCATTTTTTAGTCACATTTTGAGTATCTCCTAAGTCCATGGGGGTTCTGCAGCCTCTCTGGGCTATCACCTCAACATGAAAAGGTTTCTTCTGCTGTTTCAATTGATTGCCTTGTAGTTCCATTTGCAGCCAAGTTCCCAAATAATTCAATTCAGCTGCCTTTTTTAGCAGTTTCTGCCACAACTCCTTTCATATCCTATTGCTGATTTTCAACGCAGTAAGGTAAATCTGGTCAAAATTTCTTCTGCAGTGCTTGTGAAACTAGAGTATTTTGGGCCTGTATTAATAAATCTTAGATATGTGTTCAGCCTCAGAACAATGATATTTATCATCAGTTATAGCCTAGAAACTTCCACAACTTGGCAACAGCAGTTAATTAGCAGAAAGACTTCACACAGTAACCCTGAGCACTGTCAGAGCCCATATTTCAACACGGCCATGAACTAAACTGTAATGTTTAAAGGCCTGCTGACCCTCAGAGCTGCCATTTAGCCCTCTTCCATGTTAAAGACCCTTATGACAGAAATATCTTTCTTTTGCACCTTCACAATTAAGCAATAATAACACATGAACTTGCACAAAACCAGTATTCATTCCTATTAATGCAATCTCTAGCTAAATCCCAATCAGTTAAAATGGCTCTTAAAGGAATTTAGGATTTTTTGTCCTTCCTCCAGATCTGTGGGTTGTAAACCAAGCTAAAAGTTTAAAAAACCCTATTTTTCAATAATCTTTAAAAATTAAAGTATCTGGAGATTTTGTTGTACCTATTACCAGCATCTGGATCCTACTGAAGTCCTCCTTCAGCTTCTGAACTGCAAAGCATTCAATGAAATCTCTTGGTTCACTATTAAATCCTCTTACAAGTTTCCCTTGGGGACATCCAGTTCTGCACTTCACATAGAATGTTTTGATAGTCTCTATGAAGTATAAGGAATTGGACAAGTAGCTCTAATTTTCATAAAAATCTAGATAGCTTTGTCAAAACAGTTCCAATGCAGTAACTAATAAAGAAGTTGAAAGCCTAATTTGTAATATGCTTTCCCTGCACATTAAAAAAGCCAGTCTGTCAAACAAAACACTTTTTCTTATAAATCATACTTTCAAACATTCAGAATGTTTTATATAGCAGTGCAAACATTCCATGGTAATATTGCATTCCTGTAGAAAGCTAAGTATTTCATCAATAAAAATCACAGAACTTTATCTCAAATTTCATTACACTTAAACGTCTCAACATATTGAATTTGTCTACAGAAATATTCCTCCAATCTCCACTCCTTGCATTTAACTAGAAGCACTGTCCTTCAAGTGCTCACTTTCCTGCAATAAAAAGAGATTTTATTTCTCCTTTATTTTGTTTCCTTGCAGTACATCAGGGCAGGAGACAATAGGTATGCTGCTATAATTTGATTTTTGTTTGATTCACAGCATACTTTAGTCAGGTGTTGAAAGCTAGAAAGTAAGGACACATTAGAAAGTTGACAATGCTATTTTTAAATGTCTCCTGCAAGCAATGCACTTCTCCCTAGACACACTGCAGTCTGCATTAAAAATAAATGTATTTGGACTACAAAGACAACAAACCCGGCTCGGCAGAAAACTCCTTGGTATGAGTCTTTCTTTCCTGACAGGTAAATGCCTCCAAACTTTCATTAGCAAATGAAGCAAGAGTGCTGCAAAGTCTCCCATTTGTGCAGAGAACAGTTCAGCCTCTCCATTCTGTTTGCTCACATGATCTGTAAAGAGATCTCTATTACATCTCTATAATACACAGAATTTGTAACTCTGTCTGGAGAGAGCTGCTCTTATTACACAGCCACGTGCTAGGGAAAGCAAAAGGCATTGTATTCCAGTGGCAATTATGAATCAATTAAAAATGCTTTGGGCAAGTATCATCATCCTAATGTTATTTCACAAACTAAAAAAGAAAAGAAATCTGAGTATCACAATAACCCCAAGCCAAAACACCTAAACCCCAACCACCATCTACCACCCCAACAGAGAAAAAGATGACAGCCAGACAGAAGGCAGGATAATTAGTTTTATCTGAAAGCAGGTAAATCAAACAGCTTAAAAATCAAAATTATTTTTATGCAACTGTTTTGCAAAGCTTCATTTGGCCACACACCAACACACATCTGAATAATCTGAGGCACAGATTATTCAATACTGGGCATTGACCAGTATTTGATCATAATACACAGTTTAATTACACAGAACCCCATAGAACTCAATCACACCAGCCACAGATGTACAAACCACACTTGGACTTCAAGAAAAACAAACCAATCTTTCTCATAGGAGCAAATTAGTGGCTTGTGGCTCTTTTTAAAAAAAGTAGTAATTTGGAATTAAACACAGACTTAAGCATGAACCTTCCCACTTCAAGACAGTGATGACAAGATTTAGATTAAGATGCTATTTTTGAACACTATGCCTCAATTAGACCTTTATGCAGAACAGAAAAAACCCCGACCACCCTTTCCAGGGACCACAATGAACCACGTGCCTCTCAGAACAGCTTCTCCAAATTCCAAAAGGAAAAGCAGTCATGTTTCAGAGATCCTGATGTGAGTTGTAGCAAATATTTTGCATTAAAGCAAAATAGTCCAAGCACTTTCTTAACTCTTACCTCCTAATTCTCAACGAAAGTGCTGCTGTGAAATTACAAATGAAGAAAATGAAATATTAAGAGGGAATGGAAGACGTTTCCTGTTCTGCATTCTTTCCTACCCAGCAGACATTAGGAATTATGTGAAGGAGAAGAGCAAATAAAGCAAGCAATGCAATAAAAAGTGCAAAATCCTGTGGCAATTCACAGAAAATTCTTCTGGTTCTGCCATCTAAAAGTGATTTTATCGACTCCTTCAGCATTCTGTGTTAAATGTAAAGGAAGTCTCAAATCACTAAGATCATTCAGGCTCTAAAAAGGCACAACAAAATCACAACAAAACGACTGAGGAGTGATCAGGGCAGCTGCCTGCAACCTTGTATGTACAATAGATGAACACAGCCAATAATGACAATCTTTCCTTGCCTGGAGGATTTCCAGCCTAACACCTCACTTATTTTCTAAGTTGTACTGGGAAATGAGACCCCTCTGTGACAATTATTCCCTGCAGAGAGTTATTGAAACAGAACAGTGTTTGAGAGGCTCAGTTATAAAGCAACAGCAGTTATATTTATATTGCACACATTGATTACTTTGCAAACCAATGAACTTGGACTGCTGAGAAGCACCACCATTGAAGCCATACAAAATAATACATCAAAGCCTAAAATACTGTATATTCTTCATTCTTACTACACAGGAGGACAAAGAACAGATATAAAATTAAAAGCAGGAAGTGATCCTATTTTTAAGTCTCTGACACAACACTAACATCAGACATACATAGTAACTGTATTCCAATTAGCCAAGATACTCAGATACAGGTGAGGAAATAATACCCAATTACTTAAATAACCTCCAAACTTAAGGGGGTGAGAGGATTTAATCAGGTGAACCACAAAGTAGCACTACAAACCATCGATAAAAATGAGCCTCAATGGTCAGAGGTACTTAATGAAAACATCTCTTCCCTGACATGCCCTAAGTGGATCACAGGAAAGGCAACAGCACCTGGAAAAAAGGCCAGAGGATCAAACAGCTCCCAAAGATCCTGAGAAATTCAGCTCAGTTCTGAAGGCACAGCTATACAACTGAACTTGAAAGAATATTGTTCTCATCACTGAGCCTTTTGGGCTGGGTTTGTTTCCCCCTTTGCTTTCCATACCCAAAGGAAGAGCTGTATTTTGTAGCAGGTGAAAGTGGCATTAAAGTTTATGATCTCAAGAAGACAGAGAACAAGACTAAAAAAGAAAAAGGGTGAAAGATTTTCTTCATGCTACCATTTTAAAGAAAGAACTGTAAGAACTGTTCTTAATGTAAGATGCTGTAAGAACTCTGGCATTCTCTTTCTTATTTAAAGAAATAACCACTGCTAATTTAGCACTTCTTCATTTCAGAACCAGCCAATTAAAATAATACAAGTTTATTACTTAAAGTTTACATTACAGTGAGCAGCTGTATGCACTTAAGAGTTCTTAAAAACACTCCACACAGGTTATTAATAGCAGAAGTTCCCATTAGGTTAATCTCAGACCCCCCCCAGTCACACAGAGAATTACTAAATGCACCAGGAAATTCCTAACCACTTGTATTTTGCAGACATAAATAGCATAACAAGTGACATTTTATCTTGAACCACCTTAACACTCTCAGGACTCTCAGCAGAAAGTTCATTTCAATCAAAAGCACTGAGATATAAATTCTGAAACACTAAGTACAGGAATTTTGTATTTGAAATCCCAGTCCAGCATGTAGAATGGCTGGAATATTTGCTGCAGAACAGTTACAGCACTATGGCTACTCCACTTGGCTCAGTGTGTTCCAAAAACAAAGGGACCCCATCCCTTTGATACTGCACAATATTGTTTAAGTGCTCAATTCTAAACATGAACTAGTATAAGTATCTGCAAGTAAAAGCTGACTAAGGAATTAACTACAGGGATCAGTTTTGGACAAGGGTTGGCAAAAATATTGAATGAACAGAGTATATTATTCAAATTGTAAAAAAAAAGTTAAAAACCCAGCAAATTAATTAAGATTGTTAAAAAGAAGTGACTAAACACTATATATATATATGTATATATATATATATATATACACACACAAAGTAATGGATCTAATCAAGATATTCAAAGTTTGAGAAAAGAAAAAGCCTTTTGGCAATGTTTTGGGGTCCAGAACACCAGAAGTACTTTCCTGGGGAGGGTGGACAGAATAAAACAAAATCTGCTTTATTCCCAATGAATATACAAGCCTTAAAATTGATCTTTTTAATTGGGAATTTTTTCCCTTAAAAAAAAAAAATGGAAACTCATTCTGAAGATCTATGAAAGAAAACATGACAAGGTTATGAGACAGCTGCAAAAATATACATTAAGCTGGATTTCTATATCTGTGTCCAAACTAAACAATCATTTTGTATCCTGAAAATGAAACACTGGCACCTTAGCGTGTTAAATGCAAAAAAAAGCTGTTGTATTCACTATATTTCTTCTTGCAAAGGCTGTCACATTTCATTAAACAATATCATACCATAATAAGCTTCATAATAAAAAAGCAATAAAACTTCATAGCTTAATTTCTTCTGGGGAAGACACTTCTGATTTATGTAGCCTTCCCTACAAAAAATGCCACCTAATGGAGCACACAACTGATGTACATCAAGATGGCCAAATTGTTTGGTTTTAAGAAGAGCTTATTTGTGTAAGGCTGTATCTTAAAATCAGCAGTTTGCTTAAGACCAAGAGTTCCAGAAGGTTAAAAAACATTTTATTTTTTGTGCAAATCAACTCTATCATGCATCTTAAATATAAATCTTGTTGTGGGATTTTGTTAGTGGCTCCAGCTTTTGTTTTTTAATAACAGTCCATTAAACAACTTAATAGATGTGAAAAGTTGAATCCACAAATATGTTCTGATTCTTTTTACATACAGCCAAAATATAAATGCACGAGGTCCACAACAAACCCGACTGACCAGCAGCAACTCAATTATTTCTGTCTTTCATATTTCTCTGCATAACAATTAGCATTTTATTACCATTTTTGAAATACTGGATTACTAAACTATAATCCCAATACAGAGCAAAGTCTGAAAAAACCTTCCATAGAAAATCCTTTTTAAAAGGTCAAAGTGGACTTAAAATCCACATAATTAAATACAGGCTGAGTAATTTCAGAATAAAAACCTGCTACCAGTTTTCCTTTTCTTTTCTTATTACAAGCATTTATTCTGTTGAAAAAAAAAAACCCTCAGTAAAATGGGAAAATCCAACACAAAGGAAAACAGGTAAATTCATCCCTTTTGTCCTTGACAAAGAATCATGAAATGTCTTGGGCTGGAAGGAACCTTAAAACTCATCCCATCCCACTCCCTGCCATGGGCAGGGACACCTTCCACTATCCCAGACTGCTCCAAGCCCCATCCAGCCAGGCCTGGGACACTTCCAGGGATCCAGCCACAGCTGCTCTGGGCACCCTGTGCCAGGACCTCACAGGGAAGGATCTCTTCCCAATATCCAATATTCCACTAATGTCTAATCCTTCTAGTATCTAATCTTGTCCCCTTTATTATGTTCAGCCCCATCAGGATTTGTGGGACACAGCAGAGAAGCAGACCATGGGATTCTGGAACCTGACAGCCTGTGGGCTCAGGAGAGGACCTTTTTGGTGTGCTGTTTTTGGAGTCAATCACTTTTTCTGAGCACAATTTCTGTGTGCCTTTCAAATCCAGCTGGAAACTGCCAAATTCAGTGGTTGTGGGAAGAGGGGGAGAACAGACAGTATGGATGAGGCACAACATCCCCTAAAGCCTTGTTCCCAAAGGCTGCAGATTTGTCATCTTACATGTGATTCTTGTTAATGATCTGGAAAAGAAGGAAACTGGGATTGCATATTTACACTGAAGGTCTGATTCTGCTTTAAGAGGAATACAATACTGTGCAACCTCAGAAGAGATCTGCTGCAAATCCATAAGTGAAAGTCTAATGTAGCACTTAGTGCTCTCTCCCCAGGTATTTCAAAAAGCCTACACCCCAATCAAGCCTTTTTGCTTTAAAAACTGTGATGAAAATATTATTGAGGATTTCACCAAAAAATGGAAAAACGGACAATACCAAAAGCATCAAAAACTTGCCATTATTTTAGACTTCATTGCTGTTATGATCTCACCATCCCAGCTTTCTGGATAATTCTTTGAGCACATAAAGCATCTTAGTACAGGAGATACAGACGCTTCCTATTTCAAAGGCCTTTCAGGGAAGGTCAGGAACAACATTTAGAAATGTATCTGAAAGAGATTTTTTTTTTTCCAATGCCCCCCCTCATTTTGAGAGGAACAAAATGTTAACAAAAGGTATTGGAGAAAGAAAGAACTGCATTCATTATAAACTTGCTTTATTCTTAACACAGATCTAGTATTTCAGTCTATATTGATTTTAATGAAATTCTCAGCCTTTAAGGTGTCAGAAACAATAATGTGAAACACTGATGAGTTCAGATTATCAATTATCAATATAAGTGCAATGCTCATCTTCCTTGAATGTTTCTTAATGTGTGTAGGAAAATTCTAGCAGTATTTTACTTGTTTATTATCATAGGGGTTGTATAAAGATGTAGGCAAAAAGTACATAACTACAGATTACATTGCAAAAATAAAGTGTTTAATCAAAAGTGAAATATAGAAGTTCCTTCTGCTTTTGCTACAGAAATTCTTTTTTCCAAGCTCTCCCACAAAAAAAAAAAAAAGCCAATCATGTTTAGTGAAAAGTTCTTAATTCAGATAGATGATGCATCACCCAGAGTCACTGATACAAGAGAAAAAAAATCTGAAAATACATCAATAAATGCCATAGATCAGAAGCTACAATTACAGCAACTACTTGAAGCAGCTCACTGCACCTCTGGACCAGTCACTACTCTCTTTAAACAATTCGTAAGTGCATCATGCCGGAATGCTCAGAACTAAATCAGTTTGGCCACACATGCAATATGTGGATATTTTTGCTTAAAAGGGTGTTCTGGTATCACTACAAGTGCAGGTTGATACCCACCACACTTGTCCTACAGCTGTAAATCCTGCTGCCTGGATACCACACATCACAAGGGAATTTTGGAAATACATACCTCAGGCACAGTGAGTGCCAGAGAATGAAAGCATGGCTACAGCAATACTTTTTAACTTCCATTTTCTAACATCTTGTCATTGTGTGGTGAACAGAGTAGAATGAGTTTCATATTCCACAGTGCAAAGAAAAGAACAACTGAACTCAAAACAACCCTGAATTGAAATTACTGAAGTGGCAAAATTGAGCACCAACAGCTCAATGTGCCCACAACACCCTTTCAAGTTTCATGTCTATAACAACAGCTTTTAAGAACAGAACCACTTATTTCTTCTAGGTGGACTTGGCTGAATCATCAAGTGATTAATCAGTATTTAATCTGCATACTGAAAGGAATGCAAGTTACTCCTATTATTATTAGTTATATTAATAAAACTCCTGTGGCATCCCACAGTGAAGACAAAATTAATGTCTTCAGTTATGGGGTTTTTGGGGTGTTCTCACAGCACTTTTACTAACAACATTTAAGTCTTTCAAAACCAGTAAGTAATTCCCTCAGCCCCAAAATCTTGTGAGCAAAACTATGAACATTTTAAAACAGTAATAAGAAGAATCAGAAGTGTCTAAGTGAGGAGCTGTAGGACCCAACCTGCCCAAACCCTCCCTGTCACAGACATTCACACCTGGCTCCAGGGACACCCACTCCTACTGAGGGCTCACCCTACAACTGGGCATCTCCTAAACCCATAGTGTGCAGTTTGCAGCAAGGGAAATGGTCTGCATTGCACCACAGCTGCCGCTTCTGCCAAATCCCTGCAGAAATGACATTCACAGATCATCCCTGCTCCTGTTTCCAATGCTCCTAACAAAATAATCACTCCTAATCACAAATATTTTCACTTCAGTGCATTAATGAAATGCTTTTGTAAGCAAGTATCAAAGGAAGACTTTGACTGAGGGGTTCTTAATTTTAAGAACATTATTATTGTTATGACTTCATTTTAAAATATTATTCTCACTGTTTTTCTCAGGAGCATTACTAGTTAACAAGGATAAATGTCCATACTGCAAAGTGTAACGTTTGCTTGTCATTCAACTATTCATATGAAAAAAAGGGATTTTCCAATATTCTGGATAGTACACAACTATCAGAAGTCACTATACACTCCTTACCTTCAGCAAAACACAGAGTATAGGTCTTTGGTTTCACAAAACTTGGTCGCTGTCATGTTCTTTTTCAAAGCAAATTTCTGCTTACCCTAGGCAAGATACCATATGAAAAAACCAAACTGATGCCAAGCCAAAGGTACATCTACCCCTGTGCTCTTCTGCAGCTGAGACATCCTTCCCTTAGTGCAACCCTGAAGATAAATAACGTTAAAAAAAAAATAAACTACCCTTATCAAGGGGGACATCAGCTTCACCAGTTCTTGCAGATTTTCTCTCTTCTGCACACCTGGGCTGGGTCAAACACAGCCACTTGTTTGAAGTTCCTCCTACAGCAAATTAATCCAAGACAGGCAGGAGTTCATACTCCAGTGAAGTCAACATCTCACAGTCCCTATTTTGCTTCCCATCCTAGTCAGTGCCATTTCCCCTGACAAGCTATTAATGAACATTAATTTCATTACTACAAAGCATACTATTCAGTAAGCAAGAAAAAAAAAATATCAGCTTTACTGTGCCCTTTTGGAAAGTGCTATTTGATAGTTATTATTTGCATATTTTGAACAGAGAATTACCTCTTCTTGGGGGTAACAGACTGACAGTTCCCACAGCTCCACACAGACAAGGATCTGTGGGGGCTTTTGCTCTACCGATTCCACACACTCAAACCAAGTAAACTATGGGGCAAAAAAAAGTTCCCGAGGACAAAACTTATAAGCAGTGGAAACATAATGGCACTAAGGAAGGAGTAGCCCCAAATTCAGGTTGATTCCTTGCCTAAAAGTGAAAGCAACAAGGCAGGCAGGAATTCTGCCCAGGCATTGCAGAAGTATCAAATGATGAAAAGGAAACTTGGCCACTTCCTTAACTGCACAGAACATCTGCCCATGAGACAAGTGATGACCAAGCTCCATGATTCCTGGCTGCTCTGCATCCTGCACAATTTGCACAGGAACAATTTGAGATAATGCCAGGTTGGATGGGGCTTGGAGCAACCTGGGATAGTGGAAGGCGTTCCTGCCCATGGCAGGGGCTGGAACTGGATGGCCTTTAAGGTCCCTTCCAACCCAAACTATTCTATGGTTCTGTGATTTTAGTTCATGGTTCCCTTTACTCATTCCACTACTTTAGCTCAAAATAATTTGGTTCCATCCGTGTGTGGATCTCCATCACTGTTGAAAACATTAGCATTAATTTTCACCAAACACACCATCCTGATTACTCAGATCACTGGGATCTGCCTCCTCTTTGTGCCCTTGACTGCTGCTAAGAAACTGCACCAAACAAGCTCACACTAACTAGATTAAACCCTGTTTAAAAAGGGTTTCTTTCAAGAATCTTCTGTCCCTTGAAGAGCTGAAATTGCTCACCATCACCATCCAAGATGTGCTACCCATCCCACACACAAAATGCTGAACATCAGGGAACAGAACTCCAGCCACCACACTGAAGCCACCAGCAAAGCAATCCCTCCCTTGCTCCCTTCAGATTATAACTAAACACTGCCATTAAACAGCTGTCATTTCACTTAATCAGAACACTACAAGCCAAAAGAATGAGAAAACGATGAAAAGAATTTCCAATCACTTCCTAATCTGGCAGTGAAGAGCAAACTGATGCATCCTGTGCAGACTGACACCTGATGATCATTTGCCTCCAGGCAATTACTATTTAATGAAGCACATAACCACAATGATGGAACACACCCGGGTGATTGCAAAGTACCTTCTCAATATCATTACTGAATAATTAACGCTAAGATGACTTGCAGAACAATTTCAGCCTGGGGAAACAAAGGTAACCAAGACTTTCAATAACACAATGCCTGCTTGGGGCATAATAATGATGGATTGGCTTTGCTCCAGTGATCAGCATTTAACCAGCACTCCTCATCCCCCAGTAACTCTCAAACATGCTTCCCTGGGAAGTTCTGATCGCCAAGGCATGCACTGACACACATGCTGACATTATTTATCACTTCACAGTTAGGAAATTAAAATTACACTAACACCCTAATTAACAGGATGGTGTTTAAAGTCCTGTTGTAGATATAAATTTTACAGAACCATTAATCCACGAAAAGAATACAAAGAATACAATGCTTAAACTTTTTGCCAAATATTAAATGTGATCTCCATTTTCCCTTTCAATTCTCTCTTTTAGGTTACCAAGATATTTATCTTTACAGCAAGATAAAACCCAAAACCAGTAGCTCTCATTAAGTGACATCCGTGGTCCTCCAGAACTACCTTTTCATTCCATTAGCCAAACTTCTGACAGCATGCACATACAGAGTTTGAAAAGTGAACCCAAAAAGTGAATAAAATGTCAGGTTTGATATATTTTAAAAAGCAAACCTGCATTTCTTTTAAAGTCAATTGACAGTACACAGACTTGCCTGTCTATCTGTCTTTGTCTAACTCTTTCCAGCTGGATAAACCCAATTGCTATTAAAGTTGACAAAAGACAATGATATTATTAATGAAAGCAGCTACATGATGTTAGACTTTTCATTACAGGCTCCTAGTGAACTTCAATTAATTGCATGGCTGCTACGCCTAAAAAGGCTGCTGAGGAAAAGGAGGCTTGGGGGGAGAGAGAAAGGAGGTATTTTTAACTTCTTGCTCTGAGGTGCTCAATCCATCATTTTCCTCCTCAATTCTAAATAAAATATTGCTTCAGAAAAGCCCTCTTTAGATTAGCTGTATGGGTTTTTTCCTCTAAGCACAGCCTATATTAAACTACACATCTGTATTTGCCTTTGTGGACAGCTTCTGATACAGCACAGCTTTAGTTGGTGTCTCTAGCAGTGTGGTGTTTGGCTAAGAGATTGCATTTTAGCTGAACAGAACACAAAAATAGCAATGCCAGCACAGCCCTGGCCTGGCACCCTTTGTCCTGCCCTGCTGTCCCCATTCTCCCTCCTCCACCCAAACACAGCCTGTGCAGCTGAGGGAAATGTTTCCAAGGACTCCCTGCCTTCGTGACCACTTTCACTTGATCTGAAACTGAAAATACCTCTTTAGCAGTAGAGATGCAAATGAGAGCTGTGCTTGACTGAGCTGTTCATCAGCTATCAATAATTCACACTAAGTCCCCTCTCTCACCCAGGGAGGCAGCAGGGATACTTCCCTATGAATGCTTTCCAAACACTGAGCTCCTATGAACCCCTACATGCGGGCATGTAAATGTAATTAATTGCTACACTTCATTAGAGACCCTTCATTACTGCCACACCCAAACCCAGCTGCCCTTTGAAACCTTCTGTCCCAGCTTTGAGACGCAGTAGCAGAGCCCAGGACAAACCCCTGTGCCTTTATCAGCAGTTCAGTTCCTGATATGCATAAGTGTGGCAGGCACATTCTTCTCTCTCTCAGGATTTTTTCATAGAGGAGCACAGAGAGAAGAAAGAGAAAACAATTTCTATTTCTGCTCCTTGTTTTCCCCATGTGGAATGTGTTTGGAGAATTGTTTACCTGGGGTGATTGCTTGATTGGATTCTGGTGAGGATTGTTTGAGCCTGATGGCCAATCCAATCCACCTGTGTCTGGACTCTCAGAGAGGGTCACGTTGTGAGTTATTTAGATATGGTAGTTAGAAAAGTAGGTATGTAGTTTTAGTATTTCTCTTTTAAATAGTATATTAATGTATTGTAGTATAGTTATAATAAAGAAATCATTCAGCCTTCTGAACTGGAGTCAGACATCAGCATTTCTTTCACCGGGTTCACCTGCATTTACAATACAGAAGCTTGTTCTCCATCAGCATAGATTTAAGTAAAGGCTGAAGAAATTCAAGTTGGTTTTTTGGTCATCCTTGCTAAAAAGTGCTTCAGTTATTCTACCCTATTCCTACTAACATTAACTCCAATTGTCTCTTAATTACAGCAAAGCAGGGAAGCTTCAGTCCCTTCCCAAAGCACCATTTCCTCCTTCACTTCACCTCATGGGCAGGTTTTGCTAATTCAGAAAACTTTGGGTCAATTTTGCTTTTTCTGCCACTATGTTCTCATCCCTCACGATCCTGCCATGACCTCACACCATCTTCTCTGTTGAACTATTAGATTATTTTTAAATTAGTATTATATTTGATTGAGTGTTTCAGACCCTGACCAATTTCTTGATAGAAATACAAATTCTGTCCCAAAGCGAGTAATTAACTCTGGCTTTCTTTTTCTATCCCTTTTAATATTCATTCATGCTCAATCACTTTTCTCCCTCACAATATTTTCAAGATGGTCCTGCTGAAAGGAGTATGAAAAGATATTACAACTATCTTCAAATGCAAAATTGTGCTGTCTCTTGGGCTTCCTGCTTAACTTGTTTATACTCTCTCCTCTGCACCCTTCATTTTAATTGATTTCTCTATTTTTAGGAACAGGTAAGAAGCAGTAGTTCAGAGTTCTGTAAAAGTCTTTTGCCATCATATACATTTATGCAACTGCATTAATTTCTGTGCCTGGGCTGTACATCTCTAATCAGCTTTAGTTATTCTTGCAAAAAAGCTCCAAAACATCAACTAAACATTGCAGTGGATAATCCTCAAACTGAAAGTCAGCAGCAGGTTGATCCTGCATTGAAGTCAAGAGACTTCAGACCGAAGCCTTCAAGAGTTCATAAGAAAATATTTTTTAAAATGCCTTAGAAATGCATTGAAATATTTAAACTGTGGATGAAGTCTAGAAAAAGAAAGGTCTCTCTGCATTGTTTGACAGCCAACAGCTTCCAAATTTTCATTTATCTCTCTGCTTTCAGAGACCCACAGGAGCACTCACAGCACACAGTGACATAAGCAACTCTATTTTTTTAAAATACAGGGTTTTCCTAATTTCCCCTTGACTCTCCCATTTATGCCAGAAACGCTACTCCAGTTAGACAGAACACACAAAACCCAAGGTACCTAACAAGGACAGCTCTCTTCTCTTATTGATTTTATTATTTACTGCAAATCCAGCTGGAAATAGCAAAATTATTGACATGTTCCAGGAGGAGCTTTTGCACACACTCCCTCAACAGCTCCCAGCATCAGAATTCCCACTTTTGCTTATATTTTTCATTTAAAAAGCACTAGTAAATTGCAGTGTTGTCATGGCAAGCAGGTAATGATTAGCAAATATGCCAAGATAAAAACATTGGTTTTCATGTTTTTAACTAGTATTTTGAACTTCTAGTTCCATGAAGGTTTCCTCATTTAATTTTGCAAGCTTGGGACTTCACAGAGAATGACAGATCTAATTTTGGACAGTTTGAGGCAACACACTTCATCCTGAGCATCTTAAAGTTGAAAAAGCCAGTACTGGAAATGGAACAAGCAATTGATTTGACTGGCTTTTAATACTGACTCACATTAAATACTCCCAACATTTACACTTTCTGTCACAAACCTATTTCCAGTCCATACTACAGAACACCCAACAAGGTGCACCACCATAGCTAGAGCAGTCATCAGAAATTCAATCTGGATTCCATAAGCAATGGAATATAAAACTTCCAATAATCTATAGTCAGGACAGTTTGCAGCCTCCCCACTGGATGTGACTTTGATATTTCAGAGCCAATTTTTAAGGGCATTTCTATGCATTTTTTGAAGAAGGAGCCTGAGCAACGTGATTTAACTTCAAAATGGGCTCTTCTAGAAGAGGCTGGACTGAAAACCTCTTTGGTCCTTTCTAGTCTGAATTATTCTGTCATTCAATAACACCATCATGGCCACAACAGAGGGCCTTTGGACAGCAATAACCACATCTGTTACATAAACTGGATGAAACAGAACATTATAAACATGGTTATTTTCTTACACAGGTAAGCTTTGTTAATTGCATGCACAGCTGCTCTTTATTATTTCTCTGTGCTTTCTTAAAACAGGCTATCTACTTAATGGACTAAAAACAACATTAAAAGCACCTGAAATAAAATATTTCATTTTACTAATTGAGAAAAAACAAAATTTTTCCAAGCCACAGTTTGCAGTTATTACACCTTAAAATTCACACACACATTAAATGATGAACTTCATCCTCTTCTTAACAAAGCTGCAATACACAGAACACTTAAACAGAGTATCACATTTGGTCCTGCAATTTCATTAGCTTTAGGAAGTGTGAATTTTACAAACTACACATATATCACCACCAGCACTCCTTGCATAGTAGAAGCAGCTTTGTGATGAGTGATTCTGTAGGCTGAGCTGTCCCAATGGAATGCAGGGAGAACAGAAAGCATCACCACAAAGTCATCTTTGTGAACTTCTGCATTTGATTATATAAAGTCTTCCTGACTGTTGGATGAGGACAGCACACCACTGCAGAAATATCATTAGAAGTTTTGAAACTGTCCAAATTGCAGCGTTAATAAATGTTAGCAAAGGTCTACATTTGGGTGGGCTACACTCAATTTCTTGTTAGACAAGCAGTATATTACTGTGAGGAAACCATCCCCTTGATAATAAGTAATGAAAGACACATCAACTATCTATTAAAGGATAAAAAGAGGAAATGAATAACTGAAGGTCTTCTAAATCACTTGTGTGCCATTTTGCTGCATTCAATGTGGTAGTTACTTTAAATTCTTTATTTCAGAAAGTATATGAAGCTCATGATTTAAAACAAATTTCCTAAGAGACTGCTTTGCTCCTTTTCCTCTGACCCATTTCATGATTAAAAGCAGCAAAGCTGTAGGATCATAAAAAAAACTTGGTACCTTTGCATATCCTTTACATTAAATGAATTCATTAGTGAAATTTCTATTCACAATCACAAATATACTTTGCTTAACAGTTGTAATGATTGCAGGACTGAATAAATGGATTTTAAAAATTGGCACTTAATAAAAATTCCAAGTGATCCCTAAGGTCCACAACATTACTGAACATAGATTTGCTCAGAAAAGACTTATTAAGAAATATTATATATTCTGTAGGCAATTTGTTAATCCACTTAAAATTGCACACATATGTAGGTAGGAGTTTGCCAAAAATCCCTCTTTCCATCTTGCTTTGTGGAGTTTCATTTTCAAAAAGGACAGAAATAGGTATTTCTTTCCTGCCAGTATAGCACTTGAACTAACAATTAGGGGAAATCAAACTTACACAAGACTTAAAAAACTAATTTATTGAGCTGTAAAAGAGTTTTACCTATCTCAGGCTGCAATTTCATTATTTCAGATTTCATAAAATTACAATCAGAACACCATCCTTCTCAAAGGTGGCCACAGAGCTCTCTAACAATAAACTTCAGCATTAACCCTACATAAAACTTTGAAATATACTTTTAATGAAAGGGCAGATACTTTTTTATTTGATTCAGTTACTAACACAGACTGAAAATGTGCTAAACTCTAATAGCCTTTTCAGAGGTAATTCCAAGGGGAACCTAGAGAAGCAGCCTTACTTCCCCCTCTTTAGTCACACACCTTGAAATGTGCTGGTATTTAGAATATAACACAGCATCACACTGGTGTTGCATCAGTCAGCTTTCATATTCCATTCACCAGAAAACCCCCGCAAAAACAAAAATTAAAAAACAAAACAAAAAAATTTTTACAAGTTCAAAAATCCATAAGCATCTATAGGGAGAAACAGATGGAAAAACAAGCTCCAGGAGGCACAGTAGGGGAAAACCTAAGCCTTTGACCCAGCAAAGAATTCTGATTATTCATCTCAACAGTATTTTCTGCTTTTTTATTACCCTCAAATTCATATAAGCAGTATGAATTATTACTGCCATTCCTCTGTTTCCATTAGGTTTTCCTTAATTGCTTTTTTTGGACAGATATAAAAAACACTTGAAAAAAGAACAAATATATTTTACCATGTATACCTTAATGCTCTCAAAATTTACTGTACATCTTAATTTATTGTACTTTCAATAGAAAATCTGGGGTGTTTTAAAGAAATATTGAAGTTGGCCACTGTAGAACAGGAGAAAATACTGAATCCTGGAGTGTAAATTAAATTGAGTTTCCAACAGGTTCAAGACTATTAGCAAACCAGCTCCAATGTTGAAAGCAGAATTCCAAATCCAACTTGTGCTCCAAAGGCCAAACCATTGCAGAGGAATTTTTGCTACCTTTGTTTACCCTTCACTACTGAAATGATCACAGTATCATCATAAAATGATTACCAAATAACCAATGCTGACTTGGTGCTAATAACTACATGTTACTGACAGCTACATATTAGTTACATAGAGGTAAATGTATCTCCTTTTCATTATTTTCCCGCTACATTTGAAAATCTTGAAAGTGTTCCTATAATTGAAACCAAGTATCTTCTCCCACAGTAAAAGAATTTAACAAGTGTGACTAATAGAAGTCAAATACACAACCCCTAGCATTCATTTTAATGTTAAAATTATTTCAAGAGTGTGAAGTTATTTATGCCTTCTTACATCAATATATATCAAATCCTGTGCTACTGCATACACCAAATTCTTGCTATTTAACTGAAAACATGATGGATTTGGATTTAAACGACATTAAAACAACAACAAAAAAATACACATTAAAGCAAAGACTGATTAACTTTTCAGCATTGACTGAAGTGACATTTCTCAGCTCATTTATCCATAGCCTGCCAAATTAAACCCATAAGTCGTGGTCACTGCAAACTCCTGACCTTTAACTACAGCATTGCCCAGCAGCCTCTGTAGCTCTTTCTGGTCTCAACTCAGACACTTGTGCAGGGGCTAACAGGAAATCCTTTTATTTTACAAGTTCAGTTACTCCACTCCAATGATACCAAAGTGCAGGTGCATTGAAAACTACCAAGCTTCTGAATTGAGAGAACTCATCCTTACAACTGGGGAACAGTTAGAGCATCACAAAAATGCTTGCTTGGGACATCACAGCAAATTCACAAGCTCCCTTCAATAATGGTAAAAAATGCATCTTGTAAAACCAAATTAAGTCTGCCTTGCCTCTCTCCCCAGCCTTACATCACCTTAGAGGTGAACTCTTGACTTGGAAGTTGAAAAAAGGAAAGTCTTGAAATTTCAGTGACAATGAACATTTTGCTGGCTTGGATAAAAATTTATTAAAAAAAAAAAAAGGAGCAGACATATGCTGCTAGAAGTGAAACCAGAGGTGCAAAACAAAAGCTGTTTTCATGGCATGCAAATATTATAAATTCACCTGCCACTGGGTCAGGATGCAGAGCTGGTCAACAAACAATTCAGATTCTGCAAGCCAACTTGTGAGCAGGCACTGCTTTTGCACAGGTGCAAGCTTTGCTGGTTATAGCACTCTACTTGGGAATCAAGGACTGCACCTGCTGTAATTTGCTTATCAGATAAAAGAGCAATGAAAATTAAAAAGGAACTGGCCTGATGGAATAAAACACCAGAAAATTGAAAATGCAAGACCCCTGTTGCAGAATTCAAGAGGATTCCACTCACATGGGGTCATTCCACCCTGAAAAGAGGAGCTACGGAATAGAGGATATCACTGATGGCAATTAAAGCAGCCTGTGTCATCACCAATGACAGCAGAGAGAATGAGCTTTGCCATTTTCAAAAATTACCCCCTGGGCCCAGTTCTGAAGTAAGGAAAAGATGAAGTGATGAAGAAACAGAAGAAGAAGGTGCAGCTATACTACTGTAAAGAAAAAAAACTCTCCTTGAGAGTCTAGTTCCTAAGGAGCAGCTCTGCTCTACACCCTCATTCTTCTCTCATGAGAAAGCAATGTAATCCCCATGAAGATTAGTAAGCAACAAAAGACATTTTTAACATTAAAGTTTTACACAATTTCCATAAACCAGCTGTGGAAACTGCAGGAGCAGATTTGTGTGGTGCTCCTAGTTACAAGCACTGCTGTTGTTCCAGAACAGATAAAGCCAGGACATCAGTTTGTCCAATTCTTTTACCATTGCCATGAAGGCATCACTGTGCTACATGACCCAGAACACCACCCAGTTTTATTCACACATCATCATTCAAAAGCTGCACAAAAATAATTAAAGACTCTAATTGATTTTCTGTCAATATAGAACAGCCTAAATGTTCTGTACTGAGTTAAGGTCATCACTCTTTTGTTAAAAATTACTCTGAAGAATAGTAATTTGCTCATAATTATTACACATGGAGTTACGGAACTGAATTTAGAGTACTGGCATGTTCAACACACAGTTGAACTCTCATCATGCCTTTTTTTTTCCTTAAAACAAGTGTTCTCTAATCAAATATGCCCCTAAAGCATACTCCAAGTGAACTAAGCAAAGCTACTTTAAGCCACCAGGAATGACTACAAAGCTCTACACATAAAATTTCCAGACAGCGTTTTAATGTACACACATCAGCGTGAAAAAAAGAAAATACTTTCACCCTGAGACAGAAAGTTACATTCCTCAAGATCATTGTTTCAAGCTGACATTTTACACCTTGTGGTTTTGCAGGTACTCAGTTTTTTTTTAACTATAGCCAAGCCAGCACAGCAAAATCACCCCTCACTTTCACTACAAATATAAATTCTCTGACTGGGGTTCAGAACTTGGGCTCTGGATCACCAGCAACTCCCAAGTTACCTCAGTCAGGCTCTGCTGCAGGTGTGTCCACATCTCATCTCCCTGCTTCTCATTTCTAAAGGAGCAACAGATAAAACTTCTTTAGGTAAAATAAAATTGTTGACAACTTGTGCAAAAGGACTTCTGTCGCAGCATATGTCACAGTTGAGACAGCCACGATACACAGAGGAGTTTCAGAAGGCTTTAAGCATTTGCCCATACACACTAACACCTTACCACAGCAGAAGGCTTCAGGCACCTGCCCATACAGAGTAACACCAGGGCACTTCACAAGGCTGCAAGCAGCTGCCCTTCTTGTCCTTCAGCCCAGCCTTTTATACCCTCCTGTTCATGCAGTGCACCTGTGTGCCCTCTGCTCCCTTTGGTGGTTGCTCAGTGCACCTGGGCACTCCATGGCTCATTGCTGTCAGTGCTGCTCACCTGCTTCTCACAGCTGTGCCCATGGGGGATGAGGCTGGGCTGCAGCCCCACTGCCAATCACCACAAACTGTGTGCCACAGCACAGCCCCACTGCCAATCACCACACCCTGTGTGCCACAGCACAGCCCCACTGCCAATCACCACAAACTGTGTGCCTACAAAAAGTAGCACAAGAATATCTGTTTGCCTTCAGTTTCAGAAGCTCTACACCCTGCTTTGTCCTACAAGGGTGCCATTAACCCAAGCCAAACTTATGAAATCACTAAACTAATGACTTAATGATCAGTTTGAGCACATCTATTCCAGACCCAAGAACTGGAAGATATTTTTCAGTGGACTGTGGCTTCAATCACAGGCACAGCCTAACAAAACCATTCCAAAATCCATGGAACAATAGGGACTTTCAATCACTGGGGATGAGGCTTGGCCACAGCCCCACTCCCAATTACCACAAACTATGTACCTACAGATTTCCACTGCTTTGCTTAATCCTGATGAGAGGAACAACTTCAAAAGTGGTACCTGGAAAACTCCTTCAAGTCAAACATCTAAGCAACATTAAAGCATAAATGCATGTTTTACTACATTTAGTAAGGATCACTTTTCCAGAAGTTGGCCTTTAGTCTGGAAGGAACATTTGTACAAAGTGCCCTTGTGTCTGAGCTACAGAACTGCAGCACAGCCTAACATTTGGATCTACCTCAGATGAATCTCACAGACACAAAAGAGCAACACTAAGATTTTCACATCTGAAAGATTAGGCAGTCTAGACATATTATTATAAGAAAGGCTGCCTTAAAAACACATAGAAAGCAACCTTAAATATAGCAGCAAATACAGCAAAACACCCCACCCTTCTGAACCTCAGCAGCCATTCAAAAAGTAAAAAGTAAGAGGGAGGATACAAACTTGTTCCGCCAACTCCTTGGAAAAACAAGTTTCAGTCTTGCTCTCTTGTTTCAGAGAACAGCTTAAAGGTGCTTTTCTTTTAACCAGCCTTCACCCAGGTTTTTTATTATTCTACAGCACATACCAGATTTTGCCACCTTTATTCCTCAGATATATTGAAATGCCCCAGCTACAGAACTAGGGCTGGAGTAAGAGCAGTGACTTTTGTTGAGTTATTACCAATTAATATGCCTACTTCTAAGGAATGTTCATATTCCCTTCCCTCTCTAATTGGTGTCTTTTTGGTCAGAACATTTAATCTCTGGCCCTTCAGAGTGGTTGTACGTGGCTTTACCATCCACTGTTAAGTAATTCCATTCCATGCACCTTCCACTGTCTGGATTGTTCAAAACCAGAAATTTCATCTTTTATGTCACATTAGCAGATGTTCTTTGGTCATTATTCCCTTAAGCCTTTGAATGTAAAGCACACTCAGGCTCATTTTCATCACTCATCTTTGCAGCAGCTGAAGTGACAGGCTGCTCTTTTAATCCCACAAAAGGCCTTTTTCATGTTTTTTATAGACAAAGTCCATGGCACTGAACAAGAAACAAGACTGAAGGAAGAAGTAGGGTTGTAGATCCCCCGATGGGGTTTCTGTGCTCTGCTCTGGTGGTCGGGGTTTCTGCCAGGAAAGCCCTGCAGTTCTGAATGATATTTCATTGATATTTCATGCCACAGGCCTGCTGTACCCTCAGTTTTAGTGTACAAATTTTTTCTTCCCTGGCTCACTGCTGCCAGAAGATTGTTAAATGTTAACAGCTTGAAGCATGAATCAGCTTGACTTTTTTTTTTTTTAATTTGAAACAAAATCAAGTAGTCTAAGCCACCTCAAGGCAGGTGAAAATAATTACATTTAGCAGCTGATAAAACCCACATGGTAATTGAATCCAATTTTCAAGAAAATATTAGTGCCGCAGATGCTGTATTTATGCTGTAACACCAAAACCTTCAAATACATCTTTAAAAGTTTCAGTTTATAGTGTTCCTGCAGTTTTTACTTACTGCATAAAATTTAAAGAATGTTACATGATGTGAAGTTATGGAAAGGAAACCACATCACTTCTGTAAGTGAATGCCCATAAATTCAAAACACCCATTTCAACAGTTAGGGGATGTCAAACACAAGCTTCAGAAAATTCCAGCTCCATTCCCTGAAGTGACTGGAAATTAGATGCACTGGTACTAAAATGAAACATTTCTTATTTCTTTTTTGCACATTTTTTTGCAAAAACCATGAATTCAGATATAAGCTCTGAAGACATCCAAGGTACAGCCACACACACTGTAGATTTTGAGCTGGCAATTCTGATTAGTTCTCAATCCTAGACACAAGACAGCAAAGGGAACCACAAGGAAATTATTTTCAAAACTAAACTTCCACAAGGTATCACTTGACTTCACTAGTACAGCAACAGAATTTTTACTACAGCACAAGAAACAGAAATACCCAATTAAAAAAAAAAAAAAAAAAAAAAAAAAAAAAAAAAAAAAAAAAAGAGTGGGTCAGCCTGGCACATTCTGCCAAAAATCTAAAAAGCCAACATGACATGTTTTTCATCAAAATGTATCAATAGAAGCATTCACAGGCACAGGGCAGACACTGCTAAAGTTCTTGAAGGTAGGTCACCTTTACTCGCTGTATTTTAGTAAATTGTTTCCTTTCTTTTACTTTAAAGCTCTACTTTAGAAAGAATGCTTATAAAAATTCCAGTATTTGAAAAATAAAGACACCATTACTGATATACTTCAATAAGAATATGGTACATGAGAAAACAAAAGCACTTCCAGGAGCAGAGGAATATCCAAAGCCCCATTCCCTCCACATACCCATCTTGTCACTGACTGAACACTGACTCTAGTTCCTTCCCCGTGTTTCTGACAGCAATAAAAATCACTTCACCCATGGATCCTCCAGCAACAATAAATGTGGGACTCACAGACCAAGTGCTCCCTATTCATGCACTTTACATCACCTCTCTTTTCTCACTATTCTCATTTTTATGTGGTCAGAGATTTATCAAGTGAGTGCAGTAAATGCATAAATATCACACACATCAAATAATTTCCTAAGTCTCTATTTCTCCAGGACATAAAAGTAGTAAGCATGAATACTGCCAACAGAATCCAATTACTCATCATGAACAAGTTTCTTTCACCTTCTCTCCCAATTTCCTTCCTTCACTGCTTGCTTGAGGGGGGAGGAAGCTCCTCCTAGGGTAAGGCCACACTGCAGAGTTGTGGAAGATCTATTCAAACTCCATTCCCCAAGAATAAGAGAAACACAGAAGGCCACACTTCAGCTCTAAGAAATGTATTGTGAATTAAGACAGGACTGTGACTTTAATTTAATGCAATTACTTGTTAATTTAATATCCCTGAATCATTATTGCTCTGGGCCCTTTGCCTGTGACTCCATTAATTCTTCTCATCCTATTCCACTTGCAGCAAACTGAGCAAGGCCATGCTAATGGAGAAATTGCAATTATTTATTTTGTGCAGTTCCTGCTGACTGAGGTTATTGCACCATGCAAGAATCAGTGGGTTTGAATAAAATACTGATAACAGCATGACATAAAGCAAGAGGAGACTGCAGTGCCATCATTTGTCATTGAGTTTTTGCCTTTTGGGTGAGCAGAAAGGCATTAAGTTGTTAAGTGAAAGTTTGGCATTACTGAAACCTATCTTTTTTCAAATTTTCAATAAGAACTGCATGATTTTCCAGTATTCCAAATTCCATTTAATTTACTTAACTATGAAATGTTTACAGGCAAGTTCTAACTGTTAAATCTAGCAACAGCTGTTAAAAAATGTTATTATAAACATGTTAAAAATCTTGAATGCATAGAGGCTTACATGAGAAATGGAAAATTAGGTGATTTCTCTACAAAAAACCTAAGTCACATTGTATTATTTTGTATGATTGCATTATTTAAACATCAGCAGTACAAAGAATAATTAATGAAGGAAAGGGTCACACCGGCAAGCTCTACAGGACCTTTATCCATGTTCCATAAAAGAGTATAAATGAAAACAGATTTTAAAAAGGCGCTGAAAGGTAAATAGATTTTCACATATCCACTTAGTGGCATATGAAATTCATCACCTGAAGCCTAAGGTGACAGTGCTGCAATGGAGTCACGGGACTGGGTCACTCTCTGGGAAGTCACGGGGTTTACAACACACCAATGTTCTGGCAGTCTGTTCCAAACTGCAATTACACTGATTTCTGAGTGCTAGGGAACACTGCTGGGCTTTATATTCAGCAGCCTTTATCAAACACATCAATACACCAACACAACCTTGTAAAACTCAAAAGCCTCTAACCCAGAAAAGGTAAAAAAGCACCCCCAACACCTTCACAGATTAAAATACAATAGGAATTCATAAGAAAGTAAGCAACGTTTACACACATGGAGGGAAAAGAAGAAAAAAAAATGCATAAAATGCTTAAAGGAATCAATAGAACAAAAAAGCAAAAGCCAGAGGAGATGTCATCTCAACATAAAAGACTGCTAAAAGTGACAAATGCAGGTCTGAATATCAAACACAGTGAAGAGTCCTCAGCTAAAGTGAATTGCTGGCAGAAGTGCTGTCTTGTTCTACAGAGTCAGTATTAAAATAATAGATTTTAAAAGCAAACAGAGGAAATAAAAAATCCCAAACATTCTCCTGGTTTTGAATGGCTCTCCACAGCAGCTTTCTTTTATTAGTTGCACTTGTTGTTGATTTTTTACCAAAAAAAAGGATTCTCCTGTGTTTGTGTTTGGTCACATATTCAGTCACACAAAGTAAGACTTAAACCAACAAAAAGGGGAAGAACCCAAGCTAACCCCTGAAGCTTGTCATAGCATTATAAGAATCACCAACACTGGAATTGGCTTACTGCAAATAATCTCTGGTATTTGAAGAGTTTATAGGTTATAAATGGGAGAGCAATTCCTAGAGGATTGCATATTCTCTTCTCCTGCTGATTGACAGAACAAACTCTTCTGCTTCCTAAAGCTGCTGTCACCATCTCAAAGTAACAGGCACCTGCAAGAGGTCTCCAGGTACAAAACTTGGGGTTATTTACCTTTTAATGTACTTACACATCAGTAAGTATTATAATGCCTTTATCATTATTTTTCCCCTCCAAACAAACATTCCCATTACACAGGCAATAGATTCCTTGCAGAAAGTCTGTATAAATCTTCAGAAAGCAAAAACTAATGTCTGTACAGCCTAAGCCATCTTGTTAACAGGTATTTTATCACCTGAATTTTGTAAGCTTTTCCATTTTCTCAGGACAAGAAGCTGAGATTTCTCATGTACCTTTCGTGCCATTTAATTCACAGAAGCTCCTAAATGCCTTGAACATCCAATTTTTACAATGAAAGCGCTTTCATTTACCATCCAATCACATCCACTAACACTATTCTATTACTTTCAAATGCAATAAGAAGTATAAGACACTCCGTGGGGCTTGTAACAGCATAGAATGAGAACTGTATTAAAGCTGCTGCCTTTTGACCCAGAAAAAAGTACCCCTTGATTGTCCCTTTCACTCTGGGTAAAAACTGTCAGTCAGCCATTCAGCAAAAGAACACATCACTCGGGAAGCAGTAGGTATTTAAGACTTGCAAAAGGGTTGGAAACATATGAATTTCACAGCAAATTAACATCTTAAATCAAGCTTAAGACTGGGGTCATTATTTTGAAATCCTTCACTCGACTGAAAGGTTCTGCTGATGGTATGAGTGGGTCACAAAATCAAAGTTAACACACAAATTAAATTCTAAATTTGGTGATAAAAGCTAGACCACAGTTCTAAATTAAAGGAGTAATGAGTGTTACTGACAGCACCCGAGAGGAGTCTCATGTGACTTCATTCCCACAAATATAGCCTTTGCTGAGCTGGGCTATCTTTTATCTAGAAAGAATAACTTTCAAACTGAAAAGCATCCATCAACGTGTGCTCTAAAGCATAGCAAAATATTAATTTCAAAGGCAGAAAGGGTACGGCAAAGAGCAGCTCCCAGTGTAAAATTAATGCTGAGGTGCTCAAAATCCCCTCAAACCTCCCTCTGTTTTTAATAAGGAGCTTGTCCTTGCTACAGGCACCTATGGCTCTGCTCCTTGTCCTTCTCTGAGGAACAGCACCATGCTGTCTCAGGGCTGGTCTGGCCTCAGCAACAGACAGAGAAGCACTTGATCACAAAGGAAGGACGTGTAAATGAAACTGTTCAAGTTCCTTTATCTGTTCAACTGTAGCTTCCCCCAAACACAACAGACCCAACAAAAACAAGCAAACCAACCAACCCCACAAAACCACTAAGCAAACAAAAAACACCATGGAAAGAGGTTTTACCCAACAGAAAAGCTATCAGCAGGTAGAAAGACAATAAGAAGAGGGGTGAGTATCATCAAACTTCATTCTGAGTTAGACTAGAATGAACTGGAGTGTGTGACACATATCCCATACAAACACTGGAGTTGTCAAGAATGAAAACCAAACCACCTCTGTGGATTACAAACAGCAAGACTCAGCTAAAAACTTCCAGAGGATACACAAAGTAGACCAGGAGAACTGATATATCAAATTGACAATACACAGTAGAAGTAATGAATATAAGCTTGGAAAGATGTAAGGTGTGTAAGATCTGTTGTAAGATGTGCCTCATAGCATTGCTCAGACATTATCTGTGTGTCAAAAAATCTGAGCTTACACTACACAACAGATTTCTCCAAAGACAATAGAGAGGAACAACTGGAAGTGAGGAGAGCACAGATCAAGGCACTATTGCAGTAATGGGGATCATTATAAAGATCACATCAACAATTCACCATCTATTTAATCACACAACCCCAGGATGGGTCAGGCTGGAAGGGACCACAGTGGCTCATCTGGTCCCACCTCCTGCTCCAGCAGGGTTATCCCAGAGCACAGGATTGTGTCCAGATGGGCCATCCCGTGAGGAAGTACCACACCCTCTCTGGTCTCTGTTTCAGGGCTCAGTCACTGCACAGGAAAAGTTCTTCCTCCTGTCCAGGTGGAAGTTCCTGAACATCAGTCCCTGCCCATTCCTGGTGTGCCATTGCTGGGTCCCCCAGGGCAGAGCCTGGGCCCTGCTCTGCCCCTCCCTGCACACAGGGACACCCAGGGATGAGGGCTCCTCTCAGCTGGGGCTCCTCTCCAGGCTGAACTGCCCCAGCTCCCCCAGCCTTTCCCCAGCAGGGAGATGCTCCAGGCCCTTCCTCATTTCTGCAGCCTCTGCTGGCCCTGCTCCAGAAGCTCCACATCCCTCCTGTTTTGATGATCCCAGAGCTGAACACAGCACTCCAGAGGTGCCTCCCAGGGCTGAGCAGAGGGATAGGATCACTCCCTGACCTGCTGGCACTGCTCTTCCCCACCCCAGGACTGCCGAGTCGATGGCTGTAAATAAAGC